>NC_133324.1:881567712-882767712 GCF_042186555.1 Aquarana catesbeiana
CTGAAACAAGAGTAGAGATACGGGATGCTCACACTCAAATACACTATGCTCCTTCCAAGTCCCTGACTCAAAAATACTGAAGCCAACTACAGTCAGGCAACTAGGATTGTCAGAAGAAGGCCAACAATGGTCACTCACTTAATTTTCTTATGGCAGGTGTTGTCACAGCTGTTGCTGCCTCTCTCAAAGCATACTGCAGACTTAGCTGGAATGCATAGGATTATATCTTGCGTGTTCCACAGACGTGTGCCATTTGGTGGTTTGAATTTGTACTGCACTGAAGTGTTCCATAGACATGCATCCACACCATTTAGTGGGTTTGATTGTTGGTTCTTGCCAGGCAATTCCTAGGCATACCTTTGTCTAAAATGCTATATAAGAAAGTTCTCAGCTGCAGAAATATGCCCGGGTAATAACCTCTCTTTATAGAGGTTGATTTACTAAAGACAAATTGGCTGTTCACTTTTCAAGGAAATTTGCAACTTGCAAGGAAATTTGCTCCAGAGCTTACTGAATTGGGTGAAGCTCTCTTCATTTCTTTTTTTTTTCCTTGCACATTATTGGGCCAAGTAAAACGTTACCCCATTCACTAAGCTCTCGGGCAAGTACTCAACTTTCCTCTTACCATGACTCCTGTCTGCTACATACCTTAACCTCTGCCTGTTTGTATGATCCTTGTTTGCTGACTTCCCTGGCCTTTTGCTTGTCTTTGGCCATGTTCTTGTCTCTCTATTCTCTACTTCATTTTCTTTCTGCCAGCTGTCAGATGTTTCCAGTCTGGCTGTGAAAACTGCAATGTGAGAGCTTTGAGAACAGTGCCCCATTTTCGTTATCAGTAGAAGGAATTATGCCCCGTCGTTGGTGTCAGTGGAATGAATAGTGCCCTATTGTTGGTGTCAGTGGCAGGAATTATGCCCCATTGTTGATGTCAGTGGCAGGAACAGTGCCTTCAAGGACGGATAAAAGCAAGCAAAGAGCAGCATCCAGCCCCAGGGACGCAGTTTGGAGACCACTGCTCTAGTGAATACCACTTTAGGCTGACTGAACACCAATAGAATGTTATAAGAAAATGTTAATTTTTGAAATGCTCCTTTGATTTTCTAATAGTTAATGGGGTCCTATTAAGAGGACAGAATGAAAATGTTTTCTAGAACTAATGAAATTCTAGATGTAAGTGTGTTTTTCATTTGGGAAAATCATACACATTTTAATGAATTGTTATACATCTGGGATTGCATTCAAGTAGCAAGTTTGGATGAGATTTGACAGGCTTTTAAACTAAATTAGCTGACCAAATAATGACAGGCGATTTTTCCATGAACATTCAAACCTTGTATGGCCAGCTTCAGATTCCATACCTCTGCCCTGTATGGGGTTTACATTCATCAGGCAATTCAGGGGTCCACTATTGCCATAACAGGTATACTTTACAGTTCACATTCCTGTGTGTGCTCCATCCATCTGTTAAAGAGAGATGCAGAGTACATTTAAACAAATACTCATAAACCCCTTTATAGCCATAATGAGAATTCTGCAGCTTTTGATGCCGAGGTTACACATCAAAAATGCAAATCCATTAATCCACGAAAATATACACAACAGGCACCTCTAGTTGTTCCCAAGTTAATATTGCTATAAGCAATTGCACTAATTGAAAGGCTTTTTGAAATATCTTGTATACACGCCAACTGAACAAATCTGCTTTATAAAGAGTCTGGAATTGGAGTCTCTGATTAATCCAGCATATTTTTGTGGCAAAAGCACAAGTTAATTGGAGTTATTTGGATTCATCTGCATGGTTTGTGCATCATACATACTGAATGGTCACACATTCCTGCCAGTATAAATAATAATTGGATTATATTTAAAGGGAATTTCCAATTTAGATTGCAATCAAAAAGACAAAGGGTGACCAGAGGGTAGAGTTACTGTTTTATACTGGAATGCCACTTGCTGGTGAAATCTAATATTGTAGTTTGACCATACAATTATATTGGCCTTCTAAATGGCCTATTCCTAAGGCCCAAAATAGTTATCACCCAACTTTTTCAATTTTCCAATTCAGTCTGTTTCAGTTTTTTTACTGGTTGGTTAATTGGTTGGTGTCTAAATTGGTAGTATGTGAGATAGGGACCTTAGACTGTAAGCTTCTTTGGTGCAGGGACTCATGTGAATGTACAGTATGTAAAGCACTGTATGTAAATAGACACTTGAGGTTTTCGCTTATTAGTTCCCCACTAGATTCCACTATTTTTTAAAAGTGGTTGTAAAGGTTGAAGGTTTTTTATGTATTCTCTGCATTAAGGTAAAAAAACTTCTATTGTCAGTTCTCAGCCCTCCAAATACTTGCGCGAGGCTGATCTCAATCCAGCGCAGCGCCCAAGAGAAGCAGCTCTGCTCTCTCTCACTGCTCACTGGACTTTGTGAGGAGCTAATGGTTCCTGCTACTGTCAATCAATTCCAGTGGTGAGGGATCGGGGAGGGGGCCAAGTCAATGGACACGCGGCTTGGAATAGAGCCCGCACGTATGCCACCATAGGAAGCGACTTCCTATGCTGGCACATGGAGAAGAGCCCAGAACAACAGAGGGGGGCCTCAGAAGAGGAGGATTGGAGCTGCTCTATGCAAAAGCATTGAGCAGGTAAGTATGACATGTTTGGTATTTAAAAAAATAACTTTACAATTAGGGATGAGCTTCGAGTTCGAGTCGAACTCATGTTCCCAATGTTGTTGTAGCTGAAAAAAACTAAGAAAAAAAAGAACTAATTACATGAACAAGAAATCCCATTGAAATGATCTGTTCACTTGTAGTAGTGTCCTGTATATTTGCTATTGTGGCATAGAAGAAGATTCTTAATTGTTGCAAGTTTATAAAGCTATAGCTGACTTGTAGAATGAAATGGAAAGGTAATGTTTAATACCATTTAATTACGAAACGGTCTGTATAGTATATAAATATGTTACATCAATATATATAAAAGTGGAGTTTTCCTTTAAAACCCAAATTAGAATGTTTGGATTGTGGAAAAACTTTGTGAACAAAGTACTAAATAAAAAAAAATAAAATTAAAAAGTACATAAAATACAGCATATGTTCACCTCTGGAAATATTACAGAATTTAGGTAAATTATATTACTGTTATGGAAAAAATCTGAAAAGAATATGAGATGCCATTGATTACTTCCTTCTGAAAGTACTAAAGCCTCGTACACACAGTACGATTGTTGGCAGGGGATTGTTTGTTGACAGACTGTTGTCCTAAAATTTTACCTTTAGTACGTTCCTTTTGACAATTGCTGTCCAATTTTCTGCCAACAAATGTTGGATAACAGGCTAGTACATTTTCGTCGGACAACGGTTTGATGTCAGATTTTCGTATGGTCAGTACACAAGTCCGTCACACAAAAGTCGAAAGTACAAACACGCATGCTCGGAATAAATGCTCACCAAACACAAAATTAGCAGAAGGGGCCCAAAGGGTGGCGCTCAAGAGCTGAAACTCCTCGTAGTACGTCACTACGTTCGTGTTTGTGGCACGACAATTGTGTACCGTTAGTATGTAAGGCAAGATCCTGGCACACGCCCTTTTGACAAAAATCAGATGCTCGGTTGGCCAACAATCGTACCCTGTGTACGAGGCTTAACTGCTTGGTTTCCTCTTGCTTCAGTACTTTCTGAGTCACTGACCCTGAACAAGCATGCAGCAAATGAAAATGGGGGAGAAAAATAAGGATTCCTTAAATTAATTCCAGTAGAGTGTCCTAAAGCCTGTCTAAAACCAAAATGTTTTTTTAGTGGTGAAGGCTTACAAGGGTTAGGAGGTTCTTAAAGCTGTCTGTGCGCTTCACCCATCTAATTGACTTAAGGAACATTCGCTTGTGGCTGATAATAAGAGTAAACGTAAAATTTTGAGCTGTCATCAGAACAGGAATAGAGAAATATTCTTCAATGTAGGCACCTGCTCCATTGCGAACTGTCTAAGGCCTTGTGTAAATGGGTTTCAGCTTGTATACACAAGTAATGTGTACACCAAATAAAGCTTTAAAGCCTTTAAAGTGCCATTCAGTCACAATTTGGGAATTGTAGAAAACACAAATCTTTTTAGGAGTATTGGCTGTCACTTTAAACAAGCTGCTAGCAGGCTTTTAACAAGCCTCAAGTAGTGCATAAACTTAGTGAAGCATTCAAGAAGCTTGTTTAAAGTGACAGTGAGCACTTCAGTTAAGTTGTAATTGTAATTTAGCACTTGCGCTGCCAGAGTCACATTTTTTTGCCCACATGTTGAAATACTGTATACAGTATTTTTTATACTGTACAATGAATCTCAGGGTGATGTTCCATCAGTCCTAATAGTGTTAAGGGCACTATTTCTCCAGTCCTGACTCGGTTCCTGGTCTTTCTAGTACATTTAGATGTATTAGGCAATTCCCTTGTTGTGGTCCTTTTAAGGCTTTGTCCACCACGCAGTATACATATGTTAAAGTAAAGCACAGTGACCTCCCATAGTGTAGTAATTAAAATCACAGTGTTTATTAAAAATCATAACTCTCACCTATCAAGTTGGTAAAAGATGCTTGCTGTATGCAGATACAGGTAGTATTTAGGCTTCTAACATCACTTCTGGTCTGGCAATGCCCTATGTGTTACGTCACGGCACATGACTTCATCAAGGGACATCATTTTTAACACTGAGTGTGTTAAAAGTGTCAGTTAGTTAGTGTCAGAATGTCCGCCGCAATATCGCAGTCCAGCTACAAATCACTGATCGCTACCATTACTAGTAAAAAAAAATATTGGCCTAAATTTATGAAGAAATTCATTTTAATTGGATGGGTTTTATAGCCAAAAGTAAAAAATATTGTTTTTTTTTTTTATTTTGTTTTTTACAAAAATAGCTTTTTTTGTTTATTAAGCAAAAATTTGAGGTGATCAAATACAACCAAAAGAAAGCTTTATTTGTGGGGGAAAAAAAGGACATCAATTTTATTTGGGTACAGCGTTGCATGGCTATGCAATTGTCGGTTAAACTAACATAGTGCCGCATCACAAAAAATGGCCTGGTCATGAAGGGGGGTAAACCTTTTCGGTGGTCAAGTGGTTAATAAGTGTATACTGTACCAAACTTTTCAAACAGACATCAGATTAATGTTTCTGTATATGACAGTGTCATTAAGCAGAGGGAGGTCACATTAAGAGTTAAAACCTTGACTCCTACTATACTGTAGTATATCCCTTGAAAAAAGGAAAGTGATTGACTGAGCCTCTCAATTACTTAAATTCCATAAACACATCATTCCGGCTGCACATAGATTTGATTAGTCACCACCAAGGTTTAGAATTCCCCTGTACTTCATTTACCATCATGACTGTAATTAACTTTAGCGCACACTTATTGCGGTTGCCATGGTGACCTATGAAGGACACAGCCGTGGTATCAGCCGTCAGAATAAGTGGTTAAATACTTTCAATAAGCCCATGGCAACTGTGCCGACCTATCAAAGTGGGGTCATGTGTACAAAACATCTGTTTATTTCTGCTCATAAAATAAGACAATGAAGGAGGTTTGACATATGGCAAGGTTACACTGCTGATGTTATCCGGAAACTGTCATTTAAATTTTAATGTCCCATGATGGTAAAAAACTAAAAAACAAAATGGCTACTACAAAAATTCTGGTTTAGCATTGAAGTTTTTGTGTTTTTAAAGGTTTCACTTAATATTGGCAAAGGGAGTATTTTAAAAGTATTTTCCTGTCACACCTGAACACTGGGAAAAAAAAATAAAAAGCTTCTGAAGTTCAGAAAATGTTTGCGTGCATGGGAACCTGTCAACCATTTTAACTCCAGTACCCAGAAAAATATATACAATTCTGATCAAGATTATGGGATTGATTGCTCCATAGCCAATGAGAGTACTCCCCAAAAAAAGAAACAGAAAACTAATTTTGCACAGTAAAGTTTCCTCCTTGATACCCACATCACCTGGTATCATTGAGGGCTTAATTCTGATGTGTTTAAGGAAACCTGGAGATAAACCTACCCCTCCTGTAGGAAGCATCATAATTATCTGATGAGGAACTGTGAAGCTGCTGCTTGGTGGAACCTAAAGGTGTACTCTAAGCAAACCATTAAATACACTTTTTAACGGCATATGGGAACTGCTAAAGGATTTGCTCAGCCTTTCTAGACAGCATAGCTAGGATGGTGACCTGAATTTTCTCTGCTGAAGTTATGCAATACGACTTGGTTACCTACCTGCCCCCCAGCTTGTGATTGGATAATGAAAGAATGGCAGAATACCTATGAGTATTTCCTATGTTCTCTCCTCCTGTCATCATAGAACTTGTAAATGCATGTGCATACAGGACTCCTGATTGGTTTCTAAGTCTGCCTCTTTTATGAAAGGGAATAAATGAGGCTGATTAGGTCATTTTAAATAAATTTCATGACATTTTAATGAATAGATAACTGACTTCATTGGTATATTTTATATCTGCCCGAAGTAAAGTTTTAACTTTTGGGTAATCTATTGTCCCTAGTATCACTTTGCTAAGGACCCTGCCCCTTGAATTAAGTCCCACTAACAACCTTGTGTCCAGTGAGAGCACCACAGTGGCCAACTAGAGTGTTCTTGTCCTCTGGACTGGAGGAAATGAGTGGAAAAGCTTTCGTTCTAGGGGCAGGACTTAGCTTCAGAGTCAAGAAACTCTTAATAAAAGCAGAGTCTGATATGTACGCAGAAGAGGCTTTTTTGGCTAATTTTGGTCTCTACTGGAGTTTGCTTTTGGAGAGAACATTTTCTTTTTTCATTTTTTGAGGAAATGGAGGAAATCTATGGTATAGATAGATAGACAGACATATAGACGTTCCAGCTGCCACTGTGAATCCATTGGATTATACCTCCATGTAGACTATTCTCTGATGTTTATAGCCAGCTTCATCAGAGACAGATTTAGACCTTGGGGTGCCCAGCGCACTTCTGGTTCGGGTGGCCCCTTATACACAGAGTTGGTTTACATTCTCAATGACAGTCACACATTTTTAAAATGCATGACACAATGTCATTCTCAGGTCACACATGCCCACACACACAGGCATAGTGCTCTATGAGTGGTTTGCTTGAGCTGCTAAAATTCATTTTTGAAAAACAATACACTATACCATTGTAGAGTTTTACAGATGATGGCCGGCAAAATATTACTTCCCAAGATACTGTATATTTAATAAAATAAAGTTTGTTTTTATTATACATTTTATATTATTATCCCCTTCCCGCCGACTGTACGCAGATATGCGTACTCGGCTTTCCGGGGTTATACCGGGATGATACCCGCAGCTGCAGGCATCATCCCAGTACCGTTGTTTACAGCGGGCAATCGGCTACCCGTGTATAACAACCGATGCGGCTAAAAGCCGCTCGGCTGTTATACCGGAGGAGCGGGAGGGGACATCCCCCCCCTCCCGCCGCCTCCCGCCGCCTCCCGCCGCCTCCCGCCGCCTCCCGCCGCCTCCCGCCGCTGTTCGGGATCGGGAGGCCCGGTGTCCGTTCGGCTGCCTTCGGCGGCTGGGGGCGGGCTGGAACGAAGCTGCGAGTGGCTTCGTTCCAGCCTTCTTGTTGTAAACGCGGAAGCAACGTCATGACGTCACTTCCCGTTTACTCGGCTGCCAATGGCGCCGAATTTAAAAAAGTACACAGTATTCAGAATCGCCGTTTTCGGCGATCTGAATACTTTGAAGTGTAAAGGAGGGATGGGGGGTCTTTTAGACCCCCCATCCCTCCATAAAGAGTACCTGTCACCACATATTACTGTCACAAGGGATGTTTACATTGCTTGTGACAGCAATAAAAGTAAAAAAAAAAAAAAAAATTTTAAACACAATTTATAAAGTACAAAAATAAATAAAATAAATTAAAAAAAAAAAAAAATTTTTTAAAGTGCCCCTGTCCCCGCGAGCTCACGCAGCGAAGAAAACGCACACGGAAGTCGCGCCCGCATATGTAAACTGTGTTCAAACCACACATGTGAGGTATCACCGCGATTTTCAGAGCGAGAGCAATAATTCTAGCCCTAGACCTCCTCTGTAGCTCAAACCTGGTAACCGTAAAAATTTTTTAAAGCGTCGCCTATGGAAATTCAAAGGTACCGTAGTTCGTCACCATTCCACGAGTGCGTGCAATTATAAAGGGTGACATGTTTGGTATCTATTTACTCGGCGTAACATCATCTTTCACATTATACAAAAAAATTGGGGTAACTTTACTGTTTGGATTTTTTAAAATTCATGAAAGTGTCACTTTTCCAAAAATTTGCGTTTAAAACACCGCTGCACAAATACCGTGTGATAAAAAATATTGCAACAATCGCCATTTTATTCTCTAGATTCTCTGCTAAAAAAATATATATAATGTTTGGGGGTTCTAAGTAATTTTCTAGCAAAAAATACGGATTTTAACTTGTAAACACCAAATTTCAAAAATAGGCTTCGTCATGAAAGGGTTATATTACTTATTTTTTATTATTTTATATAAAACATTTTAACTTGTTATATATAATTTTTCTATCAGGGGAGCTGTGATGGACCATCCAGCCCCCTGCTTGGGTGCCTCCGTCAAGATATACAGCATCCTCTAGTCTGGAACCAGGAACCAGGTATTATAGATGAGCACCCAAGAACTAGACAACACTAGCTTAGGTGCAAACTGGAACTACCTTTATTGTAAACTCACACAGAATTTATACCACACAAAATCAGGTGAGCTTGATCACATTATGCAAACTGTGAACAGTAAGATAATTAACATAGCTAAGGAACAGCCAACATAAACATAATCAGCAAGCTAATTAAACTGTAAACTAATTAACAATTAGTCACCTAGACAAGCCTAGGTGACCTAGGTCACTGCCCACCCTGACAACGCTTTGATTATTCAGGGATCCCACCCCACCTCAGACTGTCCGGCACCAGCCTACAACAGTCTATGAGACAAAAACTCATACAATGTTCCAGCAGTCTGAAAAAATTGAATTTATTTATCTTCATAACTTTCTTGAGGGAGATTGTTGATGAATATTTCCGTCCCAAGTAGAGGGTCTTCTCCAACTTAGTCTGCAGGAGGGCCACTATATTTCCTCTGACAAATATTTTTTTTTAAATTACACCTTTCCATCCTCTCCAGAAGGGAAGCTTTATTGTCCTCGTTCAGAGAATTAATCCAAGCCTCGCTCTCAGCGTTCATCACATTGTTGTCCATCAATGAAGAATGATCTGCTCTCTCCATGTGATCAGAGGCTGAACTGAGCTTTTCAACATGACCTGAAGAAGCAGACAAAATCCCTGGTCTCCTCCATGGGTGATAATCAGTGGGTAGGAGGCTTGCCCCTAGCCTCTGTCCTAGTTGGGTCTGCAACAGGAGCTCCTTCTGTTAGGGGGGCCTGGGCAATTGACCCTTTTACCCCCTTATAAATGCGGCTCTGAGCTTCATATGTGGCCAACCACCATGGCTACTTGAGCCATTTGACCAGCTTTTCTCAACTGTTAACTCCGAGGAACTCTTGAAATAGGTTTTAGTACGCAGGGAACCCCTTCGACAAATTATATATACAATAGTAAGATCAAGAGGTTATATGTGCTCACTGAGAGGAAGAATGGCAATCAGATTGACAAACAGTGAAAAGAACACACCATTTCTTTAGAGATGAGTGGAAGAAGGGCATCCTTACATTTGTGGTTAGTGGTATGAATATTAAAAGATCATAATGTCATGCCATTGGTTTTGCCAAGTGACATTGGCCCTTGGAACTATCAGTTGAACAATCAATATGCTGCTACTTGAGATACCTCTAGCAACCTCTTGAGGAACCCTAGTTGAGAATGCTTGGTGTGTAGACAGTTGAACACAACTAAAATAACTAAGTTGTACCTGAATTACAGATCTAATTGAAATAATCTATTTAATTTAAACAGTAGGGTTCTGGATTTTTTTTTTTTTTTTTTACAACAGGCATAAAAGGCAATTGCTTTACAGTGGATAAAAAGATAGAACTGAGTGTAAGAACTCAGTTGGCATATATTTAGGTCTATGTGATCATTTTACCAATAAGGAAAAATGTTTATTAAAGCAGACATGGGAAACTGAACTGTACTGTATATAATTTATTTTTATATATTTTCATTATTTGAATAAATATGTCTGTTTTAATAAACTCAGAAAACCATACATCCTCTAGGTTTGTCGCAGTTTTTTCATGAGGATCCCTTACTTGTAGCATTGGAGAGCTCTGATGTATCTTATATTAGTGAGTTCACTTAGGGACGTTACTTGCATGTAATTAGCTTATTGAAGAAGACACAAACCCAGTGGAAGCATTGTCTATTCCTCTTACACGTAATTTGGTGTTATTTGCTGTGATTCAAAGATATTTTCTTAAACACACTGGCGGCATGATTCTGTCCCTCAAGAAAATTGTCTATTAAAGTTAACTTGGTTAGCGCAGTTATTTATGCTGCGGTCACAGCTCTTCTCAGCTACTAAAATATGTGCTATATAGATGGCTGGGTCTTTGAGTCTGTTTATTCTGGAGATTGCAGCTTTGTAAAGGTTATGGAAGAATCTAACAGAGTTGCTGCACATAAAGAAAATCGCTAGCACAATCAGAGAAACATTTTAAATGGTTGTCTGAAAAGGCTAAAGTCTGCCGCAGATAAAAATTTGTACCTTTTCTATCTCTGTTTTGAAACGAGGAATAGAATATAGGCATTAAAAGGGCTTGGTATGTTTTTTGGGCATAATGTTTAGACATGTGCAGAATGAAAACATTTGTTTTGTTTTGATTCGTTATTTACATAAATTTGTTTAGTTAAACTTGTTTCATTCATTTTCAGAATTTGTTTTGTTTATTAGTTTTTGAATTGATTCTAATTTTTCTAATTCGAATTTGGATGGATTCAAAAACAATTTGAATTTGAAACTGTATTTGAAAACGATTCGAATTAGAATTTTAATCAGAATTTTTTTCGTCCGAATTTAAATTCATAACGAAATGAACTGCACAAGTCTAATAACACCAGGCAACCAGCTCAATGCAAAGATGGAACATATATATACAGTGGGGATCGAAAGTTTGGGCACCCTAGGTAAAAATGTGTATTAATGTGCATAACGAAGCCAAGAAAAGAGGGAAAAATCTCCAAATCAGATTACTGATTAGACATTCTTATAATATGTCAAAAAAAAGTTAGATTTTATTTCCATCATTTACACTTTCAAAATTACAGAAAACTAAAAAATGGCGTCTGTAAAAGTTTGGGCACCCTGCAGAATTTATAGCATGCACTGCCCCCTTTGCAAAGCTGAGACCTGCCAGTGTCATGGATTGTTCTCAATCATCGTCTGGGAAGACCAGGTGATGTCAATCTCAAAGGTTTTAAATGGCCAGACTCATCTGACCTTGCCCCAACAACCAGCACCATGGGTTCTTCTAAGCAGTTGTCTAGAAAACTGAAACTGAAAGTAGTTGACGCTCACAAAGCTGGAGAAGGCTATAAGAAGATAGCAAAGCGTTTTCAGATGTCAATATCCTCTGTTCGGAATGTAATTAAGAAATGGCAGTCATCAGGAACAGTGGAAGTTAAAGCAAGATCTGGAAGACCAAGAAAAATATCAGACAGAACAGCTCGCAGGATTGTGAGAAAAGCAATTCAAAACCCACGTTTGACTGCACGATCCCTGCAGAAAGATCTGGCAGACACTGGAGTTGTGGTACACTATTCCACTATAAAGAGATACTTGTACAAATATGGTCTTCATGGAAGAGTCATCAGAAGAAAACCTCTTCTACGTCCTCACCACAAAAATCAGCGTTTTGAACTTTGCAAATGAACATATAGACAAGCCTGAGGCATTTTGGAAACAAGTTCTGTTGACCGATGAGGTTAAAATAGAACTTTTTGGCCGGAATGAGCAAAGGTATGTTTGGAGAAGAAAGGGCACAGAATTTAATGAAAAGAACCTCTGTCCAACTGTTAAGCATGGGGGTGGATTAATCATGCTTTGGGGTTGTATTGCAGCCAGTGGCACAGGGAACATTTCACAAGTAGAAGGAAAAATGGATTCAATAAAATTTCAGCAAATTTTGGATGGTAACTTGATGCCATCTGTGAAAAAGCTAAAGTTAAAGAGAGGATGGCTTCTACAAATGGATAATGATCCTAAACACACCTCAAAATCCACGGGGGATTACATCAAGAGGCGTAAACTGAAGGTTTTGCCATGGCCTTCACAATCTCCTGACCTCAACATTATTGAAAATCTATGGATAGACCTTAAAAGAGCAGTGCGTGACAGACAGCCCAGAAATCTCAAAGAACTGGAAGACCTTTGTAAGGAAGAATGGGCAAAGATACCTCATACAAGAATTGAAAGACTCTTGGCTGGCTACAAAAAGCGTTTACAAGCTGTGATACTTGCCAAAGGGGGCAGTACAATATATTAACTCTGCAGGGTGGCCAAACTTTTGCAGACGCCATTTTTTTGTTTTCTGTAATTTTGAAAGTGTAAATGATGGAAATAAAAGCTAACTTTTTTTGACATATTATAAGAATGTCTAATCTGTAATTTGATGCCATTTGGAGATTTTTCCATCTTTCCTTGGCTTCGTTATGCACATTAATACACATTTTTACCTGGGGTGCCCAAACTTTCGATCCCCACTGTATATATATATATATATATATATATATATATATATATATATATATAAAATTGCTGGCCAAAACATTTGTTTTTCTGTTTATACTCTTTTGAGTTTTTCACAACTGGCAGAGCAGGAGATGTGATTTTTCTCTGCTCCATTTCAGTAACACTTACAGGTC
Organism: Aquarana catesbeiana; assembly: GCF_042186555.1. Lineage (NCBI taxonomy): Eukaryota > Metazoa > Chordata > Amphibia > Anura > Ranidae > Aquarana > Aquarana catesbeiana. Next base: position 881,580,586 of record NC_133324.1, read on the forward strand.
TTGTCCCTCCACTAAGCCTGTGACTGAACAGTGTAAATAAAAGCAGCACACTGATGAGCTCACCTCTCTGTCACTCTCCTATCAGCATACTCCTTGCTAGCACATAAGCACAACTGATTAGTTCCTTGTACTACTTCTCCCTGAGTTCTAACAGAGGAAATAGGGAGTCCGCGCTAATGGGTGTAATTAGAAGCCTAGGTGGGAAGTATATTCCTAAATTGATAGACTGCTGCCCTCACATACGCTGACTCCACAGGGGGTGGAATGAGCGGAAAAAGTGAAAAAAGAAAAGTGTGTGAGTGTGGCGCTGTCCCAAAGTTGCAGAAGAAATGTCTGCATATATACAGTTTTATCAAAAGTGTCACGTGTGTATTCCTTTAAGTGAAATATGTATGGCAGTTATTACCACTCCTGTGGGTTAAAGTGACTGGTGATTTAAACATGAGAAGCATAATGAGTGCAATAAATCGCATCCAAGGTGTCTAGTGCTATATTCCCTCAAAAGGAAAAAACAGTATTAACCACTGCTAAGAGCATGAAGCGGTCTGTGTCTAAACACTAGAAAACACAAAGTTGCAATAAATACATCACACGTGACATGCAAAAAATTCTAAAGTGTCTAGTGCTAAATAAATAAATATTAAAATGTTGTTCTACAAACGTTGCAAATAACAAAGTGACAAGTGCCCTATGAAGAGGTCACTCTGAAAAGTGCTAAACACACGTGCCATGCAAATGGTTCTATGATAGTAAACAGTTCATATGGGTAAGTCCCCGGTGCACTATAAGTGAAAAAAGGCGTCCTTTGTGGGATTCCTCAAAGCATACAACAGGTGTTAATCCAGTGCTGGTGTCTCGAGTTGTGATTGTGCAGAGACTCACCAGCTGTATATCCCCTGCAGGGGTAACGAGTAGTCACAGTATGTGCCACTGTGCAGCAGTGCTTGGCAAGACCAGGACCAGGATGATATCAGCTGTATATCCCCTGCAGGGGTACCGAGTAGTCACAGTATGTGCCACTGTGCAGCAGTGCTTGGCAAGACCAGGACCAGGATGATATCATAAGGACATAAGAAGAAAGGATTCCATAGTGTGAAACCATTTAAAACCACTATTTATTAGGTCAGATAAAAAGGGTACTCACATTGTAATGGAAAAAATGAGCGGTGTACAATGCTTACAAAGATGTTCCTAAGTGTCAGCTTTGCAGGGAGATGTCAGCAAGGCATTCAGTCAAAGGCCACGCCCTACGTACGTTTCGTCACTCGGACTTCTACGGGAGCGTGGTCCCTGCATCGTCTCCCCTATCTTTATATGCTGTGCGGTCCTTAGTGCACCTGTGTTCCAGCGGCCATATTTGGTATGTGTTTGTGTTCCAGCGGCCATGTTTTTGTGTGTCGGCGGCCATTTTCCCTGGGACAATGCAGACCGAAGCCCGCAGCCCCATACCAGCGGCCATGTTTTTGTGTGTCGGCGGCCATTTTCCCTGGGACAATGCAGACCGAAGCCCGCAGCCCCAATGAAGTGATTAAATCCCCGTGGAACAGCCTGATACAGCGCTGGTTTCCTGGTGACACCTTACTAATATATGGGTCCATTGCATGTGTGTCACAGTAGTAACTATTACGTTATTTATGCACAATTCTCCCGCACAGAATATAGGTGTGTAGTAAATGGTTTGCCCTTACTTAGGAAACCTAGACAATAGTAATATAGACAACAGTAATATACTAAACCATATTAAAAATATTAAAATTGTGGTTCTACAGAATTAATGACATGACATATATCCTAGAAATACGATATACAAACAGGCAAATAGTTATATTTAAAATGCTAAAAAATGCTAAAAATAAAATTTAAAAAAAAAAAAAAAAAAAAAAAAAAAATTTTTTATTAAGAAGATATATATAAAAATAGATAAAAATATGTTTAAAATTATGTGAAAAAGCGAGACAAGAAAATCATGTACCAGTTATAATCAGACAGGTAGTAGGTGTATATTAGAATACTAAAAGTATTTTGAATAACTTGTTAGCCAATAAGGGGAGCATTATCATCAAAGAGAGGAGCATTATCATTAAAAAAGAGATAAGGAGCGTTTATCATCAGAAAAGGGGGGTTTCTTATAAAAGGCGTTCAGTAATTGGTAAGAAAACAATTGAGATCCACATCTATGTTCATTCCAGACGGTTGAAGTGTGTCTAGCTGGAAGATCCATCTGGTCTCATTTTGTGACACCTTTGTTTTCTTGTTGTCACCCCTCCAGTGTCCTTTAATTTTGTCAATTCCGTAAAAAAGCATACCACTGGGGTCCCTATTGTGATGATCTCTAAAATGTCTGGATACGCTATGTTTTTTAAAACCGTTCTTTATGTTTGTGACGTGTTCTCTAATTCTAATGTGCAGTTTTCTGGTAGTGCGTCCCACATACTGTTTACGGCACGGGCATTCTAGCACATAAGTAACGTGTGTATTGTTACACGTTATTAGGTCCCTGATTGTGTACTCTTTGCCGTTGCTTGTGGACTTGAACTTCATAATTTTTTTGTTTGTTTTTTTGGTTTCTCTACACGGTAGACATTTTCCACATTTATAAAAGCCTTTTAAATTGTTGCCTATTTTAATTTGTTTCGGGGGGTCAAGTGCATTGTGCACTAGTTTATTTCTAAGGGTTGCAGCCTTCCTATAAATGAAGATGGGTTTTTTTGGTAACACTGTTTTTAAAACTTGGTCTGACTGTAAAATGGGCCAGTGTTTTTTGACAATTGATTCTATTGATCTGTATTGTGTGTTATATCCAGTCAGAAAAGCAAGACCCAAGGACTTGTTTTTATCCCGCTTGTGGGTGTTCTGTGTTGCTTCCATTAACTTATGTCTATCCATATTCTTTATTTGTTCTTTTAATGTCAGCAAATCCCTCTTTTTGTATCCTTTATCCACAAATCATCTGATACCATTCCTTGATTCAAGGGAATACAAAGACAAGGACAACACCTTACAAGAAATAGTCAAAAAGTACGACAACGAGATACAACTAAAGAAACAAAAGAAATTTAGAAGAGACGTACTAGACTATAAGAATCAACATGTCTATAAGTGGCAAACGGATGAGACATATGTGGAAGAAGACCACAACACTTCAATGTTGGAGGAAGCTGATGATAGCTCAACAGAAGAAGATGCACCAACATGGCAAGAGACAAACACCACAACTAACAGGACACAAAGGGAATCATTAGGACAGGCGCCAACATCGGAAAACGTTAGGCGAGGGAATAGTCCTGAATATAGGAGAAATAGACAATATGAAACGTATGACAACAGAAGACAACAACAAGAAAACATACCTTTCACACCAAGAACACCGAGGTACAGAAACAGATACTCACCTTTGAGGTATGAACAAGAATATACCCCTTATGTAGAACCCCAACAGAGAAGGGGTTTTTTTCCCAGGGAATATCGCGGAAGACCACCGGCCTACAGACAAAGAATGTCACCATACAGAAGAGAAAGAGATCCCCAAGGATGGAGACCTTTCAGGATCCCAGACAGGAATTCCAACAAGCATCCAAGATCATGGTGGAACCCAAGGGTGACAAGAAATGTAGATACAAGAATAAGAAACAGAACTCAAGAGGGCACGCAATGGGAAGAGAGAACGAATCAGGGGTACAGAATACCGAGAGGAGGAAGAGAAAACGGACAAGAGGAAAGAGAGGAGGGGCAAAGAAAAAGAAGAAGAGAGTACTAGGCGGAGGCATTTTTAATCTTAGTGAAGCTACTTTCAACGAAAACGAAATGAGAGTACTCGATTTGGGATTAAAATATGCACCAGAGAAAAGTCTGGATCCCTTCGAAGTATTCATAGATTTGCAAAAATTCGTTAGGAAGTTGAACATTAGAAAATTTTTTGCAATAAAAGGAGAACAAGAACCACAAAAAGAAAATGAAAATTCAATATACAAACATTCGAAACTGAAAAACAATTCCACATTTAATCCCAATACCCAGCAAAATGAGAGCCTGATAACCTTCAAAAAAATGGTGGAACAAGACATCAGGAAGATGAACCCAAGAAAAACTAAATCGAGAGTTTGGAAAACTATCAAAGGAATAGAAAAGAAAAAGAATATCGTTATACGGCCAGCAGACAAAGGGGGAGGCCTAGTTATATTAAATAAACAGGATTACGAGCTAGAGATGGGAAAACTACTCAACATCCCAAACACATATAAAAAACTGAAGGGTAACCCAAAGGTGGAATATCACAAGAAATTAAAAGCCTATATACATAAAGGGGAGAAAAAAGGCATTCTAAACAAAAAAGAAGCCAGATACCTGATCCCAGAGACAGCAAAAACTCCCGTGATCTACTATGTCCCAAAAATCCACAAGAGCCAAACCAACCCGCCAGGAAGACCTATAATAAGTGGCATCAATGGCCTGTTTTCAAGACTAGGGGCCTATCTGGACGGATATTTACAGCCATTGGTCACTAGGGGCAAATCATACCTAAGAGACAGCAAACAGTTGATTACTGAGCTTAAAAATCTAAACGTCAAAGAAGAAGATATACTCGTAACAATCGATATCAACTCATTATACACCAATATTGTACAAACAGATGGCATTAATGGAGCAGAATGGGCCCTATACCAACAGACAGACCTCAAAGAAGAACAAATCAAATTCCTCCTAGAAGGACTTAAATTAGCAATGAGCCACAACTATTTTTGGCACAAGGGAGACTACTACACTCAAGTGAAAGGGGTAGCCATGGGGGCTAAATACGCCCCGAGCATTGCTAATCTATTACTCAATAAGTGGGAAGAAGAACAAATTTACAGTACCAACAGAAGTCATCTGAAATTTTATCGACGATATATAGATGACATTGTAATTATCTGGGGTGGTACTGAGGAAGAGTTACAAATGTTTTTTGACGAATTAAACCATAACATTTATGGTTTATCCTTTTCTGGGAACTGGAGCAGGCGTAACATTAACTACCTCGACCTCCAGATATTTAAAGAAGATGGACACCTTAGCACAAAGACGCACTTTAAAGATACAGACAGAAATGGCTACATCCCCACTAGTAGTTGCCATCACCCAAAGTGGATTGGAAACATCCCTAAGGGACAGTTCATGCGGATACGCAGAAATTGTAGTAACATAACTGACTTTGAGGAACAAACAAATAATTTGATCAAGCGATTTGTGGATAAAGGATACAAAAAGAGGGATTTGCTGACATTAAAAGAACAAATAAAGAATATGGATAGACATAAGTTAATGGAAGCAACACAGAACACCCACAAGCGGGATAAAAACAAGTCCTTGGGTCTTGCTTTTCTGACTGGATATAACACACAATACAGATCAATAGAATCAATTGTCAAAAAACACTGGCCCATTTTACAGTCAGACCAAGTTTTAAAAACAGTGTTACCAAAAAAACCCATCTTCATTTATAGGAAGGCTGCAACCCTTAGAAATAAACTAGTGCACAATGCACTTGACCCCCCGAAACAAATTAAAATAGGCAACAATTTAAAAGGCTTTTATAAATGTGGAAAATGTCTACCGTGTAGAGAAACCAAAAAAACAAACAAAAAAATTATGAAGTTCAAGTCCACAAGCAACGGCAAAGAGTACACAATCAGGGACCTAATAACGTGTAACAATACACACGTTACTTATGTGCTAGAATGCCCGTGCCGTAAACAGTATGTGGGACGCACTACCAGAAAACTGCACATTAGAATTAGAGAACACGTCACAAACATAAAGAACGGTTTTAAAAAACATAGCGTATCCAGACATTTTAGAGATCATCACAATAGGGACCCCAGTGGTATGCTTTTTTACGGAATTGACAAAATTAAAGGACACTGGAGGGGTGACAACAAGAAAACAAAGGTGTCATAAAATGAGACCAGATGGATCTTCCAGCTAGACACACTTCAACCGTCTGGAATGAACATAGATGTGGATCTCAATTGTTTTCTTACCAATTACTGAACGCCTTTTATAAGAAACCCCCCTTTTCTGATGATAAACGCTCCTTATCTCTTTTTTAATGATAATGCTCCTCTCTTTGATGATAATGCTCCCCTTATTGGCTAACAAGTTATTCAAAATACTTTTAGTATTCTAATATACACCTACTACCTGTCTGATTATAACTGGTACATGATTTTCTTGTCTCGCTTTTTCACATAATTTTAAACATATTTTTATCTATTTTTATATATATCTTCTTAATAAAAAAATTTTTTTTTTTTTTTTTTTTTTTTTTTTTTTAATTTTATTTTTAGCATTTTTTAGCATTTTAAATATAACTATTTGCCTGTTTGTATATCGTATTGCTAGGATATATGTCATGTCATTAATTCTGTAGAACCACAATTTTAATATTTTTAATATGGTTTAGTATATTACTGTTGTCTATATTACTATTGTCTAGGTTTCCTAAGTAAGGGCAAACCATTTACTACACACCTATATTCTGTGCGGGAGAATTGTGCATAAATAACGTAATAGTTACTACTGTGACACACATGCAATGGACCCATATATTAGTAAGGTGTCACCAGGAAACCAGCGCTGTATCAGGCTGTTCCACGGGGATTTAATCACTTCATTGGGGCTGCGGGCTTCGGTCTGCATTGTCCCAGGGAAAATGGCCGCCGACACACAAAAACATGGCCGCTGGTATGGGGCTGCGGGCTTCGGTCTGCATTGTCCCAGGGAAAATGGCCGCCGACACACAAAAACATGGCCGCTGGAACACAAACACATACCAAATATGGCCGCTGGAACACAGGTGCACTAAGGACCGCACAGCATATAAAGATAGGGGAGACGATGCAGGGACCACGCTCCCGTAGAAGTCCGAGTGACGAAACGTACGTAGGGCGTGGCCTTTGACTGAATGCCTTGCTGACATCTCCCTGCAAAGCTGACGCTTAGGAACATCTTTGTAAGCATTGTACACCGCTCATTTTTTCCATTACAATGTGAGTACCCTTTTTATCTGACCTAATAAATAGTGGTTTTAAACGGTTTCACACTATGGAATCCTTTCTTCTTATGTCCTTATGATATCATCCTGGTCCTGGTCTTGCCAAGCACTGCTGCACAGTGGCACATACTGTGACTACTCGTTACCCCTGCAGGGGATATACAGCTGGTGAGTCTCTGCACAATCACAACGCGAGACACCAGCACTGGATTAACACCTGTTGTATGCTTTGAGGAATCCCACAAAGGACGCCTTTTTTCACTTATAGTGCACCGGGGACTTACCCATATGAACTGTTTACTATCATAGAACCATTTGCATGGCACGTGTGTTTAGCACTTTTCAGAGTGACCTCTTCATAGGGCACTTGTCACTTTGTTATTTGCAACGTTTGTAGAACAACATTTTAATATTTATTTATTTAGCACTAGACACTTTAGAATTTTTTGCATGTCACGTGTGATGTATTTATTGCAACTTTGTGTTTTCTAGTGTTTAGACACAGACCGCTTCATGCTCTTAGCAGTGGTTAATACTGTTTTTTCCTTTTGAGGGAATATAGCACTAGACACCTTGGATGCGATTTATTGCACTCATTATGCTTCTCATGTTTAAATCACCAGTCACTTTAACCCACAGGAGTGGTAATAACTGCCATACATATTTCACTTAAAGGAATACACACGTGACACTTTTGATAAAACTGTATATATGCAGACATTTCTTCTGCAACTTTGGGACAGCGCCACACTCACACACTTTTCTTTTTTCACTCTCCCTGAGTTCTGCTGTACGTGGGATTGGGAGGCTGTCCCCAAGACAGATTCACAAAGAAAAACCTTTGAAGGAAATCTATGATCACAACATACACTTTCATTTTATAATACCAGGATTGTAAAGCAATATAGACAATACATAAACTTAACAGTCCAATATAAGATTATTTGAAAATTTGCCATTCATGTTGTGAGTGCTGCCTGTCTGCTGGCCGTCTCTTTCCACAAGTCCCTGGATTCCTTGCATGCTTTCCAGCTTCTCCTGCCTGTTTACTTTCAATTTCTAAGGAATATATATTCCTTGTGAGCTTGCTTGATTTCTGTACTCATTCTGCCTTCTAAAATTCCTCCTCTCGGCACCTCTGTAATTCAGAAGGCAGTGTTTTTAACACAAATTTGATCCCCCCCAAAAAAAGTGTGGGGGCCTCTCCCCCAATCCATACCACGCCCTTTCGGGTCTGGTACAGGTTTTAAGGGGAACCCCAAGCCAACATTTTTTTTAAATGTCCCCTCCCCCAAATCCATCCATACCACAGGCCAGGAAAGGGGGGGGATAAGCGAACACCCTCCCCCCCTCCTGAACCATACCAGGCCACATGCCCTCAATATTAGGGTGTGCTGTGGAGCAGGGGGGCTCTGCTCCCTTGCCCCAAAGCACCTTGTCCTCATGTTGATGGGGACAAGGGCCTCTTAGCCACATCCCTGGCTGGTGGTTGTGGGGGCCTCCATGCGGGGGGCTTATCAGGATCTACCCCCCCATGTGAATGAGTATGGGGTACATTTTACCCCTACTTATTCACCAAAAAAAGTGTCAAAAAGAAATAAAAACACAGAGACAGTTTTTCACAGATAATTCCTTTATTAAAAATACAAAAACAATGTCCCCTGGTGTAGATCCATCCTCAATCACGATGCCCACCACTGACCTGAAAAAAAGCAAAAAAAAAAAGCTCAGCTCACGCCAAAGGCCCCTGCCAGCTGACATTTCTTAAACACTCTAAGACCGGGACTATTTTTCAAACTTGCTGTTTACAAGTTAAAATATTTTTTTTTGCTAGAAAATGACTTAGAACCCCAAAACATTATACACTATATATTTTTTTCGAACACCCTAGAGAATAAAATGGCGGTCGTTGCAATACTTTCTGTTACACGGTATTTGCGCAGCTGTCTTACAAGGGCACTTTTTTGGAAAAAAATACACTTTTTTTAATAAAAAAATAAGACAACAGTAAAGTTAGCCAAATGTATTTTTATATTGTGAAAGATGATGTTACGCCGAGTAAATTCATACCCAACATGTCATGCTTCAAAATTGCGCCCGCTTGTGGAATGGCGACAAACTTTTACCCTTACAAATTTCCATATGCAACGTTTAAGAAATTCTACAGGTTGCATGTTTTGAGTTACAGAGGAGGCCTAGGGCTAGAATTATTGCTCTCACTCTAACAATCGTTTTCATATGCGGGTGCTACTCACGGATGCGTACGCTTCTGCAGGACGGAAGGCGTTTAAGAAATATATATTTTTCTTATTTATTTTATCTTTTATTTTTTACACTGTTCTTTAAAAAAAAAAAAATGGTGTCACTTTTATTGCTATTGTAAACATCCCTTGTAATAGAAAAAAAGCATGACAGGACCTCTTAAATATGAGATCTGGTGTCAAAAAGACCTCAGATCTTATATTTACACTAAAATGCAATAATAAAAAAAAAAAAATGTTGTTTGAAAAAAAAATGTTGCTTTAAGAGCTATGGGCGGAAGTGACATTTTGACGTCGCTTCCGTCCTGCATTGGTATGGAGCCGAACCAGGTGGGGGCCATCTTCCCCTCACTCAACTCCATACCACAGAGGACACAGGACCTGATCACCTGCTGGCGGCTCCAGTAAGCGGTGGAGGGCACCGGAGTGCGGTGGAAGGGGGGGCTTCCCCCGCCACTGATAAAAGTGATCTTGCGGCGAATCCACAGCAGAGACCACTTTTATCTGAAAGAAAATGAGAAAGTAGATTGGGACTTTAAATGAGCCTCTCGATTGGGACTTTAAATGTCGAGAGCCTCATTTAAAGTCCCAATCTCCTTTCTCATTTTATTTAATCAGGGATGGAGGCACACTACATATGTGCCTCATTCAAAGTCCCAAACTTCCCCCCTTTCTCGTTTACCTGAAAGCGGACCACCCGCTGAAGAAGAGGATACCGGGGGTTATGGCAGCTAGCTGCTGCCATAACAATGATCTCCCTCTTCAATGTACCTCCATATAATGACGGCGGGCAGTCTGTAAGTAGTTGAATAGCTAAGGGGCGGGTCTACCCATTCGGTGGGTCCAGCAGGTCATTATTAAAACCAAGAAGCTAGTATTTTCAGAAGGAGGTCAGCAATGACAGGCTTCATAGTTCTCTTATAAAAGGGTTACCTTGAAAGACAGCTGTGCCTTTAGTATAGTTGTTCTTTACTTAATTCCTCTACCCCCAATGAGTGCAGCCAACCTGGTCAAATACTTAACTTCCTACTGATTACAACAATATTCTCCTTGTGGCCCTGCCCATTGCCTTTGTAACAGAACACCCTCCTGGACTCTTCTTCTTACCACACATTTACGACTTGGTCCCATCCATTCCTATGGAGGAGCCATACTCATGGCAGCCTCTAGCATGGCCTGCCTGCACAATAAAGATCACTGGAATGAGAAGAAATAAACCACTTAAGGACCAGCCTTGTTTTGAGATTTTGGTGTTTACAAGTTTAAAAAGTTTTTGCTAGAAAATTACTTAGAACCCCCCCAAACAATATATATTGTTTTTTTTTCTAACACCCTAGGGAATAAAATGGAGGTTATTGCAATACTTTTTTTCACACCGTATTTGTGGTCTTACAAGCGCACATTTTTTGGAAAAAAAATCACTTTTTTGAATAAAAAAATAAGACAACAGTAAAGTTAGCCCAATTTTTTTTTTATACTGTGAAAGATAATGTTACGCCACGTAAATTGATACCCAACATGTCACGCTTCAAAATTGCGCCCGCTCGTGGAATGGCGTCAAACTTTTACCCTTAAAAATCTCCATAGGCAACGTTTAAAAAATTCTACAGGTTGCATGTTCAGAGAAGGTCTAGGGCTAGAAGTAATGCTCTCACTCTGACGATCATGGCAATACCTCACATGTGTGGTTTGACCACCGTTTCTATATGCGGGCACTACTCACATATGCGTTCGCTTCTGCGCGTGAGCTCGTCGGGATGGGGGCGCTTTAGAAAAAAAAAAATTTCTTATTTATTTTACTTGATTTTATTTATTTTTTCACTGTTTAAAAAAAAAAAAAATTGGGTCACTTTTATTCCTATTACAAGGGATGTAAACATCCCTTGTAATAGAAAAAAGCATGACAGGTCCTCTTAAATATGAGATCTGGGGTCAAAAAGTCCTCAGATCTCATATTTGGACTAAAATGCAATAATAAAAAAAAAATGTTATCATTTGAAAAAATGACATTGAAAAAATGTGCCTTTAAGACGTATGGGCAGAAGTAACGTTATGACGCCGCTTCCACCCTGCTATGGTATGGAGACAGGTGGAGGCCATCTTAGCCTCACTCGTCTCCATACCCAGCCATGACAAAGACCTGATCGCCTCTGTCGCTGCCAAAGGCTCTGGTAAGCGACGGAGGGCGCGGGAGAGCAGCAGCAGGGGGGGCCCCTCTCCCGCCGCCGATAACGGTGATCTCGCGGCCAATCTGCCACAGAGACCACCTTTATCGTAAACATGACCGGCTCCTGAAGAGATGGATACCTCGGTTGTGGCAGCAGCTGCTGCCGTTATAGAGATATCCATCTTCAAAGTGCCAACGTATATGTACAGGAGCAAGTGGTTAAGGGTGTAGGAGTTGGGGGTATATTAACCACTTCAATAGCAAGGATGTCATATGACGTCCTTGGCTTTGAGCAGGTATATCTGAATGATGCCTGTAGTTACAGATATCATTCAGATATTGCCGGTTTCAGCCGGCGAATCTCTACACCATAGGAATGATCATAGCGGCCGTTCCGCCGTTTGATCGTTCCTATGGGAGGCGAGAGGGGACGCCCCCCCCCCCCTCCCGCCGCCCTCCGGTGCCTGCTTCGACTCACCGTTACGATCGGTTAGGCGGAGAGTGGATCCGCCGGCGCTGGATGTAGATCATAGAGATTTCCGGCGGACCAGATGGTCCCCGGAGTCTCTATGATCGTCGGAGGCCGGGCGCGATGTTATGACGTCACGCCCGGCCTCTCCATTCAAAAAAATGGCGCCACTTCGGCTTGGAAGCGGCAATCGTTTTATATTTTTTTTTTATTTCAGGCTTCCCAGCCTAGTGGTGAGATATGGGGTCTTATTGACCCCATATCTCACTATTAAGAGGACCTGTCATGTCATATTGCTATTACAAGGGATGTTTACATTCCTTGTAATAGGAATAAAAGTGATCAATTTTTTTTTTTTTTTCAAAAAAGTGTCAAAAAAATATATATATAATTAACAATAAAAAAAAAAAAAATTTTTTAAAGTGCCGCTGTCCCCGTGTGCTCGCACGCAGAAGCGAACGCATACGTAAGTCCCGCCCACATATGAAAACGGTGTTCAAACCATACATGTGAGGTATCGCCGCGAATGTTGGAGCGAGAGTAATAATTTTGGCCCTAGACCTCCTCTGTAACTCAGAACATGTAACCAGTAAAGCGTGTGCAATTTTGAAGCGTGACATGTTAGGTATCTATTTACTCGGCGTAACTTCATCTTTCACAAAATGCAAAAACATTGGGCTAACTTTACTGTTTTGTTTTTTTTTTAAACACAAAACAGTTTTTTCCCAAAAAAAAGCGCGTTCGAAAAATTCCTGCGCAAATACTGTGTGAGATAAAAAGTTGCAACAACCGCCATTGTATTCTCTAGGGTCTTTGCTAAAAAAAATATATAATGTTTGGGGGTTCTATGTAATTTTCTAGCAAAAAAATGATGATTTTTACATGTAGGAGCAAAGTGTCAGAATTGGCCCGGTATTGAAGCGGCAACTGTACTAAAGTCACAGTTGTCCTTTATAGGTAAACTGGACTTTTGTTGGGTCAGTGAGTGTTAAAGCAAGAGGGTCAACAAGGCAGCTAAACAATTAGCATTTCCAGAGGGAGGGCTTCGCTTTGGCAGCCATTAAGGCTGTAAACATGGCTAATGACCCTTCCTTTTATTGAGTGTGGGCAAAAACAGGAGGGTGCATCACAATATTTGTCATCCCAAAATGCAGAGCCTTTTATTGTTGAAACATTGCATACATAGAAAATCCGAACACTCCTGCTAAAAAGTATTTAAACAGCATACTAACTCAGAATAACTGTTTCGCTTACAACGGTAAACATTATTAGATGACTGAACTCTGTAATACTCTCCTGAGCCTTAAGAAAAGCCGAAAAAGCTGTTTACCATATTTTTCTTTTTATTGCTCAATAAACTGATTGTAGCTAGTTTTAAAAAAAATGCCTGTTTGTCTTGCACTGATTGCTCATTTTTTGCATTTCTATGAAGACACAGCTCTGATTGAGGAGAAGAGTATTTTTTAAAGTTTTAAAAACTGAACATTTCTACTCCTGCCCCTGGATACCATCCAAGACATCTACACAAATGCCTACCTCTATTTTCTATGGTTGATTACTTGTTAAATGGTTCATTCTTCCTATTTCTGGGTGACAAAAATATGCTGATTTCTGAGCGAGGTCGGTGGACTTGCATATCTTGAATCAAAGTACCGGTGACATTACTGTGAGTAATTCTATACTTTTGCCGACAGAAGAAAATCATATTCGGAATGCTGGAAACAATTAACACCACTTTGTCCTGGAACTTTTGTCTCTCAGCCTGTTCAGAAGAGAAGACGAGGCACATCATTTTCACATTGTAGAATTCTTGCAAGCATTGTCGATATCTGTTCTGTGCTTTCTGTTCCAAGTCTAGAAGCAGATAACATAGTGGCCAATGTCAAAGAATTTATTGTTTAAAAGAAAGGAAGAAAATTCACCTTGGCTGGAAACCATAAAAAAGATTTATTTAGCTGATTTATAGAACTTTGACACCTTTTCAGCACTTTATGGAGTACAATGAGCCATTCTTTTCATTCCCTCTTTTCCAAAGGAGTTTTCAGGGCACTTTACCAACTGCAGTCCTATGCCCTACAGCTGATTTTTAATGGAAGCCAATTGACCTACTGATACAGGTACAGCGCCTTGAAAAAGTATCCATACCCCTTGAAATTTTCCACATTTTGTCATGCTACAATCAAAAACATGAATGTATTTTATTGTGGTTTTATGTGATAGACCAACACAAAGTGGTACATAATTGTGTGGGAGGAAAATGATAAATGGTTTTCCACATTTTTTATAATTTGTATTCAGTCCTCTGTACTCTGATACCCCTAACTAAAATCTAGTGGAACCAATTACAGAAGTCACCTAATTCTTAAACAGAGTCCACCTGTGTGTAATTTCATCTCAGTATAAATACAGCTGTTCTGTGAAGCCCTCATAGGTTTGTTAGAGAACCTTTGTGAACAAACAGCATCATGAAGGCCAACGAACACACCAGACAGGCCAGGGATAAAGTTTCGGTAAAAATTAAAGCAGGGTTAGGTTATAAAAAAATATCTCAAGCTTTGAACATCTCACGAAGCACTGTTCAATCCATCATCTGAAAATGGAAACAGTATGGCACAACTACAAACCTACCAAGACATGGCCATCCACCTAAACTGACAGGCCAGGCAAGAATAGCATTAATCAGAGAATCAGCCAAGTGACCCATGGTAACTCTGGAGGAGCTGCAGAGATCCACAGCTCAGGTGGGAGAATTTGTCCACAGGACAACTATTAGTCGTGCACTCCACAAATCTGGTCTTTATGGAAGAGTGGCAAGAAGAAAGCCATTGTTGAAAGAAAGCCATAAAAAGTCCAGTTTGCAGTTTGCGAGAAGCCCTGTGGGGGGACACAGCAAACATGTGGAAGAAGGTGCTCTGGTCAGATGAGACCAAAATTGAACTTTTTGACTTGAAGGCAAAACGCTATGTTTGGCGGAAAACTAACACTGCACATCACCCTGAACACACCATTCCCACCGTGACACATTGTGGCGGCAGCATCATGTTGTGAGGATGCTTTTCTTCAGCAGGGACAGGGAAGCTGGTCAGAGTTGATGGGAAGATGGATGGAGGCAATTTAGGAGACTCTTAGAAGAAAGCCTGTTAAAGTCTGCAAAAGACTTGAGACTGCGGCGGAGGTTCACCTTCTAGCAGGACAGCGACCGTGAACATACAGCCAGAGCTACAATGGAATGGTTTAGATCAAAGCATATTCATGTGTTAGAATGGCCCAGTCAAAGTCTATATCTAAATCCAATTGAGAATCTGTGGCAAGACTTGAAAATTGCTGTTCATTGCTCTCCATCCATTCTGACAGAGCTTGAGCTATTTTGCAAAGAAGAATGGGCAAAAATGTCATACTTTTCACATTTCACAAAAAATTTGAAAACCATTCATAATTTTTCTTCCACTTCACAATTATGTGCCACTTTGTGTTGTTCTATCAATGAATATTCGCTATGGTAACACTGATTCTGCTTCCCAACCAATCAGAAAGTTGGTCCTGAGACCCGTTTCACCATTGGCTGAAAGGAGAAGCTACCCTATTGGCCAAGGGAGGAGGAGCGAGGAGACGCACGGCAAGGACACTGACATAATGCAGAGGAGGAGGCGCACGGCAAGGACACTGCTGTGATGCAGAGAAGGAAACACAGGGGAAGCCGGCCACCCATCGCCCGGAGGGAAGTGCTCACCGGGGTAAGGGTTACAGGTGACCGACCAACCCCATCCAGGGGTGGGTGGTGTTGCGGGTGACCTGACCGGTGTGGGGGGGAGGTGGCTTGGCTGTGCACTGTTTGCCCCTCAAGAAAATATACCACCAGCCGCCAGTGCCCTATATACAAAGTGGATCATCATCAGCATTCAGACTTGAAAAAGAATGCAACAAGAAATGTAAGGATGCAATTAGAGCGGCTAAGATAGAACACGAAAGACACAGAGCGGAGGAGAGAAAAAAAAACAAGAAATTCTTTAAGTATATAAACAGTAAAAGAGGAAGGATGGGCCATATTGGCCCCATAAAGAATGAGGAAGAGAACCTGGTTACAAAGGATGGGGAGATGGTGAAGGTATTGCATTTATTCTTCTCTTCAGTCTTCACGAGGGAATCGGGGGGCTTCAGTAACCAAAACTGCAGTGTTTATCCTCATGACACATCACAGGAAGCACCCTCATGGCTAACAGAGGACAGAATTAGAAATAGGCTTGAAAAACTTAACATTAATAAGTCACCGGGACCAGATGGCTTGCACCCGAGGGTCCTTAGGGAACTCAGTCAGGTAATTGCCAGACCATTGTTCCTAATTTTTACTGACAGTCTACTGACTGGAATGGTACCAGCTGATTGAAGAAAAGCCAAGTGTAGCACCAATATTTAAAAAAGGGCCGAAATACATCCCTGGGAATTACAGACCAGTTCGCCTAACATCAATAGTATGCAAGCTCTTGGAGGGGATGATAAGGGACTATATACCAATCTATTAACCTTCTATGAGGAGGTGAGCTGCCATCTAGATAAAGGACGGCCCATAGACATGGTGTATCTGGATTTTGCAAAAGCATTTGACACAGTTCCCCATAAACGTTTACTGTACAAAGTAAGGTCAGCTGGTATGGACCATAGGGTGAGTACATGGATTGAAAACTGGCTACAAGAGCGAGTTCAGAGGGTAGTGATAAATGGGGAGTACTCGGAATGGTCAGGGGTGGAAAGCGGGGTCCCCAAGGGTTCTGTGCTGGGACCAATCCTATTTAATGTATTTATAAACGACCTGGAGGATGGGGTGAACAGCTCAATCTCTGTGTTTGCGGACTATATAAGCTAAGCAGGGCAATAACTTCTCCACAGGATGTGGAAACCTTGCAAGAAGATCTGAACAAATGAATGGGGTGGGCAGCTACATGGCAAATGAGGTTTAATGTGGAAAAATGTAAAATAATGCATTTGGGTGGCTAAAATATGAATGCAATCTACTCACTGGGGGGACATTAGGGGGCAGATGAGAAAGTGGGTTACAGTGGTGGGGCAGATGAGCAGATGGGTGTAGCGTCAGAGAAGGTGATTCAGTAGTAAAACAGAAGAGCATGGGGATACATTGGTGGAGCAGATGTGCAGGGAGGTACAGTAGTGGGGCAGATGAGAAAAGGGGTACATTGATGGGGCAGATGAGCAGCAGGGTTACAGTGGTGGGACAGATTTGCAGGAGGTACAGTAGTGGGAGGAATGAGAAGGGGGTTCAGCGGTGGGACAGAAAAGCAGGGGGGTACAGTGATAGGGCAGATGATCAAGGGGTTACAGTGGTGGGACAGATGAGCAGGCGGGGTTCAGTGTTGGGCCAGATGAGAAGGGGGTTACAGTGGTGGGAAGGATAAGCAGGGGGGGTTCAGTGTTGGGGCAGATGAGAAGGGGGTTTGGCAATTGAATAGAAGAGCAGGAGGGTACAGCAGTGGGGCAGATGTGAAAGGAGGTGCATTGGTGAGACAGATGAGCAGGGGGTTACAGTGGTTGGGCAGAAGAGCATTGGGTACAGAGGTGGGGCAAATGTACAGGGGGTACAGTGGTGGGCAGAGGAGAAAGGAGGTACATTGGTGGGACAGATGAGCAGGGGGAACAGAGGTGGGACAGATGTGAAGGAGGTACAGTGGTGGGGCAGATGAGAAAGGAGGATACAGTGGTGGGGCAGTTGAGCAGATAAGTTCAGTGTTAGGACAGATGAGAAGATAGTTTAATGGTGAGACAGAAAAGCATGGGGGTAAAGCAGTGGAGCAGATGCGCAGGGAGGTACAGTGGTGGGGCAGATGAGAAAGGGGAACATTGGTGGAGCAGATGAGCAGGGGGGTACAGTGGTGGGGCAGATTAGCAGGGGGGTAGAGTGATGGGGCAGATGAGCAGGGGGTTACAATGGTGGGGAAGATGTGCAGGGGGTTACAGTGGTGGGGCAGATGTGCAGGGTGGTACAGTGGTGGGGCATATGTGCAGTGGGTTACAGTGGTGAAACAGAATTGCAGGGGTGACAGTGATCTGAGGTGTGAAGGTGCATGAATTGGGGCTGATCTGAGGTGTGAGAGTGCAAGATGTTAATTTCTCACTATTACTCAAGTAGTTTACAGCATTTACTTATAAAACATCCTTTTCATGATTGAGAGTGTCAAGTTGACATTTTTTTGTTATAAAATCGGCACACTCAAGTTCTTTGAAAATATTTTTCAGCACACTGTGCTCAAAAGGTTGTCTACCCCTGCATTAGACCCTTGTGTTGCCTCCTTTCACTCAGCTATATTCATTTACACTGGATTTCCATTGATAGGCTCCATTTAAGCCGTCCATATCAATGAAGAATACCAATTTTTAGATCTTTCCTGCCATTATTTGTCGTATGCATAAATTGCTCCTGCCCTTTCCACATTAAGGGACAGTTATCCATTCAGATAATACTTAGATTGGATAGAGAATGTCAACAAGACCATAAAAATAAGTAGGTGGCTCTTATGAACATTTTTATGGTCCTCTGAGCATTAGGTGAGGCTGGAATGTTAAAATGACCATTGCTGTGGACAGGCACCTATAAAGAAACTACTTGTAATATGTCAAGTAATCACCCATAGGTGAAAATGAGCAAATGTTCCATCTGCATCCAGCCAAATTACAAATTATTGGAGTGGATTCCAGAATACAGCACCAACATTCCATTCGCTATTAAAACATTTTTTTTTGCCGGTTTAAAATATTAAAATATGTACTGAATCTTGCTGTTTTTTTTACTACCCTATTTTACACTTCATGCAACCTTGCTCGTTTTGCCAATTGAAAGATTGGCATTTTCCCAAATATCAAATGGTTTATTCATTAATTTTTTTGAATTATTAGCTGCCTAAGGGAAGAGAAAATGATGGATATCCCAGCCCATACTGTTTGTGGGGTTACTGTGGCAACCACTGACATTAGACATCAATGCTTTTTTTTTATAAACCACAGGAAGGCGCATTAAACAGTGGTAATTGCCAACGCCAAATTAGAATAGATCAATATTTCGATTTAAGTCCTTACTAAGATAAACTCTTCTACTGAGTTGTTCTGATAATTAGTCTATGAGATACAAAAAATAATTAAAAAGTAGGAAAACCTCAAAGTGAATCTAGCTAAGCATTTAATGTTTGTTAAAGGAAAGTTCTAGTTAACAAATAATTTGCTCCTTTTATAAGATCTGATGGCCTTTATTTTAGAATATAGTGCTCAGAGCAACTATGTGCATTTAACTATATTAATTAATGAAAAATCAGCCATTAGTAGTCAGATGACAGGTAATTTCCGTTAGACACCTGGGCTAACCTTTGTCACAATTCTGTTTCCCTGCCATTAATTATAGCTTCCTTACACCATGTCTACTCTGTCTAACTGCAAACCGTCTTAGCTCTCCTCTATTCAGGAGAAAGGAGTAAAATTGAAAGTAATCAGCTTCTCCGAGAGTGCTGTCACTGCTATAAAATATCAATAATTAAAGAACAACTGTAGGCAACAAGTAAACTAGTACAAAGATATTACCATACTTCAGAACCTGCCAGCTTTCTCCTGGGGTTGCCAAATTTTCACTTAAAGTAGCATTAATGCCTCACATGGTTTTTGACAATCAGATCTAGATAGGCCAGCTGAACAGAGGCAAATTCATATTAACTTAAAAAAGTGCAGGCTTAAATCCACGGCATTTGCTAGGGCAACCTCCAGCTTGCCTAGGAGCGCTTCTCTGAACTTCGTGTCGGAGTGCGCACAGTGGTTTCAGCACAGCATGTCCTCTGAACCTCCTCCTCAAAACTACATGTCCCTTGATTCTAAGCACTACATTATGCATGTACCCCATCTAGTACTCTCTGTGGTTCAGTGGAAAATAAAGGAAAGCTTTTAAAGAAGAAGTAGCAGATAATGTAAGCGTGTAATTGTTATGAACACTTTGGGCTTAATAACACTTTAAGCAACTGATTCTATGAGCACCATTCTCCAGCTGCCTGCTGACGTACAGCGGGGTTGGCAGCAGCCTGTTAGAGGCAGGGTTTTGCTTTCTCCTCCCTCCAGTGGCAGCCTATGTGGGGGGAAGAAAGTAGGACGAGGGGGCACCCCCTGAGAACAGACCTCCTTTTCATTTCAGGTGCCCATTGGGGAGTAAGTTCTTCAATTCGCTGTGGTGGGTCACAGTCATTGTCATCATTTCAGAGCATGCTGCAACCATTACATACTGTCACACTTACCCCTAACGCAGATGACCAGACACTATAGCCGGCTTCTGTGTTCTTCACCTATAGTAGCCCCCTTTCCCATAAGGCAAGCAGGCCTACCAGTACTTGGTTGCCCACAGGACTTATACACAATGCTATAGTGCCTGGCTACCACGCCCTGGCAGGCATGAACTGAGCACAGCAAACAGGTACTTGCTGTTGACAGACTTGCAAAGTGGTTCAATGATAGTCCAGGTACAAGGCAGGCAAGGTTCAGAATAGTCAGGGTCAAATCCGTAGTGAAAAGACAGGCATAATGCAGAGGGTAGTCGATATCCGATCCAAGGTCATCAAGGAGGGAATCCAATCCAACAGAGCAGGGCAGACAAATAAGGAGCTTGGAGCACATGTAACAAATGCAATATCACAAGCATGAGACTGCAGGCTTAGCTGACTTAAATCAGGTTTGGTCTCTACCCAGAGACTGGTCACATCAATCACCTTGCAGGTGGACAGACAGGGATGCATCATAGCCAAAACCAGGATGTTGGAATGAGACCAACAGCTTTTAAAGAACAGGAGCATTCACACGCTCCTGACACATACATTGTAGTATGCACAGTGCACCATGCCCATGCTTTCCCCCCTGTTCCATCCTCATTATTAGGCCCAGTGATTTACTAAAAGTTCTCAGATATTTATATACCATAACCTCTCAAAAAAACAGATATGACTGGCTACAGCTGGCCATACACTGTTCAAATTCTGGTCCTGATGAGCCCTAATGGCCCCTTACTGCCCAACATCCTTTGAAGTTGGGTGGGCTAAAATAAAAAAAACTAATAGTGTATGACATGTCATACTTACCTCCACTGTGCAGATCGTTTTGCACAGAGTGGCCGCCGAACATCCTCTTCTGGGGTCCCTCTGCGGCTCTCGTGGCTCCTCCCCGCATTAGATAACCCCCTGGGAGAAGCGCTCTCCTGAGGGGTTACCTTATGGGCGCGCTTCTGAGTCATTCATTCAGCGTCCATAGAAGCCGAATGTATGACTCGGTCCCACCCCCATCCCCCCCCGGTCATTGTATTTGAATGACAACAGCGGGAGCCAATGGCTGCGCTGCTATCAATCCATCCAGTCAGAACCCGGACACTGGATTTTGCTGGTGTGCTCATCCCCGGAACATGATAGAGGGGGTACAGGTAAGTAAAACAGGGGCTTGGGGGGGAGGAAGGGCTGCAGCATTACATAGAATGCATTGAGGTGAAGAACCCCAAAGGTTTACAACCCCTTTAAGGCTTCCCCCATCCAAATATGTAATTGACCGTAGAGGGATCATAGGAGAAGCTTGGGACTGCATGTAGCGCAAAGAAAGTGAGTTAGAACGTTAACCATGAAGCAGAAGAATGGTATATGGGAAAATAAAGGTAAAAACACCAATCCGTATAAATTTTATGTAAAGGTTAGTAGAAATGTCCTCTACTAAAATCCCTCACAGCAATAATAAAACAGACAACGTGCCCTTTTAAGTAGAAAAGTGGGATTATTCAATGAGGAGTAGATTGTTACATTGATTCATTTAACAGTTTTTATTACATAGCATTTTGGAATGAAACACTTGATGTCTAGAGATGAGAGCATCATTAATTGATATGTCCTATCCCTTTTGGGGCATCAGATGTATTAATGTGCTATTTATATACTATGGTGGATATATCCTAGCACCAGCATATTTAGTTGCAAAGGGGCTAATTTTATGAGGGTATTTGGTGTCTAGTTTGGGGAAAAAAAAACAAAAAAACGATGTTGTCTGTGGGTGGGAGGCTCCTAGACGTCCACCAGCCCTAGGCTCCTGCTTAGGCAGTCTCGATGATCATCCTAATCTAGCCTTGCGAAGCAACATACAAAATACATTCAGCTACAGTGCAAATGACAAAATGTCTAAGATTAGGATGGATTTAAATATATTTGTTCTTTGATGACAGTTGTTTCTGTAAATTGTTTGTGTTTTAGAGTTAGGTACCACCTTTGGTAATACCATGTAACTATTATGTTTTAAGGTCACGTCTATTTGTAGCCTGTAATGGATAATGGCTGGAAATCTGTAGGTTTATTTGATCTTTTCTGCATTTACAATAAGCATTTCTCCAGGGGAGACTATTGTAAAATCCCTTTAGTTATCACACATTACTTTATCCTTTTCTCCTCAAAAGCCTTAAGATCTTTTTATAACACATCTTAGATAATGCAGAGTCTTTTTTCTTTCAGTATGAAGAGAGAGGTTCTCAGTATGTCTATAAACTGAAGAAAATAATCAAACGTTCTGGGTTCTAAAAATATAAGGGTGTTGAAAAGGTGGGATTCTGAATACATGCCTAACCGTGTGCCAGAGACATGATTTCCAGAATCTAAAGTATCCCGCTGGCTGTTAGAACCATTCCTAAACACCTTCTTAAAGCATAATAAACCTTTGAAGACTATATGCTGTAGACATTGGGATCATTTGGAGATCGATTACCTCCCAACTTCCTAGCACAGAGGCTCTAAAAATTGACCTCATTTAAATACGTTTAAAATGTATAGGACCCATAAAAGTGAGTGATACAGTAATAATAAGTGGGGGTTCACTAGTGCTCCCCCCACTACTACTACTCTTTTAGAAGACTGAGACTGTTATTTCACTTTTATCAGTTGGCTTTTTTTTTAAGCCAAATGTAGAGCTTAAAATTATATTATAATAATAGAAATAAGAAATAGGGGCATCATAGTATCAGGAGTAAGGGTGGAGCTCTGAACATTTTATGACAGATCTGTCTGGCACTGGGGGAGCTAGATGGTTTGATCAAGAGAGTCTCTGAAAAATGTAATAAGTTGAATTGTATGTAGATTCGGCATACCGTCATCTAGCATCAAGTATGGTATTGGCCTGACTTTTTGAAAAACTTTACTAAGAATCAGTTGCATTCAAAACTGGCACATGATATAGTCCCCAGTTAATTGTTTGTAACACAATATTCCTCTCCATAAAAAAATATTGACCTTTTCTTGGGTTCCCATGGCTCATGAACTAGAATGAAAAATAAAAAAGGCGCAGTATGGCTTCCATTGTCATATTTAGAATCTGATGTATGATTTGTTTCCATTTGGTTCTGCCCTTTTCCATCTGTTTTTAAAGTCCATTGGCTGGCTGTATTTGCCTATGTGTGTATCTCTTTTGCTACCAATTGTTCAAAATCTGACGTCATGGTCTTCAGCTGGAAACCCAGATCCCAATAACAATCTTCCCTACTCACTGCTAAACATTCACTGCTTTCAGATGGTGAATAAATAATTTTATCTGTGGCTCACCTTTGATTCCTATGGATGGTGCAGCTGGCCTTGCTTCCACATCATCATTCACTCCATATTTGATGAATAAAATCCTGATATGCATATGCTAGATATCACCTTCTGGGGTTGATTTACTAAATTCAAATAGGCTGTTCACTTTGCAAGGGAATTAGCACTGTGCAAGGGAATTTTCCATTAGTTTAGTGAATGTGGTGGAAATTCACTTGCAGTGAAGACCAAATCATGTGATGGAAAATAACAAAATATGAAGGGATGATTGAAGTCAGCAGAGCTTCATCTTTTTCACTTAACTAAGGGAAAATTCCCTTGCAAACTTGTGAACAGCCTTGTCTTCCCTTGTGAACAGCTTAGTTGCTTTTAGTAAATCAATCCCATTGTGTCCACAAATTTGAGACCTATAAATGTAACAAAAAAATTAATGAACGGCAGCAAATTAGATCAAATCATCCCTTTTTCTTATAAATATGCTCCCTAGTCATCTTACATCTAATCATCTTAAAGCCCACCAGTTTTTTTCTATGAAGCTGGGCCCCACATACCCTGCTTGCCTCACTCTGCAAGCACAGCAACATTGATGATGGAAAAGAATGGTGCACTGTGCTGGCAGAGGGTAGGTCTAGTGCTATGTGGATAAAATAAAGCCGGCAGCTCGATCTTCCGCAATGAATAATTTTATTAATCTAGGTGTGGTACAAAATAATACAGGGCTTACGCATTTTGGCATGTAGCCTCAAAATCATATGATTACGGCTATGCGCCGAAATGCATAAGCCCTGTATTATTTTGCACCACACCTGGATTAAACACTTCATGCCTACTGTACGCAAATATGTCCAAATATGTCCCAGTCCTCACTGGACTGGGCTTTTTTCTGTGGGGCTGCATATTTGCGTATCTCCCTTTGTGCTGGCGTGCTCCCAACACAGAAATCGGGACTGTATTAATTGCAAAAGATCGAGCTGCCGGCTTTCTTTTATCTACTTGTTTTCTGGAGCTCTAGGAGGACACTACAAGCCAGTGCACCGACCGTTCACCACCGCAGGGAATTACTATAGGTGTTTTCTACTGTATTTAAGCTGGGTCTAGTACTATATTCTGCCCCACCTATGGGAGCTCAGTCATCAGCTGTCTCCTGCAATGCATCCAGTAGTGTATTGTGCACCAGACATGGAAGTATCACTTCGCCCATGGCAGCTCCCCCCCCAAACCTCCCACCCTGTCTAGACCCTGATGTTTCCCAGTGTGTTCTGGAGGATCAAAGGGACAATATTAACCTGTACATCCTTAAATGCACCTGTAGGAAAAATAAAATACTAGATAATAAGCTGTACATCTTACTTTAGCTTTTGAAACACTCTGGGACACTTTCAAAGTGGTTATGCAAACACTGACTTTCTGATAGTCAGCATTTGCATAGCTATAAGGATGTTCCCTCCCTGAATTACAATGCCCAGGTCTTCAGGTATGTCAATTATGCTTCATACGTTGCATTGTGCAATGAGGATGAGGATATATCTATATTGCACTGGCAGGAGGTTAAAGCATTGCCGTACAATTGTAGCTGCAAATGCTAAGGTAAGATGTATTTAATGGCAGAATTTGTCTTCAGATAGCTTGTACTGCTATTCATTTAGCTTTGCTTTATCATCCCCCACAAATGGCTATTTTTTTGTTTTGTTTTTTGAGTGAGATTAAGGTTATTTTAGTCACGATTTGTATCATACAAAATGTGTCAGCTACAAAGAAATAAGGAAAAAAATTACAAGCAAGAATATAGAAGACTTACGCTAAATCCACATGAGTGTAAAGCAGGAAAATAGCAGGAAAACAATGTCTTTTGTATTGTACGGGTGTTTTTCTTGTGATTGAAGTTGGGAAATGAAAACCAGCTATTGAAAAAAATGGAATTTACTGAAATTGTTTATATAAATAAAGCAGAATTTTGTCACTTCACTTAGAAGGGATTTACTGTGTCCCAGCGTTGCAGGGCTTGAGATTACTTGTATATAACTGCTGGAAAATATAGGTAAAATAATCTACGACTTTACAATTCTGAGAACTATATAACAATTCCAGACAGTGGCCACAAACATACAGACAATTTCTGAACTGGTCCATCCTTAGCGGCTGTGGATAATTGGCTAAATTTCCTCCTTTCTGCCTCAAACCAGGAGAACGAAATCTTTATAAGCAGCCAGACCAGAAGACAAGAAGACAACAGGAGAATTCCGCTATTATTTTTCTGTACATGGCAAATGTCAAGCGAAAAAAAAGATACTTATAAATATTAATAGAAGATACAGGTTCAAAGGTATTTGCATAGTTCATCATCCTGGATTATTTAATTAAAATTCACGTTTTGTAGATGGAGTCTAAGATGTCTCGATGACATTTTCCATCTTGAAAGGGTATAATCATGTCCAGATATTCATTTGTAAAGTTAAAAATGGGAAAGTATCAGAAAGGTCTAAAGACAAATGCCATGATTAAATGAACAGTTATGCATATGTGCATACATAAAGGAACAGGTATGTATATGTGCATACATGTAATGTAAGTGCAATAAAAGCATTCAAATCCAAGGCTCTGGGTGAGAGAATCAAATTTTCTGGTTCTATTGGCACTCCAAGTTCGTGTCCTTTGTCTTTTGTCCCCCTTCCCTACTTTTATGTACAGTGGGACGGAAAGTATTCAGACCCCCTTAAATTTTTCACTCTTTGTTATATTGCAGCCATTTGCTAAAATCATTTAAGTTCATTTTTTTTTCCTCATTAATGTACACACAGCACCCCATATTGACAGAAAAACACAGAATTGTTGACATTTTTGAAGATTTATTAAAAAAGAAAAACTGAAATATCACATGGTCCTAAGTATTCAGACCCTTTGCTGTGACACTCATATATTTAACTCAAATTGCTCAGTGCTCAAGGAACCCCTAGCAACCTCTGAAGGAACTCTAGATGAGAAAGTCTGCTGTTGGATGAGTAGTATGGGACCCTCCTCACTGTCGAAACTTACACTTATCTTGGGATAAGCAAATTAGGACAGGATAGAAAAACTGACCAGCACAGATGTCACTGGAGAGAACTGCCTTCAAAGAACACTACTGCATAACCCACAGTCACTGGCAGTCAAGAGAATAATGGTTGGCGGATATACACGGCCACACTTTGCCAGTGTCACCAGCTTATAAAAAGTCAATTGAAAAGATACAAAAAAAGGTATGTGTGAGCATGCAGAGATTGATTTACTAAATGAGTTAAGAATACTTTCCTTTTATGAAACTTCTGTGTGTAGGAAAACACTGACTCCCTCCAAAGTAATGGAATTTCCAAATATATTCAGTGCTGAAACCTTTGCATATATTTCTCTAAATTTTATTATTAACTCTATAATATAAGGCAACTTTTGTTGTTCCTAATATGCTGATACCTGTTCAATTCAGATTCCAAAATAATAAAATAATTTGAAATTACTTTTAGCTACCTTAATAGCTAGCCTATTAATTATCGAGAACAGAATCTTGAGCAAAACCCGCAGAGACCGCATCTTATGCACCAAGCTCCTACTGATCTTTTCTACAGAGAGGCAAATTGTGCAACTTAGATGTCGTTAAATTCAGATCATTTCATCATATATTACGGGGAGGTTTAATCAATCAGAGTGGATTCCTCCTGAGGGCAAAACAGTCTCACAGCTCAAGCCAGTCATGAGTCTTATTAGACTTGCCATCCAGGGTTGATTTGCTATGTATATATTTGCATGATAACAATGGTACCTCTGCATTTCTACATCATGTCCCAGGGACCTCAGTAATAGTTTTTTACAGTTGTCACAGACGAAAAATGTGATGTGGTTACAGACCTAAATTTAAACAAACAGATGGTAATAATTCCTTCTCAGGAGGTAGCAAAGAGAAAAAAATATATATTAAAAGGCAGCTGTGTGGGCAAGTTTTTACAGTGAGCAGCATGTTTGGGGATATAAGAGAAAGAAGTCAAATAAAAAAAGGCCATCAAGAATAAAAGGGTTGGGTTAGAAGATTATATAAGGCCCACTCTTATTTCAGCCTAACGGCAATTACATCAATTATAAAGTTGCAGATTTCTACTCTATTTGAGTGCTGTAAAATTCCTTGTGTCCTTCAAAGCTTAATGTGAAGTGAAAAGATTGGTACTATCATGATTAAAGGCTAAGTTCACTTTTTTCAGAAAATAGCCTATGCAGTCAAGGGGCCCAGGTATATATTAAAAAACTGTGCAATGTTATACAAATGATCATGACAGAGGGACTTGCAGAATACTCCAGACTTGCAGAGGGGCTCACAGTTACTTCCAACCCAGTAACCGCAACTACAACATCTCCCTCCACCTACCAGCAAACCAGCAAAAAAAAATATACAATAAAATAAATTACGTCTAATAGTTTGCATTTTAGTTGCATAACGATTGTAAACACAGTGTATATGTGGAAGTCACACTGCTTCGTCGAGGCCCTTCTGCATATTGTGGTCCTAACTAGTCTATCAGAGTCTCTGTGTTGGAGCATTTATAACGATGGATAAATTGAGGGCAGGTATACCTAGAGGCAACCCATTCCTCCTCGCAGGGACACACCAGATGTTCAACAAAGCCCAATGCCAGCTGAAGGTGTCCAGTGTGTTCCCACACCAATTCCAGCAAGCTAAACAAAAATGGCAGCTGCCCCAACTTCTAACAAGCTTTTAGTGTTAGGTCCACATGGAAGGGCTTTGCACACAGCAAAAAAAAAAAATTAATTGATTTGCTGATGGTCCAGGCAGTTTGTGTAGTGTAATGTTTCTGCACAGTGGCTGAGTTGTTTGCGCTTCTGCCTTTCAGCATTGGGTTCCTAGGTTCAAAGCCCAACTAGGACACTACCTGCATTTAGTTTGCATATACACTCTGTGCTTGCATAGGTTTCTCTGGGTACTTAAATTGTTTCCCACACTCCAAAAATACATTGGTAGCTTAGGCCCTAGAATGTGTATATGAAAAAGTGACCTCGGAGTGTTAGATCCTTGAGGGCAGGGACTGACGTAAATTGCTTAATTGTCTGGGCTTTGTAAATACCAAAAAAACTCCAACAAATACATTTCAGTGTACTTTGATTTTTCTATTGCCTAAATTCTCTTCTCTGCAGAGTATTGGTGTCTGTTCTGCATCCCATAAGAAGCCATTTACATTTCTGTGGTTCTCCACTTAGAAACCACATGTTATTATAGTGCTTATTAGGTGGATTATTTGTGCTTCATGGTACAATTTTTTAAATTATTTTCTATGTATTTTAAATATGTTTCTGTACCAGTTATCCATGCTGAGTGTATAGTATGTGTAGTATTATTTAACAAGAGACATGCATAGTCTATATGCAATGCCAATAATGTCTGTGTAGCGTATGTTGTAATCCAAACATTTTTAAGGTGCTCCAAGCAGGATCTTTATAAATGACAATGCACCAAGGTACTTTGATGTGAAAAGTGCCAATAAAATACATGGTACAGAAATATTTGTGATATATATACTGTAAGTCCCACATTGAGATAGCAATCAATCCACTAAGGAGGCCAATGTAGCTGAACATCTGGAGTAGGGCTTTAGGATGTTTGACATGGGCAGCAATATTGTCCTCCCAAGTTGTATCATGGCGTCTGCTGACTCCCAGGGGTGTTAAAATTAAACTTCACTTTTGTTGAGAGGATAAATTCTCTCCAGGCCAGTAAATACTTACCTGCTTCTTTTCTATAGATACTGACATGGGCTTCTGTGATGACTTCCTCAGATGGAATGCTAGGTGGAAGAGTTGGCTTGCTGTAGTGATCACACACAGTGTTGGGACTGGAGAAGCCCTGCATGCCCAAATGTATTCCTAGCAGAGAAAAGGCTCATTGTAGCTAAGGACAGTAAAAGAGATTGGTAATAGTTAACCACTTCCCGCCTGCCCTATAGCGGATTGACGTCCGGGAAGTGGTTCTGTTATCCTGACTGGACGTCATATGACGTCCAGCAGGATAACATGCCGCAGCGCGCCCCCGGGGGCGCGCATCGCGGCGATCGGTGGAGCGGTGTGTCAGACACACCGCTACACTGATCTTGGTAAAAAGCCTCCGCCGGAGGCTCTTTACCACGTGATCAGCCATGTCCAATCACGGCTGATCACGCTGTCAATAGGAAGAGCCGTTGATCGGCTCTTCCTCACTCGCGTCTGACAGACGCGATTAGAGGAGAGCCGATCGGCGGCTCTCCTGGCAGGGGGGGTCTGCGCTGATTGTTTATCAGCGCAGCCCCCCCTCAGATCACCACACTGGACCACCAGGGATCGCCACTAGGACCACCAGGGAAGGGGCAACATGTGGATGGCCAGGTATGTACCCCATGGCCATCCACATGTGCCAAATCTGTGCCAGTCAGTGCCCACAAATGGGCACTGATTGGCACCATTATGTTGCAGTGATGCCCAGCAATGCCACCCTTAGGGGCATCACTGCAAACAAGCAGTGCCATCAGTGCCACACATCAGTGTCCATTCATGCCACCTGTCAGTGCCCATCTGTGCCCATCAGTGCCCATCTATCAGTGCCACCCATAAGTAACCATCAATGCCACCTATGAGTGCCCATCAATGCCACCTATGAGTGCCCATCAGTGCCGCCTATAAGTGCCCATCTGTGCCACCTATGAGTGCCCATCAGTGCCGCATACCAGTGCCACCTATCAGTGCCCATCAGTGCCGCCTATCAGTGCCCATCAGTGCCGCCTATCAGTGCCCATCATCAGTGCCCGTCAGTGCCACCTCATCAGTGCCACCTCATTGGTGCCACCTCATCGGTGCCCGTCAGTGCCCGTCAGTGCAGCCATATCAGTGCCCGTCATTGAAGAAGAAAACGTACTTATTTACAAAAAAGTTTTAACAGAAACAAAGAAAAACTTGTTTTTTTTCAAAATTTTCTGTCTTTTTTTATTTGTTGCGCAAAAAATAAAAACCGCAGAGGTGATCAAATACCACCAAAAGAAAGCTCTATTTGTGGGAACAAAATGATAAAAAATTTGTTTGGGTACAGTGTAACATGACCGCGCAATTGTCATTCAAATTGCGACAGCGCTGAAAGCTGAAAATTGGTCTGGGCGGGAAGGTGTCTAAGTGCCTGGTATTGAAGTGGTTAAAGAATCATTTAAAAAAAAAGATAACAGTTCAGTCCCCTATGGTAAAAATTAAATGTAGCACTTTGTCTGATGTTTCTAAGTGTTTTCTAACGCTATATATGAGGTCTGACCCGATCACCCACCTACCCTCCTGCTATGCCCAATCCTGCAGCAGTTATGAAGGGGACAGCTGGTTCATAGGTGCGGCTTTTCTGGGCTGGTAACACCTTCCCGAGACAAGAAATGGCAAGAGGAATAAAGAGGAAGGGGCTACATGTCAGCCTCTGGTTTCCTCTTGCTTGTCTCAGTAAAGTACTCACATCCAAGACAAGTTGCAGTTTTGAATCAGCCGTCTCCTTCAAATCTGTTGTCTGTTGGATAAGCTATGGCAGGAAAAAAGGGGGGGCAGGTCAGTACTTATAACTGCATATATATGCATTTATCCAAAGGTGGCCACAGACAAAACAAATTTTAATTGCCTGATTCAGGGGCTTAGCTAATTTGCATATTGGTAGACCCTAGACAGCTTCAGAAAGTGAGACATGATTAGTAATAAATTACAGATACATATCTTCGCAGCTCTCAAAAATGTTTGTTTTAGACTAGAGTTACTCTTTAATACAAAAAATCACAATGATGTGTGTAACTGTAGCAACCAGTCAACAAAAATCAACTTCATTACTCCAACTACTATACTAAACAAGCTAGTTGTTATGGTTACTAGTACATCAGTGCTCTTTGCACCATGCTATTAAATAAGGCTTGTATTCTGCCAGGAGGTAACCTGGATCCACGTATTTGTCTCCAGAAGTAATTGTAGCCCACAAATTGCTGTGATGTGCTATTTTCATTTGTCTTAGTAATCGCCCACGTCTTTTTTATGCACATTTTTTCTCAGGTAATTTCTTCAAAGCAAGACAAAGAGTCCTTTTTTTGCTCTTGAGTTATGCAGAGAGCTTTTAATTTACTTTTAATTATGTGGAAGGCTTCTTCATTTGTCTCAATGTATCCATTTTTACACCAATCCTCTAAAGGCTTTCACTAAATCGACATTAATACCACTTTGTGCCAGGTTTGTTAATGTTGGATAGTTCTCATACTAACATTGTCTCTTGGCATCATTTAAATAATTAAGTCTGTGCTAGAACAGCCTATGTAGTTTGAAAATAAATGGAACTTCTCGATACTTTTCTGTTTCAATATGTTTATTGGTTCTACAACTCAGTGTGGAGAATCCAAAGCAAGCATGTAAATCGTCCACGCAGGGGCTAAGAAATGGTCAAGTATTACAGAAAAATACATAAGAGTTACGCATATGGCAACCATAGATAAACAACTCTACACTATTGAAATGGTATTGAAGAGTAATAAATGCTAAAGAAAAAAAACTGCCTATTCATACCCCGATACTCTTCAAATACGTTGTGCCCAGTTTAAAAATCTCATCTTTTGTAGAAACTCACGTCTGGTTTTAATTCTTAAAGCAAAGCTCATCATGCACTTTTTGCAATTGTGTTTGACATGAAAGGGGGGTGTAATACCTAACAAGGCTCCACATAGGATGGGAAAAAGGGTCAATGTGCATCAATCTGCTCAGCAAGTAGGTTCTATTTATTGGCCAGCAGCAGGCCTATGACAAACATAGGTTTGTTGGATCTTTTGGTGGGCTTCAGGCTTGTATGTGTCACTATCTTTTTGGATCCGCCACAACCAGACTTGTATGTGATATTATTATTATTATTATTATTAATATTATTATTATTATACAGGATTTATATAGCGCCAACAGTTTGCACAGCACTTTACAACATGAGGGCAGACAGTACAATTACATTACAAATCAATACAGGAGGGATCAGAGGGCCTTGCTCGTTAGAGCTTACACTCTAGAAGGGAGGGTCAAGTGGAAACAAAAGGTAATAACTGTGGGGGATGAGCTGATGGAAAAAATTAAAATACAGTTGTTGTTAAGTGTGGGTAAGATAGGCTTCTCTGAAAAGAAGGGTTTTTAGGGATCGTCCAAAAG
Organism: Aquarana catesbeiana; assembly: GCF_042186555.1. Lineage (NCBI taxonomy): Eukaryota > Metazoa > Chordata > Amphibia > Anura > Ranidae > Aquarana > Aquarana catesbeiana. The sequence continues at coordinate 881,613,299 of NC_133324.1, forward strand.
CTAAGAGAGTAGGAGATAAGAGGACAGATTGGGGTAGGGCATTCCATAGGATTGGAGAGGCTTTGGAAAAGTCCTGGAGGCGAGCATGGGAGGAGGTGACGAGGGAGCTAGAGAGCAGGAGGTCTTGAGAGGAACGAAGAGAATGAGTAGGTTGGTATTTAGAGACTAAGCTAGTGATGTAGCTGGGGGCGAAATTGTGGATGGCTTTGTACGTAGTTGTTAGAATTTTGAATTGAATTCTTTGGCCGAGCGGAAGCCAGTGGAGGGATTGACAGAGAGGAGTGGCAGACACAGAGCGATTGGTAAGGTGGATGAGTCTGGCAGCGGCATTCATGATGGATTGAAGAGGTGATAGACTATGTAGAGGTAAGCCAGTGAGAAGGAAGTTGCAGTAGTCGAGGCGAGAGATGACCAGCGAGTGAATTAAGAGCTTTGTTGTCTCATTGGTTAGAAAGGGGCTGTAACGAGCCCCTTGCTCGCTCGGTTCCACTCTCCGGACACTCCTCTGCAGCTATAGAATCAGATTGCAGATCGCAATATCTGATTGTTCGGTCATCCAATGCTCCGGGATTAGAACTGCAGCTATGTGCCGTTCTAACCCAGTTGTGATAGCTCAGAACAAACACCAGGCAGGCTGTATGTAAGTTCAACCAGGAATCTATCTTTATTGACGGGAATACAGTCTTATTTATACAATAAAAGAGGAGGTGCATATTACTCTAACAATACAGCTGTAACCTAATTAACCTAATTAACCTAATTAACATGAGCTAATTAACTAATCCCTTTAGACAGCCTAGATGACTCAGACATGACCTTTAGGCCAGACTGGCCGTCTTGTAGTTCAGAAAATCCAATCAGCATTATCACAATCAACATAGACTCTTCTTCACACAATAGCAGAGTTAATTAACACAAACAACAATGGGGATCTAATGACTCTTAGATCCCATACTAGAGACTTATTTGCAATACACATTTTAGCAGACAACAGACAGACAGGTACTGGAATTTACATCAGCATCTGGGGGAGGGGCATATGGGGGAGGAAAAATTATAAGTTCAGTTTTGGATAAATTGAGTTTGAGGAAGTGATGTGACATCCAGACTGATATATCTGATAGCAAATTAGTGACACGTGAGGAGACAGAGGGAGTGAGCTGAGGGGTAGAGAAATAGATTTGGGTGTCGTCAGCGTAGAGGTGGTATTGGAAGCCATGGGAGGCTATCAGTTGACCTAGGGAGGCGGTGTAGATTGAAAATAGAAGAGGTCCAAGAACAGAACCCTGGGGGACCCCAACAGAGAAAGGAAGAGGTGAGGAGGAAGTAGAGTTGTAAGAAACACTAAAGGTGCAGTTGGATAAGTAGGAAGAGAACCAGCGAAGTGTACAGTCATGGAGACCAAAGGCGTGGAGTTTTTTAAGGGAGGAGGGGGTGGTCAACCGTATCAAAGGCAGCAGAGAGGTCCAGCAGTAGGAGTACAGAATAGTGTCGATTGGTTTAGTTAGTAGATCGTTTGTTAGTTTTAGGAGAGCAGTCTCTGTGGAGTGTTGAGGACGAAATCCAGACTGAAGGGGATCAAGAAGGTTATTATCAGCGAGGTGGATGCTCAGTCGGTTGTAGACCATACGTTCGAGGAGTTTGGATAAGAAGGGCAGCAAGGAGATGGGGCGTAGGTTGTTAAGATTGGATGGGTCCAGTGAGGGCTTTTTAAGTATGGGTCTGACAAGTGCATGTTTTAGAGAGTTGGGGAAGATGCCAGAAGAGAGGGAGAGATTGAAGATGTGGGTTAGAGAGTGTAGCATAGGGCCAGAGGGTGAACGTAGCATTTGTGAGGGAACGGGATCCAGAGGGCAGGTGGTAAGATGGACATTAGCAAGTAGTCTGTAGTGGTGGGGTTGAAAGAGGGAAGTAATGATTGTGCCTGTGGGCATGAAGTGTAAAGCGTGGAGGGTATCGGGACAGTAGAGATCTCCGCGTGAATTGTATCAATCTTCTGTTTGAAGTGATTGGCATTCTCCTAGGCAGTGAGTGAGTTAGCGGGTGGAGGCGGTGGAGGACGAAGTAGAGAGTTGAAGGTGGAGAAGAGTTGACAGGGGCGGGATGATAAGTTGCTAATGAGAGTGGTAGGTCTGCTTGGCAGAGAGGAGGCTGGAATTATATTTTTGGAGGGCAGATTTATATTGGTTGAAATCTCTCTGAGACTTAGTCTTATGCCACAGGCGCTCAAGAGCATGACTATGAATTTTCAGACTTATAGTATCCTCTGTTTGCCAAGGTTGAAGGGGTTGGGGCTTGATTCTGTGTGTAGTGAGGGGGGCCAGTGAGTCCAGTGAGGCTAAAAGTGAAGCATTGTAGACAGAAGTGGCTAGGTTGGTGCAGGATAGGGGTAATATTTTGTCGTAGAGGTTGTTGATAGCAGAGTAGAGAAGAGAAGGGTTGAGATGACGTAGGTTTCTGCGGGTAACTTTAAGGCGGTTGGAGGGAGAGGAGGTGAAGGAAAGGGAGAGAGTGAAACTAATAAGGTGGTGATCAGAGAGAGGCAATGGATAGTTAGAGAGGTTGCATGGAATGCAAAGGTGAGAGAAAATGAGGTCAAGGATATTGCCTTCTGAGTGAGTAGGATGTTGTGTTTGACACAATTGTGTTTGACATGAAAGGGGGGTGTAATACCTAACAAGGCTCCACATAGGATGGGAAAAAGGGTCAATGTGCATCAACCTGCTCATCAAGTAGGTTCTATTTATTGGCCAGCAGCAGGCCTATGACAAACATAGGTTTGGTGGATCTTTTGGTGGGCTTCAGGCTTGCATGTGTCACTATCTTTTTGGATCCGCAACAACCAGACTTGTATGTGATATTGAAGAAATCAGCTGTGACTGCTCCCTTTCCACCCCCTTGGACTATTATACTGTAGTTTCTGTTAGTGGGGCTGGTGGTCACCCAGTATAGAGCTAGAGGGACAATGTTATTTCATTATTTATTTCATTTCTTGAATACTTTGTGAAGACCATGGTTTATGATGGCCTGCCCCCACCAAACTCACTGACAATCACCTTCACCTTGCTGCTCTGCCACTCCATACATATGGCTATACCCCGTGTACATTCTGTGCTGAGCAGTAAACTAGAGGCTTGTAAAGGATTAATGACATGCCCCCCACCCTTTCCCTACTGGACATTGTTCAGGTCCAAGCCTTGCATCCTGGGTCAAAGGGAAGAAGGTCACATGACCCCCATATCTGATAGCACGGGTTTTCCCAACAGACGAATGAAAGATGATCATTGGTGATTGAGGGGGTGCACTCACATGAGAACAAGGACTTATGGTTACTATACTATTGTCAGGATTCTGCCTAAGTTTATCCTAGTTTATAGTGATTCTTTAATCTGCTCATCCAGGAAAAAGTAACAGGGTAGTATAACTCCCCTACCCCCCATTCCCTTCCCATAAAAAGGCATACTCCTCTTCCCCTTTCTCCCCCGATGCTTCATTTATGTGCTGAAAGAGAAGAGAAATACCCAATACTTTTGTGTATAGTGTGGGTATATAGCAGTCAGCCTCTTGCCACTCATTTCCTGCTGAGCAATTTCTCTTTGTCATATCTGGATTTAAACTACAGTAAGGTGGAACATGTGTGTGAATTCTTAATGTTCATGTGATCAAAGGATGCAAAATGAGACTTTTTTTTTCACTTCATTCAACTCTATGCACCACAATGTGCTGCGGTGGGGTGACATGTAATGTTGCTTAATATTGCAGAACATTTGCAGAATGCAACATAATCCACCTTAGTGCAGTATTATGTTGTAAACATGGTACATAGAAAACAATTGTTTTCTATATGCCCTTATGTGGAGCCTGCGTTGTTTTTGTGATGGTCACAGCTCAACAAACATGGTGTGAGTGAACCCTTAAACTAGTCCAGCATACATGGTGAGGGTATTGCTAAGAATTTTTTATTCATTTTACATATTGGACAAAACAGCAGGATATGTTGAAACACCATAAGATGAGCACAAACATCCAAGATTACAAGGTTATTGATGAAGTGGAGTGCAGGAAAAGACCCCTAGTCATCACAAGATGTCCCTGTTCAGTGCCCATAAGTTTTTTGCTGCCAGTTAGTGAAGTTATGCAGTCATCAGTCTGGGAACAAAGTATTTTCCCCTATTGTCTGTATTGTACCCACCCAATGCCAAGATGTAGTCTGCAGACATTTTATTGCTACACTCCATCACAAATAGGGGGAGTGGGGGAGCGTATGGGCTTCTTCTGTGTGGGTAGGCAAGGCTGAGATCCTCTCTGAGAATACCAGGAATTCTGTGACCCACTGCCCGGGCTGAGGTCTCTTCTCTTGCTATTTCTCTCTGCAAAGTTATGAACTTTATTAACTTGTTTAGGCTGCCCTGTATGGTAGAAAATACCCATCCTAGTTCCTCAGTTAAAGAAGAATCTCAGGCATTGTATAATTTGCCAGTTACATTGGTCCTGCTTATACCAATGTGACTATATATATATATATATATATATATATATATATTTATATATCATACCTGGCCAATGCCCCAGGAAGCTGGAGATCATTGAAGTAGACACCACTACTCCAGGGATCTCAACATGCCTCCAGGTCGTGTGCAGAGCAGCTGGCCTGATGCATTGTGAATACAGAAGGTCGGCTGATCAGCACAGGCACCATTCAGAGAATGCATTGCAATTCTTCTTTAATTAACATTCTTTCAAAGGAGACTTGTGTGGACTTGGGGAATACACTTGGAAATAGGCTTATACCAAGGAAAGGGAAAAAGAATAAAGGTTGAGATCTCAGATCTGTAGGTTTCCACATGGAAACCATAGTGGTCCCTATGCTAGAGAACTGTGGCCACCTTGTGGACCTCCTGAGCCAGTAAGAAAAAAGTTAATGCACACTCCTCTTAGTTTACACTAGGAACAGAGATGGGAACTGTGGCGGGGAGACCTCAAGTGTCCCTTGAGTCCCTAAGAGATGAAAGAAGCTAAGAGGCAATTTTGGAGATTAATATTCTGATAGACTGATAGTTTTTTACTTGTAAAACAAAGAGCGGTAAAAAAAGAAGATTTTCATTTCCAGTCACGTACGTAGTCTTCATTTTATGCGAAGTATAAGAAATCATGTTTGAATGCTTTCCTCCAACTGTGACTAAAATCAGAGGTGTGCCTCCATGCGTACTATCACAAATAAAACTGCAGATTTACAGCAGAAATAGATAGATCGGCACGTTAAGTTGTTGCTCCTGGAACTGCGTTCGGCCTTTCAGACTTAGAGGGAATAATGCTCTCCAGTGTAGGAACAGGAGCATTCAATTATAAACCATTCCAAAATTATGTTTCAAAGGGTATTCTCCCTATCAACTTGATTAACTGCCCTGGTTCTGCATCTCTGACTGTAGTCTCTAATATGGCATACTTTCCTACCTTAGGTACTGTAGCTTGATTTTTCAATGCCTAAAAACAATTTAGAAAACAAAGCTTTTGGCAGCTAAAAATGATCCGTCTTTAAGCAAACCTGCAGCTTCTGAGAAAAACATATGATGCAATGCACTGTGAGCCAATTAAGCTCTATTACATTTCACAGTTCTGTAAATCTTAGATGTCATCAGGCACTGGGAGCTTGCTTAGAGCAAAGGAGAGCAAAGAGTTGACTCTATAGCTTGGTAAATGCGAACAGCAGGGGGTAGGTAAAAATAGGCTGTTGATCTGCATTTTTACTGCTTTACTTTGTACTGTTAACTTGGCATGTCGTGATTGACAGGCAGCAGTGCCTGTCACACCTGCCCATTTCATTCAATAACCAGCTCGAAGTTGTAGCACCATGTTATTTCAATGCAAAATCTCCTTTCAGATGGAAAAAACAGCCAAAAAACAGGCATTCAGGAGACAGCATTTTCACCTTCTGAACACCTTGCAGATTGCCTCTGAAAAGGCTTGGGCCAGGACAGTGACCAAGCTGTAGTGCTTAACTACAATAGAAAAAAAGTGAGGTCACCCACCTGACTAGTCAAGGTCAGTTGTGTGTGGATTACACAGATATTTAGGAGCACCAATGAGCTAATGGGCAATGTTGATTTATCTCTTGGATTAGAATTTCTAGGGATTTTTTTAGAGTAGGGAACGGTTAAACCCCTGCCAATTTTTTTATTGCTGGAAAATCCACCTAGCACCTTACCCATTAACCCAGTACTGAAGTGCTCAGCTTATGACGACACCACGTTATAGCTCAATTACAAGAAATGGCCAACATACTGCCCATGTATCTCATAAATATACTGTGATCAAAATGCAAGTGTGGTCAGATAAGGAAGTAAAATTAATTAAAATAGTACGCCTGCGTTATCACAAATAAAAGGAAAAAGTGAGTATGACTGCCGCAACTAGACATGTGCACTGACATTTCTTTCTTTTTTTGTTTTTTTCGGAAATTAGAAAATTGGGAAATTGGGAAATTCGAAAATTCCCAATTTCTGAATTTCAAATTTCCACATTTCCAAATTCCGAAATTTCGAATTTCCGAAAATTCAGAATTTTCAAATTTCCCAATTTCCGAATTTTCACATTTCCAAATTTTCGAATTCCGAATTTCCAAATTTTTGAATTTTCGGAATTAGAAAATTCAGAAATTCAAAAATTTGAAAATTCTAAAATCTGAAAAAAAGAAAGTAAATCAGTAAAATTTGAAATGATAACTAACTAATAATAACTATTAAATTATAGGTATTGGGATTTCTTTTCAAATTCGGCTGTTAGTGAACGTAACAAGTACAAATTTATCTAAAGTTACGAATTATCTGAAATAACGAATGCCATATCTAAATGAATGAAACGATCTAATAATAATAAATAATTATTATTATTTATTATTAATTTGTTCCATTCCATTTGTTTAGATGCAGCATCCATTATTTCGGATAATTCGTAACTTCAGATATATTCGTATTCGTTACGTTCACAAACAGCCAACGTGGTCAGATAAGGGCTCCAATTGTGGTGGGTGCTATGTGCCTTCTACCTTTTTTTCTGGGGCCACTTTTACATTTGGCCTTAGTCAATTTTTGAGGTACATGGGCAGTGTGCTGGATATTTTTTGTAACTGAGATTTTTATTGCTGTCTGTTTCTCTGTGGAGATTCACTTTCTCTATTAGTAATGATAAATTTACAGTTTTACAGTTGTGTCTGGAAGAGGAGGCGAGAGGAAATCTTAAGATGAGGACAGTTATTTTGGTAACAGCTGTCTAAGAGGGGATTCCCCCTCACTCTGGAGAGATTTACTTTTTACTTTCTGTTGTGTCTTTGGGACAGGAAATAAAAAGAAATCTACAAATCTCTCTTCTACCTGACAAGGGTTTTAACTAGGGTTGCACTGATACCGGTATCTGTGCTGATACTAAGCATTTGCACAAGTACTTGCAGTCATCCAAATGCTTGGATACATGAAATCGATATCTTTTTTATGCGGCAAGGTACAATTTGAGCCCATACAAAATGAATGGGCTTAAATCGCACTGCAAAGAATCACATGTGATTTGAACAGAAATGTGGTGCAATTCCTGTCTGAATCACATGTGGTTTCCTGCACCGCTGCTGTGGGAACCCAGGCTTGTCATAGTGACTTCAGCGCAAACCGCACTGCACAAAAAAAAATAGGTATCATATGATTGGTGTCAGCAATTACCTGATAAAAAGTATTAGTGTTCGTACGTAATGGTATTGGTGTATACCTAACCTTAACCAATCCCTACCATATCCAAAACCAAAAAATATTTCTTGTTGTTCTTTAAAGTTGAAATCAGGAAATATACAAGCTTTACCCTTGTAGTTGGCTTTCCCTTGTACTTTAAAGTGGGGTTCCACCCAAAAGTGGCTTTAAGCATGTCATTTTTTTGGGGGGGGTGTAAGCCCTCTTTTTGTGGGACTTCCTGTCCCACTTCCTTCTTCCTGTTCTGGCCCGCCTAGGCCACTCCTCCTCTCGCCCTAGGTGGCCCCTCACTACCCCTCACTACCAGCAATCTTCTGGGACACAACATAGGCCCCAGAAGATCAGCTGGCCAATAACAGAGCGCAGCGCGGCTCGCGCATGCCCAGTGCACGCCCGGCCGTGAAGCCGTAAGCTGTCACGGCCAGGTGCCCACAGTGGCTATGACGGCGCTGGTGGAGAGGAGGGGGAGAGGAGCGAGGCTCCGGGCAGCCGTTTCGCTGGACCGTGGGACAGGTGAGTGTCGGTTTATTAAAAGTCAGCAGCTATGCTTTTTGTAGCTGCTGACTTTTAATAAACTAAAAAACGGGTGGAACTCCGCTTTCAGAGCTAAACGTTCATTTAGTCTAGGGATGTTCATTTAGTTTAGGGTAAGTTATATTATTTCCCCCCAACCCCCTGCTCCAGCACTGTTCTCTTCTGCCAGACTGTGGGTAAACCCTCTGCATCATCATGTACAGTGCATGGCCAATAATGCTACATTGTACAAGAGGATGTAAGCTTGCAACCAGGGCCCAGAGTGCTTTAGAGAGGACGCTGTTTAGGACCAGTCGCATGGATGGAGAGAGACTGCTGGAGCCAGGAGTGATATTGCATTGGGGGGGCACTGCAAGAGGAAATTTTGGATAATTCCAGGAGCTTTAATGGTTTCTTCTTAATTAGCTTGGACATAGTCAGTTAATTTGAATATATTAGAAACCTAGGAGTAGTATATATTGTATTATTATTCACGTTAAATTTTATTATAGCTTTTTTTATATCAAGGCGCAGGATGGCATGGTACAGGGGGGGCAAGAAGGTACAGTATAACAGTTAGGAGGGTACAGTACAGGGGGGCACAGTAGAAGGGGGACAGGAAGGTACAGTACAGGGGGAGGGTAAGTGTACGCAGTACAGGGGGCAAGAGGGTACAGTATAGGGGCAGTAATGTATTACTCAGATATGGTCTCCTCAAGAAGAGCTGTGCAGGGAAGCTGACAACACAGATTCTACCTATTCTGGCAGGCTGTCACTGGGCTAAATCTGCAAATGGAATACCAACTTCCCCTCTACCTTCCCCTCCGGAGTTTCTGGCTTTTTTCCCAGTGCTTTGCAGGGGTTAAGGAAGAACTCTGAGGTTGAGCATATTATTACTGCTGCTGTTTGTGTGGGTGGGATGTGTACTGCACCAATCACATGGGATGAATAGAGGAGGAGGGTCAGCAAGGATTGGGGCAGTACGCATCCCACCCACACAAGCAGCAGCAGTAATAAGATGCTCCGCCTCTGGGTTCTTCCTTAGCCCTGAAAAAATGGGGGGGGGGGATAAAGATGGGAACCTTGGGGTAGGGGAGAAGGAGGAGGGGGCGGGAGTGGAGGTGGGTAGGAGGTTGGGGATTGGTAGAGAAGAAGTGGAGTGAGACTGAGGGAATCCTGGTCTGAATAGGGATAAAAAAGAGGATTTGTGCTGACATGAGGGAAGGGGGGAGGCATATAGATGAGCGTGGAGGGGACTGGAGAGGGGTGGTCAGGGATAGGCATGGGGAATACTGTTGGCTGGTGAGGAATAGCAACAGTATAATAAAAGAAAATATGCTGTCTGTCAGGGAGGGGGAGAGGGGGAGATTCCATTAACTAGTAAAGAGAAAGTGTCGGGGAGTGTAGGGATTCCAGCTATTTGCAGTGTTTGTGTATGGGGGGGCAAACGCCTGTGTGAAGGTTAAGTGTCTGCAGAGAAGAAGACTAGGAGGGGGGAGGGGAGTGAGGGACTATTGTTGGGAAAGTGTCAGGAAAATAATTTCTGGACGGCTGAAGAAAAATCTGCAAATTAGCAGGGAGCGAGCAGCAAGGGTTAACAACATCTGGGAGAGGAGCAGTGTGCCAGGCAGAGGTAGACATGTGTGAGGATGAAAGGAAGGAGGATAGGATAGTGGCTGAGGTGGGGAGGAAGATTCCAGGGAGGGAGAGAGGCATTAAGACAGCTGGACACGGGATACAGAACTGAACTGTAGGAAACAAGATGGCCAAAGGGAGGGGAACTGTTGCCAGAATACTGCTGGGAGGAAATTTCAAGGCCCCCAATGCACCTAGGACCCCAGGGCAGTTCACATAGGTGCCTGTGCTTTAAGCCTTGGGGAGGGGACGGTAAATTACATATTCACAGGCCCCTTCCCCCACTATCAGTGTCCTGACACATCTCTCTGTTTTCCACAAGAGGAAAACAGGCTGCGCTGCTTTCAGATCCATCCAGCAGCTGAAAGCCAACAGGAGGGAGAGAAATTGCCTTTCAGCTGCTTGATAGATCGATTCTGTATTTTACAAACCGCACCGATCCACCTCTCTGTCCAGGCCCCTGTATGTGCTCGGGTCCCGTACAGGAGGACCGGTGGTCCCCCCTTATCAGTGGCCCTGCTCACAGCTCACAGTCAAAGTGCCATACAGAACATCATGATCAGCCAAGTATAATAAATCACATTAACCTGGCATGTACATTGTATATATCACAGGAATGTATTTTAGAATGATTGGTTGCACTTAGAACCATCTGCTCAGCTAAATGAGAAAGATTTTGCCCTGAACAGATATTTTGTGTGTCTTGCCAGTTCATTTTCGAAGGTCAAGGTCTGTAGAATGTGTGAAAGCTCTGAGCAATCTAGCACATTAGGAGAATTATATCCGATGACCTACTGAAGGAGATCTGAGATTTAGAGGATAAATCCCACTTCATAAATATCCTGGAGGAGAGATATGACTCTTCCAGCTCCTCTAATTAACTCCAACAGACTGAAGGTACCAAAATTCACACATATTGGATCACCTAAATGACAAAATGTATAAAAGAGAAACACTTGTATGTGCTGCCTCCAACATCGTGACCTCAGGACAGATGTTATATAATAAAATTAGGTCATTATGTGATCAGTGTTGGTACATCTGCTGTTTCTGTGGTGTCTATTGATTCAGTATTTCATCTCATATTAACCTAAAAGTTTTTGTTAGTTTTGGAAGGGTTATAACAACTATCAAATTTTATTTTTCTCTGTGTTGCCATTGAGGACATTTTCCCTCACCTACCTGGTGACAGCCCGTCATACCATGACACACAGAGACATAAAGTTGGTGAAAATCTCTACAGTGTGAACAAAAACATAAATTAAAAGTTATTAACCTTTCCCCACTGTAGTGAAAATGGAGTTTTGAGACACTTATACTTCTCAGGGTTTTTTTCCCTCAGAAAATAGGTGCAGTAACTCAGCCATGATCCCCCAAAACTCCCCTCGATACTCACACAGACACTCCAAGCTGCATCAAATACTGGATGTGATCGAATGGGAGGTTCTTAAAGGGGCATTAAATAACAGGAGTGCATTACGTAGAGAGTGCAGAGGTTCAGGGTTGCGCTACGGGCAGAGTTAGGGATGTGCTGCATACAGAGTGCAGAGTTAAGCCTTCTCCCACAGCTGTTTACCTCTGCATCTCCCATTCACATCTCACCTTTACCCTTCTTCAGCTTTGACCTCTGCATGCTACCCCCCCTTCTCTGAGTTCTTCTTCTCCCCCCACCTTAAAAACTCCACCATTGTTTACATGCCTTACTTTTGTTGCTGTATTAAGCTGAAGCACCCATCATGGTTCTAGTATCACCTTGAACATTATAGGTGGCTCTTCTTCTCTCACTTGCAGGGAGATCATCCAGTGGGGGTGTCGGCATCTGCACTGCACCTTGGGCACCTGCATCTCCCTTGTCCCCATCCTGCATTTAGTGGGAGCCACTCAGGAGATCAAATCTGTGGGAGCCGTTGGGAGACAAGCTGTCACTTGTAAACACAGAAGTCGGACTTCTGTGTTTACAAGTGATAGTGGTGAGCAGGGAGCAGAGGGCCTGAGCCAGAGGTGGTGGAACTAAGTTCCACCAAGTTCCAGCTGAAAAAAAAGTCCTGCTTGTGCTTACAAAATGCCTGTATATAAAACATAGAAGTTTGCTTTAGAGGTTTGTTTTCAAGCTTTCGTGGTGCTTCTTTGGCTTTTGGACTCTAAAGCTAGAAGAGCGCTATTATTCTAAATGAAAGGTCAGAGTCAAATTAAAAGCCAGGAAGATACAGTAACTTGGTCTTGTGACCTGACTTTTCTGATCTGAATACATGTTGTAGGTCAGTAATTCAGAAAATATTGTAGATAGAGGGTAACCTAAGCCACGCAAATAGCATTACCCCGATGAGCTCAGTGTCCATAATTCTCTAAAGAATGGTTGGCTTCAAGGGGCATATTTATAAAAAACATTTACACAGCTGTTCATCCATCAAAATTAGGGAAATGGGGAAGATACTGCATTATGGCCACTAGATACTGCTAACTATCGTAGGAAACAGATATGCTCCTCAGCTCCATCTAGCAACCATAATTTGGCATTTTTTAAATTCACACATTCAATCTGCAGAGAATATAACCTGAGAACACTTGATTTTGCTCAATTTGCATAGAAACATAATTGCATGCAGTCTCAAAGGCACATTTTTATAGGTTCATCTGTAAGTATCCTTTGTTTTCCTAACGATGTGAAATGGAAATATATTCGTCAGTGAATGTTGTTATAACCGCTTCCAAGTAAATCAGCTTGCAATTTATGGTCAGCTTTGAAGAAGACATTTTGTGGACTTTCAACAACCCACCTCTGCTTCCTTCTCTGACACAAATACAGACACACGCTGCGCTTCTTTACACAAAGAGCATGCTGTCATTATTAGGATGTTGATTCATTGTAAAACAGTCACAGTTGAGCAAGTTTATATTTATACAGAGCTCATGCAATTACATTAATTACTTCCTTTTGTAAATTGGTATGTTCTGATATTGTTTTTCTTTTTTTTTTGCTCTTCTCAGATTATTCTTGTCAGCTCCTCAGTCTCTGAACAATGCCTTTTCACAAGCAGCGATGAAGGGACAACCTTTCAAAAACACTTGATTACCTTCTCTGTGGAGACCCTCATCTTTCATCCAAAGGAGGAGGACAAGCTGCTTGCGTACACGAAAGATGCCAAGGTAATGGCTTGTGTATGTTTATTTCATTTAAAGGATAACTAAACTCAAGAACAAAAATGTAATTTATTGTAGCTTACCAGTCCTTCGATTTGTTGGCTGTACTGCTTTCCATTCTCCAGGATAAGAATTTTTTTAGCATGTACTGAAGAAACCTGCTGATGTTGACAGAAATGCAGAGTCCTTGCCATTTCCTGTGACCTGAACTAAAAGAACAAACAATGTTATTTTGTTATCTGTAAACTATTGATCTCTCCATTTTCCATTTAATTGAGCTTTACAAAGGCAGGCATGTGTGATCCAACCTGGGTGACAACCATTGTTCCCTCCATAGATACATTGGAGGAGTGAATGTAGATACCCAGACATGGGAAGTGTTATTTGCAGAACTGTAGGTAAAAATAAAGGAAAAAAGAAAGAAAATTATGTCAACCACCTTATCTAAATATTAGTAAGCTGCAATATATTATGAGTATTTTTAAGGTCCAGAGCAATGTTCTCCAAACTTTTGAAACAAAGGGTCAGTTTACTGCCCTTCAAAATTTAGGGGGGACAGACTTTGGCCAGTGGATGTAGAAAGTGCCCTGGCATTGGTGGGAGTAAACAATGCCATAGGCTTCATGGTCAGTGGGGGTAAAAAAAATTACATCTTTGGTATCAGTGAGAGGAACAGTGTCCCACCACTGATGTCAGGAGAAGAAATGGTACCCCATTGTTGGTGTTAGTGGGAGGAATAGTGCCCCATCTCTGGTGTCAATGGGAGGAATTGTACCCCATTGTTGGTGTCAGAGGAATAGTGCCTTATATCAGTGAAAAGAATAGTTACCCAAGGGCCAGATAAAGGCAAGCAAAGGGCCACATCTGGCCCAGGGGCCATAGTTTGGAGACCCCTTGCCTAGATATTAGAATGTTTCCTTTTTTATGGTCTCCACATTCCTGGGACTTGCATGGGTAAAAGTGTGAGAAAAAGTCTGCAAACTTGTGACCATTGTTGGGGTGCAATTACTCATTGCATGCTTAATCAGCAAAGAAACTGGTTTGCTTACACGGGGCACATTTTGGGTACTAAACTGGATGTACTTAAAGAACATAATGTAATGTATTGATAATAAACCCTAGAACAGCCTTTTTTTCAACCAGGGTGCCTTTAGGTTTCTTCTGGGGTGCCTTGACAAAATGCCTAAAAATTGCCCAGAAATTGTATTTAAGCCAGTGAATGGATCAAGCCTGCCTTTTAGTTACACAAAGCCAGAGGTTTTTATTGTGCATCAGTACAACCTTCTAGCTGCCAGCGGCCTAAGGAGGACATTGGACGTCTGCATAGCATCCTTCTTTGACCCTCCTCTACCCCTCCCCATCAGCACTGGGGTCACATTAGCCGAGTGAGGGAGAGGAACTGAGGAAGAAGAAAAACATTGGAATACTAGTCAGTTCCAGTGTGCAAAGGTGTGTTTGCTTTGGAAGAATAAATCAACTATAATGTTGGGTTTCCAACATGTGTGGATGTTGCCACATTATATAAAACTTTTCATTTTTTACATTGTTATAGGAACTATTTCTGATTGGTACTGTAAAACAAAAGTTAATACTGCAATTGCAGGAAAATATTCACAGGATGCAATCACTGTGTTTAAAATGTCCGTTTAGTGCAAAAAGTATTATTAAAATGTTATTTTATACATAGATAAGAAAGGGGTGGTGTGAGATGTTATTAAAAACTAACAAATAGAAATATGTTATTAAAAGCTAGCGAATAAAACAATTGCAAAGGAAAAACCTTGAGAGGGGAGGGGGGAGTAGAGACAGAGATAGCTTCTAGCAGAAGATTTGTCTGTGTGTTAGGTGAAGGTTACAGAACACATTTCAACAGTGAGAACAAAATGGAGTCTCTTGTGCTTAAATGAACAATACAGTGAAAGTCCATGTCATTTTCCTCCTTTTGTTTATTTGACAACATTCTTCTCCACGTTACATTCAACCAATTTCTCATAACTCCTGCTACATTGGCACAGAGAGACAGTGTCCTGTTCAGCTCTGTCAGGGCTGGGCACAGCCCTTCCCTCTCAAAGCTGGCCGCTCAGCTGTCAGCTAATTACCAGCTCCTATCTCTCCACAGAGACTCACCTGTTGATGTTATCCTGCTCGTCAGTTCTGCCTACTTAAGCCGTCCAGTCCAGATGATCTCTGCCTTCGCCTTGGTCACATCTTTAGAGACGCTCCCCACTGAGCTGGAGAAGTTGATCACATTTGCCATCCTCATTGACTCCAGACTCAGAGAAAGACTCCCTTTTAAGGAGCGCTTGTGGAAGCTTCCTGTACATTTGTCTCCGAACTTTGCAGTCCTACCCTTGCCTCCCTAACCTCCCGTGCCTCCTGGTAACGAGTCGGTCTGTGAAGATGAACCCATGCACTCTCTGCGGATGAGAGAACCCTTAGGAGGAGGGAGAGATTGTGCCTTTATTGTGGCCAGGCAGGTCACTTTTTGAAGTCTTGTTCTACCCCTCCAGGGAACGCCCGAACCTTGAGGTCCTGTCACAGACAGACCTTAGGTGGCGCTGTTTCGTCCCCAGTTATCCAGAAGGATAAGCCCCTGGTTTTGGGTACACTTTCTTGGTCTGAGTCGCCCATTGAGATACAGGCTCTGATCGACTCTGAGGTTGCAGGCCTGTTCAATGATGCTGCCTTTTTATCGAAGCACTCGATTCTGCTGCAGCTGTGTGACACTCCACTTGCCATTGAGGCTCTTGATGGGAGACCTCTACAACCTGCCCATGTGACTCATGAGACTGTTCCGTTGTCCAAGGCCGTAGGGGTTCTTCAACATGAGATAATCCCATTCCAAGTTATTTCCTCACCTAAGTTTCCACTGGTTATTGGTTATCCTTGGTTACAGAGGCACAACCCCTCTTTTGATTGGCTCCATGCTGAGGTTCTCTCCTGTTCGCCACAATGCAGTAAAACATGCTTCCAGAAGGTAGCCAAGGTCCTGTGCACCTCTTCACTCTCCTCCCTGCCGCAAATCGAGTACCGCGATTTTAGCAATGTCTTTGACAAAGGTCAAGCCAGTAGTTTGCCTCCACACCGGCCGTATGATTGTGCAATTGACCTTCAATCTGGTGCCATACCCCCTCGTGGCCAGGTTTACCCTTTGTCGGTCTTGAAGGATAAGGCCATGAAGGAGTATGTTGCAGACGCACTTTACCACCTCAGTGCCTCGTCCTCACCCTGAACAGATTGAGAACCAGGAGGAGTATGAAGTACAGTCCATTGTTGACTCCTGTAGGTTCCGTGGGCGCATATAGTACCTGGTGCATTGGAAAGGGTATGGTCCAGAGGAACGCTCTTGGGTCTCATTCTCGGACATACATGCCCTCCATAGACGTTTTCCCCTCAAGCCTTTTTTTATTATTATTAAACAAGTGTGATTTAACTGTACTTTTGTCTCAGTCTGACTCATGGCTCCTGACAAGCTCTCCTAATTTTCTTAGAATAATGAGTTCATCAGGGCTGGTGGACCATTTGTTGGTACAGTAGGTAGTCACACAGGCATAGACTGATGAGGAAGTAAATAACAAATATGAGAAATAGGAACCTCACAATGTAAGAGCCTAGTTACTGTAACCATGTTGCTATGCCATATAAAAAGTCACCAAAACCTCCTAATCCCTTTAAAGGGGTTCCATCCATCTTTAGAAATATCTCTGGCCTTATTTTGTAGTTCTCTTATCTTAGCAAGATGCTCTTTAATAATGTCCTCATTATCAGAAATGCATATACAACAGTCAGTGCGAAATACTTTAAACATCCTACCTTGAGCTGCAGTAAGATAATTTAGCGTTAATCTATGCTCTAATACTACTTTTTTAAGCTGAGCCATTTCTTCACTTAATAAACCTATGTCAGTGGTAGTAAGGTTAATAATCTCATCTACAATTCTAGTGTAAATATTTACTCTTTTCATTGCTTCAATTCCCCATCCTGTCCAGTAGGGAACCATGACCATGCCATGTAACCTTCATTGAACAAGCTCTCTTTTGAACACTAAAGGGTATTCTGGACTTTGACCTGGTCGATCTGTATTTTGCGAAAAGCCAAAGCAGATGCTAACTATAACATGTACCTGTAACATTAGTAGGAAGCCAGGCGTAAGCTTTATCTCCACATATATAATATAACCCTTTATGTATGGATGGTATGCCTGCTCCTAAAAAACTAGATGCAATAACATGGAATCTCAGGTTACCAATATTTCCACATATTGGGAACTGTGAGCAATTTGTACTATAAAGGGTTCTATTTAGTTCTGGATCTGGGATATAATAATATTGAGCAAAGTTTCCTCCATAAACTGTAATCTTTGCTCCAGTGCAAACTGAATTGCCCAACCGTGTACATTTAGTGTTAAACAGACATGTAATGTTTAGATAAATCTGTGAAGTGGCAATGTGTTTTGAAACAATCAATGATCTGTGCTCATTAGCTATGGAGACTATGTATGAGACATTTATTCTGGTCCTGTTTAGATCAGTGAAGTTGAGAGGTGTTGCTATCATGGGTATTGTTCCTGTTTGGGGATGTAAGTGAGAACACACCCAGCAGTTACTAGCGTTGCTATGGGTTGCATGCAATTTTAACATTCGGATGAAAGGGTTATTTTTCCATTTCTCAGTTCTCACAAACAACAGGAAAAGAAACATCATTTTTATTTCAAAGGATATCAACACTTCAGGATTTTCATGCAGTGACTGACGTGAATCCAGGTGGGTTTTCTTTCCAACTTGACAGCAGAATCGGTTGTCAAAAGCACCAAATGTGGTCCATCAAACTTTGGTTCTAGCGGCTTTCTGATGTGTCGCTTGACCACCCCCCAGTCACCTGTTTGGATTCTGTGAATACCTGAAACAATCTGAGTCAGGGATAGATTTGTAAACACCTTCATGTATTTTATTCAATATTCTTTGCAAAATCTGAACATATTCTAACAGACTAGAGTGAGAAGCCTGCAACTGATGGGGAAATAAAATATCACAGGGGGACAGCCCATGTGGTAGTTTGTACAGAATATAGGGCTAATGGCAAAGCTTCCACCCATCCTTTTTCTGTATCTGCTTTAATTTTTGCACATCTGTTTTTCAAAATTCCATTAAGTCTCTCAACTTTAACACTACTTTGTGAATGATAAGGTGTATGGAAAGCTTGCTGTATGTGAAGGGCTTACATTACCTCTTTCATTACTTCCCCAGTAAACTGGGTTCCTCTGTCACTCTCAATAGTTTCAGGAACTCCATATTTACAAACTATTTAATTCAAAATTTTCTTTGCTGTTGTTTTTGCATTTTCTTTAGCTACCAGCCAGCACTCAGGCCAACCTGAAAACATGTCAACACGCACTAGAGCGTACTTATAGGTGCCTATTCTGGGCATCTGAATGTAGTCTATTTGAATTCTTTAGAAAGGGAAATCTGGTTTAGGAGAATGCTTTTGGGGAACATGGACAGGCCTCCCTGCATTGTACAGAGCACAAAACCTGGCTGCAAATGCACTAAATCCAGGTGCTATCCAATAGCAGTCAGTAAGTGCCACCATCGTGCCCTTAGCAAGATGACTGACACCATGTGCCAGTTGTGCTAAAACTAGATACAAACTCCTAGGTAGACACCACCTGTTGTCAGCACTCCACAGGCCCTGCTGATTTGGGGTAGCATTACATTTGATCCACTTATCCTTCTCTTCTTAAGGGGCCTGGTTCTGCAACGGAATTAAAGTTTCTATATCCTGACTGTCATGTCATTTCCCTTTGCATGTCCTATGACCTTCAAGATGGCAACTTCTGCTGGTTTCTGAAAGGCTTTAAATAGCCGCTCTATGAGTTTTGCATGTCTCACTGGCTTCCCTGCACTAGTCAGAAAGCTTTTTGCTTTCCAAATAGGCCCAAAATCGTGAGCTATTCCAAATGCATATCTGCTGTCAGTTTAAACGTTTCCCCTTTGATTCTCTAGGAGATGACATGCTTTGACTACAGCACACAACTCAGCTTCCTGTGCTGACATCTGGAATATCAATGCTTCCTGATGTAAAATAGTTTCTGTAGTGGTTACAGCAAACCCTGTGTGTGGCTGACCATCATCGGTGTAAAATCTGGAACCATCTACGAATAAGTGTGTGTCACAATCTGATAAAGGCTTATCTTTTGCTGGTGTGACAGAGGCCCTTTCTACCTCCATCTGAGCCATACAATCATGAGAAAAACTCTCAGGTTCTACATCAGTACCATTTCTTGCATCTTTCTCATCAATTATAGGAAGAAGAGTAGCCAGATTTAACCACTTGCTTACTGGGCACTTAAACCCCCCTCCTGCCCAGACCAATTTTCAGCTTTCAGCGCTGACGCACTTTGAATGACAATTGCGCAGTCATACAACACTGTACCCAAATGAAATTTTTATCATTTTTTTCTCACAAATAGAGCTTTCTTTTGGTGGTATTTAATCACAGCTGGGATTTTTATTTTTTGCTAAACAAACAAAAAAAGATGGAAAATTTTGAAAAAAAAAATCATGTTTCGTAGTTTATTATAAAATTTTGCAAACAGGTAATTTTTCTCCTTCATTGATATGCGCTGATGAGGCGGCACTGGTGAGCACGGATAGGCACAGTTAAGGCGGCACTAATAGGCACAGTTAAGGCGGAACTGATAGGCACAGTTAAGGCGGCACTGATAGGCACAGATAAGGCGGCACTGATGGGGACAGATAAGGCGGTACTGATGGGCACAGATAAGGCTGCACTGATGGCCACTAATGGGCGCTGATGGGTGGCTTGTATGGGTGGCATGGATAGGTGGCACTGATGGGCACTGATGGGTTCCACTGATGTGGGGCACTGATGGGCGGCACTGATGGGGAGCAATGATGGGTGGCACTGATGGGCAGTGATGGGCGGCACTGATGGGCACTTATGGGCACTGGTAGGTGACACTGATGGGCACTGATAGGTGGCACTGATGTGCAGCACTGTTGTTGTTGCACTGATTGTGGGCGCTTATGGGTGGCACTGTGGACGCTGATGGGTGGCACTGTGGGCACTGATGGGTGGCACTGTGGGCACTGATGGGTGATGCTGGTGGGCACTGGTAGGCGGCACTGCTGCCTATTGCTAGGTGTCACTGGCAGGGGGCACAGATGATCGCCGTGATCGGGACTGATGCCACTCTCACGGCCGCCGGTGATCGACTTTTTTTTTCCTCCTCACGCTCTCAGCGCGAGGAGAAAAAATAGCCGATTACCGACTCTGTTTACATCACATGATCAGCTGTCATTGGCTGACAGCTGATCATGTAGTAAGGGGTAGGGACCGACCCCTTACTCCGATCTGTGATCAGGCGAGTCTCATAGACTCATAGAATCTAGTATAAGCTCAGTTACTTTGTCTAGCAACAAAATTCAGGCAGCTTTGGCTCGCATATAACTGGGAGAGCCTTTGAAGACAGGGTCTAATGAGGCTGATACATACATCACAGGCCTCTGTTTGTCTCCATGTAGCTGGAGCCCTGCAGAAAATCCATTGACTTCATGACCAAACAATGAGAAAGTCTTAGTATAGTCAGTACTCAGTGGGTACTGTCTAATCTGTGGGAGATGGGCCCCTGGTTTCATTTTTATCATAACTGGGGTGCAGTCCAGAAGACCTACATCATATTTGCTGGTGGCCCATAAATCAGCGGGAATCACTTCCAATTCTGGAGGAAATGGCGGAGTGGAGTCTTGGATTAAAAATACTCCACAGGCAGAATTTAAAACTTCTCCTGACAGACTACTGACCACTTGGACTTCTGTAGGAATGTAGTCTATGTTTGCTAAAATTTGGTTCAAAATGTCAGCTCCCAAAAGATTGGTAGGAACTGTGTCTGAAACTAACACTTTAGTGACCATTTCTGTTTGCTGTCCTAGCCTGAGTTTAAGTGGCTTGGACTCAACCAAATCAGTAGAGGTCCTGGTTAGGCCAACACCAGAGATAACATTTGTAGATAATAATCCTGGAGGTAAGTCCTCTATATTAAAAACGTTTCGCCTTGCACCAGTATTGGTTAAACAGGTTAATTCTGTTTCTCCTCCAGGATAGGGGAGTTCTTGTAAAAATACTTTTACTCTGGCCTCAGGACCATTGTCTCCCCTATTTAACATGATTGAAACTGGCATTCCATTTTCCTATGCCTGATCCACTGCTTTTGGCAGAGAACTGGGATCAGCATGAGGTGCCTCTAAACTCCTTTCCAGTTTACAGTCAGGAAGATGGCAGAATTTGGCTATGTGTCCTTCCCCATTACAATTGTAGCATATAATTGGTCCCTGATTGCCATGATTTCTGAACTTGCCTCTTTCTCTCTGCTTCCCCATGTACATAACCTTGGGTTTGCTGTCTTTCTGATTAATCCTGTTTTCTATAGATAACAGAATAGGCAGGAGGTCTCGAACAGACATATTGCCTACATATTGCCTGCCTCAGGCCTTGCTGTGAACATTTTTTCTTTCAACTGGGGTATTAAACCATCAAGAACCCTTTGTTTCACCCCTTATGTAGCTGGACTTGCAGTTTCTCCTGCCTTCTCTTCCTCTATTTGAAGGCCTGCTTCCTCGGCCATATCGCTTAACCGCCTCCAATAAGCCCCTGCTGCTTCCTCTTTCCCTTGCTTAGCATTCATAAATTCAGCGTGTCTGGTTTGTCCATATATTTGGGGCAATTTTTCCTTCAATTTTTCACAAACCTTCCATCCACTAACCATATTATCTAGATTTGTGACGCTTACACCACATTCTTTTAGTATATACCCAGACATGTTGCTTTCCACTACTTTAATAAGAAGCTGATTAATGTCAGTAGCAGAAGCCTCATATGCTTCCTGTGCAGTACTAAGTTTGTTTGCAAACCCAATTGGATTCTTTCTAGGATCTCCCAATACCTCTAATATAGCTCTCATTTCTTGGGGACTAAAAGGTACATGCCATTTAATTTGAGACTTACTGTCAACAGCATTACCTTCAAAAACTAATTGTATTCTGACTGGATAAACTGCAACAGATTGCTCTGTGCCAGGGGCAGAAGGGGTGGTTTCTCTGATCCTTCTCTCTTCATCTTGCTGCCACAATTTGGAAATTATGGTTTGCTCCAGAAGTTTAGACTCTATCTCTCTTTCTCTGGCCAAAGCCTTAAGTTCAGAGAGATCTAGTTTTGCATATGTGCCTTTTGATTTATGCCAATCATCTGTTTCTAAGATACAAGCCAAATCCCTCTTTTTAGGTTGATATGGGGCTGTTAAACCTCTGCTCTCCACTATATTGCCCAGCTCATCTTTTGTGTGTTTTATGTAATCTAATTCTTGTTCTTTTGTGGAGGGACCCCTTAAAGCCAAACTGGCAGCCACATAAGGTGGGGGATCCTCCTCTACAGAGTCTTCTGGCCAAACGTAGTAAATTTGGGCAGTACTTTTATTAAACATCTCTGTCAAGCCAATTTGATTTGCTACTTTAGCTTCTGTCTCTCATGTGCAAGCTATTTTCCACGTTCCTTCACTGCACAATAGTGGGTCATTATCGTGCCGAAAAGTTTGCTATACTACAAAATCAAAAGTCCCTTCAGATTTTAAAGATTTAGCTGTTCCATTTGTCCATTCTACCCATTTATTTAGGGGCTCAGTAAAGGCGGAACTGTACCTTCGGTTCATATATTCTCTAGCGCTCATCTTGCCCTGGGCATTTTCTGAAGCCCTCTCATTCCCTTATTTAATTTAATGGCCATAATGACTGGCCAGTCTTCTCTACTTGTGCCTATAACCACTTGCCTCTAAAACAAATAGTACAGCCAATCTGCAGATTTACAAGTGGATAGAAGGGGTTTATGACAATAGACAAAACACTCATTAAGAGACCCTCCTCATCTCTTCTCTTCTCTGTGGGTTTTATCTGACCCTACCTTGTGCCTCTGAACCAGGTCGCCCACAAGAAGTAAATGCAGGGAACTGCAGAAGATTCTCCCTATCCACACACAGTCCAACCCGTGAAGGGGGACACAAACACATTTAAAAACACACACGTTACCCAACCAGAAAGGCCTGAGAGTGGTCTGGTTTCCTTGAGAACCGACAGATAGGATACATAGGAAAGGCAGAAATATAGCAAGCTTAAGGACAGCTTACCTAGCATTTAGAGGTCTGCGTTCCCAATGATCCCAATCAAAGTGCGGTTCCTTCTGGAGACTCCTGACTGGCTCGCCAACTGTTTTGGGAACTATTTCTGATTGGTACTCTAAAAACAAAAGTTAATACTGCAATTGCAGGAACAAATTCACAGGACGCAATCACTGTGTTTAAAATGTCTGTTCCATGCACAATTTATTATTATATGTTATTTTATACATAGATAAGAAAGGGGTGGTGTGAGATGTTATTAAAAACCAACAAATAGAAATATGTTATTAAAAGCTAGCGAATAAAACAATTGCAAAAGTAAAACCTTGAGAGAGGAGGGGGAGTAGAGACAGAGAGAGTTTCTAGCAGATGATGTGTCTGTGTGTTGGTGAAGGTTACAGAACACATTTCAACAACGTGAACAAAATTGAGTCTCTTGTGCTTAAATGAACAATACAGTGAAAGTCCATGTCAACATTATAGAATGGAGTTGTTCCTCAGGATTGTGCATAAAGGTGCCTTGACTGAAAAAAAGGTTGAGAAACACTACCCTAAAAAAATGCACACTTAGTGGAACAGGAAGTTGTACATGTGTGTTTTTTGTCCTCTTCTGTCACATTTTTGGGAAACAATGGTAAGGTATGTCACAAAGACATGGTTCAAAATAATTCCATCTGCATTGGGATGGATCATTTGATCTTAGATGAATAAAACAAGAGTGCTGTCAAATAATAGGTAATTCCTTTATTGTAGATAGCATTATGGAGGAAAGCACATAAACAGCGCCAGGAATAGTGCTGATATTGGAAAGCACATAAATAGGGCCACGTTTCTGGGTAGCAAGCAGCTCCTACCACATTATGCTGTTCATAGTCAGCTATACATTGTTATGTACAATAAAGGATTTCGGCTTTCATACTGCCAACTAGGTGCCATTTGAAGTTGTTGCAGCTGCTTCAGTATTGCCTGTATATGTGTGTTGGCAGCATAGCTGTGCTGTACTGTGCCTTTACAGGGTTTGTATGACTAGAACCTAAAACCTAGTTTTAGCCTCTTCTCTGTAAATCTGTTTCTCTTTCCTGGTTGTATCAGTACATGCAAAACCTTTTCAGTTTGTGTCAGCCTGGTTCCGATTCTGTCTATGCAAACATGTTTCTGATTCTGTTTGTTATTTTTATACTATCAAAGTGATTTTAAGTAAGGATCTTTCAATGTGTCATTGATTTCACCTTTGTTTAAATCATCCGTATCTTGAAGTGACACTAAGAATTGTCAAAGACATGGCAAGGAAGTTGTAAATTCCAGCTACACCGAGCAGTTATTCTGCAGAGCAACTGCTCCATAAACAGGCACACATTTTTCAGCATGGCACGTATCGTGTAGTCAGGGGAAAGGCCCTCCACTGTCAGAACTAGCATGCAGGCAGCCAGTCAGGAGCCTAATAGCACTCAGATTTTCTGGAAGACCCAGTTACTATGGGGAGCACCTCCCCAAATGCAACCAGAGTACTGTAGTTCCAGTGGGGTGTCACCCCTGTGTCTACAGGCCTGGGATCCCTCCAGCTGTTTTCCTGTGTTCTCCTGTGTTACCAGAGCTATCTTGGACTTCACTAGAAGGAACACTGTTGATGGGGATAAATGTAAATATGCATTCTGAACTGTTTTACTGAAGTATTGATTTTATCTTAGACTCTCTGTTGCTATAGACTCATACACTATATTGTCAAATGTATTGGGACGCCTGCCTTTACACACACACACATGAACTTTAATGGCATCCCAGTCTTAGTCCATAGGGTTCAATATTGAGTTGGGAATGTTTGACCATTCTTCCAGAAGTGCATTTGTGAGGTCAGGCACTGATGTTGGCCGAGAAGACCTTGCTTTGTGCACTGGTATGCAAAGGGGCCATCCCCAAACTGTTCCCACAAAGTTGGGAGCATAAAATTGTCTTGGTATGCTGATGCCTTAAGAGTTCCCTTTACTAAAACTAAGGGGCTAAGCCCGACCCCTGAGAAACAACCACAAGCCATAACCCTCCTCCACCAAATGATTTGGACCAGTGCACAAAGCAAGGTCCATAAAGACATAGATGAGCGAGTTTGGGGTGGAGGAACTTGACTGGCCTTCGCAGATTACTGACCCCAACCCGATAGAACACCTTTGGGATGAATTAGAGTGGAGACTGCAAGCCAGGCCTTCTCGTCCAACATCAGTGCCTGACCTCACAAATGTGCTGCTGGAAGAATGGTCAAACATTCCCATAGACACACTCCTAAACCTTGTGGAGAGCCTTCCCAGAATAGTTGAAGCTGTTATAGCTGCAAAGGGTGGGCCAACTCAATATTGAACCCTACAGACTAAGACTGGGATGCCATTAAAGTTCATGTGTGTGCAAAGGCAGGTGTCACAATACTTTTCACAAAATCGTGTATGAAGACTATGCTATCAAGCCAAATGTTACCCTAATTAAGTCACAGAGACATTGATGTAAGAGGTCATGTTTGCGCAGGTTTCCTAATCTGTTTTACATTATTCTGCAACTTTGCACCTTTTTGGTAGTATGCAATTTACAGTTACTTTCTGTCTGATCATTATGCTAATTACGCTTCCTTTTACACAGCTGCGGAGGAAGGTTACAGAATTGGTCTAGGAGGCCAGAAAGAATAAATCTAAACTTGTGTAAAAAAGCTCCTGAGAAATAATGCCAAATATATCTCTATCTGCTGCCAATCACTGCCCCTAAAAAAAACAGACATTTGTTACAATGTTTGCTTGCAAGTTCCCTGCAGAGCTGGTCCACTTACATTTCTAGCCTCAACCAGCAGGAGATCTTCCATCTCCAGCCTCTGCATGCTCGATCAACACAAAGTTCAAATTCCATACTACAAAGGATGGTTCCACACTCAAATGAATATTGCTCTAAAAATTAAAATCTCCAATAAGGATTTTGGTAAATGACTTCATACACAATATGTATATTTTGTAAGCAAAAGAATTACAGCTATTTAAAATGAACCTGTCCTTGATTCTAATGCTATGTACACACGACCGGACTTTCGACGGACTGAATCACGTTGGACTTTTCAACGGACTTTTGACTGACTTTTCAACGGACTTCCGTCGAATCAGACTTGTCTACACACAATCACACCAAAGTTCAACAGATTCGACCGTGATGATGTACGACTGGACTAGAATAAGGAAGTTCATAGCCAGTAGTCAATAGCTGCCCTAGCGACGGTTTTTGTCCATAGGACTAGCATACAGACGAACTGATTTTTCGACCAGACTTGAGTCCGTTGGAAAGATTTGAAACATGTTCTAAATCTAAAGTCCGTCACATTTTCGACAGAAAAGGTCCGCTGCAGGTCTGATGAAGCCCACACACGGTCGAATTGTCCGACGGATTCGTTCCGTCGGACAAGTTTGGTCGAAAAGTCCGGCCGCGTGTACACAGCATAACTCTGTAAAACTACATACAACTAAAAGTACCACCTAAAACCTGATACTGCAAGTTGTTTGTCTAGCAAGTCAGGAGTAGAGGACATGTTTTAAAAATAGTAAACATGATATTGTATTTTTCAAGATACTAAGAACATAAAAAATCACCAATGCTCTTGACAGCAGTTGACAAAGTAAGATCATCAACATTATTGACAATTTATCACTCAGTTCCTCTGAGTTCCTTATAATTTTGCTGTTTTTTGAGACACAACCTACTGTATGCTTACATTCTTATTCCCAACCCCTGAAGTTTGCCTTTTAAAAAATTGTGACTATTAAGGAATTCACCCCATAACAGTGTATCCCTTTCTTTGTCTCTGCAGCTTTATGTCTCTGTAGATCTTGGAAGGAAATGGGATCTCTTGCAAGAGCAAGTCACCAAGGATCATATATTCTGGTAAGCTTCAATATCTTTTTATACACAGTATATTGCTGAACTTAGTTTTTAGGGTATAAGGGCTCCTCAGAATTCCAATCTTATCAGACTTGCAAATAAAACTTCAAACCTTCGTGCCAGATTCCCTCTTATTCCTATGATTCTGTAGCTTCAAACTTTGCAATATCTCTAAAGTACGCCCCTACCTAACCAATTAAACCACAAAGCTCCTAGTCCACTCACTGGTCATCTCTTGCCTTGACCACTGCAACTTCCTCTGCACTGGATTACTTTTACAGGCTACCCTCCCTTTAATCCATTATGAGTGCTGCTGCCAGAGTCATCCACCTTTCCAACCATTCAGTGTCTGCTACGCTTCTCTACCTCCACTGGCTTCCGTTCACACCTATTAGGTTGTTTTCATATATTCTTGTTCATTTGTATCATGTGTTTTTTATTGTACTAGCACTTTACGCACTTTATTGCTGACATATCATTGTGCCTATTTTGTTTTTCCAACACATGATATTAGCGCTGCACTTTTTAGTCTATACCTTACACAATTTGTCACATTGTAGTGCTAGCGGCTCACTTATTTCACATGTACAGGAGAAGACATGTCACACAATTATAATAACCCCTGTGTGCATCAGCCAATAAATTAAATAAACAGTACCAACAGTAACAACAGTAACATAGCATAGTACACTACCTATTAGATTGTAAGCTCTTCTGAGCAGGGCCCTCTTAATCTTATTGTATTGTATTATAACTGTATTGTCTCCCTTTTATATTGTAAAGCGCTGCGTAAACTGTTGGCGCTATATAAATCCTGAATAATAATAATAATAATAGCTTGATCATCTTTAGAGAGAACTGTACAGAACTTGTGCAGATTAATTTGCAGGCTGACCACTAGACCCTGTAGTTCATCAAACTATCAACTGCTCTTCTCATCACACATATACACTTTTTTGGAGGAATGGGCATTACAGGGATCCCACTCAAGTTCTGTCTCAGTTGGGCATTTCAGGTAGTCATGTGGATCACCAATTTGGTTGTATGGGAGACCTCATCACAAACAGGAAACCCTTTTTCTTAATGGTGGTCTTCGGCTTGCACCCTTTGCATGCACAGGTAACATTTCAAGCAGCAGTGAGAGAGCTTACAGCCTCAACCCCAGCACTGACTGATCACTAAAGGCTGATTCTTTAAAGTTGTAGGGCACACTAGTATGTCTTCTTCTGCCATACTGCCATCTCTTCTTCTGGAAGCATGACATTATCATGTTGACTCAATGCTACACTGGCAGGTCTCACCCTGATGCCCATTTGTCTCTCTCCTGCAAGACGTAGGCTATGCTGAGAACCTGTTACGATCATTGCCAAATGAAGTATACCTTTAAACAGTTTTTTAGATTAGACTTTCTTTTGAATATGGTGATATAATGCTGAGAGGATACATAATTTAAAAACAAGAACGATTAACTGTTGTGTTATAAACACTGTTGAGCGTGTCTGCGGGCACTGCCATCTAGCATGCAATTAATCATCGAAAAAGTTTAATAAAAAAAGCAGTTACTTTTGGCACTTTTAATAAAGTGTTTCATCTTCCATACCTGTGCTGTATTATGGACTGTGAATCCTTCTTGTCACCCATTAGTTATCATCTGAAATTCACATAAAGGGGTTTACGATGGCAAAACTATACTAGCTGTTTATAAAAATTCATTTACAGTTTCTTGCAAGTTGAAAGTAAAATGACAAATTTCATGTTCTGCCTTAATATCGACTCCCTTCTCTTAATGCATGCCGCCATAAATAACTTTATAATGCTTCTGCAAGAGTCAAATCGTCTTCATTGTGTGATTGTGATTTGTGATCGATGAGTTTTCCCCTCAATTAATAGGCAACAGATGGTACAGGCTCGAGAGGAAAAAGAGCCATTTGCTACATACAGAATTGCCATCAATTATCTGACGTTAGGCAGGCCTTTTCAAGTTTTGTTATTTACTATCAGTGAAATGCAGGATAATGTGATAGAAGATTGTGGTCTACCCTCTGAAGAATATTTAAATGTGTTTCTGGTTAAACTTCATGTAGATTGTAATGTGCAGATTCATTTAAAGGGTTTTTCTACTTCAAGAAAGAAAAAAAAAAAAAGAAAAAAAACCCAATGGTACAGTAGGGCTTGTTGCGAAAATCCAGCATACATATTCAAACCCATCTGCAACCAGTGTTTCTAAAATAGCAGATTACCAGCATCAGAGAGATTTTATCCATACATACACTAGTAGATTTCCAAATGAATGTTCGCACAATTATTCGTAGAAACATTTGTGCAAAAATCCTCAGTACATTAGATGACTTGATGAATGTCATTTGAAAGTATTTAACCACTTTTTTTGCTTTTAACATCCCAATTTGGGATTTCTTGAACAAAAAACCCATTAACTGTTTGAAATTTGTCCAAGAGAAAATTTCCATCCTGCTCCTTCTAATTTTCTCATCACATTGAACACTGATGTGACCCTACTGTCACGCCACCCCCTAGCGTAGATGGTCAGGTAGTGTAACTGGCTCTGTGTTCTGCACCTATAGCAGTCCCTTTCCCATAAGGCAAGCAGACCTACCGGTACTCAGTTTCCCCAAGGTCATATACACAATGCTATAGTGCCTGGCTACCACGTAAAAAAGAGGAAGAGAGTAGTCATAGAGTCAAATCCATGGTCTAAAGGCAGGCAGAGTTCAGAGAGTAGTTTAATGAGGAAATCCAAACTAGCTGGCAGGGCAAGGATCAAAAAGGATTTGGTCAGAATCCATACAATAGACAAACAAGATGTTTGGGGGGCACACCCTAAAAGATGCATTAAATATGGATTAAATAATTACACGCTCCTGACACCCACTAATATTTAGAAAATCAGACTAACATTGAAAGATTTTGATTACATTTCTAGTATGGCCAGTTTAACTCTCCAAGCAAAAAAACATGAGCAAATGGGTTGTTTCACTTGTATAAATCTAGCCTTATTTTCCAGTTTTGACTAATGAGTACTTTAAACCAGTTATGAGAGAAACGCAAGAGCATGCTAACCTTCTTTTGTTGCTTGGCCACTGATGTTAGCACCCTCCTGGTTACTGACCTGGTACTAGCAAACAGATCAGTATGTCGGAAGTCCTTATCTGCATACTTGTTCTAAGACATTTACTCACAGAATTCAATCAAGGGGGTCACCATGACAGCTATGGAAATAACGTTTTCTGAAAGATACACTATATGGCCAAAAGTATTTGGACACTCCTCCAAATTATTCAGTTGAGGTGTTTTCAGTGAAGGGTACTGTTAATGGTATAGCCCACAAAGACATTTTGGACAATTGTGTGCCTCCTACATTCTAGCAGCAGTTTGGCTGAGCCATTTTTTGTTCCAGTATGACTGTGCCCCTGTTCACAAAGTGTCATATATGTGCATAAGGAGTCTAAGATGAAGAGGGTCTACTCCTGCACAAATCCTATCTGAGTACCACTGGAAATTTAGACAGGGCTGAAAGGGAGATGGAAGGGCACAAGTGAAAAACGAAGACCAGAACTTGAAAACACGAGTATCAAATAATCAGGGATACAGCTGGTGGTACAGCGTGGATACATTAAGTGTGAATACATCAAGTTCAGTTATGAGCAGAGTAGAGTCACAAGTCAGGTCAGGTTTCAGCCAAGCAAGAAGGCACCAAATCGTAAGCAAAATTAAAGTTAGGCGCAACCAGAGGTTGGCATCATGCAGGCAGTAAGATACCAAGACTGCAGACCCTAGGCCAAGGACAGTAACGTAGATGAGCAGCAATCATGGGTAGATTAGGATAATCCAAGAGCAGGTCAATTTAAAGTCAGGTCCGTAACAAGGTCAAGTATAAGTTCATGATCAGGAATCACAGAAGTACAGACTGAAAGACCGTTCAGCAATGATCCTATGCAAAGCTCCAGATTAAATAGCCCACCTGGGACCAGTATTTGTGGTGGAAATGCCCACACACTCGCCAGCATGTGCATGTGGTAGTATGCATTATGCTGGCTGGCACGACATTCCTGACACAAAGTCAGTTCCATAAAGACATAACCTTGTGAGTAAATATCATCATTGTGAAATACAGCCTTTTTTCTGTGTTGTGTTGCTATTCCATTCAGTTAATAATTCTCTTAACAGCAGCAACTATAGTGGACCTATTTTTGCTTTCTATATTTGTGTGGCTTGATCAGGCAAGGTCTAGGAAAAGTGGATCGTCTCTGCAGTGGATTGCACAGCAAGTCTCCTTGGTGGTAGAACATTTGATATTAATGCATAAACATGTTGTTTACCAGTTTGGTGTGGTGGAGCTCAAGTGGCCTAGACAGAGCACTGACCTTACCCTACTGAACACCTTTGGGATGAATTAGAACACAGATTGCAAGCCAGGTCTTCTTGTCCAATATCAGTACTTAACCTCAGTTTTTTTGGTTGAATGGGCACAAATTCCCACAGGCACACTCCAAAACCTTGTGGAAAGCCTTTCTAGAAGAGTGGTGGCTGTGATATGCACAAATTAGGGGCAAGTACACATTAATGGACATCAGTTTGGAATAGAATGTCCAACAAGGATGATACTCAGATGTCCACAAACTTTCTTAACAGGTAATGATAATATTTCCAGGCTAATAATAATGATGATCACCATAGGAGTTTAGTGATCCAGCTAATGATGGGTCATCGGATATATAAAATTCCTGAAGTGAACCATGTTGATCCATTTTGGCCAAGCTTCAGTGCTTTTTGTTCACTCTCATCTTGCTTTGTTTGAAGAATGGGATTAGACTGGCTCTGCCAGAAATATGCTATTCTTTTGCTTTTAATTCACAAGCATTATGCAGCTATTTTGTGCAGCCGGTTCATTTTTAGCAGGCTGGTGTGATAAAGCCAGCATCTATTTATAGCATTCCATATTCTGTGCAATTACAGGTGTTATTTGCAAGCATTAAATTGATTCATTGTGTTAGTGAAATCATATTTAAAAAAAAAAACAAATCTATTTTTATTACTTTGCAGAACATTTTCTCCATTTAAAAGCTTAACCAACAATCTATTCCTTTTACAGCCTGCTCTAAACATATGCCAGAGGGAAAACCACATTAGCATGTTGTATTTTCATCATTTTCTATGGAATCTCATATAAAGAAAGTAAAAATATACACATGTGTTTAAACGACAGTGTTTGTGTGTGTAAAGGTGCACAAATGCTCAAAATCTTTGCTCCATTTTAATGTTACAAAGCAGGGGCGTTGCTAGGTCTACAAAAGATCTGGGGCTAGAGCCCACAGTAGCGTAGTAAAGAAAGTCATATGCTTGGGGGGGGCATACACATGTATATACAGTAATATACATGTGTGTGTATATATATCCCCAGAGAGCCCGCCACTTACATCAGGGTCCCCAGAGAGCCCCCTTACATCAGGGTCCCCAGAGAGCCCCCCTTACATCAGGGTCCCCAGAGAGCCCCCCTTACATCAGGGTCCCCAGAGAGCCTCCTCCTTACATCAGAGTCCTCAGAGAGCCTCCTCCTTACATCAGAGTCCTCAGAGAGCCTCCTCCTTACATCAGAGTCCTCAGAGAGCCTCCTCCTTACATCAGAGTCCTCAGAGAGCCTCCCCCTTTCATCAGGGTACCCAGAGTGCCCCCCCACTTACATCAGGGTTCCCAGAGAGCCCCCCTTACATTAGGGTCCCTAGAGAGCCTCCCCCTTAAATCTAGGTCCCTAGAGAGCCTCTGCCTTAAAATCAGGGTCCCCAGAGAGCCTCTCCATTGCACCAGGGTCCCCAGAGAGCCCCCCACTTACATAAGGGTCCCCAGAGAGCCTCCCCTCCCATTGGGGACCCCTGCAGAGACTCGGGGCTATAGCCCCAAAAGCCACCCCCTAGCGACGCCCCTGTTACAAAGTATTAAGGACCCGTTCACACCACTGCACAACAGATTACGTGTGTTGATGGGCTGCGGTCCAATTAATTTTGAATGGCACCCTAATACAACTGCACAACACCACCTGCAATGCATAACACTGCCGTGCATTGCAATGCCATGCAAAAAATGCAGCCTGAACTATTTTAGATTTGTTGTGATATTAAACAAAATAACCAGTTGCGCTAAATAGTAAATTACAGAGTTTCCAAAGATGATATAACATTAAAGAAATACAAAATTGAAAAAATGCTAGAATAGCTGCTGGCTCAATATTGCTGGAAAATAACAATATGCATAAACAAATATAATAAAGGTACAGTGCTAAAGCAGTAATCAGATTATGACATCCAATTCTCCATTAGGGAGGCAAGCAAGTCCTTGTGATAAAGTTCCAAAGCTGTTTCCAAAGTGCTCAAGAAGTGTGGTCAACAAAGTGCTTAAGAAGTGTGGTCAGCAAAGGCCCTAGACAGAGTGCTCCAGAGGAAAAGTAGCACCATCACCCTATCACACTGTCTCTTAGCATCACGTATGAACCCCCACACAAGGAAGGTCAGATAAGCAGTAGAAAAACCAATGGGGATGTTTCGCCACTCTCCACTTATTCATATACTCCCAATCCGCTAAATGGTCTCATCTAGAATCTCCCAGATTTTACAGGGGAAAGCAAAGGATGCATAGCATAGTGTAGTATTTTCCATAAAGATTTATTGATAAAACATATTACACTCACTCCACTGTAAGATAACAATCCGCACATCATATAAAACCAAGCGTTTCCAACTGAAAAAATGGCCACTGCGCCCCAATGCGTGATGACGTCACAACTCCTCCCTACGTGTTACGTCATCAATGATGTCATTGTCAGAGTAGCTTCAGCTTCCCCTATGAACATTGTTTGATGTATTGTACACCAATAAGCAACCCCTCATTTTGGATAACTTGGATTTTTAAAATTGCCTGAAATTTGCGCACTTTGCCATTTGTCTAGCACTATATGAAAAAATTGGTTAAAGTGGGGTTCCACCCCAAAAAACAAAACTAACTGAAAAATTGTAAAAAAAAAAAAAAAAAACAAAAAAACATTTGAATATATATATTTTTTTTTTACTTACCTCTAAATGCCTGTTGCTAGGTGGTCCCTCGTAGTCTGCCTCTTCCTTTGCCTGGGCTGGTGACATCACTTCCCCCCAGGCACAGGAAGGGCTCGGCTCTGCTCCCTCCCTCCTGTCAATCATCTGGGACCCATTACAGGTCCCAGGTGATTGAGCGGCCAATCACGGCGCGCTGCGCCGCTCACACATGCGCAGTGGGTGCAAGGCTGTGAAGCCACAGCCCGGCGCCCACAGTTGAAATGCCGGCGCCAACGAGCGGAGGGGGGGGGACGAGCGGGGCTTCGATCCCCCGCATCGCTGGACCCAGGGACAGGTAAGTGTCCAATTAAAAGTCAGCAGCTGCAGTATTTGTAGCTGCTGACTTTTAATATTTTTTTTTTTTAATGGAGCCCCTGGGTGGAACTCCTCTTTAAGCTGATCATTAATGCCATTTTTTGCCCCTGATACAACTGCCCTTGTTGATGTTTAAAAACATCAACACGCACATACACACATTCCCTTTACTCCCATACCGCTCATTTCAGCCCCCAGGAATGAAGAGTAACGCTGGTGTTTCCAGGTATGACTCGTCTATCTCCAATGTTTATCACTTTGCTGAACATCTACAGCCACCAAAGACTATTCAGCATCTGATACACTTCTGAATGTGTTGAATGCCTGGTCCCCTACTGCGTGATATGGTTTCTCCCGCCTTCCTCACTCTTGTGTCCTGTAGAGACATAGAGGGTGGTGGATGGAACCACAACATGTGGTGGGGGGTGCAGGTATCTGACAGTTCCAAAAGTGTTGGATGTACAGCTTCTCCTGGAGGCCCTAACTCTTCAGCAAAGTGATGACCCATATAAGTGCCCGCCATAGGGGTAAGTGTGAATCATCTTCCTTTGTAGGGGCATTCTGTTAGAAAAAAATCTTTCCAGTGACAGGGTCATTTTAACGTCATGAAAAACAAAAAAATGGATCATAGCTGTGTAACATATATATATTATATTATATTATATTTGCCTAACAAGTATATAAAGACAAAGTGGCGTTTTAGGCACCATACAAAAAGCATGGTATAAGCTAGAATCCTTCTTTAATATAGAGTATATTTTTATCTCCGACATTACTTAAAGTTCTATAATGGAAAGTGACAGGCGGATTTGCCTCCCTTGTTATATTGGATTCCATCCCAGTTCTGTGTCCACAGTGGTAGTCCTGCTCGCTTCAGAGAAACATTTCAAGCAGCGTTTCACGGTAGAGTCAGACCCGCTTGCTGAAGAGTAGAAATTGTTGGCAGTACATCTCACATCACTCCGATTCTTTGTTCCCATCCCTCAGAACCATCATAGTTTTCATCTGACAGTGAGCTAATTGAGAATATATCAGTTCTGAGTACTTCTGTGAATGAACTTTTCCTGCTCCATAACGATGATCTGCTCCGCATTCTGAAAGGAAGCTTTTCTTTGAACAGTGGAAACAATAGCTGGTAGGAGACTTTAATTAACCCCCTTGCATTGTGCAGCTTATACGTTCGTCTCAACGATAATGAAATGTTGCATCATAAAAGCGCTTTTCTCTTTGTTAGCAATCTGAATCAAATAAATAATCCAATACATTCAAAATGAGGATTGTTATATAAAGCATTGATATGGACTTCATCAGATGGGTCTTGGATTTCATTCCTTTTTATATGAAAATACAGTGTAATTGTTATGTCATTGTCTCATGCCAGCTTTAGATATTATAAGCCCACTTTGCACTTTCCCTAAACAATACACATTTGTGCCTGTCACTACTGCAGCACATCAAAAATGCCAATATGTTGGGTTATTTTACCAAAAAAAGTACAGGGTGGGTTTCATTATGTAAACAACAGTGGACCACTGTGTTGAAATGGCCACATGTAGTCTCCACTAGAAGCCTGGGTGGCTGGGTGACAATGCAGGAGAGCAATAGGGAAACAGGGTCACAGTATCGTAACTCTGCCTGAACAAGGATCTTTATGGCAGGATAACCTTGTATCATTTTATTGAAGGCTGCAGCTTTAAAACATATTGGAAAGTTACTTATAGGATTAAATTAACATTAACAAAAAGTTTTGGTGATTGGGTTTACATATACACTCTATTATCAAAAGTATTGGGGTGCCTGCCTTTACACGAACGTGAACTTTAATGGCATCCCAGTCTTAGTTTGTGGGGTTCAATATTGAGTTGGCCCACCCTTTGCAGCTATAACAGCTTCAACTCTTCTGGGAAGGCTGTCCACAAGGTTTAGGAGTGTGTCTATGGGAATGTTTGACCATTCTTCTAGAAGCCCATTTGTGAGGTCAGGCACTGATGTTGGCCGAGAAGACCTTGCTTTGTGCACTGGTACGCAAAGGGGCCATCCCCAAACTAACTTTGTTCCAACATGACTGCGCACCAGTGCACAAAGCAGGGTCCACAAAGACATGGATGAATGAGTTTGGGGTGCAGGAACTTGACTGGCCTGCACAGAGTTCTGACCTCAACCCTGAACACCTTTGGGAGAAATAAGAGGGCATACTGCGAGCCAGAGCTTCTGTCCAACATCAGTGCCTGATGTTTAAAGGCAGGTGTCCCAATACTTTTGTTACCATAATGTACTTTAAAGTCAGTAAACTGAACGCATCTTTTTGGCTCTGTGTAGAGGGAAGGGTAAAATATAATAAAGTTAGTGCACTCATGCTTTATTGTAAATTTGTCACAAACCTGGGCAATTCAGTCCGAGAATATAATAAATATTGCATATGAGGAGGTGATCTCCAATGAAAAGAGAAACAGATGAGTGAATAATGAAAAATCTGCTCTGCCAGTAATTCAGCAAAGCAAATCGCATACTTTGTGAATATTTTATGCACCCAACACGATAGTAAAGGGTTCACTATTAAATGCATCAAAGTGTGTAGCGACCTCTAAAACAAGATGGTGGGAGGAAATGGGGATCCCACTTCTAATGCTGAAGGCAGTTATAGTATGAGAATCACATTTGTATCATTGGCCTAAGATTGATATAGTAATGAGCGAATAATGAAAAATCTGCTCTGCCAGTTATTTGGAAAAGTAGACTGCATTATTTATGAATATTTTATTCACCCAACATGATAATAAAAAGTTAATTATTAAATGCAGCAAAGTGAGTATTGACGTCCAAGACAAGATGGTGGTAGGTAAGGGGGATCCCACTTTTAAAGCCAAAGGTGATTATGGAGTGAGAGTCACATTTATATAATTAGCCTAATAATGAAATAGTACTTCCCTATTATGTACTATCCTAGTATAAACAAAAAGAACCTTCATTATTAGGGAGTGATATAATGTAGGGGTGATGGAATTCTAATGTCATTTAGTTCTACATTAACAGATCAGGTAGAAGCAACCAATCAGTGCCCCTGCTTTGCAAAGCTTCGACCGGCTATAGGCAGCAAGAGGGAAAATGACTATGGGGTCAATTCACTAAAGTTTACCACATGCAATAACACAGTCACATGACTCACTTGCATAAATGATTGCATTTGGTAAATAAAGTCCAATTCACAAAACAAAAATGAAAGATTATGCGGTATTTACCGAAAAATGAAAATTGTTCCGGTAATTATCATCCAAAAACCATGCGGTAAGCTCTTAAGCTCTTAAGTCCAATTCACAAATGGAACAGAGAGTAAAACATATGCAGTATTTATCACCAGGAGTTTTCTGGCGGTATCACATGCTGTATTTGTCAGAAAAAGCGTGGGGGTCCCCCCCAATAGCTGGTTGTTAAGGAGCAGGCCGGGAAGCCGGCTGCCGCATCTTTAACAATGGATAACTCATCAGCTGTCAGTGGGTCCCCCCCCCAAAGCAACCCCCCAGGGTATGTGACCTGGTATGGTTCGGGGTGGGGGGGGACGCTCGCTCGTCCCCTCCTTCCTGACCTGCCGGCTGCATGCTCGGATAAGGGTCTGGTTTGGGGTTTGGGGGGACGGCCTGCCATTTTAAAAAAGAAATTGGCGTGGGGTTCCCCTTAAAATCCATACCAGACCCAAAGGGCCTGGTATACATTGGGGGGACCCCAAGCTGTATTTTTAAATTTTTTTTAATTGCCGGGATTTTTTTTTTACATTCAGCTGTCAGCAGGGAACATTTTTTTTAATTGCATGGATTTTTTTTACATTCAGCTGTCAGCTGATGAGTCATTTGTTGTTAGGGACACGGTGGCCGGCTTCCCTCCTTAGCGACCAGCTCAATACAATGGCGTCCCTAGGGGGGGGCAGAGGGGGCCCTGACCCCTCCCCCCCCCAACATTATGCTGTGCCCCACCATGTGCCCCTCCAATAAAAAAAAAATTTTTTACAAAAAAATCAATGTCTAAGAGGGAGAGAGTCCCCAGTCAGCTCCTGCGGGTGATTCCTCCCCCCTCCCTCTGCTTGCTGACACTGCATAATGCGAGCGCTCACACAACCACGGCCACCCAATCTGCTCCTTCCCCTGCATCCTCATTGGCAGGGAGAAGAGCAAGTTGCAGGAAGGACTTCACCAGGAAAAAACAGACTGATTTCTCCCGTCCTTAGGACAGGAGAACCAGCCTGTAAATTCCAAGAGATGCCAGACCAGCGCTGTCAATAGCAGGGGCAGGACAGCAAGAGGAGGCTGGGGAACCGCACAGTTGCAGAACACCGGGGCCCGGAGGCAAGACAACCTTTGCAACCCTGATAGTTCTCCCACTGCTTTGGATCCTTATATTTTCTTGGTATGCTGGTGACATATATCTCTTGTTTTCTGCCACCCTGGGGGGGGGCCCAATACAGTAGGAAGGGAGCTCACTGCAGAACATGTGAAAGGGCCATTGTGGGGTCGTAGTAAAAGGCCCCAGGATATATATATATATATATATATATATATATATGTTTTATAGTTGCCCCCCTACTTTTGTCCCTGTCCCTCCATGTGCCCCCCCTAAATATGAAAGCTGGAGACGGCACTGGCTCAATATGATAAATTACCATATGAATAAATGCAGTAATTACCGCTCAATCAAACAAACACTGCATTCATTATTTAACACAAAATTCTTAGTGAATTACACTTTCAAAACTGATTTACTGCAAGCGCTATTTCACTGCATTTTTATTTGCAATTAATTAAGTGAATTGGCCCCTCTACTCTAAAGCAGGCTTTGGGTCCTCGTTAATTTTCATAAATGGACTCTATCAGGTGTTTACTTCCCTGCAAGTGATATTATCATATATTCACCCTTCTAGCAGTCCATTTCTCCCTTCCAACACTGCAGATAAAAGTCTATAGCTAAAAAATATGAAGAAGGCTAGAATTCCTCCTGAAGTGCTAAAGCTGGCAATTTTCAGTCAATTTCAAACACTTTTGAGCCTCCAGAAATCATAAATTTGATGACAAGTAATCGCCAGAAACTAAGCAATTTACCACCCATGATTTCAATCTACTACTGGAATTCGGTTGATTATAAAGTTGAAACTGAGCAATAAAATGAAAACAATACAGTATATTAAGAGATCAAATTGAAATGGATGAATTCATCCCATATGAACCATATCTCCCAGAGAACATTTAAATTCCTTTATTCAAACATGTGGATATTGAAAATATTCATGTCCTAGGATTTCACAGGATTTACTCTGTGTTACTTATCATACATACAGTATACATCAACAGCAAATGTATTTAATTCATGCATTATAAAAAATATAAATAAATAAAAATGATAAAGACATTCTTCGTGTCCTGACAAAAACAAAAAAACACTTCTCTGTACGAGACTTCCTTCCTTTAACAAACATTTCACATTATATTCTGTATCTTATAAAATAGTTTTTTTTTAATTAGTCTATTAGGAGATATTGAAGGTTGACAGAAACAGACTGACGCGTTTTGGGGTCTCTGCATAACGCTTCTTCAGAGATTAAAGCTGCCATACATGGAGCGAATTTCTTTCCTGCAACCACGGGTTGCAGGAAAGAAATTTGCTCAATTCCCCCATCAACACAGTCAGTGTTGACAGGGGAATCCCTCCCGCCGAGCCATTGTGTTCTTCCGGCGAGGGGCACGGGGAGCTCTCCCTGCCAGGAGAACACAGTGATTATTGATAGCACCTATAACAGCTGCTTGCAATAATCACCAACAATCCAGAATGTGCTGGAAGTTTCTGCAAAGGAAGGAGGAGAGGTGGAGCTGTCTGGAGTATTCTGGGGCACTGTCCAATCCCCAACTAGGATTTGCAGGGGACAGGCCCCCTCAAATACCCGGGGTAAGCCCAGCTGGGGGGAAGTGGTTCGGGAGGAAGCTGTCGTGGCCTTTGAGGGAGCTCCATAGTCTAGGGGGGGGGGTTGACCTTGGGCCTGGGCGTGGAGAGGACCTTATCACAATCCACAGAAGTATCCTGGACAGGAGGCATGGGAGAAAGGAGAGGAAAGCAGGAGATCACTGCCAGGCAAGTCTTGAGGGGGGAACAACAAGTCTCAGCCAGGAGGGCTGGTGAGTGACACACAGTCAGGAGGACTGGGAGATTTCAGTCTGGGATGGGTGCAGAGCCAGAGGAGTGGACTTTGGTGACACGGGCAGTGGAGAGAGGCAGCTGTAGCCAGGAGGACTGGCAGGACCTGAAGATGTGGTGCTGAAATCAGTAGCCACGTGGACAGCTAGCACTAAGAACTACTATCAGTTTGCTACACCAGAGGGGCCCGTGGTCCCTACCTGCAAAGGGCATTTGCTCTGGGCCTGGCTGAGCCAGTATCAGACCTACTTCTCAGTATTAGCTGGTGCTGGAAGTGAGGAAGTGTAACCAAGTGATGTGCTGGAGCTGGAAGTGAAGAGGTATATATACAGAGACTGTATATAGTTTGAAGTCCCAATTCTTTATTTCTTCAATCAAGTGGGCATACCATATCTCCCCAATCCCCATCCAAGTGTATTCCCCTCAATAAAACTACAAAACAAAGTTTGAGGACAGTTTTTCCGCCTGAAGGTGAATGAGAACTGTGTGCCTGGCTGTGCAGGGTGAGAGACGGAGCACAACAACCAGCTGCCCCTTCGGAGGTACCGCTACATACAGTTTGTAGACGCTATAACTTTTGCACAAACCAATCAATATACGCTTATTGAGATTTTTTTTACCAAGAATATGTAGCAGAATACATATTGGCCTAAATTTATGAAGAAATTAGATTTTTTACATTTTTTCACTGGATTTGTTTTATAGCAAATAGTAAAAAATATTGTTTTTTTTTTTTTTTTTTGATAGGGCAAAAAATAAAAACACAGAGGTGATAAAATACCACCAAAATAAAGTTTTGTGGGAAAAAAGGACATACATTTTATTTGAGTACAGCATCGCACGACCGCGCAATTGTCAGTTAAAGTGGCGCAGTGCTGTATCGCACAAAATGGCCTGGTCATGAAAGGGGGTAAATCTTCTGCAGGTCAAGTGGTTAATACCGCTTTAAATAAGGTCATGAGTCTTGCTGTACAAAGGTCACAGGGTTTGCCCTAGCAGGACAAAAAATTGTCATTATGGAATTATGTTATAGAAGTAAGAACTTGTGCATGTAGGCCCAGGAAAACACGTCAAAGTGATCCAGTGTGTATAAATGTATCCGCAATGTGGCTATTTGCTTGATAAACAACCGCCAATTACATTATTTTCTGACCATTCTTCACTGCCTGTGCAGTCAGTTCTTTGCTGATAGCACTTGCCGGAGTTCTACGCATATATATCTCTCCTTTCAGAAGACTTTCCGCCGTGTCATCTTTTACAACCGAATATTTATGTTGCCCAATCCACCTGTTTATTTGTTGCCGACTGCTATGTTTATTACTAAATAAATTGCTCTATGAACTCCAACATTATTTTATTACACTGCCTGAAATAGTCCTGACTAGTATGAAATATATTGACTTTTCTCATTCTGTGGCAAGGAATTAAAAAAAAAATGTTTACAATGAAATACTGTGTTTTGTAAAACATTCTCATGTGACATTTCGGGTAGTAAAGCTTGCACTAGAAATTACTTTAGTGTGCAAAACAAATATATCCATTACAAGTACAGTAGTAATTCCCTGTGATTACTTATCAGCTTGTCATGCTCCATCATATTATCGAGGAGCATACTAAATTAGATAGCTACATCTGAGCCATGGCTAAAGAGGGCCCCAAATCATGGGAGGGAATGACATAAACCAGTGGACTTTAAACTGCGGCCCTCTGCTTGCTTCAACATGGCCCTTGGGGCATAATTTTCATCCATTGATACCAACAATTAGGCATGATTCCCCCCACTGACAATAATAAAGAGGGAGAAAATCTCCCAATGACACCAATGATTGGCACAATTCCTCCCAATGACACCAACGATGGGGCACAATTCCTCCCTATCTCACTAACAATGAGGCACAACTCCTCCCAATGACGCCAAAGATGGAGCCCAATGACACCAATTATGGGTCACAAATGACACCAGTGATGAGGCACAATTCCTCCCAATGACACCAGTGATGGGGCACAATTCCTCCCAATGACACCAGTGATGGGGCACAATTCCTCCCAATGACACCAACTATGGGGCACAATTCCTCCTTATCTCACTAACAATGAGGCACAACTCCTCCCCATGACGCCAAAGATGGGGCCCAATGACACCAATTATGGGTCACAATTCCTCCCAATGACACCAGTGATGAGGCACAATTCCTCCCAATGACACCAGTGATGGGGCACAATTCCTCCCAATGACACCAATGATGGGGCACAATTCCTCCCTATCTCACTAACAATGAGGCACAACTCCTCCCAATGACACCAAAGATGGGGCCCAATGACACCAATTATAGGACACAATTCCTCCCAATGACGCCAATTATGGTTCACAATTCCTCCCAATGATACCAGTGATGGGGCACAATTCCTCCCTATCTCACTAACAATGAGGCACAACTCCTCCCAATGACACCAAAGATGGGGCCCAATGACACCAATTATGGGACACAATTCCTCCCAATGACGCCAATTATGGGTCACAATTCCTCCCAATGATACCAGTCATGGGGCACAATTCCTCTCAATGACTCCAGTGATGGGGCACAATTCCTCCCAATGACACCAGTGATAGGGCACAATTCCTCCCAATGACACCAGTGATGGGGCACAATTCCTCCCAATGACACCAGTAATGGGACACAATTCCTCCCAATGACACCAACAATGGGACCCAATGGCACCAATGATGAGGCACTGTTCCTCCCGCTGACACCAACGTTGCAGCACTATTTCTCCCACTGACACCGAAGATGTGACATTGTTTATTCCCACTGATGTTAGGATATTTTCTACTTCCAATGGCTACAGTCCAGTCCCCTCTTAGGCTGGATTCACATCTATGCATTTTTAGTGCTTTTTGCATTTTGCAGATTTGCACTACAGTTTCATTTAACATGGTTTCCTATGGTACACGTTCTGTAGTGCAAATCTGCAAAATGCAAAAAGCACTAAAAATGCATAGGTGTGAATCAGGCCTAAAGTCTAAAAGACAGTAATCTGGACCTTTGTTTAGAAGGTTTGGGGACCCTTGACATAGACAAATGATTCTTAGCACATTCTGCAAAGAAGTGTAGAACAATTGGCTGTCATGATTGGTAGGGAGAGATGAAGTTGGTGCTATCTAAGGGCCCTTTCACACTAGGGTGGTTTGCAGGCGCTATTGCTCTAATAATAGCGCCTGCAAACCGACCCGAAAGTGTCACTGCTATGTCTTACAATAGCGGCGCTTTACCGCCGCCGCCGCCCCCGCCCCAGTGTGAAATGGCCCTAAAGTGTAACTCCAGTGTGGTTATTTCGGAAGAACCCCTTCTTTATTATGTTACGCTATTTGCTGATTTTTTACCATGATTCAAAATAGGTAGATATTAAGCCACACAGATTTTTTGGTCATACAATATTTGGGATAGTATCTCTGAGCTCCTTATGCAGCTGTGAACAGAGCGCAAAAATGGTATTTATAATGTTTTTTATATGACTCAGCACATTCGGTGTGGATGTAGGAATCCCTCTCACTGGGCTATAGTATTCCAAAAGAGGAAGGTTTCTCCCCCGGGAGAATACAATGATCACTTGATCACTGCTGTGGTCTATAGCCAACGGCAGGGATCATATGAAAAAGACCTGATAGGCTGTTTGTACAAAGTTGCTTGATCGATTGACTTCAGTACAACCAGCCTGCCCATATATGGATCGAGATTCGTCCGCACCTGCTGAACCAGCTGAATTTCGATCCATCTCTGGCCATCTTATGATGGCACAGTAGGAGGAATTTATATGGAGGGAATTCCCAAGAGATTGAAGAATTCAGAGGGTAGATCAGTCACCCCACCGATAATGAAAATAATGCTTTTAGGTGAAATATCTCTTATTAGTTATTCGAGGAATATTCAAGTTTATCTGAAGCCAAAACTTTATTTTAGTTTTTGGTTAGACCCTCTGTTGGGTTTTTATTGCCATCTGAGTCTCAGCTGGAGAGATTTATCTTCTCTACTAAGGTTGTAGCAAATAAAACATTTTACAGTTGTCACCAAAACAGGAGGTTTCAATAGGGACAATAAGGACACATATTCTAGCAATAGCTGTCTAAGAGGGGATTTCCCCTCAATTAGGAGAGATTTCTTCTCACTTTTGTTGTGTCTTAACATGTTACTAAACCCACAACAGTAAAATCAGTCTGTATATGCAGTAAAGCATGCTAGTTATACTGTG
This sequence comes from Aquarana catesbeiana, assembly GCF_042186555.1. NCBI lineage: Eukaryota > Metazoa > Chordata > Amphibia > Anura > Ranidae > Aquarana > Aquarana catesbeiana. The sequence goes on from NC_133324.1 coordinate 881,658,244, forward strand.
GAACCTAAGGGGTTCATACTCTGCATTGTGTATAAAGGCTGTTTGATCCTGTCTTCTCTGATGCTCCCCTTCTTTCACTGTCTCCAAAAAATAACCTGATATTTCCAGAGGCTGCACATGCTCAGTTTGGTGTGTGTCGCTGGAGAGTTTTTTCTTTTTCTTGGGAGTGTGATCAGCACAGGGCCAATCAGCACTGTCCAGACATGTCCAGACAGAGGATCAGTGCAGTATGAAAACTCCTCCTACAAGCTCTACTAGGAACTGATAGAAGTCACAAGACTGCTATATACTGCTGATGAGAAAAGGTATTTAGCAATTTATATTTAGTAATATTTATTTATATTTAGTAAAATAATTGCATAACCACGTTCTGTGTACTGGAGACCAGATATAGTGAATGCAGAGCCCTGGGTTTAGTAACAATTTAAGGTCAGGAAGAGAAGGGAAATCTCCACAAATGGACACTGACTGCAAAAAAAGAAAAAGAAAATCTGACCCGGGCCTTTAATCATTCTTCCCCCTAAGGGTCTGCCTACATTTGGACAGTACGTTAACATTCATTATGTGGCGTGTTGACGTGCATTGCATTGGGGCAGCCCGTTGAAATGAATGGGTAGCCAAGGCACCCTAATGTTTCAAAAATTGGATGTGACCTATTTTTTGTAACGCATCGCACTGCCATGAATTGTGGATTGCTGCAACACAGTCAAGTTGCCTTAAAGCACTGGGATGCCATTCAAAATTTATTCCACTCCAATGCCATAAAGCATATAAGTTTTTTTTCACGTACATTTGTAAATAGGTCCTTACAAGAAGAAAAAAAAACTGGGTTTCGATACACTTTCAGATGTTTAACAAGTATTTATTTGGTTATACAGTTCATGATGCTGACTGCAAAATAAGAAATAAAAACTAACAGGGCTATTAATCATTCTTTATTTTAATGGTACATTAATATAGTGTGTAGACGGGGCCACTTATGCATGCCAGAAGTGCCCATTACTCGCTATATGGGACCTGCCCAGCATACAGGGCTCACCCAGGTTCACTCAATGACTCACTCATCTGGCTCTGATGAAGAAGGTATATCCTTCGAAAAGCATGAGCCAGATAGGATTGTGGTGAGGCCCCTCTGAGCTTTGAAGTCTGGGATGATTGGGTTATGGAGGAGTAGCCCCATGAGCGATTTCACACGTTTGTGAGTATATTTTATGTTGTCTTTTAATCAATAAATATTGTGGGATAATGTACTAGCTAACTTTTTTGTGAGGCTCAGTCCAACACAATTTTATTGTATCACTCACAAGTGTCAAGCATCTTCTCAAGCCTCTATGCATTGAATCCTACATTCAAATAGATATAGCAAGTCTCTGAGTATGGTGGTATACCTCTGTGTCCAGCTTCTAGGGAACTCCTCCAAGGTGGATCAAAAGGATCAATCTTAGTCTCTAGAAAGTGCTCTCTGCCATGACTCTTCTTCTTCCCATAGACAGCAACTACCTTGAGCTTAGATACACTCAAGGTTAAACCCACAACACTAAAATCAGTCTCTATATGCAGTAAAGCATGCTTGTTATACTCAATTGGAACCTAAGGGATTAAGCCTCTGCATTGTGTAAAAAGGCTGTTTGATCCTGTGTTCTCTGATCCTCCCCATCTTTCACTGTCCCCAATCCATCTCCGGATAGAACAGAGCCTTGGAGTCACTCTGCACATGCTCAGTTTGGTGTGTATTGCTAGAAAGTTTTTTTTTTCTTCTTGGCAGGGTACATTTGATCATCACAGAGTCAATCAGTACTCTCCAGACAGAAGGTCAGGGGTCCTGCAACCTCATAGGACAATCAGAGTAGAATGAAAACTCCTCCTACAAGCTTTAACCAGACACTTATAGAAGTCACAAGACTGCTATATACTGCTGATGAGAAATGGTATTTAGCAGTTTATATTTACTAAAATAATTGCATTTCCATGCTCTGTGTACTGCGGGAGTCCAGATATAGTGAATGAAGGGGCCTGGGTTTAGTAACATTTTAAGGGATCCTGCCAGAAAGAAAATGAAGTCATCCACCTTCTTGGAAAAGAGACATATACTTAAATGGGCCACCCACCCAGTGGCTTTAATGTGCATTATGTCCCGTGTTAATGTGTCTTGTGTGAAGGCAGCCCATTGAAATGAATAGGTTGCCAAAGCACAATAATGTTCTGAAAACTGGACCTATTTTTCATAATGCCTCGCATTACCATGCCATGCTGTGCACTGCAACGCAGTCTTGTTGCCTTAGTGCATTGGGTGCCATTCAGAATTCATGCCACCTCGATGTCACAATGCACATAAGGTTTTTATCACATGATACTGCAACACAATGAGGTTGATTTACTAAAGGCAAATGTACTGTGCAATGCACTAGATCTGAAGGGAAGCTCTGAAATTAGGGAAAGCGCTGCTGATTTCTATCATACAATCATGTGCAAGCAAAAATGCTGCTTTTTTATTTTCCTTGCATGTGATTGGGTATTCTTTGCAAAGAGAACCTTTACCTTGGTTACTAAGCTCTGGAGCAACTGCACTTGCAGAGTGCAACTGCACTTTGCAAAGTGCACAGTCTATTTGCCTTTAGAGCCCTTGCACACTGGGGCGGTTTGCAGGCGCTATTGCGCTAATAATAGCCCTTGCAAACCGCCCCGAAAGTGCCGCTACTTTCATTCCAGTGTGCAAGCCCCGAGGGCTTGCACACTGGAGCGATGCGCTGGCAGGACGGTAAAAAAAGTCCTGCTAGCAGCATCTTCAGAGCGGTGAAGGAGCGGTGTGTATACCGCTCCTTTACCGCTCCTGCCCATTGAAATCAATGGGACGGCGCGGCTATACCGCCGGCAAAGCGCCTCTGCAGAGGCGCTTTGCGGTGGTATTTAACCCTTTCTCTAATAATAGCGGCGTTTTACCGCCGACGCCGCCCCCTGCCCCAGTGTGCAAGGGCTCTTAGTAAATCAACTCCCATGAGTTTGATTTACTAAAGGTAAATAGACTGTGCACTGTGCAAAAATGCTGCTTTTTTATTTTCCTTGCATGTTCCCCTCAGATCTAGAATAACGGCACTTGCAGTGCACAGACTTTTTGCCTTTAGTAAATCAACCCCATTGTTTGAATTTGTAAATGGGCTATTTAATGAAAAAAAAAATAATTGCGTTTTGATCCACTTTCAGATGTTTAACAAGTAATTATTTGGTGATACAGTTTATAGTATTTTAGAGGAATCATACTTTCAGCTGCATGAAATCTCTCTAAACCTTAAGGGAAGCGCACTTGTCAGTTCCTGAAAAAAAGGTACTATTTATAAGAATTAGTGTAAACCTAGAGTAAGATTTAGTGGTACATAAGGATCACGTGACCTTCTTATCTCCCGCATTGTATAGCCTAGATGCCTTCAACCTTTTCTGTAGCAGATTTAGATGGAGTACTTCTCTCCAGAGATGCAAGCTTTAGAAACAAATACATTGCTGCTGGTGAAGCTTTGCTCATGATCTGCAGCATCTCTTTCTTCCTCTAATATGTCTCCCCATAGAATCCTCTGCTCTGTTTCACCAGAAACCTTTGAAATGTACTTCCAAGCTTCCTTTCAGTTTTTGAGGTTGGATAGTGCCAATAATCTCCTTTTTAACATTTACGAACCTTCTGATGTGTTTAGATTTAAACAAAGGTTGACATGTACACGTCTTGAGCAATTGCGCCTTTTTTTCTTCAGTTGGTTCCTATAGACTTCTTTATTTATGGGGTAAAATGTCATGCCGATGAAATGTATAACTGCCTATAATGAACTGGTGTAGCTCCAGGACCTAAAAAATAGAGACAATTGTAGACCCTTGAACTCGGTCACATCTGAAAAACGTCTGTCTAGAAACGGTTACATCTGGATATAATTGCTCCACCTGGAGCAAAACAAACGACGCACAAATGCAAAACATTGAAAAGGATAGGCCATCAGTGAAGACTTTATTATGATATTATGTTACACAATCTACATTGGAATGGCCACGGGCGGCAACAAATATAATGAGGTAATGCCTTGTCTGAAGCTGCAGTTCGCAGAACACAACCGCATGTGTACTGTATTAAATTATCTTTATAGTTTTACAATTTAAGTTGGAAAAGGTGGTCTATGCTTCAGATTCGGAATCAAATATACTGCATTTTCAATAATATATAGTACAACTTTAATTTATATTTGCTTGGGATGTTATCAGAGGTGACTGCTTTGCCTCATAGATGTACTATGGCACTAGGGTTGCCACCTCATCCCTTTAAACCCGAACACATATGAATTACACAGGTTCTGAGGCTAATTAAATGCAGATAAGGCAACACGTGAGTTTAATTACCACCTTAATCAGCCACAGAACCTGTGTAATTAATATGTGTTTTGGGTTTAAAGGGATGAGGTGGTAACTCTATATGGCACAGTGCAGTCAACTCTGCTTATTTCCTAAATGCTTTATGATTATGTTTAAAGTGATGTTCCGGCCAAAATTATACTTTTTAAATAAAAATACTCATATAATACACAAGCTTAATGTATTCTAGTAAAGTTAGTCTGTAAACTAAGGTCTGTTTTGTTCGTTTATAGCAGTAGTTTGTTATTTTATAAACTTACAGCAAGCCGTGGCCATCTTAAGTGTGGGCATCTGAAGCCAGACTGTATTTCTTCCTGGATCTCATCCTTGCAGATCTCGCACATGCTGAGTGCAGCACAAGCAGTGTAATAGGTTTCAGGTCAGGTTTCCATAGCAATGGCAGTGTCAGAGGAAGTTGCCACCCCTTCCCAGAAGGCATTGCAAACAGGAAATGATGCAATGAGCCACGGCTAGGGAGGAGGAAGTGAAAAATGAATACAGCAGATATACAGTAGGTGCTGAGAAAATTTTTTTTTAAATATCCAATTCGTTTGCAGTGCACAGTTTAGTGAGGGATGCTGAAGAGTTGTAAAAGTGGGTGGAACTCCACTTTAAAGCTGAACTCCAGCTGAAAAAAGCCCAGCCATTGCTAAGAGATAATAAATTTAAAAAAAGCAGCTCACACTGAAATATTCACTCTCTCCCTGGTGCTGTCCCCCACATATCCATCCGTCTGCATTACAGTACTGGTCATCTTTTGGGTTAAATGATGCCCAGTGTCTTTCAATTCACTTCCCGAGAGCCCAGGTTGTTAAGCACATGCCCCCATGGGGATGCAGCATCAAGCCAGCCTGAGCTCAAAGAAGAATGCTGAATTATGTGGGGCTGTTCTTTGCAGCATTTGTACCTGCCTCCCAACAGAAAAAAAGGACCCATAATAGTATCTCCTAGGATAAAAAACACCTGGTAAAAGAATAAATATAATAAATGTCAAGCTTTTTTTTTTTTTTTTTAAAAGGGAGGAGCTGAGGTGCTACAAGGGGGGTGGGAGCTGTTAGGGTTATAAGAGGGCTTCAGTTGGGCCTTAAGGCCCGGTTCACACATGTGTGGTGCGAACTGAAGCTCAGGTTTCCCTGCGAAGAGAAAAATCAGTTGTTCAGCATTTCACGTAAGTTTTTGATCAGGGTCAGGTCAGGATTGCATCAGGATCAGATCAGGATTGCAACAGTATCAGGTCAGTATTTTATCCTGTTCACAACAGAATGCACCTGCGAATCAGATGCGTTCCCATAGAAGATAATGTGCTTGCAATTCGCACAGCAACGCCCAGAAAGCACACAAGTTTTTTGGGCAATGCGGAGTGTGAATTCAACACACATGTGAACCAGCCTAATTCAAATGAACGTCATGTGAATTGGATGTGGTATAAGTCGTATCCAATTCGCATAGGTGTGAACCGGGCCTAAAAGTACTTTGTCATGTCTCTTCGTCATTGTTCATTCTAAGAGGCTTACACTTTAAATATGTAATATGGGGAGATTTACTAAAACTGGTGCAAAATTGGGTGCAGCTCTGCATAGAAGCCAATTAGTGTTTTTTGTCAAAGCTTAATTGAACAAGCTGAAGTTAAAAGCTGATTGGCTACCATGCACAGCTGCACCAGATTTTGCACTTTCCAGTTTTAGTAAATCTCCGCCATAATGCCCAGCAATCAGGATGGTTGCTTCCAGCAAATTATTTAAAATGTTACTAAACCCACAACAGTAAAATCAGTCTGTATGTGCAGTAAAGCATGCTTGTTATATTCGCTGTGGAACCTAAGGGGTTAATTCTCTGCATTGTGTAAAAAGGGTGTTTGATCCTGTATGCACAGATCCTCTTCTTCTTCCATTGACTCCAGAACATTTCCTGATAAGACAGAGCTTTTGGGCTGCACATGCTCAGTTTGGTGTATATTGCTAGAGAAAGTTTTTCTTTTTCTTGGGAAAGTGCATGTGATCAACATAGGACCAATCAGCACTGTCCAGACAGAGGGTCAGGGTTTCTGGATCCTGATAGGACAGCTCAGTGCAGTATGAAAACTCCTCCTACAAGCTTTACTAGAAACTGATAGAAGTCACAAGACTGCTATATAGTGCTGATAAGAAAAGGTATTTAGCAGTTTATATTTACTAAAATAATTGCATTTCTATGTTTTAATATTGTGGGAGACCAGATATAGTGAATGCAGGGTCCTGGGTTTCGTAACAATTTAAGTCTTCAGCAAGATCTGAACTGGTCATTAAGTTACTACAGCTATAACACAATTAATAGAGAAAGCACTTTCCTGGATTCCCCTTACTATATTCCTAGGCATGTGGTCTTATGATCTCAGCTGAAAGGGCAGAAAAATAGGCATACAGCCATGGTACCAGTCACTGTGGGAGCTTGGAGCAGCATTTTCTGCTACATAGGTTACATTATTAAAAGGCTTTTTATTATGACAAGGAGGCAGGATGGTCAGTAATGAGATGGAAGGGGTTTGTGTTTTAAATATAGGCCTTCTATAATGAAGTCATCATTGTCAGTTCACATTCATGCAGTTGACAACATGACCATACTATGGACTCATTTAGGCTCATCCAAATACATGACCGCATTAATGTATACAGATCCAAGAACGTATTTGCATTTAGGAAATTTAGGATATTTTCGGCTTATAGTTATCATAAGGTAAATGTGCTACACCAGTGACCACCCTGTTTAGATACCCAAAAAGTACCTTGAGTAACCTACTGAAAAGTCATCATTACTTAGCTTTGCTGTAGGCAGCTGCCTGGCTGACCATAGATGACATAGTATAATCAAGATGACGTACCCGGTGACCCCGCCCCCTCTGGTGCCACGGGGACTTTTCCATGGCTTCCCTCTGGCGTCAGAGGGGGTGGAGCCACCCGGTTATGTAAACGGGTGACCTCGCCCCCCCGACGCTTCAGGGAAGCCATGGGAAAATCCCAGTGATGTCAGAGGGATGTCACCGTGTGGCCCCGCCCTCAGCTATACAAGAACTGTCATCAGCGAAGAAGCGTCACACGGCGGGAGCCTCCCATAGAGGAGGATCGTGGCGTATTATTTTTTTTCTTTTTCGGCCTGTCGGTGGAGCGATATAAGAAGATGAATGGACATCATGGGACATTTTTATTTTTTAATAAAGAACTTGTCCCCAAGCTGTGTCTTGTTGTTTTTAACATTTTGACACTTTTTTTGTGAAATAGTAGGGGTACATTTGTACCCCGTTACCATTTCACACGGGGGGGTGGGATCTGGGGGTCCCCTTGGTAAAGGGGGCTTCCAGATTCTGATAAGCCCCCCGCCCGCAGACCCCCACAGCCATCGGGCAAGGGTTGTGGGGATGAGGCCCTTGTCCCCATCAACATGGGGACAAGGTGCTTTGAGGGGCTACCCCAAAGCACCCTCCCCATGTTGAGGGTATGTGGTCTTGTACGGTTCAGGAGGGGGGGCGCCCTCTCATCCCCCCCTTTTTTCCTGCAGCCTGGCAGGTTGCATGTTTGGATAAGGGTCTGGTGTGTATTTTGGGGGGCCCCTACGCCATTTTTTTCAATTTTGGCACGGGGTTCCCCTTAAAATCAGGTCTGGTATGGATTTGGGGGGGGCGCCTACGCCATTTTTTTTTAATTTAGCGCAGGGTTCCCCTTAATTTCCTGGTAATGGACTGGGGGGGGGGATCCCATGCTCTTTCTTTCAATGAGTTTCATCTATATTGCCTAGATCCGACAATTCATTAGAGCCGCAATCAGTTTTAGATGACAATTTTTCCTTTAAAAATGTAATTTTGCTGTGGTACTGTTCTAAACACGGGAGAAATGCGCCACTTTACAGGCATACAACAGACACCCCCCAGGCACGATATTTAAAGGAATATTTCTTTTTTATTGTTTACTTTAAGCATTAAAAAAATCACTGCTCCCGAAAAAACTGACGTTTTAAAAAAAAAAATTGTGCACTGATACATGTCCCTTGGGGCAGGACCCGGGTCCCCAAACACTTTTTATGACAATAACTTGCATATAAGCCTTAAAAATGAGCACTTTTGATTATGTCCCATAGACTTTAACGGTGTTCGTGTGTTCTGCCAAATTTTTTGCCTGTTCTGTATGTTCTGGTGCGAACCGAACCGGGGGGGGGGGGGGGGGTGTTCGGCTCATTTACAACATGAGAGCAGACAGTATAGTTACAATACAATTTTATACAGTGGGAATCAGAGGGCCCTACTCATTAGTGCTTACAATCTAAGAGGGAGGGTCAAGAGATGCAAAAGGTAATAACTGCGGGGAATGAGCTGATGGAGAAAATAAAAGTACAGTTGTTGGGTGGGGGCCAGATAGCTTTTTCTGAAGAGAAGGGTTTTCAGGGCTACCATGCACAGCTGCACCAGATTTTGCAGCTACAGAGTAGAAGATAGTCGTACAATTTGGGTTAGGTAGTTCCATAGGATGGGAGAGGCTCTGGAGAAGTCTTGAAGGGGAGCATGGGAGGAGGTGACAAGGGACCTAGAGAGCAGGAGGTCTTGGGAGGAATGAAGAGAACGATTTAGTTGATATTTTGAGACTAAGTTAGTGATGTAGCTGGGGGACAGAGTTCTGGATCTCTTTCTAAGTTGTTGTTAGTATTTTTGATTTTGGTAGCAAACTCACTTATTGTATAAAATAATTATTATCACTTAAAAAATCTGACCATGACCAATGACATTATTTTTATTCTTATTGTTATAGTGGGTTTCCAGATGATCATAAGCCTCCTGCCTGCAGACCCCCACAACCACAGGGCCAGGTTTCAGGTCAAGAGGCCCTTTCCCACATTAACCTGGGGACAAGGTGCTTTGCCCATTGCCAACCCATCTTCTGTCCCTTGTCAACCCCTGGCATGGTACCCTCTTACCCATGGTTAGGGCATGTGGCCTGGTATGGTTTAGCCAGCGAGTCTGCATGGAGGGTCTGGTGTGGATTTTGAAGGGGACCTCTCCCTTTTTCAAAAATGTAAGGGGTTCCCCCTAAAATACATACCAGAGTCTAGTATGAATATTGGGGGGGCACATATATATATATATATTTATATATATATTTTTTTTTTTTTGCATAGGCTCCCCAGTAAAAAATGCATATTACTATTTCTACCAATGCTCAGTCTGTTTCATCATTTCATTTTATTGGACCATGCCTGGGGATCTTTAAACCACCTATCGTGATGCTTCAATATATAGATTTTTCTCAACAAATATTCACATCCCGAATGATTAAATTACAGAGCAAGTACAGTTCAAACACATGATGAAAATGTATGTGAGAGCAGAACTACACAAAAATACTAATTTACTCCATCCATTCTGTACTTGCTTATATAAATGATTTACACAGAATAAAATACTTTATGCAGCCAGCTCGCCTTCATTAATCCTTTGATGGGAGACATATGCACCCAGATCTTTTGAGGTACAGAATATTTGACAGTAGTTCTTTTAAGATGAGATGCCATCAAAAGGAACTAAATGAAATATTGAGCAGTGCTTTCCATGATCCGTTCCCTTGATGTTCACCATCGACCATCATTGCAATCCTAGTTGTCGCTCTTCTCACCTGAAAATTGTAATTAATATTTCAGAGCAGATTGCCTTTTTTCTAAAAATAGAGGAAAATGAAAGTGAAAGTGTTGCTTAAGGCCAAAAGTGGGGCTGTACAACGGGCTTGGATGCAAAATGTACCATTGTGTGTGATGCTATTCTGCGGCTTTAACAATAGTGTATATACGGTATTTTAATTATTTTCTGGTCGAAAATAGAAAAAAAATAATTGTTTTAATTAACTTTATATTTAATAATGCATACAAACATATCATTTTAACCACTTACAGCAAACAGGTAGCAAGCTAACTACTATGGAGTATAAACTCTGTATAGCTTGTTTGAATTTTTTTGTATTTATTATTATATTTTTTATAAATATTATTTTTTTAAATTCATTTATTATTTTTAACACCCAACTAAATGGGACCGTGTATTTAGTTGTATTTTTAGTTAGAGACAGTCAACAATTAAGCGAACAGTGCTGAACTTTCTCATTCGAAAGCCTAGCTTAGTCTGCAAACTGTCCAGATGTGTCCCATATCAAATAATATACAAATTTTATCAAAGTTGTGAAAAATTATATAGATAACATGTTTAGAAACTCAAAATTTCCAAAGTGATTAACCGGGAACCTTAAGAGTTCACCTTAAAAGCCCAACACTACTGTAAAATTATATAGATAATATGTTTAGAAACTCAAAAATTTCCAAAGTGATTAACCGGGAACCTTAAGAGCTCACCTTAAAAGCCCAACACTACTGTAAGATTTTTTTTTTACATTAGTTCACTAGCAGGTGTGAAAATAAAAATCAGCTCTGGCAAGAATACTCACATGGAGAATCACTTCTCCTTTGCCCATTCAGGCCCCCCATCCAGTTATAATCACAATACCATCACATATATTGTATGGGTAATTTTTTTAGCTTTTTTCATGTGGCTTGTCTTAAATACAGCAACTGCACCCCAATCTAATTAGTTTCAACTTTTTTTTTAACCACTTGCCGACCAGCTGCTGTCATTAAACTGCAGGAGGGCTGGCTCATTCCCACGAATCTCCATAGGTGTACGTCAGCTCCTTTAAGAGCCATAGATATCCGCCGGCCACCTGCAATCGTGGAAAAGAGAGCCAGAACGAGGATATGTCAATGTAGACAGACAGATCCCTTTCTGACAGGGGTTATGTCCTCGGCCAACCCTGCGCCCGCTGCCCGCACTGCATTTACGGTCCGAGTGGGTGAGTGTGGCTGGTTTACTATTTTTATACAAAAACAATAAATTTTGATAATTTTTTCTAGAGTACAGTTTATTACATCTCTACATATACTCCTTAGGTATGTCTATTGCATCTGCTCCTGAGGAGTGGGATAACCCACGAAACGCGTTGAGCTATATTTGATGCCACTACACCCTATATGGACTGACGTTTATTCGTTTACAACCCTTTTACTCTATTTCGCTAACTATATTCATTTGGTGGATGCACATATACCATGTGGACGCATGTGCCAACATTGGGCTTACTGCCATTGATATTTATACGTCTACTACCTTGATCATATGTCGTTATGCATGTACTCTCCCATACATCATGTTTAGGCCTTGTGCACACTCCTTGTACATATATGAGATGAACTATGTGTTTTTTAAAAATATTCAATAAAATTTCTATATTGTATCAATACCTCCACTATCCAATTGCTTCATTCAAAGTCCCAGCTCCACTTCAGCTTTTTTTCTGACAGGGAAGGAGACAGAGATCTGCTGTTCCTAGGGATAAGGAACAGCGATCTCTCTCCTCCTCCAGTCAGTCCCATCCCCCCACAGTTAGAAACACCTCACAAGGAACACATTTAACTCCTTGATCGCCCCCTAGTGTTAACCCCTTTCCTGACAGTGACATTTACACAGTAATCAGTGCATTTTAATAGCACTGATCGCTCTATAAATATCAATGGTCCCAAAAAAGTGTCAAAAGTGTTCGATCTGTCCGCCGCAATGTTGCAGTCCCGCTAAAAATCACAGATCGCTGCCATCACTAGTAAAAAAATAAATACATAAATAATAAAAATGCCATAAATCTATCCCCTATTTGTTAGACGCTATAACTTTTGCGCAAACCAATCAATATACGCTTATTGCAATTTTTGTTACCAAAAATATGTAGAAGAATACATATTGGTCTAAACTGATGCAGAAATTTTTATTTTTTGGGGGATAATTATTGGTCATGGTTGTTCTGCAGTTTCCAGGCAGAAAGTACAGTAAAACTGCAGGCAAGGGCACTGGACAAAGCACTGGGGGGAAAACTGAGGTCAATTTATTAGATACAGTAATGTAATCCAATAAGATTACAATGTATGGTGTGTGTTGTGACTTATACATTTTGAATCTGGCACCGGTTCCACCCCCATGCGTCGCGACGCTCGCAGGGAAGGGAAGCCGGAACACACAGAAGAACGAGTGGAGGATTCGGCCTCCATACACAGCGGGAGAACATTGCGGGATCCCGGGGACAAGGTAAGTTGTTAAGGAAATGATTAAGAGCTCCAATCGAGCCCAAGGTTATCTGCTGCTGTCTCTAATTTGAAAAGTGTTGATATGCATGCATATAAAAGTAAACACTCTGAGACACGCTCAGTAGCATTACTGTTACACTTCTAATTTATTCAAGGCGGTGTTAATGTTTTATACACACAAATACGTCATTGCTATGTTAGTCAAATAGGTACATCTCATTGGTTAAGAAGGAGAATGTTCATAACGAGGTCTGGCTGATCTTTGGTTTTATCTTCAGTTCCGCGTTCTTCTGATGTGTGGGATGCAGGGGGTACCCGCCATCTTGAGAAAATATAGGAACAGAGCAAACCTGTATACTTATATAATGAGTAAGGAGAAAAATATGTACGCACATAAGAAAATAGACATTTTCAGATTACTATTATTATTATCTACATCACATTCCTTCACAATCCCCCCTAAAATGACTATTTTTTTTTTTTTTTCTGTCCCTAATACTAAAGGTCCTACTTTTAGCCTGGCCCTTCTCCTCAGCAACTCTTTTAGGCTGTATATAGAATTGGGCAGCAACTGTTCACTTCCCTCCTCGATACAGCTGGAGATGTGCAGTCAGGCGCTATCTATCCCTATAACCCTATAGGATTGTGAGATTTTGGACAGGCAGTGACTGTAGAGGAGTGAACGGTTTGTCATCTTCCATCATAAGGAGGTCCTCTTCTTCTTGGTGGAGAAATGTAGGTGTGCTATTGTCTACAGCCTTGCTCATTAACTTTTTACAAAAGGTAGAATACAGCATACAATCAGGGCTAAAAGAACCAGGATTATTAATACCGTTACCCCTATCTGGACGAGCACCTTCTGCCACCCACTCATCCAGCTAAAGTATTGGTCCCATGGGTCTGTGATACCTGAGTTCTTCTTCAACTCCAGTGACAGATCTTCTAATTTCTTTATAGCTAGAGTAACCTTACCATTTGGGCCAATATTATCAGGAATGTATGTACAACAGGTTCCCGTTTTTTTCCTATGATTTTACAAACACCCCCCTTCTCGGCTAACACCATGTCTAAGGCCATCCGGTTCTGGAATGTCATGTAGGAAGTGGGGGCTAACTGGTCAGCAATTCCCTGGAGGGCATCTTTAGTGTAATTTACACATCTCTGTTGGTTATAATATGTGTAGTGTCAGGTCACCTAGAGGCTGGGTGACAGATGCACACCATTGGGATCAGGAGTGCACCGCAAGGTAGTGGACCCTACGGGTGACTGCTGCGGCTTAAACCCTGGGAGGTTCAGGAATCAGGTCTACTGGATCACTGACACAGATCCCACTGGGAGCTAGAGCATAGATTCCCCAGGGCGCGGAGTCTAAGAGCCAGCAGGTGTTCACCAGAGCCTCTAGTGGTGAGGATGGACTGCGCTGCAGTCTGGCTCCAGGTCGCGGCCCCCAGGGTCTCACAGCTCACGCTCACGGTAGACTACAGGAGAAGAGGAAGGAGGGAGCTGGCTGGAACATCAGGGTCACAGGCAAACAGGGATGGCCGGGAACAGGCCAAAGTCGGTAACAGAAATCAGATGTAGGAAACACAGCAAGTACACACAGAGGCTAACACACAGTGGTTGATCAGCACTGCTGGCTTGCAGTGCACAGGTTAATATAGGGTTCCTTGATAGGGCCTGGGGTGGGGCCATGCTTAGAGGAGAGGTTACAAAAGCAGTCAGGTGAGGGTCAGCTGGTCTCTAGAGATGAACACATGGAGACAGGTATGCTGATCGACAAACTCTATTGCATAACCATGACATGTAGTTAATCCAATCTACATTCTTGCTGACAGTTGTTATGGGGATCAAAGACTCAAAACCAGCTTTTACCTGATCCCTGGCTTTAAACTCATCAGTGACCCCCCTTGTAACCCCTATGATGTGTATGTATACATGAGGATCAAAAGCTTCCGGAGAGAGCTGCTCGCTTCCTCCTCTGACTGTGTGCTGGGTCAGTGCATGTATCAGGGGTATCTTTGGTTAGGATATGGGGGCTTTCTATTTTCATCTTTTTTGTCTAATGCACTCTGTGGTCGCCCAGTCTGGCCCTGTGTTCCAACCCACTGGCCCCCACAGAAACCACAACTCTGTCCCCAGTAACTGTCTGTGTGGCATACATATATGTCCTTACCGTCAGGGATCTCACTGTACCAATGGCATCACCATGAAGGGTCAAACGGACAAGGTACTATGTCACAGTAATCTAAGGTAAAGGTAGTCACATGTGTACCTGAAGAGTTACACCAAAATGTAATTATGTTATCATTTTTGTGATGGCCACCTCCTAGGCCCCTCCCCCCTAGATCAAACAGAAAAAGGATATGTAGCACCCGAAAACACGCTCTCCTGCAGTGATAAGCGTGCATTCAGGTGTTCTTCCTGGCCAACTTGACTGAGGTGGCTGTGGTCACCAAAACTTGGAATGGACCATCATAACTTGGCTCAAGGATCTCCTGACAGTAGTTGGTGTGTTCCTGTATCTAATTCAGGATCTGGAATGGAAGAAAACACCTGGACATGCATTCAGGTTAATTCTCGTGATAATGTGGTTACATAATTAGTCAACACATCAGACTGTAACTGTTGTGGAAAGTAACAACCAAGTCTGGGAGCTGAACCAAACAAAATTTCATAAGGGGATATGGCATGTTTCCCCTGGGGGTGTGTCTGACACTGAACAGGGCAATGGGCTAACTGTCTGGCCAACTCATGTTAGTCTCTTGGGCCATCTTTAACATCCTGTTTTTAGTGTCCCATTCATCCTTTCTACCTTCCCGCTACTTTGAGGGTGGTATGGGATGTGTAGTGCCAACTGAACCCCCAGTGCTGCCCAAATCTCTTTAGTAAGGGTTGTTGTTAAGGCTGGTCCCTGATCTCTCAATATCACCTCTGGGACCCCAAATCTACATACTATCTCACTCAGTAGTTTCTTAGCTGTGGTCCTGGCAGTCATGACCACTTCCACTAGGGCGTATTCGAATCTGCCACTTCTTGGCACTTGAGAATGATCAATTTACATCCTCTGGAATGGGGTATAGGGCTTTTGCCAGGTGCTTCTTCTGTGCTTCTTCTGTGCATCTTCTGTGCATCCTGGGTTACATTTGGTGCAGATAATGCATGATCTGTAGAAGTTGTCGGTCAGTGGAGTAACTCTTGGTGCAACACTTGTTGATAAGAGAGTTCATAAAAGTCTTTGTCAAGTGGGCAGCTCCATGTGCCCATTGCACCACAGCTGGGTACATACTCCTGGGTAGACAAGGCTTCTTGTTGCACTCGAATAGTCCATTTCTGAGAGTTGCTCCTCTCCGTTTCCAGTTTTCCTTCTTATCCGGACTTGTTGTTTCCTGTAGTTCTTTTAGATAAACTCTGTCCACTGGGAAAGTCTGTAAGGTAAGCACGGGGTGGTCTTCTTCTACCACCCTGCTGTCCACTTCCCGTGGACCACCAGCTGTCTGTTTGGCAGCTGAATTGGCTAGATGATTGCCTTAAGCTTCCTTTTGTCGTGTGCTTTACTCAGAATAGTCACTTAGGTTGGGAGAAGCAAGGCATCAATCAAGTTTTCACAGGTGTTCCTGCAGCCATCAGGAATCCTCTGTCCTAGATAACACCATTATCATGGGCAATGCTGAAAGCATATCTTGAGTCCATATGAATGTTGGCTCTTTTTCCCTCTGCCCATTTACATGCTGTAGTAAGTGCTTACAGCTCTGCCTCTTGTGTAGACATCACCGGTGGTAAGGCTTCAGCTTGTAGAACGGTGTTTTCAGTGGTGACCGCGTGTCCTGTGTGGTCATGGGGTGACAAGTCAAGACTCTACTCCTCCTCCTCCTTTCCCCCCTCGAGAAGTGGAAGAAGGGTGGTAGGGTTCAGTGTTTGACAACTTAAGAGAGTAATGCTGTCCAGTAGGAGGGAACACAGGAGTCTCAAGTGTCTGGTAGTGGAAAAGTGTTTCGGCTGGATCTTGGTTGAATATGGCAACAACATCATGGGGAGCAAGCAGAACGAGGCAGTGTCCGAGGACCAAGTTCAAAGTTTTGTCAAGCAAGGCTTGTATAGCAAATCCAGCTCGCAGACACAATAGGCCTCCTCTTGCTACCGCATCCAGCCGACGGGAATAATATCCTACGGGGCGTAGGCTGATGCCGTGTGATTGGGTGAGTACACCTGCAGCATGTCCCAGACGTTCGGATACAAGGAACTTGAGCATTTTGCCGTAGGCTGGGAGCCCCACGCCGGGGGGTGGCGCACTTAAAGGCTTCAAACTTTAGATATTTCTTCAGGAGACATCTGGAAGGGTCTGATTGCAGAGCATCAGTAGGAAGGCTTCTGGAATCCATGCTCTGCACTAGGAAATTAGTCCAAGGAAAATGACAGGTGTTGAGCACCACTGCAATTTGGGCTTTGAGGCTCTGCAGCCCTGGTTGGCAAGATAGCACAACAGGCTTTCTGAGGTGACTTCAACAGGGGGTAAGTCAGCTGCACAAAGGAGAAGGTCATCAACATGTTGGAAGAGAATCACTTCCGGCTGTTCCTCTTGTCATGTGTCAAGGATGATAGCCATAGTTTTTGCAGACTGGCTTGGAAAGTTCTGTACCCCTTGTGGCACAACTGTTTAGGTATGTTTCCGTTTCTTTCCGTGGATGAATGCAAAAAGGTACCAGCAGGAGGGGTGAGGGTGGACACTGAAGAAAGCGTTTGTAAGGTCCACCTCTGTGAGGTATTTTGCAGTCAAAGGCATCCACAGCAGGTACCTGGTTCTCCTTTAGGGGTTCTCTTCTTGGGGTTATTGTGGTTTCCGGGGCAATGAAGCGCCCTCTTTTAGCTTGACTGAAACTGGTGGCACCTTTAAGTGACCGTTGTCTTCCGGTCCTGTGGACCATAGGCACGCAGGGATTCTGTCAAGTACTTCCTGCAGTATTGAACTTGAAGTTTTTGCTTCATTAAGTGTCATCAGGAGAGGCAGAGAACACAAAGCAGATGAGTCTTCTAAAGATAGGGGAGTATGTAACTTCATCCCCCCTTCAGGCGTGTCCTGATTGAGGCCTGTAGTCTGGACAACACATCAGCTCCTAGTAGATTCAAGGGACATGTAGAGGACACCACAAATCTGGCAAGCAAATCAGGAAGTGGACTGGAGCGGGGCACCCCATCCATTCCTACGCAGGAAACATCAATAGTGGAAAGGAAAGAATTATTAGGCAGGTTCACCGCCCTCAACACACTTTTGGCTGCACCCCTGTCAATGAGGAAAGTGGTAGGTTTTTCGTCTGGGACATCTTGGGGCTCTGCATTCTTTTCTGAAGTGACCCCGTTTCCCACAGTTGTAACAGGTGATCCTTTCCCTGGTATTGGGCAGTGGTGGTGGACTAGTGTAGGCGGGATCTTCGTCATGGGTTACCATGAGGGGCGTTGGTCTTTTTACCTTTTTGATTTTCTATACCTCTGGTCACCAACAATAAATCAGACATTTTCATTGAATGGTATTCAGGGCGGGCCACTATCAGGCCTTTTCTGATATCCTCTCTGAACCCTGAAACAAAAGCAGTTGATAACGTGTGTGTGTGTGCCTTTATGAGTCTAACATGATACTTCTTCACAGACTCCCCTTTATCTTGGGTAATATCTTGGATTGTGGTCTTCTGATCCGTCAACTTCTCCTTTGCCCAGTCGTGGAGTTGTGCACAGAACTCCACGCCTGAGGTGTAGGAAGTGGCACTTGTCAGGCAGGCATCATTGAAGGCCATCTGCATGACTGGCCAAAAGACATATCCTGCTTTGATTTGGCATAGGTTGATCAAGTCTCTCCAGGCAGCTGAGTAAGTTTCTTGTATCTGCACTATCCTGTGGTAGAAGGGAATTGGCTGCTTCTCTGGGTCAGGCAGACTTGTCACTAAGGCCGCTGCTTGTGATAGAGTAAAAACGACATACATCACTGGTGCCCCTTCTGGTAACCGAGACTGTTGTTGGGGCAGGGTCTGGCAAGAAGCACTGTTCTTTACGGTTGCCAGCATGTGTTTAAGATCCTCTCGGAACTGAGAGTCTGGAGCCGGATTGGGGGTTAAATCAGTGGGTGGCCTTGCTGCCTGCTGTCGGGCTTCCCACTCAGATGCTTCTTCATCATTAACATATCCGGCCTGGGAATGTGATGCTCCCGTATTGGGGAAGACAGGTGTGTGGTATGAACCATCTTGGTTTAAAACAGGGAGGGCTGGGTACAGGCTGTTTAAGCTTACTGGGTGTACCAAGATGGCCGCCGGCAGGAAGTGCACTGGACTGGGTAGAAAGTGAAGGCATGGGTGCACTAAGATGGCCGCCGGGCTGAGTTGTCACAGTGGGTTGTGCTTGGGTGGTGAGAAAGGAGTGGTTGTTAGACGGAGGGCAGTACTGTCCCTCCCCTCCTTTGTTTCAAGTTCCAACATATCATCAGCTCTGTGATACACATACATAATACAATCGCCATCTTTCTTAACTTCCTTTATCCAATTTTCTTTATCACACAGGATTTTTCTCCCTGTCTCTTCAGCAACATAACTTTCGCCACTTCTTTCAACTTTGTTAACTATTTCAACATCTTCTTTGCAATATCACTTTCTTTTCTCCCGTACAACCAAGGGGTTAATATTTTTCTCAGCGTTCTTATCAGCAAATTCCTTCGGTGGGGGCTCATAAGACTAATGTACGGTTAATCTCAGAACAAGAACAAACACATCAGGGGTAGTGAGGAGCAACGGCCCGCGACCCAACAGATCCCCCGGGCAGCCCTCCTTCTCTGACTTTCACCAGTTCCCACCCCCTCTCATGTATAGCAAACAATAAACCACAAATACACTCATGACAGGACATTACACCTGCCACTCTTCGAACTGCAAAATTTCAGCAGGCTAAAATAACCACAAGGGCAGACCACCCTGCAAAATAAACACGTTTATAGACGTTTGCTACAAGGGAAACAATCTCATGCCAGAGGCCGAAAGCTCATCTGGAGATGAGACTACCCATTCACACATGTAGCACTTCAGGCTGCAAAGCCAGCAGCTGAAATACCCCTCAAAGGTTCGTCGAACCCAGAGTAACGAGTCTATAACGTTTGCTACAAGGGAAACAATCTCATGCCAGAGGCCGAAAGCTCATCTGGAGATGAGACTACCCATTCACACATGTAGCACCCTTAGACTGCTGAGTTTCGTAGCCCAAAGAATGGCAGACAGTGAACAAAAAATACAGTCAGCAGAAACCCATTGGCAGGTTCGTTAAAACAACCTCAGGCGAGGAATTACCTGCCTCTAAGACAGTCTCAGCATACCGACAGAATCCAGCCGTCAACCGAAAGATAAGAGAGTCGTACAGTGGTAAGAATGTAAATAAACTCACCGGTACTGTTAGGGCTGCGCAAAGACCCATTCTGTTATCTTTCAATTAATGCCCGAATGCTTGTCGCGGTATAACTTCGACTGTAGCCTGAGGTCCCGGGTTTCGGCACCATCTGTTAAGGAAATGATTAAGAGCTCCAATCGAGCCCAAGGTTATCTGCTGCTGTCTCTAATTTGAAAAGTGTTGATATGCATGCATATAAAAGTAAACACTCTGAGACACGCTCAGTAGCATTACTGTTACACTTCTAATTTATTCAAGGCGGTGTTAATGTTTTATACACTCAAATACGTCATTGCTATGTTAGTCAAATAGGTACATCTCATTGGTTAAGAAGGAGAATGTTCATAACGAGGTCTGGCTGATCTTTGGTTTTATCTTCAGTTCCGCGTTCTTCTGATGTGTGGGATGCAGGGGGTACCCGCCATCTTGAGAAAATATAGGAACAGAGCAAACCTGTATACTTATATAATGAGTAAGGAGAAAAATATGTATGCACATAAGAAAATAGACATTTTCAGATTACTATTATTATTATCTACATCACATTCCTTCACAAGTAACCTCTTCCAGGATCCAGCGATGTAATCCCAAGTGTGGCTCGGGGTTACCGCTAATGGTTATGAAATCTCACCCTGAGCTACACTTGAGAATACCTCCAAGGGGGTTAAAGTGGTTGTAAAGGCAGAAGGTTTTTTATCTTAATGCATTCTATGCATTAGGGTAAAAAGCCTTCTGTGTGTAGCAGCCCCCCTAAGCCCCCTAATACTTACCTGAGCCCCATCTCGATCCAGCAATGTTGCACCAGAGACTCGGCTGACCAGGACTCTCCTTTCTCGGCTGAGACAGCAGCGAAGTGCTTTTGACTCCTGCGGCTGTCAATCAAAATCAGTGAGCCAATGAGGAGAGAGAGGGATGGGGCCAGGCTCTGCTCCATGTCTGAAAGGACACAGGGAGCAGTGGCTTGGCTCGGGTTCCCCCATAGCAAGCTTCTTGCTGTGGGGGCACTCAACAGGAGGGAGGGGCCAGGAGCACCGACAAGGGACCTGAGAAGAGGAGGATCAGGACTGCTCTGTGCAAAACCAACTGTGCAGAGCAGGTAAGTATAACATGTTTGTAATTTTAAAAAAAATAGACTTTAGTATCACTTTAAGGACATTCTAATGAAATTAGTTGACTCTACGGGGATTGATTTACTAAAGGCAAAGAGACTGTGCACTTTGCAAACTACAGTTGCCCCAGAGCTTAGTAAGTGAGCAGAAGCTCTGCTGACTTCCATCATCCAATCATGTGCAAGCAAAAATGCTGTTTTTTTATTTTCCTTGCATGTGATTGGGTATTCTTTGCAAAGAGAACCTTTACCTTGATTACTCTCTGGAGCAACTGCACTTGCAGAGTGCAACTGCACTTTGCAAAGTGCACAGTCTATTTGCCTTTAGTAAATCAACTCCCATTAGTTTGATTTACTAAAGGTAAATAGACTGTGCACTGTGCAAAAGTGCAGTTGCTCCAGAGCTTAGTAAATGAGGTAAAGCTTCACTTTGTAAAGAATACCCAATCACATGCAAGGAAAATAAAAACAAAAATAGTATCTTTGCTTGCACATGATTGGATGGAAGTCAGCAGAGCTCCTCTTCATTTACTAAGCTTTGGAGCAACTGCAAAAGTGCATAGTCTATTTGTCTGTAGTAAATTAACCGCAGTGAGGGCAAAAATACATTTTCTGACAAACATTTATTTTACATGAAAATTTATGAAAATTCTTGTATGGCCAGCTTTAGTTACAGTGTTGCAGTCTGACTACTGAGAAAGAGGAGAAAATGTTTTCTACTGCCTGCAGCAGACTGATGACATCATCTTACCGTAAGCAAAATTACACTCAAAAATTAAACTCAAAGATTGCCAGTTCACACCACATGCAATTTTTTTCTGCACCACAAACACATGCAAAGTTGGTCATATGGTTTCCAATGGCATAGTTCACACCATGTTGCATTTTTCCTGCACTGGACTGTACTGGAACGTTATAAAACGCATCAAAAATGCACTGGAATGCACTGGAACGCATCAAAAACGCACTGGACCACCGTACAGTGAAAAAAATAACAGAAAAAAAAATGCATCTGGTCATGCATCAAAAATGTGTTAAAAACGCGCATGCAGAAACGCATCCGGGACGGATCTGGAGTGCGTTTTTGAGGTGTGAACCAGCCCTCAAGGTCTCATTTGACCTGTCTAAATGCTACTGAGAATTTCCATAACAGTTAGCTGTTAGTTCTTAGCTCTGTATTTTTCAGGTGGTGCACATGCTGCTTGGTGTATTTTAGACACATAGGGGTTCATTTACTAAAGGGAACTAGACTGTGCACTTTGCAAAGCGCAGTTGAACTCTGCAAGTGCAGTTGCTCCAGAGCTTAGTAAATGAGGTAAAGCGTCACTTTACAAAGAATACCCAATCACATGTAAGGAAAATTTAAAAAAATGCATTTTTGCTTGCACGTGATTGGATGATGGAAGCCAGCAGAGCTTCTACTCTTTTACTAAGCACTGGAGCAACTGCTTTTGCAGAGTGCACCTGCAATGTACAAAGTGCACAGTCTATTTCAAACCCATAGACTTACATATGTTACCATTCATCCTTTTGGAAGGTGAACAAGCACCACCACACCAGAAGTTCAGTCTATAGCTGATGCTGGAGTGAGGGCACAGGAAGCGGCTGGGCAACACTGGAGGAGATCAGCAACGCTGAGTTACAATAAAACGATGAAAAAGGGAGAAAACTATATCTTTTTTTTAGGGCTGGGAAAATTAAAGATTAATTCCTCGATTAATCGTCAATTTTATTGATCGATCAAAATTCTTTTGATCGGTACTCACCTCTCCGCTGGCTTCCAGGGTCTTCAGGGAGTTCCGTCGGAGATCCGGTGACGTCACGGACATCGACATCACCGGACTCCTCCCCCCTTCCCCAAGTGCCTCTGTCTGCTAATGAAGGGAAGGGGGGAGGACTCCGGTGACGTCGATGTCCGTGAAATCATAAATTGAAGAAGACAGATCCTAACGATTTGATTGATCTCACTGGTCAAAGTATTCAGATAAACATCTATGTAAATCCTGGACTTGGCTATGAAAATCAACATATCTGAGGGCTTTCCTGGCGGTAAGTCAGTTTGACGATGAACTGACATTGATTGGTTATCCAGCAATCAAGAAACATTTCTGATGAGTGTGTTTTTTTTCCAAAGAGCTGACACTTTGCTGTCTCAGCAGGTGATGGATGTCTCTGGCTTTCCATCGGTCTACCTTATGCACAACGGTGCTATTTAAATAGACTGTAGGGTGACGCTGTAGCCCCGCCCCGCTGAGCAAGTTCTGAGGAAGTTCTGATTGAACGTAACGAGTATGGGGGAGGAGCTACGCATGATGTCAGCTAAACGTAGTTAGATCTGTATGTGCGTTATAATTAATCGAAATGAGTCGATTAATCAATTTAAAAAAAATGATTAATCGAACACGAAAATTTTAATCAGTAACAGCCCTACTTTTTTTTAAAATGGCAATTGGTTATGATACAGAGGGCTTTAGAAAATTGTCATCCAAGTAGGAAATTATCCAAAACCATTTAAAAGTGGATTTTGTGGATTTAATTTTTTTAATAGAATTTTTCTAATATTGGTATAAACACATACCAGACGACAGTTCTGAGGCTAACAGTTAAAATCTACAAAGAATCCTCTCTCAACAATATTAATATGCATGGCTGTATTTAGAAACAGAGGGGAACAGACCTGTTTTGTATTCTCGGCTAACCTCGGAAGACTCTTTTCCTCTACTATGAATTTTCTACCTCGATGTGCCCGTAAATTACAAAATGTAATGTCTTCACATATGGAAGTTTATTATTAATTTTATAGACACGCTTATTAAAGCTGCATTAAATTCAAGCTATAATATACCAACCCCGTGGTGCAATAATTGCTTTTTGTGTGCTTTGATGCTTTGCTTTTGGCTATATTTATGTAGGAGATAAATAAGCATGTTTTTTTGCTCCTTACCTTTTTATGATCCTGGGCAACTTTCACTTTATGACTGAATGATCGTCTCTTTGTTACATTGGTGATCTAATCTTTTATTCATTATGCAGCATTAATTACACATTGCTATGCTTTATTCTGAGCCCAGTATGGCTTTTTATTCCTGACTTGATAAATAGGCTTAAAATACAGGAAACTGAAGATTGTGAAATACATTTCAATAGGCTGGGTATTAAAGTAATTACTTTCTGCTGTGCCTTATTACTTACACTACCGGTGGTTGTTCACTGTAAAGGAGAAGTGGGGTTTTTAGCATTGAATAGTCCTCATCTGAACTACAATCACTTTTAGTGAATGTAAGGAGACCCTGTTACAAACTTAAAACATTTCAGGTTAAAAAGCACAAAATATCAGGTATTTAAAATGTTTAATATCAGTGTTTTTCCTTTCCATAAACTGTTATTCTTTGCAATGTGCCTTTAAACATGATATGAAATTTGTCTAATTCAGTAAGTGTCAGTTATCTAGCACAGCCCCCTCCTTTCTTGCACATACATAGTCCTCTCCTTGTCTAGGAGTGTCTAATTACTCTCTGTGCTGGCCCATCTCCTCTACCCCTCCCCTCACCTCCTTACATCATTTTTTATGTAGCTGCTATGGGAGCAACAAAGGTGAATATCATAGAGCAGCCATTCTCAACCAGGGTTCCATTGTACCTTAGGGTTCCTCCAGAGGTTGCTAGGGGTTTCTTGAGCTGTGGCTAACTGACCTCCCATTTGATGGTGCCTGTATAGTTTCAGGGTCAACACCACTTGGCAGAGCCAGCTACAGGACACCATTGGTCTTTTTAGCTGTCTGAAAGAGTGGCATTCCTACCACTATTGAAAGGGGGTCATTGTTTCCTTTGGCTACTAGTGTAAGGGAGCGCTTCTCCCAATCACATCCAGTGAATTGGCTTTAACAGAGGTTCCCTGAGACCTAACTGGATTTCAAGGGTTCCCCTAGGGCAGTGATGGCAAACCTTGGATGTTTTGGAACTACATTTCCCATGATACTCAGCTGCACTGCAGAGTGCATGAGCATCACGGGAAATGCATTTCCAAAACATCTGGGGTGCCAAAGTTCGCCATCACTGCCCTAGGGTAAACAGTTCGAAAAAGGCTGCTATAGAGTGTCACTTGAGTGATAGCTCTGAGTTTGCTGAGGCTGTTATCACATCCAAGATGGTGACACTTAGCAGCAGTCTCAGGGCTTTTGAATGTCTACACACAGGAGGCTTTTACAGGTAAGCAACAGCAATAAAATATGCAAAATACACATAAAAAATGTATAGGAAGATTGAAAATATTGAAATGAATGGCTTAGGGACAGTTTATTTAAGATATACACTGTAGGCCCCTTTTACATATGGATCTGAACGGTCGCTCCATACAGCTCTATGGAGCGTCGGATGTCAGCCGTGACATGTCCACTGACATTCGATCCGCCCATATCCGATCCGTTCTGCAAAATCCAGATGGATGGATGTCCTATTTTCCATCCGTCTGGCAGATCGGATCGAATGAAAACAGACAGGCGGTCCGTTTTCATCCGATCCCCCCATAGAGGAGAGTGGTCTCTCTGACAGGTCCGTCCCTGCACAGTGTGCAGAGACGGACTTGTCATCCGCCGGGATCGCTCCGTTGATCCCCGCTGAGCAAGCGGAGGAGTAAAAATGGACAGCCCCATGTGAAAGGGGCCTTATAGGTCAAAGTATACATGTGAACATGCAGGCTTTGATTTGTGGATGGACCCTCTAGGGCAGTAAAATGTCAGTTGTGGGTTGAGGAGGAAGGGCAGATTCATAGTCCGTTAAATATACACTGTATATATATAATTTTTTTAATAATTATTAAGGTTTTAGAATATTTTAAAAGAAGTGATGTTCTCCTGCATCAACATCCCACATCCGTCACAGGTAAACTGAATCCATGCAGTAAAAAGCAAGGTCAGCTTAATATAGCATGAATAAAAAATGTAGGAAAAAAAGTGAAAAAATATACTTCCCTTACAATGGCTTTTGCCCATGGCATCTAGGAGAGGTCGATGCCACCATCTTTCCAATGACATCCTAATGGAACAGCTAAACACCCAAAATTTGACAAGGAGATGCTCCTGCAGTGATCTGGGGCATTAGCGTGAGACATTTTGGATGCCAGTATTCCCTTGAATCGGGTTGAAAGGATGGTGATGTCACCCCTGTCAAGTATAGAAGCCAGGATAAGGTAAGCATATTTACTACCCACAGGGGTTATTTTATTTTACCTGCCATTTACTATGAGGAAGGAGGCCCTGGTATGTTAATCGGAAGTTGCCTTTAACTGCAATGTTCACTTTAATGTGAGCACCTTTTTTTGTTTGTTTCTTTATATTTGATTGCCTTGTGAATCTTATTTTTTCCATGAACCATGGCACAAGCAACAATAATATGGTACATGCTGAGAAATTTCTGCAGTATCTCTCATTATTATTCATAAATTATTATATCTGCTCAGATGATAGATTTAGGTAGATATTCTGGTGCCGCATGCAGGTGACAGGTCCCCTTTAACAACCTGTTGAATTATATGTACTATGAGCCTTTATTTCAATAATAGAAACATGACTGTGATGTAAGTTTATTTCACTAATGCAAATAACTCTGGTACTAATTATCAGACGGATACAGAACATTGAAATTTGTAGTTTTTAGTATGTAGGGATATGGTAATTTGTTAAATTAAAAGTGTGTGAGCAGGTGAGCGGTGACATGGCTGTTTAATTTTCACACATCAGGCAACAGATGCAGATTCGGGTGCACTATCTGAAAAGAAGTTTATTATTTTTAATTAAAAATTATTTTAAAAATATACTATAAATTCATGATGTGTGCTCATACTCACCAACTAAATACATTCTTAAAGGCTCAATCCACCCAAGAGTTCCTGGCTCTTTCTTCCCATCTTGGTATCTTATTCTACTTGCTACCACAGGGGTGTCCTGATGTTCACAATGATACCAAGGTAAGCAGATCAGTATGATCTGTAGGATCTCAGCAAAAACCCTTTGTGACTTTGCAGACACTAACCAAAATTTTGAAGGTTTGCTCAGCCTTGCTTTATATTTTAAACTCGTTATCTTATATGAATTATAATACATTTTCTGTGTTTTTAGGTCTGTAGCTGGAGTAGACTCAGATCCGGGAATGGTGCACATGGAAATACAAGATTTAGATGGAGGTATGGTGTACTTTTTTTACTATCTGAAAAATACAGTGGTCATAGTTATTGAAGAAAAGTTCATCGGGCTATCAAAAAATAAAGTTTAAACTTTTAAAAAAACTTATAGTCACCAGTCCTTGAGATCTTACACTGTCTTCCTAGCACCCAAAGTCTTTGCAACTTTCTTTTCCTGTACCACTATCATGGATTCGGGAGTTGGCTGTTACTTCCTGACCACTTTGTCGACCCCCCCCCCCATTCCCATTGCTGAAATGTATGAGTATGATCGCCAACTGCTATGTGAGGTGGCTACAGGTGGGGTGGTCAGGCTGGGGTAAGTCATCTTCAACTAGACAAGGAAAGAGGAAGTGGCTTGCAACACCAGGTTAAAAAGTTACTCTCTCCACACCCAATCAATCCCCCCCAAAAATATCTGAAAATGTGTACCAGGGAGGTGGGGTAGGGAGGGGGATTAGATTGATGCTAAAGCCCCGTACACATGGGCAGAATGTCAAGAGGCATTTGCTGGTTTAAAAAAAAAAACGGCCGACATTCTGCCCGTATGTATGAACGGTGCATGCTGGAAAACCAGCAGCCAACCGACTCCCAAACAGCACTCTCAGCCAATGGAAGAGAGTCCTGATTGGAGTGTTTTGGCAGGGGGGACGTCCCCCTGTCAGAACACAACAGCTCAGCGGGGGAGGGTTCTGGACTAACCTCGCATGGTTAGTACAGCGGCTCCGACGCGGGTTGCACAAAAAAAAAACTGTAGTGTGTACCAGGCTTAAAACTTTATTTGGAATTAAGGTCTGCTTTAAGATCTCCATGCCCAGTGGCTATGAGTATGACCACTGGGGACTGATACTTTGGGAATGTTGCCTTTTTATTCAGAGGCAGCACTAAAATGCACCCCAT
This sequence comes from Aquarana catesbeiana, assembly GCF_042186555.1. Lineage (NCBI taxonomy): Eukaryota > Metazoa > Chordata > Amphibia > Anura > Ranidae > Aquarana > Aquarana catesbeiana. The sequence continues at coordinate 881,686,367 of NC_133324.1, forward strand.
GTATCACAAGCTGAACGGGATGAGGATAGGTTCAAACTGATGCGGTTTACCACACCATATGTTGTTTGTACAGGAATCGCACCGGATTCTTGTACAAATCACATGTAAATTCAGTGCGGTGCAAATTGAGAACAGTGTGAACTGCCGGCGATTCTGATGCGGTATGGGAACCACACACAAATCGCTGTGGTTCCTGCACCGCATTAGTGTGTACATGTTAATAGATGGATTCAGGCTGGGTTCACACTGATGTCCGCACGGAAATCACTGTGGTTCCCGCACCACATCAGAATTGCAGGCAGTTCATACTGTGCTCTGTGAACCGCTGCGGGTGTCAATATAAAGTTAATGACACCCCCAAAGTGGTTTGCAGAACACAGTGTGAACTGTGGAATCGGATGGAATCGGATCGCATGGGTCTGAACACCCATATGATGTGATTCCAGTGGGGACAAAAAAAGGGTTCTGCTCTTTATTAGTGCAGAGCCAGTGGAAATTGAGTCATAACTAATGTATGGCTTAATTCGCACTGCACTTAATTTGCATGTCATTTGTACAGACATCCTGTGCGATTGCTGTACAAATGACATGCAACGCTAAAGACCGCATAAGTGTGAACCCTGCTTAAAGCATAAAACCTTCTAGTGCTGCCAGTGTTAAACTGTAAGCAAACATGATCAGCACTATGGACAGTTCATAGCATTGTACTTCTAATGATTCATATTCTGCTGGTATTCTCGTAAAATGGTTGTAGAATCAGCCCACAGTATTATTTGATTCCTCATGCATCCATAAGAGAATGATAAATCATGAGAAAACTAAGATGCAACTGTGTGTAACTGCTTTAATAGTAATGATTTTCCCGCTGCTCAGATTTTAATTTTTTTCCCATTATAGTAAACTGGGAAGTTTGCATGGTCTTTGCAGGCAGATGAGCTGGTACGGGCTCTGCACCTTTCAGAGTTCCACCAGTGCAGAGAGTGAATGATACCAACACCCAGGGCTGGTGCAAGGATTTTTGACACCCTAGGCGAAACCCCCCCCCCCTTGGCTCCACCCCTGACTCCACCCCTTTTTCCCTGCCCATGTAAACCCCACTTTTTTAAAGCGGCGCCCATCAAATGCAATCCACCAGAGCCCATAAAATTCAGCCTCACCAGCGCCCATCAAATGCAGCCTCACCAGCGCCCATCAATGCAGCCTACCAGCGCCCATCAAATGCAGCCTACCAGCGCCCATCAAATGCAGCCTCACCAGCGCCCATCAAATGCAGCCTACCAGCGCCCATCAAATGCAGCCTACCAGCGCCCATCAAATGCAGCCTACCAGCACCCATCAAATGCAGCCTACCAGCGCCCATCAAATGCAACCTCACCAGCGCCCATCAAATGCAGCCTACCAGCGTCCATCAAATGCAGCCTACCAGCGCCCATCAAATGCAGCCTACCAGCACCCATCAAATGCAGCCTACCAGCGCCCATCAAATGCAACCTCACCAGCGCCCATCAAATGCAGCCTACCAGCGCCCATCAAATGCAGCCTACCAGTGCCCATCGATGAATGTTTGCTTGCTTCCATTCATTCGGGAAGCAGGACACAGACACGGAACGGAGCGGCGGCTGCCTGCTGATGCTAAAACTTAGTTGCTTGCTGCATAGAGAAAAGAGTAGGAACACCAGTGGCCGGGCGCCCTAGGCAGCAGGCGGCTGCCTAGTTTGCTTAGTGGTAGCACCGGTCCTGCCAACACCAGGATTCCCTGTCAGAGGTTCAGAGCCTGTGTTGATGGGATTTATGCCCCGTACACACGGTCGGACTTTGTTCGGACAGTCCGACAACAAATTCCTAGGATTTTTTCCGACGGATGTTGGCTCAAACTTGTCTTGCATACACATGGTCACACAAAGTTGTCGGAAAATCCGATCGTTCTAAACACGGTGACGTAAAACACGTACATCGGGATTATAAACGGGGCAGTGGCCAATAGCTTTCATCTCTTTATTTATTCTGAGCATGCGTGGCACTTTGTCCGTCGGATTTGTGTACACACGATCGGAATTTCCAACAACAAGGTCCTATCACACATTTTCCGTCGGAAAATCCGACCGTGTGTACGGGGCATTAGTCTGTGCTGATGGGCTTGCTTTTGACAAGTTTGAGAGACTTTAGAATTCATTGATAGGGGCAGTTTGGTATGTATTTGACCTGCTTCAATCTGCTTTAATCTTCCCTTACCTACATTCACACCTGAGCAGACTGCATTCCTAGTATTTTGAAGAATTTTCTTTTTTTCCTGCCTTTTTTTTCTTCCTGGGATGGGCAAGAGGAGGAGACCAGTTTTAGAAAAGGAGAGAAATTCTTTAAGTAGAAAAATGCATGCAAACATGTGTTCCGCACATGTATAGATACATCTATTTAACTGTATGGGTGTAAAAACTGCTCATGTACTTTTTCAAGCATAAGGCATAGAGTGTAGGATGGCTGAGCATACAAGTGTGAACAGGGACAATTGGAAAGAATGGAATTCTTCATGAAGAACATAGTCAGACCTGGGGAAACAAATTAAAAAATGTTTAAGTGTCTGTTCACACTGTTGTGTGGTTGCGAGATTGCATGTGATTCGCACAGCACTGCAGTGCAAATCACATGCGATGTCCGTGCGATGCAATTTCAGCTATACAGATAATATGGCTGAATTTGCATCGCATTCGGACCAAACTCGCACAGGACCCTTTTTTTGGTCCGCAGCAGTAACGGATTGTTCACACCCGTGTGATCCGATTCCTGTCTGAATTTGCAGATCGCACTGCGATATGCGAATTGGTTTGGGGGTGTCATTAACTTTTAATTGACACTCCCAGCAGTTCCCATAGGGCAGTTTCCTGCATCACAGCAGTGTGAACCGGCCCTAAGTGAAATGTGAAATGGGGGCTTAGACGTTTAGGGCCGGTTCATAATGCGATCTGCAAATTGGGACAGGAATCGGGTCACATAGGTGCACGACCCATGCGATCTCATTCTGCTGCGGACCAAAATAAGGGTCCTGTGCAATTTTGTTCCGAATGCGATGCACATTCAGCCATACTATCTGTATGGCTGAATTTGCATTGCACGGACATCGCATGTGGTTTGCATTGCACAAATCAAATGCGATCCAGCACCACGCAGCAGTGTGAACCGGCCCTTATGGGGATAAAAGTCATTTACTCAGACAAGTTCCCTTCTGCAGTTACAGTGAGGACTGCAGACAAACTGAATGGAAAAAAGCACTGTTTACACTTGTCTGCATCTGTAATGAGAGTTAGCACAATTACAGAAAAGGCAGATGTTATATTTTCAAAATTGATTGGTATCTCTGGTTATACATAAGGAGATTACGGGGTTGATTACTAAAGGTAAATTTATTACACTCTGGAGAAAGTGCACTTGCAGAGTGCAAACTCTATTCGCCTTTAGTAAATCAACCCCAATGTGTTTTTAAACTCAAGAAATCCCCCAAAGTCTCCAAATAATGGTGCTGTTTCAATGGATCATGACTATCCAGACATAGTTTACAGGTGTCAGCTTCAATAACTGTACACTGCTGATACCTTCTATGATCTGGGTAAATACATTTAATATGCCAAAAGTATAAACTGGCATGTACGAAAAAGAAAGACTGCCAGGACAATTCTCTTTAATAATTCAGGAGGAAATTGTAAATATTTTAGAGCATCCACCTATGTTGTATTCTCTCTATATCTGCAGGGTAATGTCTGAAGAATAAATCATATTCAGAATAACAAAGTCTGTATTATTCACTAGGATTATTCAATGTTCATTGTGTTCTAAATGCTTGTGAATGATGACACCATGCAATTCTCTTTAAATGTTACAAAAACTGGCTAACTATACCCAAAACCAATGTTTTAGTCTCTGTTGTGTCTCATGGGGATTGGCTTGGCTTCCTATATTTCTTATGGCCAAATTATTTCCCTATGGCCAAATTATTATTGCCCATCTTACACCTAGATGCCTCGATTATTTGTTTATTCTATATGAGGAAACACTAACATGATGAACATGGCACCATCATTGTGTCATGGATATTGGGTGGTCTTCAGAATGGCCTTCAGCCTGGTACACACCATGAGAATATCGACAGAATGATCGTTGGTTCTTTTTTGCATGTTGGTCTCATATTGAAAACAAATAAAGTTACGAAAATTCTCGTACGACGGATTACAACTTCGGAAGTGATGTAATGCATTGTATTGTAATGTATTCTTTAGTTTCTGAGCGTATGTGGTGTTGGTCACATCATTTTTTTCGTACAAATACTATACTAATAACACAAAAATTATTTTACTCTTATTTTACACGACAAATTCACGTGCTTGTCCCTTCAATTATTTTTGCGTGAACTTTCCTGATCAGGATTTGAATGTTGTGTACTAACGAATAGATTATCAAATGATCACTCTGAATGCGTTTTGTTTTCATCCGGTATTCTCATTGTGTGTACAGGCCTAAAGTCATATTTTGTGCTCTGATGTGTGGGGCTCTATGGAGATGTTTAGACAGCCTTAGGGTAGCCATTCAGTCTGATTAAAAATGGAACTGATTGTTTAGGCAATCCCTTGCACTACATAGCTGTTTGGTAAATCTAAAGAAGATTGTATAGAGACTCCATATCAGACAGAAATAGTTTCAAGAGAGTTTCAGTAGGTTGGATGAGGACTCCTCAAGAAATATTAAAGAGGCAAGACTCAAGTTCAGGGTAAAGTTGGCAATACAGTAGAATTTGGGTCAAAATTTTAGTATCAAAATTGTTACTTAATTTATAATTGTTGGCGAGGTCAAAGTGATGTTTGTTTTTTACGGTAATGACAAGAAAATGTGAGGGAGTAGGATGAAAACTTTTTCTCGAACAAACACATATCTAACAATGTAGTTTTTATTCAGGAAAGTCCATTTGTGCTATAATTGAACGTTAAAAGCAAACATTATTTTGAAGTACTTTCAATTGACATTCATGATGTCTTTGAATGCACAGAATTTCCATATGACGTTCGTTTTAAAATTTATTAGTGTATAGCCAACTTCAGACTACATATGCATGGGTGTTTTGCCCCGCTGTGAATGGCAGTGGCAGGAATGAGCAGATTCCAACCGCTGCCATTCTTACCAGGGCAAAAAGCCTGTAGGAACGTGGCCTAAGAATAGCAAGGGCAATGGTCTTCATCTTCTTTTTTTTTTGTGACAAATAATTGTAGAAAGGTAAGCACAACCAAAAAAGCTGAATTTCCATTAAAAAAAAAAACACTCACCTGGCACTTTATCAGGTACATCTTGCTAGTACCGCGTTGGACCCCTTTTTGCCTTCAGAACTGCCTTAAAGTGGGACTGCAGTCTGCTGACATAATTTGTAATAAAAACATCTTTGCCATTCTGAAGCTTCCCTCCAACCACTTTGCATATTATTTTATATATACTGTGATTCTGTACTTGCCAATATGCTGCAAAAATCTCCCTCCACTGAGTCTGGCTGCAACCATTTTAACTGTGGGCAGCTGAAGCTGCTGCCTGTTCACTTCCTGGATTTACACAGACACACAGAGGCACGCCTCCTGCTCTGCAGCTCTTATTGGCCTTCTTATGACGCATCCCCCGTCTCTTCCTGGCAAACTCTCAGGAGAGTGAGAGAGAGAGTTGTGCATGATGTCATAAGCCTAGGCTTTTTACCAGACAGGAAACAGGAAGTGGGCTGTATATGGTATTTACTGGCAGAAAAAAAATGTTTTACTATCCAAAGTTAAAACAACAAGGGCAGAAGATTTAATAGATGGAAAGATGAAAACATTACTAAAGGTCTGCTTTAATTCTTTATGGCATAGATTCAACAAGGTGTTGGAGACATTCCTTAGAGGTTTTGGTCCAAATTGATATGATAGCATCACACAGTTGCTGCAGATTTGTTGGCTGCACATCCATGATGAGAATCTACCATTCCACCACATCCCAAAAGTGCTCTATTGGATGAGATCTGGTGACTGTGGAGGCCATTGGAGTACAGTGACCTCATTGTCATATTCAAGAAACCAGCGGTGAGATGATTGGAGCTTTGTGACTTGGTGGAAGGAGCCATCAAAAGATGAGTACACTGTAGTCATCAGGTCAGTCAGGTAGGCCATGGCGTTTTAACAATGCTTAATTGGTACTAAGGGGCCCAAAGTGTGCCAAGAAAATATCCCCCACACCATTACACCACCAGCCTGAACCGTTGATACAAGGCAGGATGGATCCAATGCTTCATGTTGTTTACACCAAATTCTAACTCTACCGTCTGAATGTCACCGCTGAAATCGAGACTCATCAGACCAGGCAAAGTTTTTCCAATCTTCTATTGTCCAATTTTCCTATTCTTAGCTGTAAGGAGCGGCACCCGGTGTGGTCTTCTGCTGTTCTTCAAGGTTCGATGTGTTGTACATTCAGAGATGGTATTCTGCATACCTTGGTTGTAATGAGTGGTTATTTGAGTTTCTGTTGCCTTTCTATCATCTCAAACCAGCCCATACTCCTCTGACCTCTGACACAAACAAGGCATTTTCGTCCACACAACTTCCGCTCACTGGATATTTTCTCTTTTTTCAGACCATTCTCTGTAAACCTGAGAGATGGTTGTGCGTGAAAATCCCAATAGATCAGCAGTTTTTAAAATACACCAACAACCATCACACATTCAAAGTCACCTAAATCACCTTTTTTTCCCATTCTGATGCTCAGTTTGAACTTCAGCAAGTCATCTTCACCACATCTAGATGCCTAAATGCATTGAGTTGCTGCCATGTGATTGGCTGATTAGCAATTTGTGTTACCAAGCAATTGAACAGGTGTACCGAATAAAGTAGCCGGTGAAGGACTGTGCCATTGACTCTCCTTTTTGGACTGCCAGTTATTATCACTACTCTGAGCTCTGTCCCTCATGCTTGCCAAGATATATAACCTCCTTTCCAGGAAACTTGAGTTTAATTTGCAGGGACTAGTTTCAGGGAATTATATTAGTAGGAACAAAATTAATTTTTATGAGTTTTGAAGAAACATAAACAAGTTAAAAAAAAATATTCTTTTGGCTTTTTTTTTGTGTAACAATCCTTTGTAATTTTCTGTCAAACCTGTATTCACTCTGAGGTACATCTATACACACACATACACGTAACGTTATATGATTTGTAGCTCCAGACAGATTTTATTTATCACAGTCTAGAAGGTTCCTCCTGAGACTATGAGAGATATAACGCACTTGTGTCTGGATACATTTGTCTCCCGGTGGTTGTCGGCCTTCCCGGCACACCGCTCCCCGTACTTTAACTGCAAATAAAAGTGGTCAATATTTATATTGTGCAAACCGCCATTCTTCCCTCCAACTGCCTCTTTGAGGTACTTAACGTTTCCTCTATTGATTTTTCTCCGCAGCTTATCGATATGTGACATGCCAGATTCAAAACTGCTCTGACAAAACACGAACATTCCCATTCAATGGGTACATTGATCGCAATTCTTTAACTGTACAAGATGATTACATCTTTCTTAGGGTAAGTGGCATAACATTAATATTGCTTTGAGCACTTGAATGATGGGTTATTAAATAATGTAAGTGGAGCTCAAAGGGAATTTCAGCTCTACACAAGTTTTTTTGGCTGTATAAAGGTCATATTGATGGAATCGTGTAACTGAGCCATTTTGTCTTCCTGCTCTGCTATAGCAGATCGGCGCATACTGTAATAGCAGCAATCCTGAATTGATTCCTTAGGCTATGTCCTTTGCTACCTCCACATCCATTTGCAAAGTTGTGTTCTTTAAATGCTAATGAGCTGTAGATAAGGGGAAATAATTGGGAATAACCATATCTCTCGCTATACATGTTTATTATCGTAATGAATATCTTTAATTAAAAATGTGAGTGTGTTCATATAAAAAGCTGCAGAATGCTTTTATTTTTTCTTTAGGTCCCCTAAAGACAGGGCATTTATTCAACGGGAACTTGAGGGAATTCAGTTCCAGCACCTCCAGCACTGAATGTATGTAATGGAAAGGGGTGCTGGGGTGTTCTGGATAGCTGATGCTGACTGGTGGGGGATCGATGCTTTGGGAAATCTATTTTTGCGGGGGTTTATTGTTGCTAGGAAGGTCTATTGTTGCTGGTGGGGGGTCTGTTGTTGCTTGGGGGGGGTCTTATGTTGCTGGGGGTCAATTGTTGTTGGGTTGGATCTACTGTTAGAGGGTCCAATGATGCTGCCTTCTAGGAAATCTTTTGTTGCTGGGAGTTATTTTGTTGTGGGGGGTCTCTTGTTGCTGTGGTGAGCCATTGTTGCTGGGGGATCTATTGCTGCTGCATGGGGTCATCAACAAATTCCATACGAGACTGGAAGAGAGAAGAGGTAAAGGGCCATAGGGCCCTAAATCGGACTTTACAGGCAAAAATGGACAATGATATAGTACAAAAATATATTTTATTAACAATAAGTCATATCAAACAGGTCAAGTAAAAAAGAATTAAAAACATACGATAGGCTTATGATAGTAATGAGTATCTAGTGTAAACAAGACAGTGGACACCAAATAAACGACAGTGAGCCCCTGTGCGCCAACACGTTTCGCTGTTTTGCTTCGTCAGGACACACTTAGAGTTAGTTGAAAGGAACAGGTCTCACTTGTCAATATAGAAATATCTCCACATGGAGAGCTCCCAGATGATCACCCAGGATTCATTGTGTAAAGCAGGAGGAGACACCGAACCTCAAGCTACTATGGCCTGTTTAAATATACCTATGGAGCCTACATAGTTATACTGACTGTGGGCAGGTATAGGAGAGTTTGATATATCCAGTTTGCAAGGAATACATATCTGTCCATATGGATTGTTGCTGAAGCCCCTGTTACTGTGGACTGATAACAGGTGGAAGGGTGTTGTTTGTTCTACCCTTCTCCTCTCTATTACTCTCCCCCTTTAATTTTTTGGATACTGCATCTCCTTCCTCCCTCGGTGAACCATATGAGTCTATATTCACTGCCTCCTGCTTTACACAGTGATTCCTGGGTGATCATCTGGGAGCTCTCCATGTGCAGATATATCTATGTTGACTAGTGAGACCTGTTCCTTTCAACTACCTCCAAGTGTGTCCTGACGAAGCAAAACAGCAAAACGCGTTGACACACAGGGGCTCACTGTCGCTTATTTGGTGTCAACTCTCTTGTTGGATACACTAGATACTCATTACTATCATATGCCTATCGTATGTTTTTAATTCTTTTTTTCCTTGACCTGTTTGATATGACTTATTGTTAATAAAATATATTTTTGTACTATATAATTGTCCATTTTTGCCTGTAAAAAAACAACTAAGAAATGAATCATGAGTGTATGCTACAGGCCCTCTAACCTGAAGGGTGAGGAGGAGACCAATCACCTCTCACAGGTAGAAATGGGGGCAAGGTAAGGCGATGTTATTATTATGGGGGACTTCAATTATCCAGCTATTGACTGGGCAGACACAACAGCTCACTCATCTAGGGCTAGCCATTTCATGACTGTCTTGAAGGATAATTCTATGTGTCAATTGGTGGATGCCCAAACTAGAAATAAAGTTGTGTGAGACCTGCTAAGTACAAACAACACAAAGCTGAATGCAGAAATGGTAAATCACAGGAAAAAGAGACATGAGGGTCTCTTCTATCTAGCAATGTGTTTCTGTAGGGTTTAGTTTGGTTCATTTTTCAAAGGAGTTGAAGCGTGGGTACTTCGGGATTGCATTGATACACAGAAACAAAGAAGAGCAATGGCAGAAAAAAGCCAAGTAGTTATGACCATGAAGTCTGCTCTTTTTGCTCTTTTTTTGTTTGTTTTTTAACCACTTTTTGTTTTTTGCAATAAAAGTGAAAAAACAGGAATTTAAAAATAAACCAACAAAATGTTCTACTTTCTGCTATAAAACATTTCCAATAAAAAATCAAGAAATTTCTTCATAAATGAATTTAGTGTATTTAATTGCTTTGTACGAACGTTAAAGCGTCTACAAACTGTGGTGTATATAGTGGATTTTACGCAGCTCTGACACTATACTAGTAATGGCGGTGATCAGCAACTTATGGTAGGACTGCAATAATGTGGTGGGCAATCTGGCGCTACTTGGCGCTGGCTGGGAGGTACACTAACTGACTAACTCACATTGACTTCAATAGTGACACTATCTATGCTAATACTGTACACTGTCACTGTACTAATGACACTGGCTGGGAAGGGGTTAAAATCTAGTGGCAATCAAAGGCTTAACTGTGTGCCTAACAATGTGTAATATGTGCTGCTTTGCTGGGAAAAGAAACAGATAGATCACTGTTCCCTGTACACAGAGGTCTGTGTTTTTGTAAACACAGAATTCTGTGTGTGGTTGGCCACCGCCGATCAGCTGACTTCAGCCAAAATCATTGGCTGAAATTAGCTGAAGCACGTGCTGTGTCCAATCACAGCACAGGTCGGCTGGGGGCGCGGCCCGAACCTAGAAGAAAGGCTGTGATGTACAGGTACATCACCCGACACGGAGCTGCTGCTCGCTCGTACTACAGCTACTATGGGCGGGCGGCAAGCAGTTAACTTTATGACTGAGTGTAGATCAATATTTTACTCAAGTATGTTTAAATTCATTTAATATTGACTGATTCACTGCCTCTGCTGGAAGTCTATTCCAAGCATCAAATATTCTTTATGTAAACTACTAGTATATATTTCTCAGGTAGAGACATTCAGCTTATTCCTAATCCCCCGGCTGCTGATAATTCTTGTCCCCCTTGGCAGATACTGTAAAACAGCAGGGATGGGGTGGATTTTCTTTCCCTGCAATGCAGGGAATGAAATCCATCAGATCCCTTAGTAAAAACAACATACATAGTACACAAAACACTGGTTAGGCACACGTTTAACCCTTTGATCGTCCTAGATGTTTAACCCCTTCCCTGCCAGTGTCAGTACAGTGACAGTGCACATTTTTAGCACTGATCACTGGTTATCAGGAAGTGTCAAAAGTGTCAGTAAAGCCTCGTACACACGATCAGATTTTCCGACGGGAAATGTGTGATGACAGGCTGTTGGTGGAAAATCCGAGCGTTTGTATGCTCCATCGGACAATTGTTGTCGGATTTTCCACTGACAAATGTTGGATCGCAGGTTTTAACATTTCCCGCAGACAAATGTCTGTTGTCAGATTTTCGGAATGTGTGTACACAAGTCCATCGGACAAAAGTCCAAAGTACAAACACGCATGCTCGGAAGCAAGGACGAGCTGGAAGCGGTCGGTCTTGTAAATTAGCTTTTGTAATGGAGAATTAACATTCGTGACGTGGCAAATTATGAAATCTAGAAATGCAGCGCACAATTCTCTTCTTCTTTAATGGGATAATAATAAAGCTGCTTTGCTGGTGATACTGATGGAGTTATTGCAAACAAATTTTCAAAGGCTTTTTTTTTTCTAGTGATATCAAAAATAATATTATTATGCCTTTTTTTTATTATTTATTTATTTTTTATTTTATTTAATTTTTTTACCATGTATTGTGCATTAAAAAAAAGAAAACAAATAAAATTAGACATGCTATCTGACAATAGAACTTAACCAAAAAATGCATTCTAAGCATCCAAAAATCTAGAAAATATAACAAATCAAATCATTATTATTCTACCAAAAAATAAAATAAAAGCCTCATGCATGTGTCCTGCTTCTTAATATAGGGGGTCAACAATGCCAAGAGTTGGTGAAAGCAGGGGTCCGTCATCCGGAGATAATTCCGAAAATCATCCGGATTATTCTCCTGTTGCTCCCGCAGCAAAGGCATATGACATCATTGGTCACGATTAATAAAGCAACCAATTTTTGGTCCAAGAAATCCTCCTCCTCCTGTTCCTGGACTGGACTTGGGTCAAAGCAATAACTCCAAGGCCAATAATAAATAACACGTTATCTCCTCCGATTGCACAACATGTCTGGTTGACTAACGGCCTTTCAGAAACGAACTGAAAAGCACGAACTGAAAAGCGCTAAATGAAAAGCGCAAATCAACACTCACCAAACTACTAACACAAAATTAGCAGAAGGAGCCCAAAGGGTGGCGCTAAAGAGTTTGTTGGCCGACAATTCCTTGCCGTTTGTATTCAAGACAAAATCCAGGCACATGCCTTCGGACAAAAGTCTGAGGTTTTGTCTGCAGAAAATCCGATCATGTGTACGAGGCTTTAGATGTTAGACTTTAGGGATTTGCATTACATTTTTGCACAAAACATGTTTTTTAGGGGATGTATGATTTTTTGGAAGCACTGGATTACTTAATTCTTTCTGTAAAGAAAATACTTTCTAAGGTTCGTTTTGAACGTTCCTTCTGCTAGTTTGAGGTCGTGTCCCCATGTTCCTGAGCTTTATATTAAACATACTGCCCTCTTGAACCTCATCCCCCCCCCAACTCATCACCAAGCCACCTAACACGGCCACGCTAAGCCAACACAAATAGTACATTATTACATTACCACTAATGGAAGGTGATTACATCTCTGGCTAAATAACAGAGGCCAACTATCCATACTAAAGGGAATAAACAAACACCCCAGAACCATCCCCCACCCCCCATTCAGTTCTGTTCCTTCATCCCAAGGGTCCCTTAAAAAAGGATAATTAAGTGCCCCCCCATGTGTTTAAAGGTTGCAATCATGTCTCTCATGACATGTCTCATGTCAGATCATCTGTAAATAACATTCTGTGAGGATCCATAGCTGGAATCAATGGCAGCCTCTTTTGCTATGCAGACATTGTCAGCGGATAGGTGTAGCCAGTCTCTGATGTCTACCAACTGAGCCATTAGGTAAGCATGGACATTTGAGAATACCAATCCTGATTTATAATGAAGAAGTTAGAAAGTCTGCAAGCAAACAGGAGAATGGTAATGTTGCATAGAAAATGGTAAGTGGAAATAGGCAAACAGCATTAGCCAGGATATTAATATAAGAACTATTGGCTATACTTTTCTACTTAATGTATATGGTGCTGAGCAATTCTCCAGAGCTTTACAAGGTAAAAAGACAACTCACATCTCAAAGGAGCCTCGCAATCTTATATCCCTGCTACAATCACTATGGAATGACTGTCTGATTCAGAACAAAATCTACAGCAGGGGTGCTCAACCTTTTGAAGAGCGAGGGCCACTTAAGTGTTTTGGTAACTAACTGATTGTGGGCCACAATGAACTATGGGGTTTTTCTGCCCCCCAAAACGCAAATATAAATGAGCCATTACTGTCCTGAGCCCCCTATAAGGCTGCTTTCACACTGATGCACTGAAGTTTACCCAGTGCACCTGCAGATTTCCTGTGGGTTAGCTGCACTTTGCCATATGCTTCTATTACATCTTGTGGGTGTGGTGCAATTTCTGAAAGCACAAAAAACTACTGTATTCAGGAATTTTGGTGTTCTTTCAGAAAGCGCACCAAATCCGCAAGGATATAATAGAAGCCTATGGCTCACTGCCGCTAACCCACAAAAAAGCCGCACGTGCAGTGCATGGTGAAAGCGGCCAATAACCCTTTTTTATAAGTGCTAATATGCCCATTGCGAAAGCGCAGTGTATGTGATGTTTAATACACTGACCTCTACTTCTTCCAACTTCTCCTGGCATCTCTCTCCAGACTGCTAGAAAGGTACCGGGCGAAGTGCAGTTGGTATCACTCTGCCTGGGACAGGGGCTGGCGCTACCGAAGAAATATTAGCTCATGCAGCTCCGACTCCCTCTGCTGCTGCCTGCTCCCTCCTCTGCCAGCGCCCGCTCCATGCACTCTGATGCTCTTGGATGTCAGGTTGGCAACCCAATGATTGTGATCTGGACTTGCCAACCTGCCATCCCAGAGCATGGGCATGTGCTTTCCTGTTTAGAGATCGCGGCCCACATCAGAGGGCTCCATGGGTCATGGGTTGGGCACCCCTGATCTTTTGGATGAATAATATGGATTTGAAGCTTTGGAGGTTGAGGCTCATGCTCCTAATGCTTATCTTATGGATGAATTGGCTTAAAAAGTCAACGCAAGTGTCTGTTTCTGGACTGGAAGTATTAATGGGTTCTTATAAGGTTACCTAGAATCTCTCCCCAGTTTCAATCAGACATGGTTTTTAGCTAAGAATGAAAATCATTGCCTGCTGAAATCCATAAGCATCTTACTCAAGTTAATCACGTTTCGCGGTTCAGCTATCCTCACACTGTCTCCTTTATAAGAAAACGATCAACTTAGCAAGCTCTATAATTGACTAAAAGGGTTTAGCGTAAGCAGCAGGACTGACTACCCCTGGGGATTATATTTGTTTTACCAGCATTGGCTAAATTACAAAATGTTATGTTTACTTAATACCTTGAATCTACACACACGTATATGTGAATACCAAGAACTCAGTCTTAATACTAAACCCTTAAAACATTAATTTGTATTTCCTGTGGTAGGTTTACTGAAGATCCAGGCATCTTAATCCTATTTTCGTTTTTCCGTTCCATAGAATCCTGTGGGGAAGAAGATTTAAAATAACTGTTTAAAAAAACAGGAGCACTTACACTGTGACAAAAAAAAGAAAAAAAAACATCTCATATAATACTGCAAGACATCTTCTCTCAGTCATGTGGCATTTTTGCTAGAGCCGGCATTTTTTTTTTTTCAGTTTTGGATGGGCAACAGTTATGCTCTAGGTGATGTTGGAGAGAAATTATCTCTTTCCCTCTCCATTTTAAAACATGAAAAGAAATAAAAGGAAGTGATGTCTCCCCAGGGATGATAGAGACCACTAAAAAAAACTGACAGAGGTTCTAATGCTTTGCCACTCTTTCTAAACACCAGATTTTGTGTTTTGCATCGCTTAAATAGAAGCAGAAATGTTGTCAGGAATTGCGGGTGGTTTTCACAAGATGCATGTAGAGGTTGATATACTAAAACTATAGAGTGCAAAATGTGGTGCAGCTCTTCATAGAAACCAATCAGCTTCCGAGTTTTGAGCTGATATTAGAAGCTGATTGGCTACCATGCACCAGATTTTGCTCTCCAGTTTTAGTAACTCAACTCCTCAGTTCTACCAAACACATACTATACATGCAGCTTTTAAACCAAAAAATGTGGACAGTATGTATTCCAAATGAGCCATTATATAGCAATGTCTGTGTGTACAGCGTAGACATGCACACATAGGTGTCCTGTATACAAGCTTAACATATTGTGCATGATTACATACAGTTTTATTCATTATTAGTGTTCAAGTAGACTGCTAACACTTCTTCAATACCAGTATACTGTTTTTCTGCAAATTCTCTAACACGTGAGCCTGCTATGTTTGGTGGGTCTCATTATGGGACAACTATAGTGCCAAAACATATAACAGCTGCGCCTGCAAAGTAAAACAATATAGGTAATGCATTATTATAAATGGTGCCTTGGGGATAGCATATTGTGGCTCCAGCTCGGCATCCCTTCATACAGTAGGTTCAGATACCATCTGGGAGAGGCAGATCTGTGCACTATCCCAAGTTACACATTATACATTAATTACACTGTATTAATTAATGGGAATTGTAATATACTGGGAATAATTATATTCTCAAATTATCCATTACAGAATATACATGGCCATCTCTGTCCAAGCCAGGCAGTATTATGGAAATGACTGTACACATTACAGACAGCAGTTCACTAAGTAATTTAAAAAGAAATCATATATAGTAGATTGTAAGCTCTAAGGAGCAGGGCCCTCTGATTCCTCCTGTATTGAATTGTATTGTACTTGTACTGTCTGCCCTAATGTTGTAAAGCGCTGTGTAAACTGTCGGCGCTATATAAATCCTGTATAATAATAATAATATATAGTATATACATAGTATGTGACTAATATGTCTTGCCTTTTACCAGCAGATCATGACCATTTCACAGTGGGAGCAAGTTTTTTTTTTTTCTGTGTAGAATGTTGCCCTTTTGCATAGTCTCTAGGCACCTGGAAGTAATAAATGTCCTATGTATTTTTTCATATTTTACTGATTACAAAGGATCTTTAGAAGAGGACTTCCCAAATGGGAAAAGAGGGACAAATATTGAGGAGAAGTACAGAAGAGACAACTATAGAGTAATCATTTCCAATCCAATTGATATGGTAGATAGATAAATTGAAGAGTGGTAATGAGAGGTTTTGACACACATATGGGGAGATTGCAAGATGCCCTAGAGCAGTGGTCCCCAAACTGTGGCCCGGGGGCACTTTTCCTCCCAATGATATAAGACACTACAGGGTTGATTTACTAAAGGCAAATAGGCTGTGCACTCTGCAAAGTGCAGTTGCTCTCTGCAAGTACAGTTGTTCCAGAGCTTAGTAAATGAGGTAAAGCTTCACTTTGTAAAGAATACCCAATCACGTGCAAGAAAAAAAAAAAAAAACACGTGCAAGGAAAAAAAAAAACAGCATTTTTGTTTGCACATGATTGGATGATGGAAGTCAGCAGAGCTTCTTCTCATTTACTAAGCTCTGAGCAACTGCACTTTGCAAAGTACACAGTCTATTTGTCTTTAGTAAATCAACCCCATATTTTATCCACAATAACAAAGGGGGGACTGTTTCTCCCACTGACACCAATGATAGGGCACTATTCTTCCAACTGACACCAAGGATGAGGAACTATTCCTTCCCCTAGTACCAAAGATGCATTGTTTACTCCAGGACAATTTCTGCTCCCAATGGCCCCAGTCCAGCCTTCCTAAGGTCTGAAGAACTGTAAACTGGCCCTTAGTTCAGAAAGTTGGACAATATCTCCCTATAAGGTTCTGATCGCACTCAAAAAGTTAGGGGAACTTAAATTTATCACCTCATTGTGGTCTGGCCTGGTGTGTCGGTAAGGTAATGAGGTTATAAACCTTTTAGAATAGAGCGTACCAAAGGCACTCCCTGGGAAGGATTGTGGGTTGAATCCTTTTTTTTTTCTTAATAGAACAACACAAGACACTTTATTCAATAAAGTCCAACTCCGGGAAACGTAAAGGTCTTCCCTTGAAATGGGGCTGCGCCTGCACTGCAATGGCTCTATGCTTATTTATGTCTAGGGGTCCGAAAAAGCAGCTTTACACATAAATCAGGGTTAACTGATACCGTGTCCTTTGCTGTACCCCAAAAAATGGATTTTACTAGTAAGTCAAAACTCCTTGTTTTATTAATAAATTCCTTCAAATCTTTCATGACTCTGTAATGGTCACGTTCTCTGGAAGGTGTTCATGTTGTGACTACTTCTCCAGATATTGGCAGTGCTGAATGAGAACTGTTTAGGTTACAAGGGAAAACAATTTGTTAGTACTGAATATATACGTATATTCAGTAAAAACAGTCATGTGAAAACATAAGAACATACCATGAAAACTGTTGACTCTGTCAACATATTTGAACAGCTAAGCACAGACATGCATTCATTCTCAAAATCTAAATTAAGGAAAAATAGATTTGAGACATGTAAAAAGTAAGTGGACTCCTACATTTACTTCCATTTTAAAACCATAAAATTAGAATCTGGTATTTCAGACTAGGTGCCAGTGATTAGAACCTTCTTAGAGAGTATGCAGATTTAAACCTAATATTTAGAGTATAGTGTTATCTATAGACATGCATGGTTTCATTCATGCGGGGAGAATGTGGAGCCATCCATTTAAAACTTGAAATTGAAATAGAAGGGAATATTTCAACACAATAATAATCTGAAGCATAGTAGCAATTCTACCAATGAATGGCTCAGAAATGGGATAATGTACTGGTCTAGTCAAAGCCCTGATCTGAATCCCATTTACGTATAGTGGGGGATTTGAAAGTAGCAGTTCATATAAGGAAACCTATAAACATCTAGCAAGTAAAATAATGAGGAGTGGCCAGATATTTCACCGAATCAATGTCAGAGACAGGTGGGCAGTTAAAGAAAGCGTCTACGATAAGTAATTTTTCCTAAAGGGGATAACACCAGCCTCAGAGGCCAAGGGTGTAGTTACTTTTTCATGGCACACTATTATATCTATTTTTTTTTTTAAATATAATTGAAAGGGCACATTTTCCTTGTATTTTTATTTAAGCATGTCATCTTTATTTGTAGACATCATTTAAATGAATATATGAATATCTAATGTTTGCCTAATATATATATATATATATATATATATATATATATATATATATATATATATATATATATGCCTTTACACACACATGAACTTTAATGGCATCCCAGTTTTGGTCCATAGGGTTCCATTTTGAGTTGGCCCACCCTTTGCAGCTATACCAGCTTCAAATCTGGGAAGGCTGTCCACAAGGTTTAGGAGTGTGTCTATGGGAATGTTTGACCATTCTTCCAGAAGCGCATTTGTGTACGATGTGATGTTGGACGAGAAGGCCTGGCTCGCAGTCTCCGCTCTAATTCATCCCAAAGGTGTTCTTTCGTGTTTGATGTCAGGACTCGTCCATGTCATTAAAGACCTTGCTTTGTGCACTGGTGCGCAATAATTTTGGAACAGAAAGGGACCACCCCCATATTGTTCCCACAAAACTGGGAGCATGAAATCATCCAAAATGTCTTTGTATGCTGACGCCTTAAGAGTTCACTTAACTGGAACTAAGGGGCCAAGCCCAACCCCTGAAAAACAACCCCACACCATAATTCCCCCTCCACCAAATGATTTTGACCAGTGCGCAAAGCAAGGTCTCATAGACACGCTCCTAAACCTTGTGGACAGCCTTCCCAGAAGTGTTGAAACTGTTATAGCTGCAAAGGGTGGGCCAACTCAGTATTGAACCCTACGGACTAAGACTGGGATGCCATTAAAGCTCATGTGCGTTTAAAGGCAGGCATCCCAATACTTTGTGATATAGTGTATATATATATATATATATATATATATATATATATATATACTGTACAGTGGAACCTTGGTTTACGAGTAATGCAGTTAATGAGCGTTTTGAAAGACGAGCAACTTTTTTTTTTTTAATTCTGACTCGGTTTGCGAGTGTTGTCTCGCAAAACGAGCAGAATTCTAGCTAATGGGGTGTGCAGTACCACATTTGGCCAGAGCTGCGGGGCGCCAGGGACACTTGAAACATTCAGAAATACTCAGAATCACTCAGAAATACTCAGAAACACTCAGAAATACTCCGTTCCTGAGTGTTTCCGAGCCTTTCTGAGGCTTTCCGAGTTCAGCCGAGCTTCCCCGAGTATTTCCGAGGCTCTCCGGCGCCCCCCAACCTCTGGCCACATGCGGTATTGCATGTAATAGAAGTCAATGCGGAACTAATTATCTTTGTTTTCATTGACTTCTGTGGGGAAACTCGCTTTGATATACGAGTGCTTTGGATTACAAGCATTCTCCTGGAAAGGATTATGCTCGTAATCCAAGGTTCCACTGTATATATAAAATTAAGCTGTCACTTAGTAAAATAACCTCCTCAGTAAGCCAGAACTGAAATCCAGCATGGAACCTTCAATTGAGTTTCAATGGCAATATATCAAAGGATCCAATACTCTGACTGCATTGCAATGTGCACTTTTTGAAGCCTTGTTCAGGTAAGTATATGTTCTGCTTTCCCTGTCAATAAATAAGCAGCAACCTTCAAAAATGTCAAGATATATCATAAAATCAGTTTGCCCCATAAATCAGCTTAACCTAATTAATTTTCCATAAGTTGTCCATCCGCTTACTGTTACTTCTTGAATTGCTAGTTTCTGTCAGAATAAAGAATTTAAATCAAAAGTGTTACCAGCAGCAGATAAGAGTAATTCATTTTTCTTGATGGCTGCGGTACCGATATGAGCTTGGACAGTGATGGATGGTTTAAATGGCTGCTCCCTTTATAAAGTGCAAAATGTGAAGATATGATGTGGGTATGAGCCATTAATAAAAGCAGAAGGAAAACACAACTTCTGCTGTTAGATGGGAATTTACAGTTACTGGGCCCTCTGAGCATTTAACCCTTCTAGGAGCAGCAAGGTGCTGCACTGTGTAGCAACATGGCCTTCTAGTGCTGGTTTCTACAATTAATTCTAAACAGGGTAACCTGCTACGAATTCCGCCTGTTGTACATTGTCCTGTTCATGCACTTCTAGCTGTGCCACGGGGACAGGAAAGCTGAAGGAATCTCTTCATGGAAGATACATACCGCAAAACAATCCTGACTGAGGTGTTTTATTGCTATATGTGATTTCCTTTCACTTACTTAGGTCACAAGACTTGACAAGAGTTTCTTAAGCCTCGTACACATGATCGGATTGTTGGCCAACAAAGCGTCAGACTTTTTTCCGAAGGGCGTGTGCCGGGAACTTGTCTTGCATACAAATGGTACACAATTGTAGGCCAACAAACACGAACGTAGTGAGGTACTATGAGGAATTTCAGCTCTTGAGCGCCACCCTTTGGGCACCTTCTGCTAATGTCGTGTTTGGTGAGCCTTGATTCCGAGCATGCGTGTTTGTACTTTGAACTTTTGTGTGACAGACTTGTGTACACACTATAGGAAAACTGTTGTCCGCCGAAAATTTACTGGCCTGCCATCCAACATTTGTTGGCGGAAAGTTGGATAACAATTGTCTGATGGAGCGTACTAACGGTCGGATTTTAGACACTCTGTCATCACACAATTCCCTGCCGAAAATACAATCGTGTGTACAAGGCTTTAGCCTTCCCCACAGTGAACAAAAAAATTGTTCCACTTCATCTCTCTGACAGATGTAAGCAGCCAGCAGGTGATTCGGCCCACCGTTGTCCATCCTCAAACAAAATGGCCCATCAATAGAGAATTCCAGCAAAATTCTTGACTTCGGTTAAATTCTTGACTTTTGGTGCCATAATCTGTGTGCACAGTAGGATGGGTCCTGTAATATTTTGATCTAGGCACATTTATTTGGTATGGCTGTTGGGACACTGCATCATTGTCCCCAGCGGAGTGTTATGGCAGAAGTTCAACCACTTACTACAAGAAAATTGTATCCAGACTGCATGCAATAAGCTATTATTATCAGAATTATTTTTATCTTATCTAAAAACAACTGTATAGTAGTATTGTTTTGGACTAATTCACTACACTTTGCTCTTTTACAGACAACTGCAGGAAACCAGAGCAAGTATTATGTGTCATATCGTCGAAATGACTTTGTGCAGATGAAACTACCAAAATATGCACTTCCAAAGGTAAGCCAATCAGTTGTTTCAGGGGGCAGCAACAAAGCTATATAGTAGCATTACTGCCAAACTCTAGATAAAATACTCAAAGGAATCACGATACTCCTTATTTACAGAAGTCCTTATAAAGGAGGAGTAGCTAATATCCAGTACAAGGCACACCTTGAAAAATTGTGTCTCTTCCCATCCCAATTAACATTTTCTGATTGTCGGTTTTGTTACATAGAGCTGCAAAGGGGAAGCCTGATGAGTAATGGTGCTTAGCTTTTTTTTTTTCTGCTGCAGACTGTCTCTGCTATGGCATCTGAAAAGGAATTGGTATCCAATATTGAGGGGGGGGGGGTGGTTCTGGCAGCACTGTCTGTAACAAGAAAAATTCAATCTGGCACCTTACCATGGTCTACTATCCAGCAGTTAGCTTAGTATTTCATTGTCATCAGCAGAAGGGACAGGTTCTCAAAAATGCAATTGTGTTTTATATGGGGACAGTAGGATCTCTTCAGCCTCTGTATTAGGTGGCATGATGTCAAACAGAAAAACATTCTAATTCTAATGAGGTCTTAGAAGCCACTACCTTACCATCCATTTGAGTTTCAAATTATCATGTAATCATCACAGAATGCATTGACGCATTTTACACATTCGTGCTTACTAAGGCTCTATGACAAAGCATGGATGTGCGAAACACATCGAGGCAGCAAGGCATTCTGTGATGATGCTTGAAACTTTAATAAGAAGCTTGCTGGTGCCTGAGACCCCCATCACATTGGACAATTTTTCTGCAATTTCTCTGTTCTAGAATAAATGATATACAAAATATATTTTTATATGTAATAGTGAAAAGCAGTATTTTTAAAATGTCCAGAAATTCTACAAACTATTCAATTATAGAAATTGCCATCTTATTTTCTTTGCAGATGTGTATATTTTTAATACAGTGCTTTTTGTGTAGTAAAACTTTTGGTGTCATTCAGGAAGGTAAAAAGCTGAAAATCATACAAGGCTGTGCACATGATTTCTTTCTGGTACAAAATTTTTTATTAAAAAAAATGAGGAGAACATGACAAAATGTGCATGCAAAACAAATAAGTCCCACGCAGGGGACAACAGTAACAATGTGATAAAGTGATCTCAGAATGGTTACATACATTTTAAAATGTACAAGGCTATAAACCAACTACCTCCAGCAAAAGGTTGCACATGGTTTCTTTGAGCCTGGTGAATGGCTGTTTAGGCAATTAAATCTGAACTGAGGAAAGCAGGGGGTGTCAAATGTTACCCTCCACTCAGAAATACCAATATTGGTCTGGGTTCCAATGGAGGATTAGGGGAATGGCTGGAGGCTATGGTAAGTAAATGTTTTTAAGGGCACATAAAGAAAAAAGAACTCATTACTTTGCCCATTATATAAGAGAAGAGAGTACTAGGCCACAGTCACTCAACTCCAACCATAATGCCTGATTCTGATAGATAAACAGGAAATCGAGAGGGCCCTAATTTTTGTGCAAATCCAATAGGTTTATTGAAGATTTATGAAGTAGGCCAACATGTTTTGGAGATCTGTGCCCCCTTTTCACGGCTAATTAGTAAAACATCATTTTATGTACAAGTTAGACCAGTATAACCTCACTGCACAGATCCCAGAATCGAGTCAACCACCTTCTTAAGTCCTCAATATATATTTTAGATTGTTAACGAGATTGGCATTCTCTTCTGTATCAGCTGTATGGACTGGTGTCTTATTCAACCTTTCCAGCTATGTATCCCCTTTGGACATAGGCATTGCCCCTCTGGTTACAATGGAGTGCTTGTAGTCTTGTACTCTTTCTTATCAAGGAAATACAGCAGAGTTATATGTTCCTCTATCCCATAGGATGAACATCCTTTAGCCTAACTTTATTATATTATTCTATGCCCTCAAGATCTTAAAGCAGAGCTAAACCCAAAAGGGGAATCTCAATTTATCTGCCTCTTCCTCCCCTCCGCTGCCACATTTGGCACCTTTTGGGTTTGACAGGTACCCACTCCCACTTACGACTGAGTTTGCCGCGGTAGGGACCCAGCTGTGAAGCTGCCACAACTTCACAGCCGGTTTCCCTTAGTGGAGATGGTGGTGGCAGCCCCCGATAGCTGATTGAAAAATTGGCTCAGGTGAGGACACTCCCAAAGCACAGCGTGCTTCGCACATGTGCAGTAGGAAACTGTCTGTGAAGCTGCGAGGTGGCAGAGGCAGCACCCTAGAGCCGACTGAAAAATCGGCTCGGGTGAAGACACCGCTGGATTCCTGGACAGGTAAGTGTCCTAATATTAAAAGCCAGCAGCTACAATATTTGTAGCTGCTGACTTAATTTTTTTGCGCAGGAGCCTGGAGCTTCTCTTTCATTTTCTTCACTGTGCCCAGTATGGGAAGGTAAAAAGTGTAGCGTGTGAGTATAAATCACTGTGATGGTGAAATAAATTTCATATCAATAGATATGAGCAAATGTGAAGAAAACAAGTAAAATACAATGTGGTAAATCGATGATATTTAGTGACTATAACATAATAAAGTCCAAATACTGCTGAGCGGAAACAAAATAAGTTCATAAATGGAAGTCCACTCAAATGACTGAGATGGTATCCTCTGTGGCAAATAGTGAGAGTGATGTAAACACAATGATGACTGTATAGCACGGCAGATAACAGGCAACAGATGTACATTCATCAAATGGAAAGTAATGGATGGGTACTTCTTACCGGATAAGGTGGGCACACGTGTCGTACGACAGTGGGCCAGTCAGGCATATGTTTTGATCCAAAGTCAAAGGCTCATCAGTCTTCCCAACTGGTAGAAGGACGGAATCCATGAGGAAATCCCTTCAGAGGTAAGCGTTGTATCGATCGGCCAATACGGGATGCAGGTATGGTAACCGAATATTCAAAACTCGAAAATATTCAAAATATTCTAAAATGAACTCTGATGGTGTTTATTCATTTATTCATCTATTTATGACAATCACACAGGAATATAGATTTAAGTATCTAATGCAAGCGCACACATTTTTTTCTTTTTAATTTTTCACCTCATTGATATTTGTGGTTTTTGTTGCAGCTGCAGTCACACAAATTTTTGCTTGGTAGCGCAGGTTTTCTTTCTTTTTTTCTTCTCATTGGTATTACATACTAAGTATAGGCAATACGACCTTCCATTTATCATTAATAAAATTCTATTCTGTATGGCCAGAAAGTCACTGATCCTGACTTCACACTGAAGTGGAGTTCTCCACTTTGCCCCATCCCTTTTTCTTTTTTCATTTTTTTTTAATCAAATTCTATTTATTTATTTTATTTTTTCTTTACAAGTACAGAAAACTGTCATACAAGAACAAAATAACTGAATAAAAGAACTAAAAAATTCCCTTTAAAAAGTGAGAGCACCAATGGGGTGGATTTACTAAAGGCAAATAGACGGTGCACTCTGCAAATGCAGTACACATTTTCCCCAGGGCTTAGTGAATGTGGTAAAGCTCTGCTGATTTACATCATTCAATCATGTGCAAGCAAGTTATTTTATTGTCCTTGCACTTGGATGGGTATTCTTTACAAGGTGAAGTTTCACCACATTACATTTACTAAAGAAAATGAGTGCAACTGCACTTGCAAAGTGCACAGTCTATTTTTCTTTAGTCAATCAACTTGACTGTTGGCAGCTGTGGCCCTGTCACTGGATAATGGCTCAGTAGTGGGTTATCTGGCAGAGCTATAAAGGTAAGGATGTGACAGAAGAGAGGCTGGATTTGGCTAGTCATCAAGGTACCATTAAGGTGCATGCGCCTACTGAGTAAAGTTAGTGGGAGTGTCAGTCTTCTTTTACTGCCAGGTTATGCATGCTTGAAATCTCCTTTTCATTTCTAAGCTGCAAATTTACATGCACTGAAGGATCTGAACATCTTTACGGCAGTCTAGAGAACATTGCTCATACGAAGGCTGGTAATCTGTATTTTGTGAAGACAGCGTGCTTTAAGTGTAAATTTGGCATACTGCATTTCAGTGCCAACGGTTTTATTGCTGACATATTAAAGCACAGGTTTGTTGCAATATATTTGTAAGCACAGGTGATAAGTAGAACTAAAGGCAAAACTTTATTTTTTCTTTTGAGAAAAGTAAGGAAGAGTTATATCCCCTGACAGTTTTTTTTTTTTTTTTTTGCCATTTTGTCCCATAGGGGACATATCCTTTTACTGCCTGTCCCATAGCCATAACAGGAAGTAAGAAGATAAAGAAGATATCCCTACAAAGTGAGGTCATCCCTGGTTGTCACCAGGGTCACCAGAACTAGTGTCCCCATTGGAAGATTTGCTCTCTAATCCTGTTCTGGTGACAACCCAAAATTTGTTATTTTCTCTCACTTTCCTAAAAATGGTGTAGCAGTTGGTTACCACTAGTTACTAACATCCACCAAATCATCATGCTGCCCATAGCACTTATTGAATTGTCATCACATTTATAGAACATTGAATAGCAGCTTTAGCCCTGAAAATGATGCATTTCTAACATTCACAGTCTATTTCATCTGTATTTCTCCACTGCAGACTATTGCTCCTCTTCCTCTGCACTCATTCCTGCAGATTATCACTCCTCTAGATTCCTCTCTTCTTGTACAAATCTTCTACTGCAAAACTGTTAGATTCCTGTTGCTTCACTTCCAGTAATACAAAAAGGGATCACTCTGAATAACCCCAGTTTGCTGGCTGTACTTGAATGGTGTTGCTTCAGCAAATCAATAAGCCAGAGGAAAGCAATTCCAAACCATCTCTCCGGCGGCTCAGTGAATTGGTAGCCACACAGTCTCTTGGAAGGTATTACCAGAGTGCTTTACCAGGCCAGAGATACTCGGTACCTCTCCCTGATGGCCTAGCACACGGTAATAGGCAGGCGGACTACTGTTCCCAGCCAGTCCATAACCAGTGTTGCCAACCTAACAGATTGAAATTTACTGACATGACACCCAAAATTTACTGGCACAGCCAAGTTTTTACTGGCATTTCCAAAAGTTACAAAATTCACTATTTAGGCTACAAACACGTACAATATGTAATTAGCAATGTGATTTAAGGTAGATAATAAAGCAAAAAACATATCTCTTATTTTATTTTTGATATAGTAAGTAGCTCAGGGACAGGACTGAGGAGGGCAAGAAATTATAATGAGCGGCACACACATAAAATTGACTCTCACAGTGATACTAACAGCAGTGTGCAGCAGTACAGATTACTGACACGGCACGTCCCCAGTCACAGTGACAGTCTCTGTCCAAGCCAGGTGGTTCCTCCAGTCCAAACAGCACTGATGGTCCCGCTCGGCCTGCCTTGCTCCCATCCCGCAGACCCACACACAAGGCTCTGGCCACTCTGCTTGGCCCCCTTGCACCATGACATCACAGGACATGCTCAGGCACCGCCTCCACCAGAGCCGCCCCCGAACACACTATAGCAGGCACTCGTATGGTCTCCGCTGGCTCCGGGCTGAGCGTCACAGCCATATTTTTTACTGGCAACCTTTTCTTTTTACTGGCATTTACTGGCAGGAGAAAATTGCCTGTTTTTTTACTGGCTGCCAGTAAAAATACTGACGGTTGGCAACACTGTCCATAACTGCAAACGCTGCTTTCCCTGGCCACAGGATTCTGCATTACGCTCAACAATTCTCCTCCTGCTTCTTTCACACTGACCTTCTCCTGAGTGCAAGTTCTGTGTTCCCCGGTCACAGAACTTTGTTCTACTCTCCTCAGTCCTACTGTTTCTCCTCCTTCACCGATCTTCGCCTGTGTACAAGTTCTGTGTTCCCCTGTCACAGCAGCTTGACACCAACTCCATGATGACGATTTTTATCCACGAATACATCCTAGCAGCTCCTCCATCCCTCCTCCACACTCAGCATTTCCCCCACATGGGGACGCCCTGCGGCAGCTACCTATACCTCTGTTCTCCTGCACCGTCAGAACCCCCGGGCAGCATGTGAACCCAGCTTATATAGGAGGCCTGTTCCCTGGCAATACTGAATGGGAATTGGCCAGAGCTCCTCACATGAGCTGCCTGCCACTTAAACTTCAGATCCAACGCCTGTTCCACAACAATCTCCCTGAAAGCAGGGGAGGTGCCTCTGAGTCAGAGCACAGGTGGTCACACCCACCACTACACTCAACACTCCCAATCTCAAATCAAAACAAACAGGCCCAACCTACAGCACAGGCCTGTCTAAATTTGCCTACACTGATATCTTAAACCCAAAAAATCCTAATCTAGCACCTACCTTATGGTAGAGGGTGCTACAATGGTAAACAGGACAGATAGATATGATGAATCATCCTAGCAGGGGTACAGATAGCAATAAAAAACCTGAAAAAGTTTTGCCTATAGTTCAACTTTGAGTGAATGTAAACCCTTACATATACCCAGACTGGCTTTGGGTGATACACAGAGATGAAACCAATCCTCCTACATAGGTTGTACCTGTTTATCTTTGTTCTCTTCAGTCAGTCTTCTCTTTTCTACATCTGTTCAAATGCTGAATATTTAAAGCTTGTCTGAGAGTTCAGAAAAAAGGGGCAGAGAGTTACTGTACACTCTTCAGTACTTAGAGCCCTTTCACACTGAGAAGCTTCAAAAACGCCCTAAAACGCCTTAGCGCTATTACTGCAATTTTACTGCGTTTTTTGGGCACTATCAGTAAAATTACCGCAATGCTGAGGGCGTTTTAATGGCGTTTTTTAAGCGTTATTGAAGCATGGGCGTCAAAGAACAACCCCACCTCCCTACATCACAATTTCAGTCCTGTTGTTGTAGATGCTCTCTTTTCTGCTTGCATTTTTACCTTTTTGCGAGATCATATGACTTTTCTACAGCTCAGGGCAGATTATAGGCGCTATTCAGGCGTTTTTGCAGCGCTTTCAATTCATTTCAATGGAGAGGGGCGTTTTTGAAGCGCTTTTTTCAATGCCCAAAAGCTGCTCCAAAGATGCTGCTTGCGGGGCTTTTCTCAACGCCCCGCCACCTCAGTGGGAAAGGGTCCATTGAGATGCATTGGGAGCATTTTATGAGTGCTATTTTTAGCTCTAAAACGCCGCAAAAACGCCTCAGTGTGAAAGGGGTCTTAGGAGATATCTGAACACTGATTGGGGGGAAAGGGACACACCCCCTTCACACAGCACACATGAACAGAGCTGAGGCTGGAGGTCCCTCCCCTGTCACCATTAGTCTCTTGGTGTCAGAAAAACTTGTCAGAAATTACACTTATTGCTCTTAAATTAGACAAGTACACAAAATAGAGGGATATGCTTTGTTCATATTTCATGGTTTACAACCACTATAAGCTGGCCATAGATGGATAGAATTTTTAAAGAAAATGTAAAAAAAAAGTCTTAAAAATATTTGTACAAAAACTCTCAGAATATTCTCAAAAGACTGAAATGTTTGAAAGATTTAATTTGCTTTTAACATTTGATTTTGGAATGAATGAGTTTTACAGAATAAAAACCACATACACTGTTAGAAATGTGTTCATTCAAGAAAAAATTTCCATCCTGCTCCTTAGAATTTTCTCATTTTGATGCAATAATAATTAGAAAAATTAACCAAATTTCTTTCATTCCTTTCCTAAGAATTTTTATTCCAAATCTATGGTGAGATTTAGGCTAGGTTCGCACTATATACAGGTGGGGGACTGCGTGTAATTGCACACTTTCCCGCACTCAAATCAAGTAGGAGCTGCTGGTAGCAGAAGCACGAGGGTGCCATTATTTGGTAATGGCACCCCCATGCATTGGAAGCCTCATCGTGTTTTCCTGTGCTAGGAACCACATAGCACTATGCAGTTTCCGTGCAGCTGCAATTTTGCAAATTTTGCAAAAGGTGCAAGGACTTTTTCTCTGCATTTTCAATAGGTACAGCACCCTATTCAAATGAATAGGCTGCTGTGCCCGCACAAGCTGCAGAGAAACCACAGCAGGGTGAACCCAGCTTTATTCTGTATTTGCAGTATGAAGAAGACCTCCCCTCCCACCCGCAATGACCTCCTGAGCTAAGGACAAGACAGCTAGCACAGTAGACAGATTTTGTATTTGGCACATTAACCACCTGGACTTGGAGTGGACTTCAACTAGTACATTTTTCCGTGTGTCTATAATTAGAGTACTTGTGCTCGCTTTTACTTGTTTAATTATGGACAAGGATAAAATGACTAAGAACACATAGAAATAGCAAGTCATTCATCACTGTTGGGTTTATCTTGCACTCCCAGTGACACCAATTGTTAAATGTTATATAGAAACACTCATTTTCAGTACAATTCCCTGCAAGAGAGTAAGAGCTCCTCCACTGTATCCTGCAATAGAACTCATTCTCTTATTATCTTATTGGGCTGATCTATGATAATATCTCCCATTCCGTAATGACAAGAGCCTTTTAAATTATAAGACAAGGCTATAATCAAATAAAAAGAATGTGTTCAATATATCCAGCTCGTCAAAGATCTTCGTTTTTTTTAAATATGCACATGGCTTTCAGACTTTATGCAAGAATAAAGGTGCCACTACTGACACTAAAGCTGAATGTCAGCTCTAGTTAGCGTTATAAATTTTGTTAGAAATGACAGTTGTATAATTATTCTGCTCCTGCGCATCAGGGTTCGTTCACACCATCTGTTTACGGTAAGTGCTTGAATGGCTCCCCCGATGCACCTGATGGACATTTGCTGCAGCACAGCACAATACGTGGCAACACGGTAATGGTCATTTCAGTGTGGTGCATCACACAACCATTGTGGTGTGATTTGGAATGAATTACCTCAAATCAACGTACTTGAAGCCAAACTCTGGGAAGCTTAAAAATTATCTCTTGTAGTCGGGCTGTCCCTACAATGCAATTTGTAATTACTTGTTTAGGTCTAGGGGACATAGGAAAGATGTTCTACAGTGGGGACGGAAAGTATTCAGACCCCCTTAAATGTTTCACTATTTGTTATATTGCAGCCATTTGCTAAAATCATTTAAGTTCATATTTTTTCCTCGTTAATGTACACACAGCACCCCATATTGACAGAAAACACAGAATTGTTGACATTTTTGCAGATTTAGTAAAAAAGAAAAACTGAAATATCACATGGTCCTAAGTATTCAGACCCTTTGCTCAGTATTTAGTAGAAGCACCCTTTTGATCTAATACAGCCATGAGTCTTTTTGGGAAAGATGCAACAAGTTTTTCACAAATGGATTTGGGGATCCTCTGCCATTCCTCCTTGCAGATCCTCTCCAGTTCTGTCAGGTTGGATGGTAAACGTTGGTGGGCAGCCATTTTTAGGTCTCTCCAGAGATGCTCAATTGGGTTTAAGTCAGGGCTCTGGCTGGGCCATTCAAGAACAGTCACGGATTTGTTGTGAAGCCACTCCTTCATTATTTTAGCTGTGTGCTTAGGGTCATTGTCTTGTTGGAAGGTGAACCTTTGGCCCAGTCTGAGGTCCTGAGCACTCTGGAGAAGGTTTTCATCCAGGGCATCCCTGTACTTGGCCGCATTCATCTTTCCCTCGATTGCAACCAGTTGTCCTGTCCCTGCAGCTGAAAAACACCCCCACAGCATGATGCTGCCACCACCATGCTTCACTGTTGGGACTGTATTGGGCAGGTGATGAGCAGTGCCTGGTTTCCTTCACACATACCGCTTAGAATTAAGGCCAAAAAGTACTATCTTGGTCTCGTCAGACCAAAGAATCTTATTCTCACCATCTTGGAGTCCTTCAGGTGTTTTTTAGGAAACTCCATGCGGTCTTTCATGTGTCTTGCACTGAGGAGAGGCTTCCGTCAGGCCACTCTGCCATAAAGCCCCAACTGGTGGAAGGCTGTAGTGATGGTTGACTTTTTACAACTTTCTCCCATCTCCCGACTGCATCTCTGGAGCTCAGCCGCAGTGATCTTTGGGTTCTTCTTTACCTCTCTCACCAAGGATCTACTCCCCCGATAGCTCAGTCTGGCCAGATTCATGACTTTATATTATATTTATCTATTAAGCAGCCATATTTGTTTGCTACATGCTGTGTTTTCTGTACCCTGACTATTTTTTAAACCATGCTCTAGTGAACTGCTTTTCCTATGGTGGGCTTCTTCATAGTAGCTCTTCAATGAGAGGTAGCCTAGGGGCTGCTTGGCACAGCTGTTTGTTGGACTTCAAGCAGGGAACCAACAGTCAGTTGGTGAAAGGGAGGCATGTCTTTTGTATGCAGAGAATAGCTACTGGTCAACTGGTGCCCCCCCCCCGCCTTTACCCCCCACGACTTGCTTATACTTCCCTTTCCTTCCCTTCCCTTCCTCCACCAGTGCTCAGATGTACTTCTTGAAGTGAAGAGAAATACTTGGTAGAGTACCAGTACAAGAGAATGGGGATCATGGGACTCACATCCACCACTTGCTTATACCTACCTTACCTTCCCTTCTCTACACCAATGCTCAGTTTTGCCTCCTGGAGTGAAGAGAAATACTTGCCACAGTACCAGTACCTGAAAATGGGGGTCATAGTACTTACTTGCACACAATGCAGCGCTGGGTGTCTCAGTGACCAATCACCAGACGTCAGCACTGCCATGTGTAAACCGTGAGTTAGTCATTCACCACATGTAATCTTACACATGGCTTCTTCTCTTCATCCCCAAAGGTGAATGGAGTGGTAGGGGAAGAAAGTATATGCAGATGGGAAGGAGTGCCAAGTCACTTTAGATAGCAGCCTATTAGATTTATTCAGCCTGGAGCCATATCTTCTGCAAGGCAATGCAAGAAGGAGTCTGGGGTATGGTTAAGGTATAGGGGCCCAAATATAACCTTCATGCTTCTTCAACACATCAGGAGGATTGTACTGTTTGCTCAAATCTGTTCAACCGTCACTTCACAAAGGATGAGGAACTTGTAGGCAGTTTGTAACTGATGGGCGGACTATGCTAGTACAGACAATGTGAACGGAGTGGCTTCTGTGTACCTTCTGGAATCCTTATCAATGCCAATGGAAGGGATTGGGTGGGCAGAGGGGAGCAAAGATGCAATGTTCCCTGGAGCCACATTCTACCCTTTTCTCTAATTGAGCCAAGTCTGAGTAAAAACAATAAAGTCTCTAGCTGGATAAAAATTGACATATCTGGCCTTAGAAAAGCAAGTGATGCTCCTGAGTTTGTGTATTCCTTATAACAGTTGCACCCTTTCTGACCCAGTAAGGAGCAATAAGGTGCAGAAGTGTTAGTTATCTATAAGGACACTCTAAAAGAATCCTCTTTACTGATGAAAAGTCATGAGGCTCCGGACGAGTCATATTTAATGTTGATTTAGAGACAAGCAGACTCATTCTTATTTGCATGATTTTCACACCAGGCACAAGGTGGATTCAGATTTGAGCAAACCAGATGCTTCTTAGTATGCACGAAGAAACCTAAATGAAGTACTTTGCTAAACTGACATTGCCATCACTGTATATTTTGATGACTAAATGAAGTGAATGATGCTACATTTCATTAGGAGAAGAACATTCCTTTAAATAATAATTTATATTTACGCAGCGCTTGCCAAGCGCCTAATGACCGTTTTTCACTTGTGTGAATTTTGATTAAGTAAACACATGAAGAACAAGTGGGCGGCCATGCAATAGACACGGTGTAATATATCACTGGGAAGTTATGCAGCTTGCATGGCCATCACTTTTTTATTACTCAGTGTTAATTATTCCTTCCAGGCACGCTGAATGTACATCCAAAGTAATAGACTCCACACTTTGTATGTATTAACGGCTTTCAAAATATTTAATGATGCAGCCTTCTGTTACAGTGTTTCTTTCCTTGGTAGATATATATTTTCTCTGGGCTAAATCAGTTAATAAAAATTATAGACAAAATCTTAGCTTTGTGTATTGGAAAGTTTTTAATTGGGAAAAGATACTCCTAATTTAAAGTAGAACTCCAGCCTGTGTGTAAATTACCCCCACTCAAGCATCTTAAAGTGTTACTAAACTCACAACAGTAAAATCAGTCTGAATATGCAGGAAAGCATGCTTGATATACTCACTGTGGGACATAAGGGGTTAATCCCTCCGCATTGTGTAAAAAAGCTGTTCGATCCTGTCTTCTCTGATCCTCCCCTTCTTCCACTGACTCCAAATTATTTCCTGATATTTACCTAGCCAAGGGACAGGCTGCACATGCTCAGTTTGGTGTGTATTGCTAGAGAGTTTATTTTTTTCTTTTGGGTGAGTGCATGTGATTAGCACAGGGCCAATCAGTACTGTTCAGACAGAGAGTCAGGGGTCCTGCATTCTCATAGGACAATTGTGGGAGAACAAAAACTACAAGCTTTAACCAGACACTCATAGAAGTCACAAGACTGCTCTAACTGCTGATGAGAAAAGGTAATTAGCCATTTATATTTACTAAAATAATTGCATTTCCATGTTCTGTGTACTGTGGGAGACCAGATATAGTGAATGCTGGCTCCTGGGTTTAATAACACTTTAAGTGTTAACATTTATTGTCAGGAATGGCCAAATCTGCGGAGCTACACTCAGGAAACTGGAACCAGAACATTTTATATTTAAAGTAAGATTTATTTACAGTGAACCAAAATCCATCCAAACACCAGCAAAAAGCAAACATGAAGATAAAAGCAAACCAAAAACCCAGTGACAGAATACCTAACTAATCAAACTGACAAGCAGGAAGACTAAGCAACTATATACAATATATACAAATGGGGAACACAGAAAAGCATGGCAAAACTAGAGGTGTGGGTAACATATAGGAAGGTAGAACCAAAACTAGGATCAGGAACAAGGCAGCAGGGTTCAGGGTATAGGTACAAGGCAAAGAGCATGATCAAGATCAGGAATAGGATAATGGCTAGCAGTATCAAGCAGCAAACAAAACTGTATCATGCAGCAAGAAAACCACTGGAGCAAGGCTAAAATGTAGAGGAGGAACTAAATCCCCTCCAAGCAGCCAGCGTCAGGTGGAAACGGATTACTGGGATCTGTTGGCTGTTGAGAGACACCTGCTGGTGGACACTGGAAGTAAAACTTTCTTCTCTAGGAAGCACAGTGCCACCAGTAGATGATCTAGGTCCTGACATGCATACTTTTCAGTCATCAAGCTTCATGTATCCCTCCAGTCAAGTCAGTCAATTCACTTCGGTCAACACCCAGCAATGCATTAAAGTGTATCTAAACCCAAGAACAAAAATAGAATAATTGCATCTTACCAGCCATTGAAATTGTGGTGACTGCATTCATTTTTTTCCCTTTATTTTCCACTGGTTGTCTTTCCAGTAAGGCTAGGTTCACACCTACCGATGCAAATGAGCTCACACACATTTCCACATGTTTTTAGAATGTTCCTGCAATTTATTTCAATGGGCTGTCCTATGCATGAGAAATCTGGAAAAGAAGTCCCTTACCCTTTTCTAAAAGCATACTGCAAAAACTGCATGGTGCATGTTAGTAGATATGTGGGGGTACCATTAACAATTAATGGCACCGCCACACGTCTGCTTAAGGGCAGCATGTTTCTGTGCATGTCGGGAAAATGTGCAATTTTGTGCTCGCTTCCATCATGCAGTAGTGTGAACCTAACCTTAAACACTATCTGCCCTGGGGTGAGAGTAAGTTGAAACGCATACTGACAATACTGTCTCTATAGAGGAGCAGCAGGGTTGTCCTCCTAGGATAGGAAGTGTTTTAGGATCTGTGACAGACTCACCCGAGACAGAGGCTATTGGAGGGGACTGAAGGCTAGCCTCTTGCCAACAGATTATGGGCCCTGGCATTTGGGGGAATGGTGGTCTCTGTGAGCTGTATGCCTGGGGACCCTGGGGTTGGTGTTACTTTGGATTCAGCTCCATGTCCCCCCAAAATACACAGACTCTGGGGACCCTGTATTTGCCATAGTAGCAATAGTGACTGAGCCATACTGTTGGGGCTCATACTGTGAGAAGATGCTAATGTCATCAACTCCGCTCACCTGTC
Source organism: Aquarana catesbeiana (assembly GCF_042186555.1). Lineage (NCBI taxonomy): Eukaryota > Metazoa > Chordata > Amphibia > Anura > Ranidae > Aquarana > Aquarana catesbeiana. The sequence goes on from NC_133324.1 coordinate 881,721,616, forward strand.
TGATGTCAGCTATAATCTGTTTAATGTAAATAAGTTTAGTCTAAGTTCTAAGGGTATTCAACTCATTGTTGTTTGTTCTAATTAACCCTGTGTTGATGTTTATGGTAATGTGTGTTAATTGAATGAGCTGATCACATTAGCCACCAGCACTGGCTAGGAGACGAACAGTCTAGGCTGAGGAAGGGGGAGATTGTTGTTTGTATTGTTAATTGTAATTAGCTCCAGCTATTGTGTTTATACTACTGTGTGAAGCTCGGTGCCCACAAGTCTGTCATCTGGTCTGAGTAAATTTTTTAGTAAATTAGCTCATGTTAATTAGGTTAGCTTTGAGTCAGCCTGCTGTATAAATGTGTGTGAGATCTCAAATAAAGAGTTAGTCCTGATGTACTCCAAGACTGGTGTTGTCTAGTTCTTGGGGGGTTCCTATAGCCAGATCCATTGGACTCGTGTTCCAGAACTTAGGAAGCGGTATATGACGGAAGCACTCAAGCGAAGTGAGGGACGTTCCGTGACAGGACCATTTTAGGACTATAGAATATTTTTACCACTCCTCATCATAACATGGGTGATGGGGGGGGGGGGTAGTTCACAACACTAAAGTAGATAACAGTTTTCGAGATAAGACTGCATAGTGCAGGACACCTCTGGATTTTTGCAGGATCAAAAGGTATTTTATGCGCTTATCGAACAGATGTAACAAAATGTTTTCATTGGTATACTTACAGTGCATCCGGAAAGTATTCACAACACTTCACTTTTTCCACATTTTGTTATGTTACAGTCTTATTCCAAAATGGATTTAATTAATTATTCTTCTCAAAATTCTACAAACAATACCCCATAATGACAATGTGAAAGACATTTGTTTGAAATCTTTGAAAATGTATTAAATATAAAAAATGAAAAAAATCACATGTACATAAGTATTCACAGCCTTTGCCATGACACTCAAAATTGAGCTCAGGTGCATCCTGTTTCCACTGATCATCCTTGAGATGTTTCTACAACTTGATAGGAGTCCACCTGTGGTAAATTCAGTTGATTGGACATAATTTTGAAAGGCACACACCGTCTATATAAGGTCCCACAATTAATAGTCCATTTCAGAGCACAAACCAAGCCATGAAATCCAAGGAATTGTCTGTAGACCTCAGAGACAGGATTGTATCAAGACACAGATCTGGGGAAGAGTACAGACACATTTCTGCAGCATTGACGGTCTCAATGAGCACAGTTCCTCCATCATTTGTAAATGGAACAAGTTTGGAACCACCAGGATTCTTCCTGGAGCGGGGTGCCCGGCCAAACAGAGCGATCGGGGGAGAAGGACCTTCGTAAGGGAGGTGACCAAGAACCTGATGGTCACTCTGACAGAGCTCCAACGTTTTCTCTGTGGAGAGAGGAGAAACTTCCAGGAGAACAACTATCGCTGTAGCACTCCACCAATCAGGTCTGTATGGTAGAGTGGTAGGACGGAAGCCACTCCTCAGTAAGAGGCACATGGCAGCCTGTCTGGAGTTTGCCAAAAGGCACCTGAAGGACTCTCAGACCATGAGAAACAAAATCCTCTGGTCTGATGAAACAAAGTTTGAACTCTTTGGCCTGAATGGTAAGGATCATGTCTGGAGGAAACCAGGCACCGCTCATCACCTAGCCAATACCTTCCCTACAGTGAAGCATGGTGGTGGTAGCATCATGCTGCGGGGATGTTTTTCAGTGGCAGGAACTGGGAGACTAGGCAGGATCGAGGGGAAGATGAATGCAGCAATGTACAGAGACATCCTTGATGAAACCTGCTCCAGAGTGCTCTGGACCTCAGACTGGGGTGAAGATTCATCTTCCAACAGGACAACGACCCTAAGCACACAGCCTAGATAGCAAAGAGTGGCTACGTGACAACTCTGTGAATGTCCTTGGGTGGCCCAGCCAGAGCCCAGACTTGAAACCGATTAAACATCTCTGGAGAGATCTGAAAATGGCTGTGCACTGACATTCCCCATCCAACCTGATGGAGCTTGAGAGATCCTGCAAAGAAGAATGGGAGCAACTGCCCAAAAATAGGTGTGCCAAGCTTGTAGCATCATACTCAAAAAGACTTCAGGCTCTAATTGGTGCCAAAGGTGCTTCAACAAAGTATTGAGCAAAGACTGTGAATACTTATGTACATGTGATTTTTTTCATTTTTTATTTTTAATAAATTTGCAAATATTTCAAACAAACTTCTTTCACGTTGTCATTATGAGGTATTGCTTGTAGAATTTTGAGGAAAATAATTAATTTAATCCATTTTGGAATAAGGCTGTAACATAGCAAAATGTGGAAAAAGTAAAGTGCTGTGAATACTTTCCGGATGCATTGTAGTAGACCACAAAGGAACAAATTAGAGAGTTCAGTGTTTGGTTTTACATACACTTTACCACTTCAGCTCTCACATCTGTATACCTCTATGGGCCTATTGATTTTAATCTAATTTTGTTATTGCATAAGATAACCAAAGTGATACATACTGTATATAGTACAAACAAGGATTTTTTTTTGCAGTATGATGTTGCAAAAATGATCTTACTTTCTATGCACTCTATAGACATAAAATGTAACAGAATGGAAAAATTGCTGTTTTCTAGTTTGACCAATCTTCATTTTAAAAGTGTCACTGTAATAACGTATTTTATTCTATGATTTTTCCTGATTATAATGATACTAAAATTAAATTTCTATTAAAATCAATGGCAAAATAATTTGCAAATACGATTAAAAAAAAACACATTTAACACGTGTCACTACAAAAGTAAGCAACAAAATAAACAAAATTAAAGCAAGGTTAAAAATTAGTGGTAAAAAAAAAAAAGGAAGCAGGAGGAGAAGAAGTTAATTAGGGCTAATTGGTGTTAATAAACATTTCATTATGAACAATTTATTAAAAAAAATAATGACTTGCAAGGTTGCTTAAGCTGACATCATATTAAAGATCATCCCTTTGAACTGCTTTGAATATTGAGTAATTACAAGAGCAATTAGCAACATAACGTTGCTAGGTTGTAATTCTCACCGACATTGCAGACACTGGTCTACTAATATTCATTTACACAGGAGCAGCTTGTACAACACTAAGGCAAATAGGCAGCTAACATTTTCAGGGTTAGTACTTGCTGCTTCGATGTTTCCACAGTATAGACACCCTTTACATTTAGAAGACCAAGGCAGGCACCAGGAGAGCTGAGCTTAAAAAGTGTGGCTTCCAAGTGAAATGGCCCTAATAATCCCCACACTTCCTAATCCAGTTTGTTGTCTCTTTCCTGATCCTGTTACGAGTGAATAAAAGAACTCTTCCCCGATGCCCGCTGTAGTCTTCATCCAAGGTTAACAAATGTCTCTAAAAATACATCTATTGTGTCAGCCTGAGTGCCTTCAATGAGGACTTGACAACACCAAGACAGGACATGGCGTTGTGTGCATTACAAGTGTTCACAGTGCTGAATGTCCTCATTGGGAATGAAGAAATATGTATAATTTACACACAGGGTGACCCAATTATCCTCTATCTGGAACACCTTTAAAGTGACACTAAACGATATCCTTGTTCTCTAAAAATAAACCATACACATCCAATACTTAATGGCCCTGTAATCTATTTTTCATGAACTGCTTTCATCCTTTTTACTGTGTTTTTCTGCCTCATTTTAACATTCTCTAGACGTGTGCAGAAGGAAAACATTTGTTTTGTTTCATTTCAGTTTGTTATTTATATAAATTTGTTTAGTTAATGTTGTTTAATTGGTTTTCAGAATTCGTTTCATTTATTAAAATTCAGAAAATTCTAATTGATTCGAATTCCATTCAAATTGCATTCGTATTCGAATCAAATTCCATTGGAATTGCATTCAAATCTAATTGTATTCAAATTGAATTTATTCGATTCAAAATTCAAATTTTGGAAGGTGGTTATATTTTTTCTATTTCATTCTATTCTGTTGTTTTTTCTATTCTGTTCTTTTATTTTCTATTCTATCCTTTTCTTTTCTATCATATTCTATTCTTTTCTATTCTATTCAAATTTATTCTGTTTGAAATTCGAATTTCAGAAAATGGATATATAGTTAAATTCTTTGTACTCTGTTCTATTGTTCTATTTTATTCTATTCTTTTCTATTTTTTTATTTTCTATTCTATTCTTTTCTATTCAAATTCAAATTTATTCTAATCGAAAATCGAATTTTGGAAGATGGTTATATTCTTTCTATTCAATTCTATTCATTTTTTTTATTCTATTCTATTCCACTCTATTCTTTTCGTTTCTATTCTAGTCAATTCTATTATTTTCTTTTTTATTTTAGTCTTATCTATTCTTTTCTTTTCTATTCAAATTAGAATTTAAATTGGGGGAAATGTTTATATTCTTTCTATTCTATTCTATTTTTTATTTAATTATATTCTATTGTTTTATATTCTATTCTATTGTTTTATTATATTATATTATATTTTATTCCTTTCTTTTATTTTCTATCCTAATCAATTCTTTTCTTTTCTTTTCTATTCTAATCTATTCTCTTCAATTTCATTCAAATTCGAATTTATTATGTTTGAGTTTTGGGAAATAGTTATATTCTTTCTATTCTATTCTAAGCTATTGTTTTTTTACTTCTATTCTTTTATTTCATAGTCTATCCTTTTCTATTGTATTCAAATTTAATTCTATTCAAATTTAATTTATTCTATTAGAAATTTTAATTTTGGAAGATGGTTATATTCTTTCTATTCCATCTTTTTCTTTTCTATCATATTCTATTCTTTTCTATTGTATTCAAATTCAAATGTATTCTATTTGAAATTCGAATTTCAGAATGGTTGTATTATGTCTATTTTTTTCTATTCTATTCTATTTGATTCTTTTCTTTTTTTTCTATTCTATTCTTTTATATTATATTTGTTTCTATTGTATTCAAATTCAAATGTATTCTATTTGAAATTCAAATTTCAGGAGATGGTTATATTCTTTCTATTTTTTTTTTCTATTTTATTCTATTGTTTTTTTTATTGTATTCTATTGTATTCTTTTTTTTCCAATTCTATTCTTTTCTATTGTATTCAAATTACAATGTATTCTATTTGAAATTTAAGTTTCAGAAGATGGTTATATTATTTCTATTTTATTCTATTTTATTCTATTTTTTATTCTATTCTATTCCTTTATTTTCAATTTTATTCTGTTCTTTTATTTTCTATTCTATTTTGTACTGTTTTACTTTCTGTTCTTTTCTTTTCTATTCTTTTCTATTATTTTCTATTCTATTCCTTTATTTTCTATTCTATTTTGTTCTCATCAGAAATTCAAATTTGATTCGAAAACTATTTGAATCCAAATTTGATTTGAAAACAGTATTGTTTCGTTATTTCAGATTCGTTTAAATTTGTTTCTATTGTACAACGGAATTTCCGAATAATGAAAGATGTTTCCGAATTTCCATTCAGAACGAAACAAACCGCGCATGTCTAACATCCTCCATGAGTTTCTGAAACTATTTTTCCCCTCCATTCTGTTTGTTTGCAGTTCTAAGTTCTATATACAAATCCCATAGTCCATGTGAGGAAAGAGCAAGACAGGTTGGCTATGCTCCTACAAACAGTGAGACCAAGGAGAATGCATGTAGCCACCCTCAAACAGGAAGGCAACATCACAGAACCAATAAAAAAAAGGAGTTTAGAGATTTGGAGGAGGCCGAGAGTAATAGAAGGGGGTTTCTGAATTAAGATACATGCTTTGATAGATTTTTTTTAACAGTTTAGTGCCACTTTAAAGCAGAACTCTAGGCAAACAGTGAAATAAAATATAAATAAATATATAAGAGAGTTGTTACACCTGCCTTCCGGTTTCTCAGTTGTCATCCTTTCCTACCATTGGGCGGCCTCTGATGATGTGACTATTGCAACAGCTAAATCATCCCCGGCACACAGCTTAATTCTCAGCATCTAATGGATGCCAGGAATGAGCTGGGAGTATACACTGCACTTAGTATGCAGTGCACCTTCAATTTTACATAAAAAATCAAGGATTTCTAGGGGAAAGGAAGAGAAAAACTAATACGGCTTCAATAACCTCAAGTAGGGGAAGGAAGAAGTTTTTGGCAGAAGTACCCTTCCAATTTTCTATTTCTAGTGTTCCTTTTGCATCAGCCTATACTTTTTCAGGTCATTTCATTTTTCAGAAAACAATTCAGATTAAACAAGATTATTCAGACAATGGGGGTTTTTTAACGAAAGGCAAATCCACTTTGCACTACACTTGAAATTGCACTTGGAAGTGCAGTCGCTGTAAATCTGAGGGGTATATCTGAAATGAGGGGAAGCTCTGCTGATTTTATCATCCAATCATATACAAGCTAAAATGCTGTTTTTTATTTTCCTTGCATGCCCCCCTCAGATCTACAGTGACTGCACTTCCAAGTGCAATTTCAAGTGCACTTTGCACTTGTAGTTTGCACTTGTAGTGCAAAGTGGGTTTGCCTTTCGTAAATAACCCCCATTGTGTGAAGAACAAACAATACGAAATCATATTTCAATGGCCCCATTTCAGTATACCAGAACTTGGCATCTATAGTTTATTGCACTCAACACAAGACTATTGCTGTTATTAACTTTTTACTGAATATATCTGAAAATCCAGAGTCTGTTTTTGCCACTCTACTAAAAGTCATGCAAAAGTGGGCATAACTTTTTCCATTAACTTACCTAGGGTGTTTAAATTTCACATGTTGGTAGAGTAATGCCGCGTACACATGATCGGAAATTCCGCCAGCAAAACTCCGATGAGAGCTTTTTGTCGGAAAATGCGACCGTGTGTATGCTCCATCGGTCTTTTGCTGGCGGAATTCCAGCCAGCAAAAGATTGAGAGCAGGTTCTCTATTTTTCGGTTGGGAAAAGTTCCTATCCGAAAATGCGATCGTCTGTACAAATTCTGACGCGCAAAATTCCTACGCATGCTTGGAAACAATTCGACACATGCTCGGAAGCATTGAAATTAATTTTCTCGGCTCATCGTAGTGTTGTACATCACCACGTTCTTGACGGTCGAAAGTTCCGAGAATTTTTGTGTGACCGTGTGTATGCAAGGCAAGCTTGAGCGGAATTCAGTCGGAAAAACCATCCAAGTTTTTTTAGGACGGAAAATCGGCTTGTGTGTACGGGGCATTAGACCCATTTCACATTGAAGGTGCTTTACAGGCACTTTAGCGCTAAAAGTAGTACCTACAAACTGCCTCCCCTGCCACTGAGTGCTTTTACACTGGGGAGGTGCGCTTGCAGGACGGAAAAAAAGTCCTTCAAGCAGCATTTTTGGGGCTGTGCGGGAGTGGTAAATACACCGCTCCTAAACCGCTTCTGCCATTGAAATCAATGGGCAGCGCTGCCGAAACGCCTGCAAAACACTTCGGCAGCAGCGCTTTTTGGGCTCTTTTAACCCCTTGTTAACCCCTTCTTTGGGGTTAAAAGTGCCCCGCTCCCGCCTGCACAGTGCCGGTAAAGCGCCGCTGAAGCGAGCGTCGCTTTACCGCTAGCGTGGGGCGTTCTTCAATGTGAAAGAGATCTAACTCTATAATAACTCTTCTATTTCATTGCAGGTAAATAATGGATCCAAAGCAGAAGCAATGTGGTGTCATTGAGTTCTTGGTGAAGGAGGGGTGCAGGTGGTCTGACATCCTTAGTGTATGGAGATGACACCACTGACAAGACCAATGTGCACATATGGATGAAGAAGTTTATGGTGTCATCTCTGTAAACATTATGTAGCCTTCTATGGATGTCATATAGCATGCCCCCCTCCTTCATGAAGAACTCAATAACAGCATGTTGCTTCTGCTTGGAATCCATTAATTACCTGCAATGAAAATGAAGAAGAAGCAGAGTTACTATAGAGGAAGAGTTACTCTACCAACATGTGAAATTTGAACAAACTATGTAGGTTATAACAGAAGTATGGGTTGTTTTTGTTTTTTTTTGCAGAATCATACTTACCCAGCTGATGCTGCATCTGTCCCTCACCAGCTCTAATTCTGAGAACCGAGCGATCAAACATTGCTCGGTTCTCAGGGCTCCCTTAGCAGAGAGCTGGTGACTGTCAGTCAAAGCTCTCTGCTCTGCCCCCCCCCCCCCCCCCCACTCACTGGAGAGCTGGGCTGTGGAGAGGGTGGGAGCAGCTGACTAGCTGAGAGGCTGAGCTGTGTGTTGGCCCAGGGATGTGGATGGGTCCCGACTTCATTGTCATGATCTTGCCCAAGCCTTGACCGGTTCTGTGATTTCAGCCAGTTTGTTGAAAATGGGTCACAGGAGTGCAGAACGAACTGCAATTCTGTGATCCACAAGAGAAATACAGCCAAACGAGCTTTGGCTGTACTTTTCTGTTAAAGCAGAACAACACCCAAAAGAGAATGTTCCACTTTTCTGCCTCCCCCCTCTCCTCCTCTTTGACTTTAGGCACTTTTTTGGGGGAGCAGGTACCTGGTTTTGACAGGTACCCACTCCCACTTCTGCCCAGATTGCCTAGGTGGAAGTTCGCCCTCCCCCTTCACTTTGTCCACAGCCTTCTGGAGCGCATCACATGTCCCAGAAGGCTGCGGGACTATTCACAATGCGCAGCGCAGCTTGCATATGAGCAGTGAGAAGCCAGCTGTGAAGGCACTCGGTGACACAGCCAGCTTCCCACACTAAATATGCTGTCTGGGGACCTGAAGACTGGTGAAGGACCAGCCAGAGGGAGGACGGCGCTGGATCCTTGGACAGGTGTACTTTTATTAAGGGTCAACAGTTACTGTATTTGTAGCTGCTGACTTTAATTTTTTTTCTTTCTAGGATGAATGTCCTTCTTAAAGTGTAAGTTCACCTTTACAGAAAATCTGTAAGGTGAACTTACACTGGACACCCCCCCCGGTCCTGTTGTACCTGAGTCCCACGATTACCCACTGTGAGACATCAGGTCGCCACTTTACCGGTCCAGGGATTTGAAATCCCTGCAGCTTTCTCTCTTCATCTCCAGCGCTGACAGGAGGGGCTACGCGGGTCCTGATTGGTCAGCGCTGTCCATGTGACGGTGCCGACCAATTCGAATGCCTCCTATAGATACCTTTACAAGGTACATTAAGGAGATTAACCACTTAAGGACTGGAAGGATTTGCCTCGTTAATGACCAGGCCATTTTTGCGATACGGCACTGCGTCGCTTTAACTGACAGTTGCGCCGTTGTGCAACGTTGTACCCAAACAAAATTTCCCACAAACAGAGCTTTCTTTTGGTGGTATTTGATCGCCTCTGCGGTTTTTATATATATTTTTTACTTTTTGCTATAATACATATCCCCCAAAAAATGTAAAAAAAAAAAATATCTTCATCAGTTCAGGCCAACATGTATTCTACTACATATTTTTGGTTCAAAAAAATCACAATAAGTGTATATTAATTGGTTTACGCAAAAGTTATAGTGTCTACAAAACAGGCAATAGATTATGGCATTTTTATTATTTATTTTTTTTACTAGTAGTTTACTAGTAATTAGTGATTTTTAGCGGGACTACGACATTGCAGCAGACAGATTGGACACTTTTGACACTTTTTTTGGGACCAGTGACATTTATACATTGATCAGTGCTATAAAAATACACTGATTACTGTATAAATGACACTGGCAGGGAAGGGGTTTACACTAGGGGGCGATTAAAGGCTTAAATGTGTTCCCTGGGAGATGTTTCTAACTGTGGGGGGAGTAGACTGACAGGCAGTAGAGAGAGATCGCTGTTCCTAATCATTAGGAACAGACGATCTCACTCTACTCCCCTGACAGAACGGGGGATCTGTTTGTTTACAAAACAAAAAGATAATGGGTCCACTGATGGCACCTCTACCATATATGTTAATTAATGCAGACCCGATGCCATTCACCCAGTTAAGGTGTTGCTGCCGTAGCCAAGCAAACTGGACCAGAAGAAATGATGGGGGAAATCTCAGATGAGAGAACCCCGAGAGATAAAATATGTCTGTATGTCCATTGTCTAAGTACCACACTCCACCCCAGCAGTGTGGGACTTAACAAACCATAACCAGTGTAGATATTAATTGATTCTCAGTAATTTGAGCAATGTTTTTATTCTTTAACTTGAATAAACTTTTGTATAATTTTTACCAGACTCTAGTATTGCCCTTTGCTGTCTTGGTAGCCGCTTTATCTCTCAGGGTTCTCTCACCTGAGGTTTCCCTCGTCTTTTCTTTTGATCTGTTTGTTTACACTGGCAGATCCCCGTTCTGCCTCTCTGTGGAGTGATCGCGGGTGGCCGGCGGACATTGAGTCTGCCGGACCCGCTGATTGGCTCCCCTGCTAGCGAATGGGCACGTGCGCGCGCCCACAGATCTTCGTGTACGCGGCCAACGTACAATGATGCCAATTTGCGCAACTTGCTGCAGTACAACTGCGGTGGCTGGACGGCAAGTGGTTAAGCCGCGTGGATTTCAAATCCCCTAACCGGTGAAGTGGCGATCTGATGTCCCACAGCGAGTGATCGTGGGACTCAGGTACAGCGTGACCGGGGGGGGGCGAGGAGGAGGTCCAGTGTAAGTTCACCTTACAGATTTTTAGTAAAGGTGAACTTACCCTTTAATAAAAAAAAGTTATGCCCACTTTTGCATCACCTTAGGTACAGCCATCGTACTATAAGCACGTAGGTCAAATACATATTGCCACTGAAAACTTACCCTTGCCATATGTATAGGTGCTGTAAACTTTTGCAGAAGTGCAGATTTCCCTGTGCTTGGTTTACTTCACGTTGTACTCCCTAAACATGCAATATTTCAGCCTCTGCATGAAAAGGAAACTAGTAACATCTTGGTTTATAACTAAATATATTGCCATCAATGAGCCTGTGACAGTACAGCTGAGGCAGCTAAATACAGTGGGCAGACTGTGGATCATTTAAAAAAACACTGACTTTTTATTTCAATTCAGCAAGTTTCAGATGAGGTTTTCATAGACTGTAGAACTTAAGTACATTTTAGTGCTATCAAAACCAGAACACATTGACGTTTATCTTAAAGGCATCATTAAAATTCCAAAGCTGCTGGCAGTGTGCTTGTTCTGCCATCACAGCTCGGAAATTCGGAATTATATTAGGACACATTGAAAATGTTTTCTATGAAGAAAGTTCTGTAAACCACAGACTTATGCAGCTTTGAAGTCAACTTTTACTTTGTACACAACAAAACCACTGACTGGGGAGAGGGTAGAAAGACGTGGTCTACGAACCTCATCCATTAGTGATTGGACCAATTTATGTATTTTTCAGTTGAAGTTGTGGGGCTTTCCCTGAAAAAAGTCTACATGATTTTAGTGACAGCATTCACAGCTGTTTCTCGTACGACTTATTCAACAGACCAAAAAAAAAGTTTGCTCTGTTAAAGCAGAACTATGGTCAAAAAATCTCAAGATAAAAATGAGTAGCCTATTAACCCCTTCCGGCCCAGACCAATTTTCAGCTTTCGGCGCTGTCACACTTTAAATGACAATCACGCGGTCATGCAACACTGTTCCCAAACTACATTTTTTACCATTTTTTGGAGACAGATAGAGCTTTCTTTTGGTGGTATTTAATCACCACCGGGTTTTTCATTTTTTACTAAACAAATGATAAAAAGACAATTTTGTAAATAAGTAATTTTTCTCCTTCACTTATGGGCACTGAATAGGTGGCACTGATGAGAAGGCACTTATATGTAGCACTGATGGGCACTGATATGCAGCCCTGATGGGCACTGATAGGAAACACTGATAGGTGGCACTGATAGGCGGCACTCATGGGCACTGATAGGCAGCCCTTATGGGCACTGATAGGTGGCAATAATGGGCACTGATAGGTGGCAATAATAGGCACTGATAGACGGCACTGATAAACAGCACTGATGAGGAGGCACTAATGGGCACTAACATGCATCACTGATGGGCACTAATTGGCATCACTGGTGGGCACTGGCGGGCATCACTGGTGGGCATCACCAGTGGGCACTGACACGCATCGGTGATGGAGCTGCATGGATAATCAGGGCACTCAGCAGGTACCGCAAACTCGATGCTTGGCACCAGCCCATCATTCGTTACGTAGGTAGAATAGCAGTCTACCTTTGTAAACAAGGCCGATCGCCATTCTGTCAGTAGGAAAGGCATGTATCCTGTATTCCTGCAAAGCAGTGTCAGAATGTCTGTCGCAGTATCGCAGTCTGGCTATAAGTCGCTGTTCGCCGCCATTACTAGTAAAAAAAAATACAAATATCCGACAGTTTGTAGACACTATAACTTTTGCGCAAAATAATAAATATACGCTTATTGGGATTTTTTTTAGCGAAATATGTAGCAGAAAACATATTGGCCTAAATTGATGAAGAAATTCGATTTTTTCATTTTTTTTTTTTTATTGGATATGTTTTATAGCAAGTGTTTTTTTTGTTTTTTTTTTCTGAACCTGAGCACTTTCACACTGGGGCGGTGCGCTATCAGGACGGGAAAAAAAATCCTGCAAGCAGCATCTTTGGGGCAGTGCGGGAGCGATGTATACAGCACTCCTAAACCACCCCTGCCATTGAAATCAATGGGCACTGTTGCCGAAGCACCTACAAAGCCATTCAGCAGCTGCGCTTTTCGGGTGCTTTTAACCCTTTCCTCGGCCACTAGCGGGGGGGTTAAAAGCGCCCACAAGCAGCCGAAAAGTGCCGCTATAACAGCGGTAAAGCGCCGCTAAAATTAGCAACTCTTTACTGCTAATGCCCGCTGCCCCAGTGTGAAAGCAGCCTAACAAACTTCTGTTTTAGGGCTCCTTCACACGGACGTGTCCGTGTACGGAGCCCGCTCTGCTCAGCAGGGGAACGCTCCGTGGATCCCCGCTGAGCAGGCAGATGACAGGTCTGTCGCTGCACACTGTGCAGTGACGGACCTGTCAGAGCGCCGCTCTCCCCTATGGGGGATCGGATGACGACGGACCGTAGAGTCCGTCGTCACCTGATACGATCCGCAGACGGATGGAAAAGTAGGTTTTTCCTCCATCACACTTGATCGGAGCGGGTCGGATGTCAGCGGACATGTCACCGCTGACATCCGATGCTCCATAGACCTCCATGGAGTGTCCGTTCAGGTCCGCCTAAAAAACTGACAGGCGGACCTCAACGGATCGGCCGTGTGAAAGAGGCCTTAGTTGGTGTGTTTCCACTCTGGATGGAAGAGCAACAGAGACACACTTGGACCGCTGCATTGTCAGCATAGGGCGGAGGATAGTGTTAGATTTACATGGACTTGACAAACAAATTAAAGCAAAACTCCAGCTAACACTCTTTACGCTGGTTTTTTTTTTTTTTTTTCATTTTGCGATAAAGGTTTAACATAAATTAATAAAAGTTGACCATTGTAAGCACCCCTTTCATTGCCATTCTTACTGACACTTTTGCTGGACAGATTAATCTGTTAAAGGAAGTCGAAAAACAACAGACTTACTAGCATAGACGTCTGCACAGGGTGTGCAAGGTGTGCCTGGGCACACCCTAATCACCCATTTAGTTCTATTGGGGGGTGGCTAAAAATCTGCTAGTTGGATAAACTGATGGGGTTTTTGCTCACAAGTGTGCGATGCCCCTTCCTGTCCAGCCCCAGTATCCCTTTAGGGACTCAGTCGCTTGATCACTTGAATGGGTCATGTTCAGCAGGCGCTGTGCCCACAGAAAGCAACAGAGGTTATATTTCCTGCCACAGTCACAAAACAAAGCATCACAGTGGCAGCATGTGTACACCCCAGCCGTGTGTTCCCAAACTATCCTTAAATTTACAGATGGTTTGTAAAAAACAGGCACTTTTCACCTGTCAGTAAATGTCCATGGACAAACGGATGTTTGAGCTTAGGGCTGCGCACCCTAATGCAATAGGCTGTGCACACCTATGCTTACTAGCCAGATCACAGGGTGGAAATAAAGGGGAAAACTGTCTAAAAATAAAACCAACGCAGCCACCACATTTAAGAATTAGTAAGTTGCAATATATTACATTTTTTGTTTTGAGTTTAATACCACTTAAGTTTAACCACTTGCTGACCGGCTCACGCCGATATACGCCAACAGAATGGCATGGGTGTGCAAAACGACCCAACCGTATGTCACTCCGTCATTGGCAGCTAGCAGGTGCGTGCATGCCGTGGGCTCGATGTCCGCCAGTGGCCTTCGATCGTGGCACGGAGAGGCAGAACGGGGAGATGCCTATGACAATTGTCAGTTAAAGCGATGCAGTGCCGCAAAAAAAGGGCCTGGTCACGAAGGGAGCAAATCCTTCTGGGGCTGAAGTGGTTAAAAGAATTTGACGTTTCCTCTAAGCATGTTAACATATTAACTCCGGTTCATCACTTTGGAAGAAACAATTACCGACAACTATCAGGTTGTTGAAACAAGGACTGTATATTTTTTTTTTGGCAAAAAAAAAAAGTGCTTTTCCACTTACTTTTTAAAAATCAGCTGTTAGTAGGCCTAGCCAAGTATCTACAATCATTGATCAATGCTTCCTTTTGGGTCTCTCTTGAAGTTTTGTCCAGACCTTGTTCAGTATCTTGGAGGGATTGTTCTGCCAGGAATAACACGGAGTCCTTGCACCCCAGAAGCCAGGCCAGCATCTGCTCCATACAGCAGTGCTCCACAATAGAAAACACACACGTTGACGTTGGAAGGTCCCGCGTAGAGTAGAGCCAACACAGGAAGGATATATGTCAAACAATGAACCCAACAGTCTGAGTTATTCACTTGAAACTCATGAATCATATCCAGTGTTCCATAGATCTTTATTTTGATTGGTTATTGGCCCTTCTCGTAAGGCTGCAGAGAATTTTATTCGTTAATAATGGTAAAAAAAGTGGCTGATTAAGTATTCATATTTCATGAAAATTGCTACACAAGCCGACCTAATTGCTTTCTGGAGGACACTGAATTAGGAAACCTTTTAGCCACGACAGCTCGGCACAGTAAGTTTAATATTACTGCGAGCAATTGAATATATGTCTGATTAATCAAGGGACATTTATCAAGGATAGTGCATATATTTAAAATGTAATTTCTTCATATATCTTGCATTTAATTAGCTGATAAAGTTGTCCATTCGGCCCCCTGAGTTATTTGTAACTGTTTACGGGATTTAATAAATAACTAAATCGTAGTCATGATTTGTTCTAAGAGAGCAGGATTGAGAAAAGATACTCTTCATGTCGAAAAAATCTCATACTTTTGTTTTTTTAATCTGCATTTTTTAAAAAAAAATGGCAGTTGGAGTCTGATGGCTGCATTGAAAACGTCGACAATTTAACTAAACATAGAAGGTGTTCATCAACTTAAAGCATATCACTTAAACCCAAACCATAAATGTCATATATTCCAATCATTAGATGTGGTGGCTGCATTAGTTTTTCCCCCTCTGCTTTCACCTGCTGATCTGACCAGTAACACACCTCCTGTATTAGAGTGCCCCCAATCTGGATGAAGGAGCAAAAGCAACACCTTTGGACAGCAGCATTGTCAGTCTGGGGAGAGGGGAGTGTCCGATGTACTAGCAGATTTAGATACACTCATAGGTGTGCGCAGCCTATTGCATCAGGGTGTGCACCCCAAAGCGCAAATACAAATGTGTGTGTATATATATATATATATTGCTCCCAACTGTACCTGATTTGGAGGGACTGTCCCTGATTTGGAGCAATGTTCCTCTGTCCCTCATTCCTCCTCATTTGTCCCTCATTTTGGTCTGATCTATATTGTTATGATCTATTGTATATAAAATGCACTTTTTATGTCCCAGTGCTAAACCTGCATTTGTACATTTTAAAAACCAATATAAAGGAATAGTAGTGGTAAAAAAAAAGTCCTTGTGGATTTGCTGTATTTATTGGCATATAACACTCACTTTTTCACCATGAAAATTGGGTGCAAATAGCGTGTGCGTGTTATACGCCAATACTTCAATTTTAACTGCCTCGGAGGGGACAGGGAAGGGGGCGGGACGAGTGCCGTCAGATTACACACAGTGAGAAAGTCCTGTTTACTTGGCGGCCTCTGTAATAGGAAGTCCCGTCTCCTGGGCCGCCATTGGACCACTGTTCTGTCTATTATAGGAGATTCTCACTGTGTGTAATCTGTCTGCGCTCGTCCTGCCCCCCTCCCTGTCCCCTCTAGGCTGCAGATGGGCATCGATCAGGCTGCACTGATGGTAATGGTGAGGCTGTTGCATTGATGGCACTTGTGAGGCTGCATTGATGTGGACTGATGAGGCTGCATTGATGGCACTTGTGAGGCTGCAGATGGGCACTGATCAGGCTGCATTGATGGCAATGGTGAGGCTGCAGATGGGCACTGACCCTTATTTTGCTTCAAAGTTCTTTATTTAAAATTTAATTTTTTTTCCTGAAACTTCCCTCTTAAATTGAATGTGCGTGTTATACGCCTGTGCGTGTTATACTCTGATAAATACGGTAATTAACCTTTTTTTTTTGCTAATTCTCCTTTAAGGGGGTGTGGCAGGGGGTGTGTCCTATGCCTACATACATTTGTTAGTAGGTGTCCATCATTCCCATCTCAAAATGTTGGGAGGTATGTATATATATTAATATGGCAGTAGGGAAATGGACAGTGCCAGTAGACCAGAGGATGGTGTCAGTAGGGCAGAGGCCGGTGTCAATAGAGCAGTGGACAGTGTCAGAAAGGCAATGATTGGTGTCAGTATTTTATTTTTTATATTTGTTTTGCTATTACTTTTTTACAATTTTATTATTATTTTTTACAATATCTGTTTTAAAGTGATTGTAATGCCGCGTACACTCTATCTGATTTTCTGACGGGAAATGTTGGATGTGAGCTTGTTGGCTGAAAGTCCGACCGTGTGTATGCTCCATCGAACATTTGTTGTCGGACTTTCCACCAACAAATATTGGCTAGCAAGTTCTCAAATTTTCCGCTAACAAAACTTTGTTGTCGGACTTTCCGATCGCGTGTACACAAGTCCGTTGCACAACAGTTCACGCATGCTTGGAATCAAGTACGAGCCGGAAGCGCTCGGTCTTGTAAAACTACCGTTCGTAATGGAGATATCACATGACTATTGAACTTCCTTTTTATAGGCTCGTCGTACATCTTGTACGTCACCACGTTCCCACGTTCGTAATTGTTGGCCAACATTTGTGTGACCATGTGTATGCAAGACAAGTTGGAGCCAGCAACCTTCGAACAAAAATCCACGGTTTTGTTGTCAGAAGGTCCGATTGTGTGTACGAGGTATAAGGCTTTGTTTAAAAAAAAAAAAAAAAATTAATAACAAACATGTCATACTTACCACGACTGTGCAGTTCATTTTGCACAGAGTGGCCCCGAACCTCGTCTTCTGGGGACCCCCGGAGGCGCTGATAGCTCCTTCCTGCATCGCATAACCCCCTAGGAGAAGCACTCTCCCGGGGGGGTTACCTTGCAGGCGCGCTCCCATGTCCAGCATTCGGCATCCATAGACGCCGAATGTAGGACTCGGCCCCGCCCTCTGGGAGCCAATGGCTGCACTGCTATCAATCTATCCAATCAAGAGCCGAGACAATGGGGAGAGGGGAAGAGCGTCTCTCCGACATGTGAATTACAGGACTCGGGGGGGCTGGGGGGCCGGTCAGTGGCAGAGGTTTTTTCACCTTAATGCATAGGATGCATTAGGAGGGTTTACAATCCCTTTATCAATCATTTTTTATTATTTTTTTTGTTTTTTACTATTTGTTTAGGAGCCCCATTTGGGCGGCTTTGGTGAAATAACAGGGATCCAAACAGACCCTTGATGTCTCACTTTTAGACAGACAAAAGTACTGAGGACAGAGATTCCCCAGTCCCTTCTCTGCGTACACCTTTGGATACACTAAACAAGTTGAAGCCAAACTCCAGCTAACATTTTTTTAATTAATTGTTGCAACAGTTTTTTCCTTTTGGGATAAAAATTTTACATAAATAAATAAATACAAGCTGATAATTGTAAGCACCTGTAGTTTGTCTCAACCCTCTAACTACTACATCTGCAGGGCAGCTTGTTCTGTTGAAAAATAACAGACTTACTGTCAGAATCACCAGATGCAAATAAAAGAAAGAAAGCATAAAAAAGAAAATGAGTGCAGCCACCACATCTAAGTATTGGTAATCTGCAATACAATCATTTTTGGTTTTTAATACTGCTTTAGCTGAACTCCAGCCAGATATATTAAAAAAAAAGCAAATAATGTGGTTATTAATTAAATAAAATTTTGACTTGATTACAGCCACTTGTAATCTTCTATACAAGAACACTTAAAGGCAGGAGAGCACTTAGGACCAATGAGATGCCCTGCATTCACATGTGCTGGTAAAGAATATGCTAGAGAGAGAAGAGAAGGATGAGCTTATTAGTCTCCTTCAATATGAATGCCATGATAGCCTTTGTTGTGATCACTGAAAGTTAAATTAATCCATGGTTACAGCATATATATTTTTATTATATAACATCAGTATTGTAATAACAATACAAACAATAGATACACTATATTACCAAAAATATTAGGACACCTGTCTTTACATTCACATGAACTTTAATGCATCCCAGTCTTAGTCCGTAGGGTTCAATATTGAGTTGGCTCACACTTTGCAGCTATAACAGCTTCAACTCTTCTGGGAAGGCTGTCCACAAGGTTTAGAGAGTGTCTATGGGAATGTTTGACCATTCTTCCAGAAGCACATTTGTGAGGTCAGGCACTGATGTTGGACGAGAAGGCCTGGCTCGCAGTCTCTGCTCTAATTTATCCCAAAGATGTTCTATCGGGTTGAGATCAGGACTCTGTGCAGGCCAGTCAAGTTCCTCCACCCCAAACATGCTCATCCACGTCTTTATGGACCTTGATTTGTGCACTGGTCCAAATCATTTGTTGAAGGGGAGATCATGGTGTGGGGATGTTTTTCAGGGGTTGGGCTTGGCTCCTTAGTTCTAGTGAAGGGAACGCTTAAGGCGTCAGCATACCAAGAGATTTTGGACAATTTCATGCTCCCAACTTTGTGGGAACAGTTTGGGGATGGCCCCTTCCTGTTCCAACATGACTGCACACCAGTGAACAAAACAAGGTCCGTAAAGACATGGATGGGCCCAAATAGACAAAACAGTTCCCATATATGTATTTCAATAGTATATTTATCTCTTAGGTTTTTATTTCTGTGCTCCACTGAGGAGACTTTCTATGACTTCTAGAGTAGATTACTCTGGATTTAGTGGAAACATCTTTTAATATAAAGCTGGCGTTAACAATCCAGTAAATTGACACAATTTAGGCTGATGCTGGTCTCTGCTCTAGTAGGCCTAGATAAAAGTTCCATGTCTCAAACCCTGCTTGCAATGTCTTCTACTGAGTCAGCATGCTGTCTGTGCACTGCTCATCAGAAGATTGGATACAATCAGAAATCAGTCCCAATTACTTCAAAGTCTGTTGGAGAGATCCTTTCATTGGTAGGCTTGTGGAAAAGGCCGCATGTAACTTTTTATTAAAACAAAGCTGAGTGCAATGCCATCCATTGGGCCGGGATGGTAACTTGATATCTTATAAGTAGATACCACAGAGAAAGCAATGGTGTACCTCTGGATTAAATGGTAAACACCTTTATTATGGTTAAACAGCAACCAATGTAGAAATCCATCATGTCTGTCATAGTTTTCATCCAAATGCTTCCTCCATTTTTACCAGATAATTGTTTTTTCTTTAATTGTTGCAGGATTTACAGATCATTAGCACAGATGAGAACCAGGTGTTCATTGCTGTCCAGGAATGGTATCAGATGGACACGTATAACTTGTACCAGTCGGATCCTCAAGGAGTCTACTACTCTATTGTCCTAGAGAATGTGAGAAGCACAAAACAACCAGAGGAGAACGTCCTGATCGACATTCTGGAGGTAAGACAAAAATACAGCTCTCTTAATCATGTTGAGTTATAATGGAATTATCACAGAGATCAGAAAAATCACCAATAAATAGTACAGCCTGAAAAAAGCAGAACTGTATATGTATATAGAATTGCTGTCATATATACAGTGCAGTGAAAACGACATATCCTTCTAGCATGTCTGGTGCCATCAGGACTATATTATTAGTTCACCAGGTTTAGCAACATTTGGCCATGCAGGGAAATATAGATGCATGTGCCTTTCATGATGGGGCTACTTATTTCTCTCTGCTCTGCCTTGTAGAAAAAAGGTACCAGTATTGTTTTATGTCAATACCTTAGTGTGAAAATAATAAAATGTGTAATAGGGCGTACACACGGTCGGACTTTGTTCGGACATTTCGACAACAAAATCCTAGGATTTTTTCCGACGGATGTTGGCTCAAACTTGTCTTGCATACACACGGTCACACAAAGTTGTCGGAAAATCCGATCGTTCTGAACGCGGTGACGTAAAACACGTACGTCGGGACTATAAACGGGGCAGTGGCCAATAGCTTTCATCTCTTTATTTATTCTGAGCATGCGTGGCACTTTGTCTGTCGGATTTGTGTACACACGATCGGAATTTCCGACAACGGATTTTGTTGTCGGAAAATTTTATCTCCTGCTCTCCAACTTTGTGTGTCGGAAAATCCGATGGAAAATGTCCGATGGAGCCCACACACGGTCGGAATTTCCGACAACACGCTCCGATCGGACATTTTCCATCGGAAAATCCGACCGTGTGTACGGGGCATAAGATGTGTGTGACAAAAAGAATTGCCCTTACCCTGTGCATAACTAGTTGTACCACCATTAACTGTTGCAACTTTAGCCTTAGTGTTGGCCAGATGCCCCGTGTCATGTTACTGTATATGGTCTTTGGCATCTGCCAGGTGCTTAAGGAACAGGGCCATTTTCCTCCGCTGAAGCCAATGATCACCGGATTCCTCTACACCACCCTTTGCCGTTACAAACAAAATATTATATAGAAGTAGCTAGTCACATCCTACTGGACTTATTCTGTAATGCTGAAGATGTTTTGTAGTTTGTCCAAGCATCAGTTCAAGCGACTTCTTTAGTTCTGTTCAAAACTAAAGAAGTGGCTTGGTCAAGCTACGAGATGTCTTCAAGATTACAGAATAAGTCCAGTTGAGGGTGACTAAATACTACTAGATTTACCATGACCTGGATGAATAAGAACCTTTACAGACACACAAAACATTGTAATCAAAATTCTCCTTTTAGTCAATTAGTCAAAGTTATACTGGAACTCCAGAGTACCCAGTATGAGCAGCTAAAGTGTGCCAAAAGACATAACTTTTGAGTTAAGAACCCCTGTCGATTCCTTAATGTTATGCTAATTCTGCTATGAATCAGTTTTATAATTAAAGGCTAAGTTGACCTTTCATAGCATGTTACACCCATATGGAAGTATGGACAAGAAAAATGGAGGAGAGTCTGCAGGAACCTGATATTGCATCCACGGTCTGCTGATAGCAGATGCAACGCTTTGAAGGGTTCCAATAGGAAACAATTTTAAATGCACATATTACCCACACATATTTCCCTGAAAAAAAATGTGCATTTATTATTTTTTCCTTAAAGGTGAACCTATCCTTTAAATTAACTTGGACATTTGATTGGAGCTGTCATTGGATTGTATATATGTAGATTCTCAACTCAGGTCCTCTCCCTGTTCCTGAGAGTAGTCTAGACTTTGTGAAGAGCTGCCAAATTGGAGTGTGCCCAGTGACAAATTTAGTGACCCCTAGAAAATCTGTGGAGATTTACCCTCTTTATTGGTGCTGGTAGTTGTCAACAGGAAAGAAAGTATTGGGGAAAAACAACATTTTGAGATTCTTATTATTAATATACATTATTTTTATAATCCCAACAATTCGTGCAGTGCTTCACAACATGAGGGTAGTACACTTAAAATACAATTCAATACAGTAGGAATCAGAGGGTCCTACTTGTTAGAGCTTACAATTTAAAAGGGGGCTCCAGTGATACAAAAGGTAATAACTGTGGGGGATGAGCTGTTGGAGAAAATAAAAGTACAGTTGTTAGGTGGAGGCAGGATAGGCTTCTCTGAAGAGAAGGGTATGACAAACTGCCTGGCACCCTGCCTGGGTGCATCCGCCAAGATACAGCTTCCTCCACTCTGGAACCAGGAACCGGTATTATAGCTGAGAATTACTAAAACTAGGAACAAAAACTAGACAATACTGGCTTAAGTGCAAACTGGAACTCTTTATTGTAAATTCACACATAATTTATACCACACAAAATTAGATAAGAGCATGATCACATTATCCTAAACAATGCAAACTTTAAACAGTAATGTCATAAGTACATTTCATGAACAGCTAGCAGCTAACAATAACCTAATTAAACAGTGATCTAATCAATCAGCAATCCGATATTTACCCAGTAAGCTCATTACCAGCTAGGCCCCTGACAAGCCTCGATTAGTCAGGGAGTGCCCACCCCAGACAGTCCAGCAACAGATCTTATTACCCAGCTTTTTTTTTCAAATCCATCTTCTTACTGGGTTTCAAGTTGGCAGAGACCATCATGGCTTCCTTGACTGTTAAATATGGTCATAACATGTCATCTTGCATGATATAACAGGACATCTTCCTGAATGCTTGTAGCTCCCTGAAATGTCATGGGCAAATAGTCAGTAGACAATTGGTTGCCCTGTAGTCCCCTCCAAAAGCCCCTGTCCTGGTTGAGTCTGTCACAGAGTGTTTTCAGGGATCGCCTAAAAGTGGACAGAGTAGGGTATAGTCGAACAGATTGGGGTAGGAAGTTCCATAGGATGGGAGAGGCTCGGGAGAAGTCCTGGAGGTGAGCATGGGAGGAGGTGACAACAGAGATAGAGAGCAGGAGGTCTTGGGAGGAATGAAGAGGACAATTTGGTTGGTATTTTGAGACTAGTTTAGTGATGTAGCTGGAGGTCGAGTTGTGGATGGCTTTGTAAGTTGTTGTTAGTATTTAGAATTTAATTAGTTGGGTGCGAAGAAGCCAGTGGAGGGATTGGCAGAGAGGGGTGGCAGACACTGAACGGTTGGTAAGGTGGATGAGTCTGGCAGCAGCATTCATGAGGGACTGAAGGGGGGATAGTCTATGTAAATGTAATTCAATGAGGAGGGAGTTGCAGTAGTCAAGGTGAGAGATAGCCAAGGAGTGAATTAAAAGCTTTGTGGTGTTATTGGTTAGGAAAGGATCTACTTTAGAGAGGTTGCAGAGGTTGAGGCGGTAAGCTTTGGTCAGTAATTGGATGTGGGGTCGAAAGGAGCAGAGTCCAGGATTACACCTAGCACCCTGGCATGTGGGAATGGGTACATAGTTGTGCCTATAATAGCAGTATGGGAAAACGTCCAATGGGAAGACGTGCAACGGCCAAAAGAGGGTATTTCCTCTCACTTTGGAGAGGTTTTCTTTCACTTTTTGTTGTGTCCATGGCACAGGGATTTATGTAGGGTGTCACTGGTGACAGCCCACTGAAGATGCTAGTTGCTTGACCTCAAATAAGTATGCAGCAACATAAGTCATAACTCCTTACTGGCTCAGGATCAGTTTATCATGACAGCCAACTGAGTAGCATTTTCAGAAGGAACGTTCAGCTGTCTCAGTGATGTATTCTATATGCCAAGTCTTTTTTATCATTCAGGTGAGCCCCTTTATCCCTGCTAAGTACTGTTATTGTTAAAGGCTAAAAATGGCCCAGTGACCTTAGTTTTGACACTGCATAGCAATGAATAATAACAAGGCCTTTGTCTTTCGAAATATTGAAAAGAATTAAGCAGCTGTTTAGCCATTTGTAAAAACTCACTCAGCTTGGATTAACGCTTTGCCAAACAACCACATGAAAAAACTCCACAATGAAAAAAGGGATTATAAAGTGCATCTGTGCATGACAAACCTCCTGGAGCCGGAGCCCATATTGATCTTGCAGAATGTGATCCCAGTTATGAGAAGTACTTGTAGTAAAATTAATGATCCGGGGAGAAAAAATACCAATGTGGTGAATTGCTATAGAGTTTAAGATTAGTTTAGATGAACTTTACAGTCTATTGTTTATGTTACGGGGTGTCTTTTGTTTACAATGGGCGCCAGTTCATGGCGGGGCGAAGCTGGTTTAATACAGCTGAGAATGACAAGCAAAGCACAGATGGACAAAAAATATGCTGCATTTGCAGATTACAATAAATAATTTACTTGTAAGGCATCAGACCTGATTTACTAAAGGACATACGTGTATGATCACACACAGATACCACATAAACATACAAATCCTATGCTAATGGAATTTCTTTTTTGCATTTGATGTGCACAAACACGTGTGCAAAGGTTATAGCAAACATATGTGGAATTTATCAAAAGGGAGCTTTTCCTTTTTTTTTATTTAAAGTGATTGTAAACCCTTGCATATACCCACTGAAGTGACTGGCCTCAGGTGATACACAGACATGAAGCAAGTCCTCTTGCATAAGTTGTACCTGTTTATCTGTCGTCCTCTCTCCTCTACATCTGTTCACAGTTCAAAATTTACACAGCATTTCTAAGCTTCCAGAGACAGAGGGTGGGGATCTGATGTCACACACTGCACAGCAGAGAGTTGAGTGTAATCTGAGACCTGAGTGGAGGGAATGGACACACCCCCTCTACCCAGTCTCATAGAGAAACCGGCACAGCTGAGCCATGGGCAGTCACCTGTTGTGTGCTGCAGGGGCAAGGTCTGGTGTTGGCATAGACTTATCAAAAGTGACTCATACAGATAGCAGAGGAGTGAAAGAGGACACAGAAATCACACTCAGTGCTTTGGACAGAGACAAGTACGCATTATAGAAGGATATGCTGTTTTAATTTTTTATTTCAGAAGCCATAACTCATGTATTAATGGTTACCTGTATGCCCATCATCCTAAAAGGACTGAATACAGCAAATGTGGAATAGGGTATCAAAAATGAAAAGAGTACTGTAACTTCCACACTTCCACATGGATATAGAACACAGCTTGTCTCATGATTTTCACCATCTTTTTCCATTAAAGAATGTACTCCACATTTATGCCTTACATTTTATTATAATGATAATTTGTGTAATTATAACAAGGGGGTTTGTGGGTTAAGGTCACCCATTAGCTAAATTAGCCCCTATGAGCAGAATGATGGGTGGGAAAGTTGAGAAGGTCCTGCAAGAACAGGGAGGATAGAGCAAAGAAAACAGGTAGGATAGGAGCAGGGTGGGGTAAAGGCCTGGCGGGGGGGTTTGTGTGTATTTGATTGGGGGGGGGTTGGGGGTTGAGTGATGACTCCTATAGGGAACATAGTAGCTTGCACTACATATTTCAGTGGTAAACACATTGATTTCATTCAATATGCCTATAAGCTTGTACTTTTCATAGCAAAGCGTTCATATTTTTTTTTTTACTTCAGGTTATTTTAAAAAATGTTATGGTGTATGCATTCTGTGGTTTACCTTATAGGTACAAGGGGCATAAAAGTAATATTATTTGGAACTTTAAGCCTCACGGCAAACTAGGACTGCGCTATATACATTGAACATCAGAGTATGATCAGCTAGGTTCTTGAATTGATCGCTCATGTGAGCATACAATCCAGTCCTAGACTTTGTAGCTGATTTTATTTATTTTATTTAGTAAATCATCCTCACTGTTACTGAAATAATACCGCCCTGGCCCTGGATCACTTTACCCAGAATGCTCATAGGGTTCTGAGTAACAGCTGAAACACAATGAGGGAGGGAATACATGAAGGGGGTAGGTGCTAAATCTGCTTGTTCTTTAAAAAAGGACATCCCTGAAACCAATGGTGGGCTTTTCAAGCAGAGTTTGGAGTACTGGACATGTACTATATTACCAAAAGTATTGAGACGCCTGCCTGTACACACATATGAACTTTAATGGCATCCCAGTCTTAGTTCGTAGGGTTCAATATTGAGTTGACCCACCCTTTGAAGCTTTAACAGCTTCAACTATTCTGGGAAGGCTGTCCACAAGGTTTGGGAGTGTGTCTATTGGAATGTTTAACCATTCTTCATGAACAGCATTTGTGAGGTCAGGCACGGATGAGGACGAGAAGGACTGGCTTAAGTCTCCGCTCTAATCCCAAAGGTGTCCTATCGGGTGAGGTCAGGACTCTGTGCATGCCAGTCAAGTTCCTTCACCCCAAACTCACTTATCCATGTGTTTATGGACCTTGCTTTGTGCACTGGTGCGCAGTCATGTCGGAACAGGAAGGGACCATCCCCAAACTGTTCCCACAAAGTTGGGAGCCTGAAATTATCCAAAATTTCCTAGTATGCTGATGCCTTAATAGTTCCCTTCACTGGAACTAAGGGGCTAAGCCCAACCCCTGAAAAACAACCCCACACCATTATCACCCCTCCACCAAATGATTTAGACCAGTACACAAAGCAAGGTCCATAAAGACATGGATGAGCAAGTTTGGGGTATAAGAACTTGACTGACCTCAACCCAATAGAACACCTTTGGGATGCATTAGAGCGGAGACTGAAAGCCAGGCATTCTCATCCAACATCAGTGCCTGACCGCACAAATGCACTTCTGGAAGAATGGTCAAACATTCCCATAGACACTCTCCTAAACCTTGTGGACATCCTTCTCAGAAGAGTTGAAGCTATTATAGCTGCAAAGGGTGGGCCAACTCAATATTGAGCCCTACGGACTAAGACTGGGATGCCATTAAAGTTCATATGCATGTAAAGGCAGGTGTCCTAATACTTTTGGTAATAAAGTGTATGTTTTTGCACATATGCAAGGTGCCAGACTCAAAATGTGGGATCGGGCCGGTGAAAGGAGCTCACCCAGTACAAGTTGTAGCAGTGCCAAGTAGGTTGGCACCAGGCTTGGTGAGCGGAGGTGGCTGAAAAAGTATACAGCTGCTCGTAGACTTGAGGGCAGTCAAATATGCACTAATTATTCAACTTTTAAGCTCGGCCATGTTCTCATAGAGAGATTGGAGCGGAGCAGAGCTAGGCGTAAGAAGCCAGTTCCAGCTTATAAGGAGGGAATTTCCTAGGTCCCCTCTCCCCCAAAAAAGTGACCGGTTAGTAAGCTCAGGGCCATCCACAGACATCTTATGGTAATCCTAACTAGCTGAAAACATCTGTGATGACACGTGTGTGGGTTCTGTAAGTAACAGGTTGCTCTTGGGAATCAGTTATTGACAGACTGCTATGGATGGAGTAGGGAAAGGTTAGGGTTATTGCTAGGGATGGGCGAACGGTTTGCCCCGAGCATAAGTTCGGGACGAACTTTGGTTGTTCGGATGTTCTTATTCATAAGTCCATTTGTAAGAACCCTTTCACTAAGCCTATTAATAAGGATTTGAATGCATTTAATGCACTTTAATTGATCACATTATTTATTTGCACGCATTTTGTATTTTTATAGAGTAAGTCGTGCACTGATTGACATTAATTAGAGGGCATCAATAATTTATTTCACACCAAACAATATGCGGTGTTCGGAGCAAATTCGAAAGCCACCGGAACAACGTTAAAGTCTATGGAACACTAACATGAAAAATCAAAAGTATTCATTTAAAGGCTTATATGCAAGTTATTGTCATAAAAAGTGATTGGGGACCCGGGTCCTGCCCCAGGGGACATGTATCAATGCAAAAAAAAAAAAATTTTAAAGACGGACTTTTTCGGGAGCAGTGATTTTTTTAATGCTTAAAGTGAAACAATAAACGTGTCACTGTCCGCGCATGGGACAGGGCACAAGTTTTGATGAAGGTTGAAGATGGGAGCTGGTCACAGGACACCCCCCTATGGTTTAACCCTAGACTATCACACTTTGGTGCGATCCCTGACCCGGTGATTTGGGCCAGGGTTGGCATTAAACAACTGAAGCACATAGTGGGGGGAAAAAAATTACTCACATTTGACCAACTTAAAGATAAATATAATCTTCCCAACTGGTATCTATTTAGATACCTCCAGTTGAGACATGCGTTTCTCACTCAGTTCAATTCTGACACACTAGAGCTGGGCATGTCCCCATTGGAGAACATGCTCGGGGCTGAGGACCTACAAAAACCGCTATCAACAGTCTACAATGAACTATTTGTGGAAAGACCCAAAATGCTTAACAAATGTAAAGACACATGGAGTGCATTAGTAACAGATTTTGGGGGGGAAGATTGGGACGACATGTGGGATCACCCGTTCCAGACTCTGGTGTCGGCCAGGGATAGGCTCATTCAATTTAAAATACTTCACAGGGTGTATTATACTCCTGTAAGGATAGCCGGGATATATGGTACAGGTGCAACAGAATGCTGGCGATGCACGGTTAGCCATGCTGATTTTGACCACATATTTTGGCAGTGTCAGCCGATAAGGGAGTTCTGGAAGGGGGTATCACGCACCATACAGAAGGTACTTTCGGTACCGATTCCTGTTACGGTCGCAGTCTGTTTGCTGGGTCTAGTGGAGGAGTTGGCGCCCCGGAGGGCGCAAAGAACTATGATCTCTATCTCCCTTTTTTATGCACGTAAAGCTATTTTATTGTGTTGGAAAAAACCTGAACCGCCCACAGTGTCTTATTGGAAAGGCATAATCAATAAAGCATTACCTTTTTACAAAGCAACATACTTAAGCAGGGGTTGTCCAAAAAAATTCGAAAAAGTATGGCAATGTTGGCTGGATGACAAGGACACTTTGAATTGATCTGCTACGCTGGGGGAGAGCCTTAGCAAGCACTCTAAGTATTGGGTAAAATGATGATGTAATCCTGATTAGATAATTATTTGACTGTGTGAGGATTGGGTGTACCATTGATCTCTAGCAAATGAAATATTTTATGAGTATGGAATGTGATTTAACCATAGTGAAAGCAATATTCAAAGGTTGTGCAAGAGATTCAGCAATAGTGAAAGGCTGCACAAGGGTAAGGGTTAGGGGGGAGGGAAGGGAGGGAGAGGGGGGGGGATTTTGGTACACGTTGTACTGTACTGTATGAGCGGTTAAAATGTTAATAAACAGAAATTTTCAAAAAAAAAAAAAGTGAAACAATAAAAATTAAATATTCCTTTAAATATCGTGCCTGGGGGGGGGGGGTGTCTATAGTATGCCTGTAAAGTGGTGCATTTTTCCTGTGTTTAGAACAATACCACAGCAAAATTACATTTCTAAAGGAAAAATTGTCATTTAAAACTGATCGCGGCTGTAATGAATTGTCGGGTCTCGGCAATATAGATAAAACTCATTGAAAAAAAAGAGCATGGAATCCCCTCCAGTCCATTACCAGGCCCTTGGGGTCTGATATGAATATTTAGGGGAACCCCGGGCCAAAATTTTAAAAAAATTGCTTGGGGGTCCCCCTAAAATCCATACCAGGCCCTTCGAGATAAGGCCATTCAACCTTATCCAAAAAAGACTGGCTTTAAATATCCAACGTTGCCCCAGTAGAGTCATGCATCAAAGAAATTTATTTGACTATTTATTCTGTCTCTTACTAATGAGCACATACAAGTGACCTGATCCACAATGGGTAAGCATTGCAGCATTCAGTTTGCAGAAAGCTGGTATTTCCATTGCTCCTGTTAATATGGCCAAAAACACAGAATACACAGTCTAGCTCCATTCAGGGCACAGATGTTCATAATTTACATTAGACTAATTTCTAGCTGTAATCATGATAATTGCTATCAATTTCATCTGGCCATATGGGCACGTGGTATGCATCAGAGGGTGTAATTGAACACAATGACTAATGTATACCAATGTACTCGTATTGGACTGATAAAAGACACAGTTACAGCATTTTGCGGTAGGTGTAATCACATGATCTGCACAGGGAAACATGAGCTGTGTTATAGTTGTTGAATGACAAAAAATGATAGAGAGGTCTAAATGCAGCAAAAAGGTTGTATTTGCCTTGCTTTGCAAAAGGACCTGCTTTGCAAATGCTTCTCAATAGGACCTGCTGCATCCACCTCCATCTCCATTGCACTATAGAAGAAAATAGGAAACTATTAACTTGAGTTCAATGTGTGAATGTCAAACACAGGAAATAACATCACAAGTCCTTACTGTAGGCTGAGGATGCCTCTTCAACCCTCCTTGTGAAACCTGCACAATGGTGATTGAGAATGGATTTACTAAAGGCAACTGGACTGTGCACTTTGCAAGTGCAGTTGCACTAATTTTCCTTACTAAATTCAAATGTGGTAAAGCTTCACTTTGTAAAGAATACCCAATCAGGTGTAAGAAGAAAAAAAAACAGCATTTGCTTGCGCATGATCGGATGGTGGAAAATGTACTACAATCACTAAGCACTGGGGGAAATAAATGCAACTGCACTTGCAAAGTGCACAGTCTATTTGCCTTTAGTAAATCCACCCCAATGTGTTTTTCCCATGTTCCCATTGGGGTTGATTTTCCTAAAAATGGAGAGTGGAAAATCTGGTGCAGCTGTGCATAGTAGCCAATCGGCTTCTAACTTCAGCTTGTTCAATTAGGCTTTGACAAAAAACCTGGAAGCTGATTGGTTTCTATGTAGAGCTGCACCAGATTTTGCAGTCTCCAGTTTTAGTAAATCAATCCTATTGGCATGGGCATCCGCAAGCGGGGGCAAGGGGGGTCAAGTGCCCCCCCCCTTAATTAGGAATTGGATCCAGGGGCGATCCTAGCGCTGCAGGCTGAGGCAAAGGAAGGGCACCGAAGCTCAGGTAAGGCTGCATTTCATGGGCATTGATCAGGCTGCATTTCATGGGCACTGGTAAGGCTGCATTTCGTGGGCACTGGTAACGCTGCATTTCATGGGCACTGACTCTGGTAAGGCTGCATTTCATGGGCACTGGTAAGGCTGCATTTCATGGGCACTGGTCAAGCTGCATTTTATGGGCACTGGTAAGGCTGCATTTCGTGGGCACTGGTAAAGCTGCATTTGGTGGGCACTAGTAAGGCTGCATTTGGTGGGCACAGATAAGGCTGC
Organism: Aquarana catesbeiana; assembly: GCF_042186555.1. Lineage (NCBI taxonomy): Eukaryota > Metazoa > Chordata > Amphibia > Anura > Ranidae > Aquarana > Aquarana catesbeiana. Next base: position 881,752,625 of record NC_133324.1, read on the forward strand.
ATTTTATGGGCACTGATCAGGCTGCATTTCAAGGCTGCCGACATAGTACAGAGGAGACTCTGCCCGTCTCCTGTACTATGTCCACAGTCTCTGACCGTGATAATGATATTGTTGTAAAGGGGCGGAGCATGGATGACCTTAAAATGATGCCCCCCTAAAAAAAGTTCTGCTTATGCCCATGCCTATTGGGTTGTTGATTTTCTCTTTAAATAGTAGATATCGTGATTGTGGGGTGAGCTTTTCCCATACATATTTAGTGTGGAAAAGTGGTATTTCCTGCCCAGGATCTATCCAATATACGATCTTATACATTGTCTCAATGGAAACAAATGAATGTCACAAATATTGAAAGATCCTTATATCCAACTAGGAAGTACATGTGTGTCTGTTATTATTATTATTATTATACAGGATTTATATAGCGCCAACAGTTTACACATCGCTTTACAATATAAAAGGGAGACAATACAGTTACAATACAATATATAATTAAAATACGCAGCGCTTTACAATACAATAAAATACAGGAGGATTAAGAGGGCCCTGCTCAGAAGAGCTTACAATCTAATAGGGTGGGGCAGGTGGTACAAAAGGTTGTAACTGTGGGGAATGAGCTGATGGAAATGGTAAAAGATTAGTTGAAGGCGTGATAGGCTTCCCTGAAGAGTTTTTAGGGATCGCCTGAAGGCAGCTAGAGGAGGAGATAACCGGACAGGTTGAGGTAGAGAGGTCCAGAGGATTGGAAGAGGCTCTGGAGAAATCCTGGAGACGAGCATGGGAGGAGGAGACAAGGGAGCTTGAGAGCAGGAGGTCTTCAGAGGAGCATAGAGGACGGTTTGGGTGATATTTGGAGACAAGATTAGTGATGTAGCTCGGGGCAGAGTTGTGAATGGCTTTGTATGTTGTGGTTAGTATTTTGAATTTAATTCGCTGGGTGATCGGGAGCCAGTGTAGGGATAGGCAGAGAGGGGTGGCAGACATGAGCGGTTGGTAAGGTGGATGAGTCTGGCAGCAGCATTCATGATAGACTGAAGAGGGGATAGCATATGGAGAGGTAGGCCAATGAGAAGGGAGTTGCAATAGTCAAGGGGAGAGATAACAAGGGAGTGAATGAGGAGCTTGGTGGTTTCATTTGTTAAAAAGGGGCAAATTTTAGAGATGTTACGGAGGTAAAGTTTGATACATTGATACATTTTTGTAAACAAAAAAAAAAAAAAATTTACCTATACATACATTTTAAACAGAGCAATGAGACAAGGGAAAGTTATGCAAAGAATTTTATGGCTCGTTTTCACTGCTTGGATTTCAAGGTTACAGAATTACCTTCTCTGTACAGTACAAAACTGCATAAACAACAGGTCACAACTAATTCGTTGTAATCTAAGATAGATTAACGCTTAGCCATATGCATACATAACAGTGTACACTAATGTGAAGTGCAATTCCTCTTGTGTAAGCAGCAGTGTTCGTGGGATGGGTGTTGAAAGAGACTGATGGTGTTGACCAATGTGGTTTTGGAACAACGTTGTAAATTATCTGTAAAATAAGCATTCTTTCCAGCTTAGGCCGACTCCAGACACATTACTGAATAGCAGAATGTGGAAAATCAACAGTAATTAAATCACATTTCCACTGTGAGAAAGTAAATAGATTTATATTGCCCAAACACTTTAATCCCCTATGTGATTTAAAGCAGTTTTATACCGCCATAGATAGGATAAACTGATTCATCATTCGGCCCCTTTTATACCTATAACAGCGTACATAAACTAACGTGCTTTTTGCATTTTATAGTGAACATTCATGCTGATTTAAACACGCATTTTGCTCAGTGTGTAGAGACTCTGCAATAAGCTGAAGATCCCTATTCCAAATTTAGTGGGCATCTAGGCTGTAGTCAGCCTGAGTTCTCATTGTCATTCTTATCTGGATTTATTGGGTTTTTTTACGCAAGGCTCACATTAGTGCGGGCACCACAGCCCTGCGTTTTCCTGCAGGTAAAAGATTTCTACACCTTTTTAAACCACAGCCACATGGAAATCGCACAGTGATTTGGGACCATGCCATTCTATGTGCGGTATACCGCAGCACGTTTTTTCAGTGTGTGGGGGTGCCACCTCTGCGTGTTTTCCTTTAAACAGCATGTTTTGTGTGCAGTTGCATGCAGGGCCAGGAATGCCTGATTTACACACATTCCTGCACCTGCACTAATGTGAACCTAGTTAGGTACACACCAGTTAGGTACACACCAGTGGCGACTGGTGCTCCATTCTTTTGGGCAAACACCCTCCCCGCCAGCCCCGCTGCCAGCCCCGCTTGCCTGCTTACCAGCCCCGCTCATAAGCCCGCTTGCCAGCCCCTTTTGCAAACCCGCCAGCGCCCGCACTTACCCCATCCAAGTCCCTGGCGGCTTCTGCAGCTTCCCCGGCTTTTCCTCCTGGCCAATCCGGTCGCTTCTCCTCCTGGCCAATCTGGTCTCAGGACCCGCTTCCTGTCCTGATTGGCTGGGTGGAGAAGCAGGAAGAAAATAGTGAATGTTGATTTGCTATTGTCACAAGTGGGTGGGCTCAGGGTGCAGTGCCCTGCGCCCCGAGCCCAGCCTTTTTTATGCCAATTAGAGCCACTGGCTCTAATCATGTGCGTCGCAAAAAAAAAAACAAACATATAGAACTCTATGAACTCTATGCATCCGGGCCTCACATGTAGATTAGGGGGCAGGCACATAGAGATTAGGGGGGTCCCTGTGCCCCTTATGGACGGGCCACTGCTGCTACACACGGATCAAAATTCGGCCGGTTCAGCTTCTGAATTGGCTTCTGTCAAACAGTTCTGCTGCAAAATCTCCTTCAATCAGCTGATCATTGTATTCTGACAGTGGAGGAATCCCTGCTGTCAGAATACGGTGGCACAGTGGGAGGATTCCTCCATCCACATTGCTTGTGTGGATGCAGGAATCTGTTCATTTTCTATCATATCCCTTTCTATCCCAGAACTTCTCCTCCAACCCAGTGTGCACCTCCAGCGACCATGCCTTGCTATCATAGGCGGGTCCGGGACATTATACAGATTTTACATTTGACCAGATATGTACTTAATGTTAAAACATTTTTAATAAACTGCCCACTAGATGGTGCTTCCCTTTCTTTACACACACACACATGCGATTCTTTGCAGTGCGATTTGCGCCTGTTCATTTTGTATTGATGCAAATCGCACCACAAAGTATCAATTTTGGTATTGGGAGCATTTTTTAAAGCTTGGTATTGGCACAGACACCGGTATCAGCATCAGTGCATCCCTATTACAAACCAGCTTGATGATTGATCTAAAAAAGTCAGGTGACAGTTCTAAAGCTGGCCATAGATGATTCATTTTGAGGTTTTTTTTTTCTGATCAGCCAGTTGGCTGAAAGACTGCTTTATCATAAATTCTCATGATTCATTGTTAAAGAGAAACTCCAGCCCAAACTTTTTTTTTCTTTTGGATGGAGGGAAGAATGGCTGGAATGTCCTTCTCTTTAATATTGCTGACTTTGTTCTCACATGGTTGAGTTCCACCTCACCTCCTTTCCTGCTGGCTGGTGTCACACAGGAAAGAAAGTAAGTGGGGGTTTAGAAATCCTGTTTATTTTTGTTGCCAACTCTGTCCCTTTAAGGAGAATTCTCTCACTTCCTGTCCCGATGACAGTTTTTTAGATAGACAGGAAGTGAGTGGAAATCTCCCCAACAGAATGAATAGACAAATAAATCTTTCAATGGTTTTGTTACTTTTCCACTGTAAATGAACTAAAAATTGTCTGGAGTTCTGCTTTAATACTTACGCAGCCTAGGCTAGCCAATAGATTCATTTTAGGTCATAGTGGTGGTGGAATAAACTGAATATGAAATATGGTTACATTATGTGCAGTATCTCACAAAAGTGAGTACACCCCTAACATTTTTGTAAATATTTTATTATAACTTTTCATGTGACAACACTGAAGAAATGACACTTTGCTACAATGTAAAGTAGTGAGTGTACAGCTTGTTTAACAGTGTAAATTTGCTGTCCCCTCAAAATAACTCAACACACAGCCATTAATGTCTAAACCGCTGGTAACAAAAGTGAGAACACCCCTGAGTGAAAATGCCCAAATTGGGCCCAATTAGCTATTTTCTCTCCTCAGTGTCATGTGACTCATTAGTGTTAAAAAGGTCTCAGGTGTGAATGGGGAGCAGGTGTGTTAAATGTGGTGTTATTTCTCTCACTCTCTCATACTGGTCCCTGAAAGTTCAACATGGCATCTAATGGCAAAGAACTCTCTGAGGATCTGAAAAAATAATTGTTGCTCTACATAAAGATGGCCTAGGCTATAAGAAGATTGCCAAGACCCTAAAACTGAGCTGCAGCGTGGTGGCCAGGACCATACAGCAGTTTAACAGGATAGGTTCCACTCAGAACAGGCCTCGCCATGGTCGACCAAAGAAGTTGAGTGCACGTGTTTAGCGTCATATCCAGAGGTTGTCTTTGGGAAATAGACATATGAGTGCTGCCAGCATTGCTGCAGAGGTTGAAGGGGTGGGGGGGTCAGCCTGTCAGTGCTCAGACCATACGCCGCACACTGCATCAAATTGGTCTGCATGGCTGTCGTCCCAGAAGGAAGCCTCTTCTAAAGAGAATGTACAAGAAAGCCCGCAGTTTGTTGAAGACAAGCAGACTAAGGACATAGATTACTGGAACCATGTCCTGTGGTCTGATGAGACCAAGATAAACTTATTGGGTTCAGATGGTGTCAAGCGTTTGTGGTGGCAACCAGGTCAGGAGTACAAAGACAAGTGTGTCTTGCCTACGGTCAAGCATGGTGATGGGAGTGTCATGGTCTGGGGCTGAGTGAGTTCTACCGGAACTGGAGAGCTACAGTTTATTGAGGGAACCATGAATGCCAACATGTACTGTGACATACTGAAGCAGAGCCTGATCCCCTCCATTCGGAGACTGGGCCGCAGGGTAGTATTCCAACATGATAACGACCCCAAACACACCTCCAAGACGACCACTGCCTTGCTAAAGAAGCTGAGGGTAAAGGTGATGGACTAGCCAAGCATGTCTCCATACCTAAGCTCTATTGAGCATTAGTGGGGCATCCTCAAACAGAAGGTGGAGGAGCGCAAGGTCTCTAACATCCACCAGCGCCGTGATGTCGTCATGGAGGAGTGGAGAAGAGGATTCCAGTGGCAACCTGTGGAGCTCTGGTGAACTCCATGTCCAAGAGGGTTAAGGCAGTGCTGGAAATAATGGTGGCCACACAAAATATTGACACTTTGGGCCCAATTTGGACATTTTCACTTAGGGGTGTACTCACTTTTGTTGCCAGCAGTTTAGACATTAATGGCTGTGTGTTGAGTTATTTTGAGGGGACAGCAAATTTACACAATTATACAAGATGTACACTCACTACTTTACATTGTAGCAAAGTGTAATTTCTTCAGTGTTGTCACATGAAAAGATATAATAAAATATTTACAAGAATGTGAGGGTGTACTCAGTTTTGTGAGATACTGTATGTAACTCCACCTTAGATTATCGAAAATGGTAGGGTTCCTTTAAAAATAAATTCTATATTAATTAGGGTGATCAGACGTCCCCGGTTTCCGGGGACAGTCCCCGGATTGAGGACACTGTCCCCGGACCACGTCTGTCCCCGGATCTGTCCCCGGATTCAGGGGGGTGCCTATACTTATTGCTGACAGCCTAGCCCTAGTAGGACATGCAGCAATGTCAATATCTAGCCAGTGTGGTTTGGATTGGTGGGCAAGCTGGGAGCGTAGGGCCGCAGTGACACAGAGTGAGTGGAGCTGTCAAACCCAAGCTCTGATGTCAGGGATGGGCAGGGCCGATATGCGGAGCTCCGCCCCCTCTGTCAGACAGCCCATGCATAAACAAATAGCCGACGATTTATGCATTGGTGGGCTGGGAGGAAGGTGGCAGGGGGCAGGACGAATTGTAACTAGTGTATATGTACCCACAGTTGTGTATAATTCAGGTTTATTATACACCGCTGTGGGTACACATACACCAGTTACAATTGGTCCCACCACCTGCTACCTTCCTCCCTGCCCACCAATGCATAAACACCGGCTATTTGTCTATGCATGGGCTGACTGACAAAGGGGGCATAGCTCCGCATATTGGCCCCGCCCATCCCGACATCAGAGGGTGGACTTGACAGCTCCATTCATTCTCACTACTCAGGCAGTCTTGGGGCGCAAATCGGAAACCCTGGGGGTGTGTCTTGGATGTCTATGATCAACATCTCTGTCCAGCATCTTTCCCTGGGGAGCTCTGACCTCCCCCTACAGAGCAGCACATATAGAGAGATGACCAGCTGTACCCACCAATCACTGCACCTGGGCATAACAAATCCTGAAGAGAGGAGCAGTGCAGTCACCAAGCAGAGACACAACCTCTGAAGATAGCAGGTTTGCTTACTCTTCTATCAAAACTCCATCTCATCTATCTGCTGCTGCACCGGCCTTATCTCCCCCCTGCAAAGTCCCCCCCCCCCGCAAAGTCCTCACAATCTCCAGGGCACACACAGATTGCATGCTGCATACCTTGGCATCCCCTCAGACACTGTAAGTAAGACTACTCAGCTACCTACAACTTCTTTCTGTTAACTAATTGTAGCGCTGATAGATTTTTCAATCTACCGCTTATATGTAAATTTAGTGGGTCATCAGTTCTGTATATAGTTCTTATTTAATCTATGGATAAATTAGCCTCTGTTCCAGTCTTGGCTGTGTTGCGTGCAGTTCCACTCCGTCGCCTGTAGATGTCGGTGTCACTACAGACCGGAGCTGGAAAGCAACAGGCTGAGGTATATTGAGTGCTCTTCTTTCCCAGAAGTAACTCGGCAGAGGTTGTCCCCTGCGATGCATTCTGGGAAGGGGTATTTAAGGGACAGACGCCATTTTTCTTGGTCTCTTTCTTTGCACCTGCTGGCCCTCCTGGCCGACAGGTATGTGCTAGGAGTCCTACCTCGTGGTCCTCTGGGCTGGAGGAATGCGTTGCTGCAGCGTGTGAGTGGGCCCAGAAGTCTGTCTGGGGCCTACTACTACTACTGCAGGGATGGTCCTGTGCTGTCTGTCCTGCGGGAAGAAGCCGGACAATTGAGAAGATCCAGGGAGGACCCGTTTTGAAAGGATCATGCGGAGCGCTGGTCTAGAGAGGGGCCTGGTGACTCAATTGGAGGACGCATCTTAATTCAACCTACCACATAGTACTGCCGGGTCAGCTTAAAGGTTCTGGTACTGTGTTGCTGTTCATCTAAAACTACTACGTCCTGTGGCAGTGGATCGTGCAGTTACATTGTTCTTCTCAAGTCTGTGGCAGAGACTTTTCTTGTTCGTGCTATGCTCCGGCTGCTAGGTCAGTGAGAGAGGCCTATCCGGGTGGGCAAAAGATTAAATCTTGGACTGAAAGAATACTTGTCCTTAAGTATTTGAACTTCCCTGAAACTTCCTCTCTACCTCTTACCTGCTACTTCTTTCGTTTATCTCCCATTAAAGCATTGGAAAAGTACTAAAGTGACTGGTTCATACGTTGTGAATACAAAGTTCAACATGGACTCTAGGTTCCTGATATGGTGAAAATACAGGTAATGGGTGGCGGCAACAGCCCGATCAAAATCAGCAGCTCCTAATGGAGTTATTGCTACATAATGATGTACCAGAAAAGTCTTTACACAAAATCATGGCTGCACTTATGGCACCTCTCACCTCTCGTCTTGTGTCATTGCAGCCTTGCCCAGTGTCTTTGCAGCCTTGCCCAGGCAGGCTGATTATTTAAAATTTGCGCCAATCTCCGCTGATTGCGAGAGGAGAGGAGCGAGTGCTCCTCTCGCAGTCCCACCCAGTCCCGCCCCTATGATGGACATGGATCCAATGGCAGAACTGGGCGTGACTGTGAGCGGAGCCGAGAGGAGCCGAGCCTAGCCGAGTACACTCAGCTATGTGTATATCGGCGGCGCTCGCTCCTCTCCCCTCAGCGGAGCGGAGAACACGCACCCACCCAAAAAGTGCGTGTTATATGCCGATAGATACGGTAATTGGTGTCTTTGCAGTTTAACTAATTCCTATATAGAGAAAAAAACTGCGCTAGTAAGATATGTCATTGAATCACACAATAAAAAAGCAGCAGCATGCAGTGCGATAACACAAAAAGTCCAATATTTTAAAACGAAAGCTGCGCTAAAAGAGAAATGTCCAAAAAGGCTTTTTCTATGAGCATCCAACAGAAGCATTTAAAATCCTGCAAACACCATGATGTGCACACATAGACAAGGTGAAGTGCCCGACCACTGTAGCTGTAGATTGAGCTTATCAGAGCAGCAAGCAGTGAAAGCAGAAGGCTTGCAACCCAGCCGAGGCCTTTGTAGATGGTAATTTAAATGGTTGATGATCTCACTCGCTCCAAGCTAGGATGTCCGTTCCCTCAGTATGCAAACCACAAAAGAAAAGAACTGGCCATAGTGTAATATATCCAAGGTATTATATGGACATCCAATAGAGGCACTTAAATTGCAGCAAACACCATGAAGTGCACACAAAACCGAAGTGAGAAGCCCGACACAAAACGGAGCCCGTCCTCCTCATCAAATCACATGATAGCGTCACTACGTGAGGCACGTAGTGACGCTACCACATGATTTGATGAGGAGGACGAGCTCCGTTTTATGTTTGTGTATGCCAGCCGGCTTTTACATACGCGATACCATTACTTCTTAACTGTAAGTGCAATACTTTATCCTATTAAAGTTACCTTGGATTTATTACACTATGGCCAGTTCTTTTCTCTTTTGGGTTATATACTGAGGGAACGGATATCTTAGCTGGAGTGAGGGAGAATATTAATCGTCATCTGCAACTTTTAAAGGCCCCGGCTGGGTTGTAAGCCATCTGCTTTTAATGCTTGCTGTTTGGTAAACTCAATCTACAGCTACGGTGGTCGGGCTTCTCACTTCGGTTTTGTGTGCACATCATGGTGTTTGCTGCAATTTAAGTGCTTCTATTGGATGTCCATATAATACCTTAGATTTTTTTATTTTTGGACATTTCTCTTTTAGCGCAGCTTTTGTTTTAAAATATTTAAGTAATTCCTGAACCTTGCACTCTGTACAACGCACTCCTGAACCTTACACTCTGTACAACGCACTCCTGAACCGTGCACTCTGTATGTAATGCATGCCTGAACCTTGCACTCTGTACGTAGCATCCTCCTGAGCACTGCACTCTGTATGTAGCATCCTTCTGAGCCCTGCACCCTGCACGTAGCATCCCCCTGAAGCCTGCACGTAGCATCCCCCTGAAGCCTGCACATAGCATCCTCCTGAGCCCTGCACCCTGCACGTAGCATCCTCCTGAGCCCTGCACCCTGCACTTGGCATTCCTCCTGAGCCCTGCACCCTGCACGTAGCATCCCCCTGAAGCCTGCACGTAGCATCCTCCAGAACCCTGCACGTAGCATCCTCCTGAGCCCTGCACCCTGCACATAGCATCCTCCTGCACCCTGCACGTAACATCCTCCTGCACCCTGCATGTAGTATCCTCCTGCACGTAGCATCCTCCTGCACCCAGCACGTACCACCAGCATACAGGGGGCACACTGACCACCAATATGCAGGGCTAGTGGTTACCAGTATACAGAGGACATAACAAAGTAAAAACACTGCCATGCAACAAAAAAAAATCTCAAAAACAATAAGAGAATCTTGTTAGCTGGTTCCCTCATCTAATGCGAATCAATAAAAAGCAAAAAATGCAGCGCTGCCCTACATGTTATCTATAAAATTGTACAAATGGACTTATAAGGGCAATGGTAACACCTATAAATTAAGATCCAGAGCAAATCAACCAATGTATTGCAATATGAATATAGTAATGATGATCTTACCCCCTCTGAAAAAAAAAAAAAAAAACATGATTTGCACATTGCAGCTCTGCAATATTTCTTACCTTTTGCAGAGTTGGTGACACCATCACTACTATGTTCTAATACACTGCTTGATTTGCATCTCTGTTATTATTGTATGTAGGGGGTTTCACCATTATTTGCACATTGAAGCTCTGAAATTTCTCAAAATATTTTTGCAGAGGGGGTGACACCATCACTACTATATTGCAATACATTGGTTGTTTTGCACTGGATATTATTTTATAGGTTTTACCGTTATACTTATAAGTCCATTTGTAGAATTGTATAAAGGAAGAGTAGAGTTGTGCTGCATTTTTTGGCTTTTTATTGGTATACAGAGGCCAGGATATACTGATCACCATTGTACGCCATGAAGAAACCTCCACTTTCTGACCACGGCAACTTGCTGGCCACACCCACTTTTGGCCACGCCCACAGGTAGCGCACCACACTAGCACCCTCACTTTTACCTCAAGCACCACCATAGCACCCCCCAAATAATTGTCTGGAGCCGCCCCTGCCCGGATTGGATTTGAATTTAGCTGCCCCATCCCTCCCCTCCCAAAAAATTCTAAGAAGTATCTTTTTTTATCTCATGGAGGAAGTGTGAGAAATAAAATATATATCATTTTTACAATCATTCCATACTCACATACCACATACACTGCATATATCATTTAGGAAAATATGCTTATAAAATATTTTGCCATTTGCCAATAAAAAAAAATTAAAAAAATGTCCCCGGATTTAATTTTAAAAATCTGGTCACCTTAATATTAATGCCATATAAATTAAAGTCCATCACAGATACATTACCAAAAGTAAAGATCTGACATTATCTTGGATGTTGATGAAATGACTGGCTGAGTACAAAACTAGTGTCAGATGCACAGGATGGATAATAGAACTCCGCACATAGTAATGAGTCCAGCTTCAGTCCACCAGTATTTCATGAATTACACTTAATTACACTAATCGCTCTAATTACTCTGCTCTTTTCACAATTTAGAGAACTATGAACCGCCAGCCAAGCCGTGCTCACCGCTGAGACTTTTTACAGTCACCGTTAGAGATTTGCATTTCAAAACCCACTTTAAATGTAAAATATTTGTATAAGGAAAGAGGAGAAGAGACCACCTGTGCTGAAGACAGAATAACAGTTATTAGAATGTGTAAGAGATAGATTATGGTCCTATGGGCATTGTATGAAACGGAAAACTCTAAAGAGTGAGTTTATAAAGTCTGGGCTAATCTTCACCGCTTATAAAGCAACCTATCCATGGGTAAATGAAGTTATCAAGTAAATATTTGGTGACTCTGCAAGTGAAATTATGACAAATCTGCAGCAAATGTCTGCCAAATGAAAATAGATCAAAGTCACTGCGTTAAAATGCTATTAAATAGTTATCCGTGCAATTAAAAAGGTAAGCTAAAAAGGAATCAAGCTGTGATTTTTGGAGATTAGTTACATTTGTTTTCTGAAGAGGCCATTGATAACAGCTGTCCATCTCTGGTTGGATCTGGAGGTGGTCAATTTATATTCTGCAAATTCTTTATTTATTTAACCGTTTGCCGCTCATAGGACATCCATGGGCGACCTCGGGTTTCAGTGTTTATACCGGGATGATGCCAGACATTATCCTGGTATTGATCCTTTCAGCTGGAAATTCCCTTCAAGGCAGAAGTGATCTGAATGGTTAATTAGCTACTCCATCACTTCTGCAGGTGGTTGAAGGGGGTCCCACCCCTATCCCTCCGCTGCCTCTCCCGGGTTCTACCCGGGAACTATGCAGCCGGCGGCGATGGCCACCCTGAACATAGAGAGAGGAACTGACGTCATTCCCCTCCCTCTGTAACCCCAGAAACAGGGAACCATGAGTAGTTCATCACTTTTGGTTCCACTTGGCCTGCGGCCAAGAAAGTGGCCAGGAAAGCAGCCGATCAGAACAATCTGTGTCTGATCAGCTGCATGGGAGGCCAGAGGAGAGATTTGGTCTAATGGATCCCAGATCTCTCCATAAAGAGGACCTGTCATGGCCCATGCTGGCACAAGGGATGTTGGTTATCCCTTGTGATAGCAATAAAGTTAATACAAAAATAAAAAAGTGTAAAAAAAAAAAAAAAAAATTGTATAAAATTAATTAAAAAAAGTGTAAAGTGGCCCCGTCCCACCGTGCTTATGTGCTAATGCGAATGCATATGTTACTCCCGCGTGCGTATGTAAACGGTGATCGCACCACACATCTGAGTTATTGTCACAAACATCAGAGCAACAGCAATAATTCTAGCAGCAAACCTCGTGTGCAACTCTAAACTGGTAACCTGTAAAGGCGTTTAAAGCAACGGCTATGGAGAATTGTAAGCACCGTCGTTTTCCACCATTCCACGGGCAGGCGCATTTTTTAAGCATGGCGTGTCAGGTATCTATTTACTCGGCGTAACATCATCTTTCGCATTGTACAAATAAATTGGGCTAACTTTAGTGTTTTGGGGTTTATTTAATTCATGAAAGTGTTTTATTTCCAAAAAATTGCGTTTGAAAAACTGCTGTGCAAATACCGTGTGACATAAAAAATTGCAACACCCACCATTTCATTCTATAGGGTCTCTAATAAAAAAAAAATGTATAATGTTTGGGGGTTCTAAGTAATTTTCTAGCAAAAAAAAAGTACATTTTTACATAGTGTGCGAAGTGTCAGAATTGGCCTGGATGAGAAGTGGTTAAAGTATCCAGCATACATACAATTTCAGAAATACAAGGAAAACATCCTGTTGCACATATGAAGTACATAAACAAACCATCACTATTCTAGGGTGTACTGGATGATGTGAATACGGATACGGAAGTTTGTCTCAATTAAATTGTGTGTGTGGGGGGGGTAAGTTTCGGGGGGGTACAGGGCTAAGGGAAGGGAAAGGGGGTTGGTGGAGGAGGAAAGAAGGAAAAATTGTGAGGGGAGAGGTAGGGTTGAGGGGGAAGGAGGGTAAGAAAAAAAAATGATGATAATAATAAGGGCAAAGAGGTTGGTGGGGTTTGGGGGGTTGGAATATGCTTGAACAAGGATGACGAACCACATCACATCACTGTGTACAGGATCCAAATAAGGCTTTACCTGAGAATGTAAACATATTCCAATGGATCCAAGTTTTGGAGTAGGCCTCGTGTTTATTTTGAGCTCCTCCTGGATGTCCTCCATCCAGTACTTCGACTTTCATGAGCCAGAGTGAGATGGAGGGAGGGTGTGGATCTTTCCATCTCAGCGCAATACTCGATTAGGCCTTGTTAAGAAGGTGGACGAGAATCAATTTTTTTGTTTGTTTTCTTGGTGATATTCTGGGCATGTAGGAGGAAGAAAGCAGGATCCTCCGGGAGAATGTAATCAGTAAATGTTTGCGAGATTTTATGCACCTCTTTCCAGAAGTGTTCCACTTTTAGGCAGGACCAGAAAACAGCTCATTTTATATTCAAAGGTTTGCAGCATTTGGGCAAATTTTGGCCTAACATCACAGTAACGACAAATAATCAGATATTAACAACTAAAGTGTATCTAAACCCAAAACCAAAAAATGTTATATATTGCAGGTAATCCTGCACATAGCATGCTTCTTTTCCCTGGGTGGCTACATCAGTACTTCACTGTATCTATGGAGGGAGCCCTGGTTGTCACCCTAGGCCGCTTTCCTGATATGAATTACATGTCCCTAGTTCTTCATCTCTGTTAGATGAGGTGCAGAGGAACTGACAGTCTACAGAAGACAGGTAGGAAGGAAAATAACTTTCGGGGCAGTTCACAGAAAGTGACAAGGACACTGCATTTCTGGTAAGATTGACAGGTATTTTCTGTACTCTCTGAAAATCTTCTTAACTTAACCACTTGTTGACCGCCGCACGCCGATTTACATCAGCAGAACGGCACAGACAGGTAAAAGGGAGTACCCGTACATCCCTATGAATTTGCCGCCTAGCGGGCACGCGCCGCGGGAGCGTGCCCGCAGGTCCCACAAACTCGATGTTCGACGGCGGCCCGCCATTGCGGAGATTAGAGGCAGAGCAGGGAGATGTAAACAAGGCATTTCCCTGTTCTGCCTAGCAACATGACAGGGATCTACTTTTCCCTGTCATTGGGAGCAGTGATCTCTGTCATGTTGTAGTGAGCCCATCCCCCCTACAGTTAGAACACATCCAGGGAACACACTTAACCCCTTGATTGCCCTCTAGTGCTTAACCCCTTCCCTGCCAGTGTAATTTATACATCAGTGGCTATTTGTAGCTCTGATCACTGTATAAATGTCAATGATCCCAAAATAGTGTCAAAAGCGTCCGCCATAATGTCACAGCCCCGATAAAAATCACAGATTGCGCCATTACTTGTATAAAAAAAAAATAATAATAATAAAAATGCCATAAATCTATCCCCTATTTTGTAGACGCAATAACTTTTGCGCAAACCAATCAATATACACTTATTGTGATTTTTTTTTACTAAAAATATGTAGAAGAATACATATCAGCCTAAACTGAGGAAAAAAATTTTGTTTTTTTATATATTTTTTTTTGGGGGGGTATTTATTATAGCAAAAAGTAAAAAAATATTGCTTTTTTTAAAATTGTCGCTCTTTTTTTGTTCATATCGCAAAAAATAAAAACTGCAGAGGTGATCACATACCACCAAAAGAAAGATCTACTTGTGGGAAAAAATGGACGTCAATTTTGTTTGGTCATAACGTCGCACGACCGCGCAATTGGCAGCTAAATCGACGCAGTGCCGTATCGCAAAACATGCTCTGCTCAGGAAGGGGGTAAATTCTTCCGGGGCTGAAGTGGTTAAAGAAAAAGAAAATGAATTTTGCCCCCGCATCTAAGGACCCCCAAGCTGCAAAATATTACAATTTTGTTTTTGGTTTTGGATATTGGTTAAGGGTTTGGATATTGGTTAAGTTTAAGATTCTGAACGTCTAATTAATTAAGTGGGTAATTTAATGAATTTGGATTTTTTTCCCTTAATAATCTTAAAATGGAACTCTAGCCCAAGCTATAGAGATTATAGACTGTTTTATTTTGCTATATGTGTTCCCTTCCCTTCAGTTCTGGTGTTAGATACTCTGCTATGATTTTACTGCTGGCTGCATTGCTATTGGTAAGACATCCCCACTTGTGACAGGTGGTCACTAGGAAATAAAGCCATGGAACGTCTTCCCCATAGGGGACATAGGCAGCAGTATGAGAGAGTTCCTAAACCTTCCTCCTTTCCATTCAAACTAGTTAAAAATAAGTAAATAAATAGGTGTCAACTTTTGCTGATAAAAATGCTAGTTTGACCTCAGAAGTTCTTATCAGCATTCTTGTTTTGGGCTAGTTACTCAACTATTAAATAAAGAATGTCATCAGCTAGTGAAGGATAATATATTATGGCTTTTTTGTTTCCAACATGTGAGAAAAATTAACAGGTGGGTGAAGCAGCCATGCTGATTACTGAGTAGTCACTGGGACCTTGTGGGCCTTGTTGCTGCTGAACCCCCTGTATCCCAACTCTATTCCCCTAGTATGCTGGAATCTTGTGTGACCTCTTGTGCCCTGTTACTGCTGACCTCCCTGTATTCCTGCCCTGTCCCCCCAGCATGCTGGGACCTTGTGGGCCCTGTCGCTGCTGAACCCCCTGAATCCCAGCCCTGTCCCCCTAGTAGAATGGGATCTTGTGACCTCCTGAGCCCTATCACTGCTGAACCCCCTGTATTCCTTCCCTGTCCCCCTAGCATGCTGGGATTTTGTAACCTCCTGGGCCTTATCACTTCTGAACCCTTGTATTCCTTCCCTGCCCCCCCCCCCCCCCCCCCCCCCCAGCATGCTGGGATTTTGTAACCTCCTGGGCCCTATCACTTCTGGACCCCTGTATTCCTTCACTGTCCCCCCAGCATGCTGGGATCTTGTGACCTCCTGGGCCCTGTCATTGCTGAACCCCTGTATTCCTTCCCTATCACCCCCCCCCTTCCCATTACTCTTCATACAGACAACATGTTACAAAGGGAAGCCTAGGACACCTGGCGTTTTTGGATCACATCTTGGTGGCGTGAACCTAAATCATAAACTATTTTATTAGAAAGCTCGTAAACCAGAATTGTAGTTAACTTCCTCTGATATCTGACCAGTTCTTTTAGCACACAAAGTTAAACAAGACTGGATTTACAAATATACATTTTTACAAGACTCTGATATTTCCAGACCTATAACATCTGGGTGGTCCTGGTAAATGCAGTTTTCCTTGAAGTCATGCTTTTATCTTGTGCATTACAAAAAATAACCTTGGGATTTTAAAGGTGCCATCAACACGCAAATACAATATATGTTGATGGCACCTTTAAAATCCCAAGGTTATTTTTTGTAATGCATTCTTTATTCGGGGATATGGTGCCCTTAAACTCCAGGCATATCCATGTGTTTTGTTTTTTTTTTGTTTTATGCTTTATCTTAGTAAGTATTAGCTGAGGAGTGTGAGCTACACACATTTCATGATCATTATTATTGAGATTATGTGAGGCCCTCAACCAGAAGAGCAATAGAGAAATAGAAGTATAGACAAAAAGTATCTCAGGGCCTATAATCTAGGCATGAAAGATCGTTCTATATGATTCTAAAGGAGCTATTTATAAAGAGTCAAATAACTTTGTTCAGTCATTTTCTAATGGTTATGACATGCTTGCTCTCCAGAGAAATCTGTCACTCCCCACTTTACACCAGCTTGCCATTTTGCAAATGTTTTCAGCCATTTTTTCAAAACTGTATTGAATTTCCAAGTTGCAAAAACTGATTGAGAGATAATGAAATAAATGATAATGAAATGAATGGCACCAAAGACATTGCACCACTCTTCTAAACTGTGAAAATGGAGCAGATCCAGCTCCTAATTACTAAATTAGCTGCAGGATCAGGCTCTTTCTGCACCTCCCTCCACCACTGAGCTGAGTACAGAAGGGAGGAGAATGCCAGGTGTAGGGGAAGGGGCTTTCCCTGCCCATATCCAGTTCACTGTGTGGGCAGATAGAGGCATGTAAGCTATCTACCAGGTTACCTGCAAACAGTTACACATACACTAAGTCCAATCTAGCAGTGATTTGTTTCAGTTTTCTACTTTGAAACCTGCCACAATCTCTGTGTTAATTACTCTTGGAACCTCTGCGAGTTTCCATTTCACTTACCAAGCTCAGAAAGCACAGAGCTGCTTGCACCAGCCTACCTTTGCAATCATCCATGTGCACTGCAGATAATATAGATACACCAATTGCTCTGTGGTTATATGATCTCCACTGAAAAGGAGAATCAGCCAATCTGAACTCTGATGCACCTCTTCAGCAGGCGAGGATTCTGGCTATGTAAGCGGCACTGAATGGAACCCAGAGCAACATTTCTCTAGTACTTCTAGTATTTCTCAATAAAGGAACATGTCTAAAACCCTTTATTTTTCAATTTTAGCAAGACCGTTAGAAGGTTGCGTATAAGCCCATTCTAAGTATTCCGGCACAAAATGAGACTAGTCTCTGCAGACAATTTTTACATCTCAGTTTCAAGTGCAGCTGTTCACACCTGGAAACCTTTCTTGTCATTTTACATGAAGGGTAACAGTATTTAAAATCATTCTTTTTGGTCTCAATAATATGTATACTTTGGCCTTACACAAAGGTGCAATCAGTTCTGCTATTACAAACAATGACTTGGCAATGACCAGCTACCCTCTTCCTCTTGTTAGGAATTCCCAAACCTAGTGAGATGCCCCTACCACCTACATTGTGGGTTATTCTCACCAGTATAGACACTAAAGATACAGTGAAGAGATGCAATTTCGTTACTGTCTGCAGAGGCAGGAAGTAAGGACATTGCCTTCCATGCTGGACATAGAATGGGATACCTAAATCAGAATGCTTCCCCTGCTTCATCAGTGTATTTGACCGTCAGTATTTCGGTCCTCCATTTTACTTGTTTCCATTTCACTTTCTGTGCTTATTTCGTCCTTAGATTGATCCGAGATCTCTCCTTGCTTTTTTCCAGAATCTTTTGCCTTCTCTTGTGGCGCTTTTTGCTGTTTTCTCAATCCTGGGCTCTTCGGGCTTACCTCCTTGGTCATATATTGTTTAATCGTACTGGTATTGCCTTTCCCTTTTGGAGTTTTGGGTTCGCTGCTGTTCGTAGTTTTTCCTTTCATACTGGTTTTTTTATTTATAGTTTTCCGCTTCCCCAGTTTTACTACCTTTTATTGCTAATGCTTGATTTGCCCTGCCGCCTTTGGCGATTAGCCCGCGCCAGTCCTTAGTTCAACAATACCGCTATCTCCTTATGTAGCTGTTAAAGACATTGAAAAATAAGGCTATTTACACCGACAGGTTCGCCCTTTAATCTGAGATGGTACCAAGGGCTTGTGATATGCCTGATAACGTGGGCTGCTATAGTCTGTATATGAATGTGTGTCTTCTTCTTTCCTTCTTTATTTTTCAAGACTTACACCCCCACAAGTGTAAGGTCCTCCGCTCAAAACTACTAACAGTCAATTAATCAGGGCTAGCTTATGTGTGGACAATTTGCCTTACGTTTGGACCAAAGGAGTTATCTATGGGTCACCCAGCGAGCTGGTGAACAGGCGGTCAGATCTAATAACTGAAAGGTCTGCTAAAAACCAGGTATATATATATATATATATATATATATATATATATATATGTGTATATATATATATATATACACACATACAGTATACACGCACACGCACACATTGATATATGCATTAGGAATAGTAGCCGGTCTAAGACTTTCGCCAGCCAGGCTTTTTTCCCCCACTTTACATGTTTTACAGGTTTGTTGTTAGCCTGTTTAAATTACAGCTAATTTATGTGCTCAGTCATGTATATTATTTAATAAATGTATGTAGTAGATGCTAATTGAGTGATGCAGTGTTACATAAATGTTTCAATTATGCTGTGTAGCTGTGTGGTTTGCTACGTTTCCCACTTAGCTGATTGCATACAGCAGCTCCTTGACATTTAGAAAGACTTGGCAGCCCTGTGGCTGTCCCAGCATCTCTGCTCAGTCACTGGCTGTCGGGGATTGTAGTTCCTTAGCTGCCCATTGCTTATTTATGGGTTTTTTTCACACAGTATTTTTAAACAGCAGTTATTGTACTTTAAGTTTTTGGAATGAGGAACTGTAACTATAAAATATAAGCCCAAACTGAATGACATTCACTTAACTACAGCACTGTATATCATAAATAATTGGCATTTAAAGAAATACTTTTTACATCTTTTTATTCCTTGTTGCATCGTAATTCTGATGATTTTCTGTATTCACTTCCCCTCTACATGCATGCACTTGGTCAATGGCTTTACAAAGGGTGGGTTTTCTGATGTTGACAACAATGCACCATGTCTATGTAGCGGGCACCTACTTTTTAGCTAGGTGACCTTTCCTAATAGTTTCTATGTCCGGTAAATTTAAACAGGCTTGTGCTATTACAGCAGGCCTGTCTGTTGTTAATTTCCATTTGATTGGCAGGTAGTTTGTATGCTAGTCTCGGCCAATCATTAATTTGCTTGGTAACATCTGGGACTCTCATATAAAAGTCAGGTCACATGGTCAGTGAGGAGTCCTGTCCTGTTCCAGTTCTTCCAGAGAGAGCCAAGCCAGAGGTTCCCCCTCCTGGGGAGCCCCTGGGGGGGCTTCATTGAGACACACAGCGGAGTTAGTGATACCGGACAGCATATGGTCGCTGGTGCCATAGGGTGCCCCTACGGGAAAGGGAGCAGTCCATAAAGGAAGAAAAGGGAACAGAGGAACCATGCAGGAGAAACAGCAGCTAAGTGGAGGACAACAACTGGGTGATCGATTACTTATGAGCGACACACGGGCTATTGATCAAGTGAGTGAAAAGCCCAAGGGAGGGGTACTGTCCAGAGGCTGAGGGTTGTTGGTACGCAAGTCAAGTGAGATGGGCGGTGATGGCCTATGACTTCGGGTTCAGCAATGTCCCGGGATTTCAATCAGTCAGGCGGGAAGAGTTATTCAGAGTGACTTTTCTTTAGCTCAACTTGGAAGTACCATGTAGATGGGAAGTAGTGGTAAAAAGGTAGCGGTAAAGATGCAAGCACACATATAGAGAAACAGACTGTTCCTAGAAGTTCTGCAGATAAAGGCGTTATTCAGAGTGACTCTTTATCGATTATTCTCTATCAAAAATCTACTTCCATCTTCCCTGATAAAGTAATCATCCAGTTTTGAATCACTATCACCCGCAATGCTAGAAGTCTTTGCAAGTGAAGCAAGGAAGCAATGATAATGTAATAAAAGAGCATCTCAAAGGAAGTCCCTCTCCCATCCCATTTCATGTTGTTGAATAAAGCAAGAGAAAAAGTAACAAGGACTGTGAGTTGTGAATCTATGGGCTGCGAGAGTTGGGTGGTAAACGTGAATTACGGATATAATAATTAATCAGCCGCTCCTTCGGGGGTAAGCGCTACATCTACATAATGTGTGTTGAAATATTCACTTGTAGTCTCTATCAGAAGTCTATGTGACAGGGTGACAATGCAGGGGCGCGGTTGGGAGACAGGGTCAGTGTTGAAAACCTATAAAAGTGTCCGAACAAGGACTTTCACGGCGGGATCACTGAGTATTAATTTACACATGGGTGTGCCTATCTAGGACATCAGTGCTATCTGAATGAGAGACACGGAACCAACGGGAGCAAATGTGAAAAAGGACCGA
The DNA here is from genome assembly GCF_042186555.1 of Aquarana catesbeiana. Classification (NCBI taxonomy): domain Eukaryota; kingdom Metazoa; phylum Chordata; class Amphibia; order Anura; family Ranidae; genus Aquarana; species Aquarana catesbeiana. The sequence continues at coordinate 881,773,323 of NC_133324.1, forward strand.
GTGTTTACTTATGTCAAACTTGTTCCTTTGATGACTGGGGGCTGAATGATCAAGAAGCAACAAAGGAGATGGAGGAAGCACAGAACCACAGACATAATGAAGCAGAAGCAGGGGGATCCTTGTATTGCAGGACATCGGGTACCGCTTCCTCTCCAGCATGAAAACAGTGAGCAGTAAAAGAGTGGCATCATTAAAGCACATTTCAAATTTCTTGAGAACAGCAATCATCTTAGCCAGTTATGCATCTACCACTAGGTACAGTCACAAGTCAGGAATGCACTACAGTCTCATTAGAGAAATTCAAAACACTTATGTGCGGAGTGTACAGCATTGCCACAATGAACCTAAGAAGATATTCCCTGTAAGAAAGTAACATTTCTCTTTTTAAGTATAGGTCCACTTTAAAGCAGAACTCCGGGAAAAAAACTTTTTTCCATGTCCTTGTTGCTGAACTTCTACCTTTACCAACTATGCCATCCATCTTCTTCAGAGCTCTGTAGTTCCTTTGCAATAGCATGCTGATCTTGCTGAAAAAACTATTACTGCCCTGTGATATCCTGTTTGTAGGGCCACTTGCTGCTATTCCTCCTGTACTCCCAGCCAGCGGTCTTGTCACTGCCCAATAGGAAAAGAAAATGCCGCTCCAGGTGAGTGATGAAACCAGGTAGACTGGGGAATGGACTCCTCCCAGGGGTGCTAGCCTCGGCTCGCCGGCCATGCAATTTGGACAAAAGGAATGGATGGCTGCACACTGAGGTAGTGATGAATCTCTTTATTGTAAAATCCATAACATCACGGGACAGGCAACAGGTACAGGTAGACGCATTTCACACAGCGACGCTGCGCTTATTCATTACCCTGAAATGTTCCACTGACATCCCTTAAATAGTGTTCCCCCCTCCTGTCTAACTGCACCTGTTTGCTTGTCCTGTGGTTTTATTCATATTACAGATTTTACAATAAAGAGATTCGTCACTACCTCGGTGTGCAGCCATCCATTCCTTTTGTCCAACTTGTCACTGCCCAGTTGTAGTTCTTTTAAGCAAGCAGAGATTTCTATTTTGTTCCTGCTCTCTGTAGTGGGCAGAGGGGTCTCACAGCACCCGGCCTGTGCCGCCCATGGAGGTAGTCTCCTCCCTCTCCTCCTCTGCTCCCTGGTAGCCCCCACTCCACCTCCATCCCCCTCGCCACCCGCCATCTCAGTGCAGAGAGGGATCATTACCAGAAATCATCCCAATGACAGAGCGGAGATCTCGGGCTGTGACAGATCTTGTATATGAGATGCCGATCATCGTAACATCCCACCTCTGGTCCTGGCATTGGAACGCTGTCTATCACAATGCCGGTCCAGGAGGCTAGACGTGTTTTCACATAAAGATCACAGCCGAGATCCCCGCTCTGTCATCCAGATGATTTCTGGTAATGATCCCTGCTCTGCACATATGGTCCCTGATAAGCTGCACTGGTGGGCACTAATGAGACCGCACTGGTGGGCGCTGATGAGACCGCACTGGTGGGCACTGATGAGACCGCACTGGTGGACACTGATAAGCTGCACTGGTGGGCACTGGTGAGACCGCACTGGTGGACACTGATAAGCTGCACTGGTGGGCACTGATGAGACCGCACTGGTGGACACTGATAAGCTGCACTAGTGGACACTAATGAGACTGCACTGGTGGACACTGATAAGCTGCACTGGTGGGCACTGATGGGACAGCACTGGTGGACACTGGACACTGATAAGCTGCACTGGTGGACATAGACGAGACCACACTGATAGGCACTGATAAGCTGCACTGGTGGGCATAGATGAGACCGTACTGGTGGGTACTGATAAGCTGCACTGGTGGACACTGATGAGACCACACTGGTGGGCACAGATGAGACCACATTGGTGGGCATAGATGAGACCACTCTGGTGGGCATAGATGAGACCGTACTGGTGGAAACTGATGAGACTGCATTGATGGACACTGATGAGACCGTACTGGTGGACACTAATAAGACTGCACTGGTAGAAACTGATGAGACCGCACTGGTGGACACTGATGAGACCGCACTGGTGGACACTGATGAAACCGCACTTGTGGGCATAGATGAGACCGCACTGATGGGTACTGATAAGCTGCACTGGTGGGCATAGATGAGACCACACTGGTGGGCACTGATGAGACCACATTGGTGGGCATAGATGAGACCGCACTGATGGGCATAGATGAGACTGCACTGATGGGCACTGATAAACTACACTGAGGCGGCACTGATGAGGCGGCACTGATAAACTGCACTCATGGGCACTGAAAAGCTGCACTGATGGGCACTAATGAGGCTACACTTATGGCCACTGATAAGACTGCACTGATAAGCAGTGGACACTGTCCACTGCTTTACTGACACCATCCAATGCCAAATATCTGTATGAGGGGTTTCCACTATCCCTGCAAATTTTGCAGTCATTTTTTATGTATTATTTTCAGTTTGTCCATTATATATGATGTTACATATCACACAGACCGGTATTGTGGGGATATTGAAGTTTATTGAGATTTCCATACATTAGAGTTCAGTAATGATTACATAAAGCATGTAAGGACAATATGTTTATCTCCTGTTGTGGCTGGAGGGGGAGAGCACAGACATGCTTTGCATTTATAAGACTGTACCTTACCTATCTTGCTGTGTGTCAATGAGTAGTATGGCTGGCTGCCTGCATAAAGAGGGGTGTGATTTATGTTGAAGTGGGCTTGGTTACATGTACAAGCCTAGTGTACCCTCCCACATTCACTCCAATCCCAAGGATTCATGGGAAATGTAGTTTGATGTAATCAGTGTTTTAACAGCTCCTCCTTGGCAGAATACATGATGGATTTTGAATTACAGAGCTGACTTCCTGAAAATTCAATTAGACTTTTCTCTTCATTGGTAAGGAATTTCACAAATGTAATAACTGTTTAGTGTTTCGTGTGGGGTGGTATATAATGGGGGATTGTTTGCCAATGCCGGAGTTCTGCTTTAAGAGCTCCTGCACCCAACTCAAATGGGAAAGGGTCTGCCTAAAGCTAGTCAACATTTCTTCAAAGCAGACCTCATTTTTTGTCAGCAGTATGCAGACTCTACCAAGTCTCTGCATTTCAGTAAACATGTGAGAAGGTCAGAAATACAGGGGTTGATTTACTAAAACTGGAGAGTGCAAAATCTGGTGCAGCTGTGCAAGGTAGCCAATCAGCTTCTAACTTCATCTTATTCAATTAACCACTTAAGGTCCACCCTATAGCAGTTTTACTGCTATAGGGTGGCACCTCTTTGCCGGATCACATATATATATACGTAATCCGGACCTTTCGGGTAGCAGGTGCTGATTGGCAGGTATTGGAGACTCGAAGACCGCCAGCACCCGGCGATTCTTCGGTACAGAGGCAGAGAGGTGGTCTGCCTATGTAAACAAGGCAGATTGCCATTCTTTCAGGAGGGAAGGCATGGATCCTGTGTCTCTGCAAAGCAGGGACATGGATTCATGCCTTCCCCTAGTAAAAGCACCCCCCCCCCCATAGTACACAGTTAACCCTTTGATCGCCCCTGATAATAACCCCATCCCAGCCAGTGTCATTAGTACACTAACAGTGCATATTTTTTAGCACTAATCACTGTATTAGTATCACTGGTCCCCAAAAAGTGTCAAAAGTATCTGTCAGCGTCAGAATGTCCTCTGCATAATGACAGTCCTGCTATAAGTCGCCAATCGCCGCCATTACTTAAATAAATAAATAAAAATATCCCATAGTTTGCAACCGCTATAACTTTTTGCGCAAACCAATCAATATGCGCTTATTGGGATTGTTTTACCAAAAATATGTAGCAGAATACATATTGGCCTAAATTGATGAAACATTTTGATTTTTTAATTTTATCATTTTTTTATTGGATATGTTTTATAGCACAAAGTAAAAAAAAAATGTTTTTTTCACAATTGTTGATCTTTTTTTATATAAAGCGCTAAAAATAAAAACTGCGGAGGTAATCAAATACCACCAAAAGAAATCTCTATTTGTGGGAAAAAAAGGATATACATTTTATTTGGGTGCAGTGTCGCACGACCGCGCAATTGTCAGTTAAAATAACGCAGTGCTGTATGGCAGAAAATGGCCTGGTCATGAAGGGGGGGGTAAGTCTTCCAGAGGTCAAGTGGTTAAGCTTTGACAATAAAACCAGGAGGCCGAATGGTTTCTATGCAGAGCTACGCCACTCTCCAGTTTTAGTAAATCAACCTCACAAAGTGCAGGCCGCACAGTTTAAAGTAACCGTTAAAGGGATATATGTTTACTGGTTTAAGACAATATAATCAGCTAAAATCTTCCTGATCTGTAACCAGCATTTTTTTATAGATAGGTCAGCTATCAATGAAACATGTATTAATCACGTAAAACCAAATACATGTTCCTTTTTAAACACTGACATTATATAAATATAAAATATAAATATAAGTAATAAATAATGCATTAAACTGTATTGCCACATGGCTCTGAATAACAGAATAAGCATGCTTTCAATGTGAGTGCTCACACCAACATAAATTTAAAGCAGTGCATTGATTATACATATTCTGACAACCCTTGTCACTGTTCCCAGTTACTTGACCACAAGAAAGTTCATTAATCTCTTGCCAAATTCATCATCAACTTTGTCCAGAAATGAAATGAAAGCAGATAAGGTGAAGTTTAGGATCAATATATTTTTAAACTATAGATACAAATAGATGAATTTAACACAGGGGTAGGCAACCTTTTGAGCACAGTGTGCCTAAAAATGTTTTCAAAGAAATTGAGTGCCAGTTATATAAAAAATGTCAACTTCACATTCTCAATCAATGCTGTAAACTACTTGAATATTGGTAAGAAATTAACATTTATTTCTTATGAATATAACACCTTCACCCCTCAGATCACTCCAATTCCTGCACCTTCACACCTCCGATCTCACCAATTCCTGCACCTTTACACCGCCGATCACTCTGATTCCTGTACCTTTACACCGCCGATCACCCCAATTCCTGCACCTTCACACCTGAGATCACCCCATTTCCTGCACATCCACACTTCAGATCTGCTCCAATTTCTGCACCATCAAACCTCAGATCACCTTAATTCCTACACCTTCACCCCTCAGATCACCTAAGATTCTGCACCTTTAGACCTCAGTTCACCCACCCCTGATCACCCCAGATCACCCCAATTCCTATCCGCATTTTCACACCTTAGTTAATCCCCAATTCCTGCACCACCTGGATCAATCCCAATCCCTGTATCTTCACATCACAGATCAGCCCCAGTTCCTGCACCTTTCAAATCAGCTGCAATTCTTGCATCTTCACACCTCAGGTACCCCCTTGCAAATCTGCCTCACCTCTGTACCCCCCCTATTCATCTGTCTTACCACTGTCACCCCCTGCTCTTCCCACCACTGTACCCCCTGTCATCTGTTCCACCTCTGTACCCCCCTTGTCATCTGTCCCATAACTGTACCCTTGCACATCTGTCCTACCACTACTGTACCCCCCCTGCATACCTGCCCCACCACTGTACTCCCTTTCTTGTTTGCCACCCCCTGCTGAACTCCACTGTCCATCTGCCTCACTGCTGTACCTCCTTGCTGTTCTGTCCCAACACTGTACCCTCTTTCTCATCTTCCCCACCACTGTACCTCGTTTTTCATCTTCTTCACAGCTGTGCCCCCCTCATCTGCCCCACCACTGTACCCCCTTCTCATCTGCCCCACCACTGTACCCCCTTCTCATCTGCCCCACCACTGTGCCCCCTTCTCATCTGCCACACCACTGTACCTCTTTTCCCATCTTCTTCACAACTGTGCCCCCTCATCTGCCCCACCACTGTACCCCCTCATCTGCCCCACCACTGTGTCACCTCATCTACCCCACCACTGTACCCCCTTCTCATCTGCCCCACCACTGTACCCCCTTCTCATATGCCCCACCACTGTACCTCTTTTTTCATCTTCTTCAGTTGTTCCCCCCTCATCTGTCCCACCACTGTACCCCCTCATCTGCCCCACCACTGTACCCCTTCTAATCTGCCCCACCACTGTACTCCCCTCTTATCTGCCCCACCACTGTACCCCCTTCTCATCTGCCCCACTGATGTACCTCCTTTCTCATCTGTCCCACTGATGTACCTCCTTTCTCATCTGCCCCACCACTGTACCATTTTTCCCATCTTTCTCACCACTGTACTCCCTTATCTGCCCCACCGCTGTGCCCCCTCATCGGCCCCACCACTGTACCCCTCTTCTCATCTGCCCCACGACTGTACCCCCTTCTCATCTGTCCCACCACTATACCCCCTCATCTGCCCCGCCACTGTACCCCCTCATCTGCCCCACCACCACTGTACCTCTTTTTTCATCTGCCCCAGGCAAGGATATGGCAGTTTTTCCATGTGTCCTCTCCACCAAAAATTAAAAAGGCCAATGTGGTAGGAGAGCAGCAGCAACAGCAAATGGAAACACATTGGGTTCTGACTATTCTAACAAAGTTCCAAGAAGCTCATTAGAATTTTCAAAAACTTTCACCTGTTTGCCATTTTTTCAGTCACAGTGAGATCCCTCTATTGCAGCCAAGCCAGCCATCTTCCTTCTCACAGTGGGTGAGGCTAGCAGGACTGTGATTGACCTTTTCAGTGGCCAATCACAGTTCTTCTCTCCCTGGAAACAGGGTCCCACCCCCTAGCAAACCGGGACTCGATCTCCTCCCCAACACAGAAGCTGGGCGGATATTTGCTGTGGCTACGAGTAACGATTGCAGCAAAGAGGTAGAACCAAATAGTGTTCACATGTTCTACAAGGTTTGGAGGTACAGTGCGCCCCCCTCCCCCCATGTCGCTGCGGGTCGGGGAATTTGGAGATCGGCATGTGCTAGTGCGGCAGCAGCTGTGTCACTGACACTTCCCTGCACCATTTTTCAGATGAAGGAGTCAACGTGCCAACAAAAAAGGCTTCACGTGCCACTTGTGGCACACGTGCCGGGGATTGCTGACCCCTGATTTAGCACATTAACCTCCCTGGCGGTATGATTATGTCAGATTTTTGCATCTCAAAGCGGTACAATTATTTTGCATAGAAATTTGGCGTTTTATATTGTAGGCCTGTAATTCCTAGCAATAACACACTTAAATCCGTCCACCAAGAGTCTAGTAGATATCCCAGGTATGATGAAGTTGGAAACACAAAATCATAAATTATAATATAATAAATAAATGGAAATAATTATAAAAAATATTAATATAACAATAATAAAATTAATTTCCCCTCGATTCACTATCGCTCAATTCTGCAAGTGTTCTAATTTACTATCGCTGTTTTCTAGCTGGTCTAAAACCACTTTTGACGTAAAGGGACACTTTTTGGTTGCTATGGACAATCTCAAGTTTCCAGGTTGAAAGAACAGTATATATAATATAAAACTGCATGCAGGGCATTGGACAAAGCACTGGGGACAAAAGGATGTGAAATAATTTCATACAGTAGTGTAATCTGTAAAATTACAGTGTACTGTATTTATTATGATTTTTTACTTTTTTGAATTTGCCGCCGGGCTCCGCCCCGTGCGTTGCGACACTCACAGGGAACGGAGCCCAGCACAGAGAGGCTTCAGGTGGAGGACAGAGCCCACGGACACAGCGGGGGGACATCGCAGGATCCTGGGGACAAGGTAAGTATACTGCACCAGGATCTTGCAATGCAATCCCGAGTGTGGCTCGGGGTTACCGCTAATGGTGCTGAAATTTAACCCTGAGCCACACTCGGGAAAACCGCCAGGGAGGTTAACGTTTCATAGGCATCTACTATGAATTTAGCAAGCATTTAGGCTCCATTCACACTTGAGTGCAACTTTCACACAACTTTGGATGGGTGCAACTTGGATATGACTTTGGCTTTGACCAGTGATTATGGACAACTGTTGCATTGTATAACATTCAGGTAGGACTTTCATGCAACTTTTGAGGGTTAACATTTAAGTCTATGGCCCTAAAGTTGCATGAATATCGAACCAAAGTAGTGCACGAACTACTCTGAAGTTGCTGCAACTTTAAAGTGGTTGTGAACCCCCCTCCCCCGAGACATTTTTACATATAGGTAAGCCAATAATAAGGCTTACCTATATGTACTGAAAATATTTCCTAAACGTGCGCCGTTTAGGAGATATTTACCTTGTAGTGCACCGATGAGGTCATCAGCACATGTGCAGTGAAGAAAAGGCCCTCTGTGCCGTTTCTTCCCCAGCGTGTGCTGTGACTGGTGGCTCCCACGCGCATGCTGTCACACAGCTGGAGTCTGCGGCCCCGGAAGGAAGAAGGGTGAAGATGGATGCTTCCACCAGCGGGGACATTGCGGGCTTCGTTTGCATGTAAGTGCCACATAATGGGCTAGTATGCAATGCTTTTACTTTGCAGGGGAATAAAGAGGAAGTAAAACCCATCAGGATTTTCTTCCTCTTTAAGTCACATATATATGAATGGTTATCATTGGAAAACATGGGGAGTGACTTGTAATGTGCCTTTAATGTCCAAAGCTGCATGGCAAGTGTGAATGGAGCCTTGGCAATCATCTGCTCAGAATTTAATAAGAGTATAGAAAGCATGTATTTACAAATTAAGACAGTTTAACACATCTGCTAACAATCTGATAAGCATTTAGCAAACATCTAAGAATTCATTGAGTATTTAGCAAGGATCTATTTAGAATTTCATAGGAGTTTAGCAAGTGGCTACTAAGAAATTATTTTGAGTTTAGCAAGCATCTACTAATAATTAATAGGAGTTTAGCAAACATCTACTAATAATTTATTTAGAGTTGAGCAAGCATCTACTAATAATTAATACGAGTTTAGCAAACATCTACTAAGAATTTATTTAGAGTTGAGCAAGCATCTACTAATAATTAATACGAGTTTAGCAAACATCTACTAAGAACTTATTTAGAGTTGAGCAAGCATCTACTAATAATTAATACGAGTTTAGCAAACATCTACTAAGAATTTATTTAGAGTTGAGCAAGCATCTACTAAAAAAATGAAAAGGAGTTTAGCAGGCATCTACTGAGATTTATATACGCATTTACTAAGTGTTTATTAAGAGTATAATAAGTATCTGCTAAACATTTAGCAGGAGGGCATCAAGCGTCTGCTAAGAATTAATTAGCGTGTAGATAGCATCTACTAAAAACTTAGAGTTTTGAAAGTGTTTACTAAAAATTTACCAAGGGTTTCGAAAGCATCTACTAAGAATTTAGTTAGAGTTTAGCAAGCATCTACTTAGAATTTAATAAGAATTTAGCAAGAATCTGCTAAGCCTTTATTTTAATAGTATTTTTAAAGTGCACTTTATGCAGCACTTTACATATTGATCATTCACATCAGTCCCTGCCCTCAAGGAGCTTACAAGCTAATGTCCCTATTCCACATACATACACACATCCAATTTAGATAAGAGCCACGTAACCTACTACTATATCTTTGGCGGAAACCCACACAAGCACGGGGATAACATGCAAACTGCATGAAGATAGTGTACTGATTGGGATATGAATCAAGTACATAGTGCTGCAAGGGATATGTCCTAGCCCCTAAGCCACTGTGCTTTAGTAAGCATCTACTAAGAATTTATTAAGAGTTTGAAAATATAATATAATAATTTAATAAGAGTTTTGCAAGCATCCACCAAGAATTTAGTAAGAGAGTAACACAAGTGTCTGCTAAGAATTTAATATAGGGTTAAAAAGCATGTACTAAGAACTTAGTCAACGTTGAACAAATGTCTACTAAATTTTAGTAAGTGTTTAGCGAGCTTCTACAAAGACTTTAATAGGCATATAGAAAGCATCTACCGAGAATGTATTTAGAGTTTAGCAAGCATATATACATAATTCATTCAGAATTTACCAACCATCTACAAATAATTAAATCGGAGTTTAGTAAGCATCTGCTAAGAATTTATTTTGAGTTTAGCAAACATCTACTACAAAAATAATAGGTGTTTAGCAAGCATCTACAAAGTATGTAATAAGCATTTAGAGAAAGATCTTCTAAGATGTTAGTCAGATTTTAGCAAGCATCTAAAAATGTACAAGCAAGTCTTGTCTGCAAATCATAACACACTCATGTATCCTTATCTTGCATTTCTGATCAGAGATAAAACGAGGTCACCAAACAAATAAAAACGTGGTTTTGCCTCCCTTTTTGATCCGTACTGTAAAATGGTGCCGAATTGTCTACTTTGTATAACCCTCCCATATATCACCACAGTAGGAAGCTCATATTTCGCATTACCCCATGAAATATGGTGAGAATGATTCCTACATAAGTCTCACTGCCTTCCTGTAAAGGGCTTATTTTTCCTGTTATAGTAACATCATTAGAAATATCTGCCAGAAAGATTTAAAAGTTAAATTCTTAAATCACATTTGATTATTTTTTTCCTCTGTATAAGTACTGAAGTTCTTAGACAATGCCAAACTTCCATGCGGGGTGATCATTAATTCTCACTATATCCCAGACCATGCTCTTCTTCTTTACTGTGTGCCAAAACCACAAGCTGCAACAGGGAAAGTAGAAGAAGTTTTACTATGTGGATGTGCTCCAGATTCCTTCCTGTAGCGGCCGTATACCCTGTGCAGGGATGACGCAGAACAGTGGATGTGGATGCTGACAGCGCACAACCAAGGCCATTAGTGCTTAATGAGTTCCAGGTCTAATTTGTTATAAATATACATAAGCAGTGTTTATGCTATAGAACAATTTAGAATGTATAAATACGTGCATGTTTACCTTAAATAAAACTAAACTTTTGTACAGCACTGCAGATAAAAAAACAGCATTATTTATTATTTATTTGTAAATAAAAACATTAAGAATTCAGAATACTTTATTAAGCCCAAGGGAAATTATATATATATATATATATATTTTTTTTTTTTTTAAGTACAGTATTCCATTCCTTTGTTCATGTATTTTCTCTGTGATCCTCTGGATTAACCTTTCTCAAACTTTTTACCAGGGGGGGACCTTTAAAATAACTTGTCTTTAGGGAAACCCTGCTAAAAAATGATGAAATTTATAGCTTACAGGACATTAAAATGATAAGTATGTTGTAGGTTTATTATTAAATAAAGGAGTAAGAAAAGTGGTGTATTTTGCACCCAGAGAGGATTTCTAACAATCCTCCACTCTTTAAGACTTATAAACAGTATTTTCAGTAATTGTTTTGATGTGAACGGATATTAATAAAAAAACCCCAAAAAACTGCAGTGTCCTTTTAAATGTATGCAGAATAGAAAGGTGGCATATTACACCAGTGGTCAGGGTAGACGTGCCACCCTTAATTTGGGGTCAGTGGAAAAGTACCATCTTACATTGCTGGTCTGTGTAGAAATGCTACCCTTACTTTGGGGTCAATGGAAATATGCCATCTTACATTGTTTGACATTTTTGGTCAAAGTAAAAGTGCCACCCATAATTGGGGTCATTGGCAAAGTACCAGCTCACATTATTGGTCAAAGTAAAATTGTCAACCTTACATTGGGGTCAGTGGAAAAATACCATCTTACATTGGTAGTTAATGTAGAAGTGCCGCCCTTACATTGGGGTCTGTGAAAAAGTACCATCTTACATTGTTGGTCAAAGTAGAAGGGCTACCCTTACTTTAAGGTCAGTGAAAAAGTTCCATCTTACATTGGCGGTCAGTGTAGTAGAAGGGCTACCCTTACGTTAAGGTCAGTGGAAAAGTTCCATCTTATATTGGTGGTCAGTGTAGTAGAAGGGCTACCCTTACAAAATAGAAGGACTACCCTTACTTTAAGGTCAGTGGAAAAGTTCCATCTTACATTGGTGGTCTTGCAGAAGTGGTTACCGCTGACAGCTCAGGGAACACCAAGTAACCTCTAGAGGAACCCAGGGTTTCCACAGAACCATGGTGGAGAAAGGTTGATAAAGACTGTTTGTATGAAAATCCAAAATATGCCACCACATTGTGTGCTTGTAGCGTGAAGCATAACATCCAAGATGGCACCCAACAACAGTCTTGGGTCTCTTGGATGTTTATACAAAGGAGGCCTTTACAGATGAACAGCATGCATAACATACAGTATATTCTTATGGAAAGTTTTTTTCTTAAGGAATAGTCTGTCGACAGGATCTCTTGAACGCAAATAAAGCTGAGCGTCGGTTTGTTTGCAGCAGCTCCTGAATTAGATATCTAGACAGCAGGAGTGTTAGACTCGTCTTATTGCCTGTTATGGTTAAAGGGACCTGTCGGGATGCTAATATAACAGCTGCTAATACCAGCAAATTATTAAAGGTGCAAACTTCGGGGTTGAGATTTCCAATTGCATTTGTTACAAACACATTGTGGATCAATGACTCAATAAGTAGTGTAGCAAGAGTAGAGTTGACAGTCCTGGATCCTGTCTCTTTTATAAAAAAAAGTCAGCAATGGCAGCTGCTGTATTTCTGTCCCAACAGATTTGCTTTTTTTAAAATAATTGTAACATTATGGTTTGAAGATTTACTTTCTTTGTTCCCTGGCACACATCATGGTTCCATCTTCTGACCACCTGAGTCCTGTAGCAATTTAGAGGGTCAAGGAGTGGAACTACAATGTGCAGAGGGAGACAAAGGCATCTGCCACACCCAGAAATGTAGAATGCCAAAGAGTCATTTGTAGGCTGCAAATGAGAGAAGGTAGGATAAACGGGCCACCGGAGAGGTGAGTAAATTATCTATTCTATTGCAGGGATCGTTAATCAACTTTCTTTTAATCCTGACACCCCCTTTTAATGAGAACTGCCAGTGTTGCTTCACAACGACCAGATAGATTCAGAATTCGATTCTGCACATTTTTATTTGAATCTGTAAAAATATAAACTATTCTCCTTAAAGATACCCTACGTCTGCATGATTTTCAGCACAGCATCTTACTTTTAGAACACAGAATTTAAGGTTAAGGGACATGGGAATAAAACAGATTACAGGAACATTTTGATCCAATTTTTCATCAGCAAGCCTAAAAACAGATTAGTTGGCAAAACCTCTCTGAGTGATTAAAATATGAGTGTTTGAACTGCAGTTAGGCTGGCTCCCTGGTTTAAACCACAAGAAAACAAACGGCATGTAAAAATTTCCAGATGATGCTGAGTCAAATCACCTATTCAGTTTGTGTGTATAATATGAAATCCTGAGTTTTCTTTGTTTAACCACTTAAGTACCAGCCTGTATATACAGCTTCGTTACCAGGCAATGTTTCAATTTTCAGCACTGTGATAATTTGACTGACAATTACTCTGTCATGCAACACTGCACCCAAATTAATTTTACATTATTTTTGAGACAAAGTTTTCTTTTGGCAGTATTTAAAGTGGAATTCCAGTTTAACCCTAACTACACTTAAAAATGTCCCCCCCTTTCCTAACACCTATGCCTACTAACCTGTGTAAGAAAGATGCAAATATACTTACCTATTTCAGGCTGCTCTGGTCTAGTCACATGATCTCTCCTGTGTCAGCCAATGCCAGCTGCAGGGGAGAGGAGGGAGCACTTTGACAATAGCTGGTAAAGCCTGGAAAAATGACATCCCCATAGGCTTCAATGGTCCAGCCGTTGTCAGCGCTCCCTCCTCTCCCCTGCAGCTGTGACAAGGGAGCCAGATCATATGACTGGACCTGTGTGTACTTCTTACACTGGTTAGTAGAAGGGAGAAGCAATTTTTAGAGTAGTTAAGGTTAAGCTGAAATAAGCATTTACATGCTGGGGTGCGGGATCCTCGGGAGACCCAGACTGTGCCACACGCTGGACTTCTGTTCGCTGGACGACCACCATTATAGATAGGTCTACCCTGGTACAGGGGGGCTTCCATGTGAGGCTCACAGTCACAGTGCCCATCGAAGTAAGGAGTGGCTCCTCGATGATGGTAGATTTCTTATAATCATGGAGGGAATTAATCAGTTCCTTTGGGGAATTTTCCCTGCCTTGAAAATAAGAAGTCCATCTGACCTGATATGGATGGTGCTCTTCGTGTGACTTTTGTCCAGGGTGTGGATTATTATTTTTGGGTCTCCCCATAATCCAGATGTCCCGAGATGTGTTTTAAGATTTTGATCCAGTTACAGAGTAAGCAAGCCCTGACCGCGAAACATGTTGACTACTGGCTATTTCAATGTAACATCTTTATTGTGTTAAGCTGTTTATATATGTAGGGATATGTATGTCTTTTCCCTACTGACTCTTATTTATATGTGATTTTTCAATTTTCTAATAAATATTTAAATATACATATACAGTATCTCACGAAAGTGAGTACACCCCTCACATTTTTGTAAATAATTTATTATATCTTTTCATGTGACAACACTGAAGAAATGACACTTTGCTACAATGTAAAGTAGTGAGTGTTCAGCTTGTATAACAGTGTAAATTTGCTGTCCCCTCAAAATAACTCAACACACAGCCATTAATGTCTAAACCGCTGGCAACAAAGTGAGTACACCCCTAAGTGAAAATGTCCAAATTGGGCTCAAAGTGTCCATATTTTGTGTGGCCACCATTATTTTCCAGCACTGTCTTAACCCTCTTGGGCATGGAGTTCACCAGAGCTTCACAGGTTGCCACTGGAATCCTCTTCCACTCCTCCATGACGACATCACGGCGCTGGTGGATGTTAGAGACCTTGTGCTCCTCCACCTTCCATTTGAGGATGCCCCACAGATGCTCAATAGGTTTTAGGTCTGGGGACATGCTTGGCCAGTCCATCACCTTTACCCTCAGCTTCTTTAGCAAGGCAGTGATCATCTTGGAGGCGTGTTTGGGGTTATTATCATATTGGAATACTGCCCTGTGGCCCAGTCTCTGAAGGGAGGGGATCATGCTCTGCTTCAGTATGTCACAGTACATGTTGGCATTCATGGTTCCTTCAATGAACTGTAGCTCCCCATTGCCAGCAGCACTCATGCAGCCCCAGACCATGACACTCCCACCACCATGCTTGACTGTAGGCAAGACACACTTGTCTTTGTACTCCTCACCTGGTTGCCGCCACAAACGCTTGACACCATCTGAACCAAATAAGTTTATCTTGGTCTCATCAGACCACAGGACATGGTTCCAGTAATCCATGTCCTTAGTCTGCTTATCTTCAGTAAACTGTTTGCGGGCTTACTTGTGCATCATCTTTAGAAGAGGCTTCCTTCTGGGACGACAGCCATGCAGACCAATTTAATGCAGAGTGTGGCGTATGGTCTGAGCACTGACAGGCTGACCCTCCACCCCTTCAACCTCTGCAGCAATGCTGGCAGCACTCATGCATCTATTTCCCAAAGACAACCTCTGGATATGACGCTGAGCATGTGCGCTCAACTTCTTTGGTCGACCATGGCGAGGCCTGTTCTGAGTGGAACCTGTCCTGTTAAACTGCTGTATGGTCTTGGCCACCGTGCTCTTATAGCCTAGGCCATCTTTATGTAGAGCAACAATTCTTTATTTCAGATCCTCAGAGAGCTCTTTGCCATGAGGGGCCATGTTGAACTTCCAGTGACCAGTATGAGAGAGTGAGAGCGATAACACCCAATTTAACTCACCTGATCCCCATTCACACCTGAGACCTTGTAACACTAACGAGTCACATGACACCGGGAAGTGAAAATGGCTAAATGGGCCCAATTTGGACATTTTCACAGGGGTGTACTCACTTTTGTTACCAGCGGTTTAGACATTAATGGCTGTGTGTTGAGTTATTTTGAGGGGACAGCAAATGTACATTGTACAAAGTGTCATTTCTTCAGTGTTGTCACATGAAAAGATATAATAAAATATTTACAAAAATGTGAGGGGTGTACTCACTTTTGTGAGATACTGTATGTATTACTTGTATTGAGGAGGCCGTTTAACGTCCTACCTCTCTATATATTCCCTTTTACAATACTTACTCTGAGGGTTGGCACTCCAAGACAATATTATTTTTAGTCTATGGCCCGAACTATATGACTTTACTATACTTTAAGCTGGAATACCACTTTAAATACCTTTTTTTTTTATTTTGTAATATATAAAGTGGATGTTGACTTTGGATGATGCCTGAATAAAAATGGCTCTATCCTTCTGGTGAAAACACAGATGAAAGCTTTGTCATAGGGAGTACTCTGATCTCTGTAAGAGATAAGAAATACCTGTAAATATAAAAACTTACACATTGCTTAGCATACATTTGCCTAACATGGAAATATACTGTATGCTTGATGCTAAGTTCACTTTAAGAGCCAATTTACAAAAGTGAAAATTGTTGTTTTTCCCTTTTTCCAACAGAAAATATCCTTTTTAGATACATTTTCCGTTATATAAATATTTTCTGCCATTATTTTAGCAGACCGATTTTACTTTAATATGTACTAAACTAATCGGATGCAATCCAGCATTTTCACAAGAGTGGGGATGGAGAAGGAACTTTCTACAGAAGAAAGTGTTGTTTTGTAATTTTTTTATTTTGCTTTTTTATTTTTTTTACTTTTGTTTTATTTTACATTTTCTTTTACATTGACATTATTTTTCCCAACTTTCTAAAAAATTATTAAAAAAAAAAAAAAGTGAAATAAGGCAAAACAGAAGAACATGAACGTGAAATAAAAAGCAATTATTTTGTCAATCATAAATAGGCTAACAAGTATTTTTCACGGGGGTACTGTTTACCCCCATCTTTATTTGATAAATTATTTTAAAAATGAGTTGATAGCCCTGTTTTCAGACGCACTATGCTGCATATAGACATATACTTATATTTCATTAGCGTAGGCTGACTCTGTTTTATGACAACATACAGTGAGATTTAAATTAACAGCAATATAGTGTTCAGGTTTTTAGACCAGTACATTTTCCATTCCCGCTTAGCTATGTTGTATATACTGTACATTTTCAGCTTAAAAGAAGTAAAGCATCTGCCTCCTGGAGCCTTAAGCTTCCACTTTACAGGTAGAAATAATAATTGTACCTGTACAACTCTGCAAGCCGCTCATAGACTATGTACATATTTATATAGAAAGGGGCACTTACTGAAAAATAGAAAGTTTTGTAGATGGTTGGTTGTTGGTGCTCAGTATGATGATTTGTGCATGGATTATTACATATAATGCCGTTGAAGAAATAAACGATTTAGAATGGCGAATTGTCCACTACGCAGGGGGGCTGCATATGACTTGACTAGCTTTGTAGTTCTTTAGCGCTACTGCTTTCCAGATCACTGTCTTGGAAAAAAGTGCCTGGCTTAGAATACAAAACATTTATGAGAAAAGAAATGCTGGATGGAGATTTTAATTATGTAAGGAAATCATACTGAATTTCTGTATATATCTTTAGCCACTTCAATACCGGGCATTTTCACCCCCTTCCTGCCCAGGCCAATTTTCAGCTTTCAGCGCTGTAACATTTTGAATGACAATTGCGCGGTCATGCAACACTGAACCCAAATTAAACTTTTATCATTTTTTTCCCCACAAATAGTGGTATTTGATAACCTCTGCGGTTTTTATTTTTTGCGCTATAAACAAAAAAAGAGTGACAAGTTAGAAAAAAACACAATATTTTTAGCTTTTTGCTATAATAAAAAAAAAAAAAAAAAAAAAAAAAAGGTTTTCCTTAGTTCCTCAGTTTAGGCCGATATGTATTCTTCTACATATTTTGGTAGAAAAAAATCACAATAAGCGTTTATTGATTGGTTTGCGCAAAAGTTATAGCGCCTACAAAATATGTTATTGATTTATGGCATTTTTAATAGTAATGACGATGATCTACGTTTTTTATCATGACTGTGACATTGCGGCGGACAGATCAGACACTTTTGACAATATTTTGGGATCATTGACATTTATACAGCGGTCAGTGCTATAAATATGCACTGATTACTGTATAAATGTCACTGGCAGGGAAGGAGTTAACACTAGGGGGCGATCAAGGTGTTAAATGTGTTACCTAGGGAGTGATTCTAACTGTGTAGGGATGGGAATGACTAGGTGAGACCGATCGATGTTCCTATACTATATACTAGGAACACACGGTCTGTCTCCTCTCCCCTGACAGGACGTGGATCTGTGTGTTTACACACATAGATCCACATTCCTGCTCTGTCACGAGCGATTGCAGGTGCCCGGCGGACATTGCGTCTGCCAGACACGCGCATCTGGTCCTCAATGATGCGGCGGGAGTGTGGGCGCCCCCTATACCGCCGGAAACCCAAGGACGTCATATGACGCCCCCCCAGGATGGGAGATCCCATCTGTGGATGTCATATGACAATGGGCGGGATGGGAAGTGGCTTCTGAATCATAGTCATGCGCTTACATGTGCTCCCCTGTGACCTTAAATTAACGAAAGCCTGCTGTTGGATGACATCACATATTTGGTTCAGGGATCCACCCAGATGCCTGGTCGGCAGCTGACTCGGCCTCTCAGTGTACGGCTGACAGCCTGAACCAACCGCTCCCACCCCCTCTCCTGCCTGGCAATACAGTGAGCACTGGAGGGGCAGAGGACAGAGCTGATGACTGACAGTCACCACTCTCTGCTCAGTGAAGACCAAGAACTGAGCGATCAGCAGTCATGTGATTACTCAGGCTTTGAGCCGGTGGGGGACAGCTGCAGCATAGCTGAGTATGTGTGTTTATTTTTTATACCCACACTTCTCCTTTAAAGTATCATTCATTCGTTAAACACATTAAAAACAATAAAATAAACATTTATCAAAAAAATAATTGTAAAACTTCTTACCCCAGCTCTTGCCGTTTGCAACTTTTAGTAATTCTGGCTCGTTCTCTCTCAGTGCTACTTCCCTGAACTTCCCATCTTCACAGGAAAGGGTTAAAAGTGTATAGTGTAGTCTCTTAGCTTGGAGAAGGGGGGGGGAAGCAGGGGGTGCATTGCCAGTCTAGGCTACTGATCTGTGTGTTTTTATTGATGTTCAAAATGTGGGGAGACACAACTCTAGTTCCTGCATGCAAGGGTGGCTCCATAGGGTGCCTCAGGAGAAAACCTGGGATGGCATTTATGGCACCGGCTTAAAAGAGGAGTATGGCCAAAGCTTTCCTGGCCATTCTTCCCTTGTGAGTCACAGCAGTGCACTTATTTTTGCTCTCCTGTGACCCAGCATCAGCTGAAAGCAAGCAGAGCCGCCCCAAGCCCTGGAAGGATCCTGACCATATTGTGGGGATCCACTTAGCTTCCTGATAGACAGTTAGCTTTGTCTTTCAGCACACAGCTGAGACTTGGAGTCAGATGCACGCACCTCCTCTCCAGCCTGGCACTCCAGTGAGTGCTGGAGGATCAGAGCAGAGAGCAATGACTGACAGTCACCACTCTCCACTCTGAGCAGACTGAAAACTGAGTGGTCAGTGGTCTTTTGATCACTCAGTTCTCAGTTTTAGAGCTGACGTGGGACAGCTGCAGCATCACATTGATGCTATAGCATAGAGGTGAGTATGAATGTTTATTTTTTTTTTTATTAAGCACAAACTTCTCCTTTAAAGAGGAGCACTGGCAAGAATTAAGAAAAAAAAAAGTGTGTACTTAGTAAGGGATTAAGGGTTCTTTCACATGGACGTGTCCTTGTATGGGCTCCGTCGATTGCCTCTGAGCAGGCAGATTACAGGTCTGTCTCTGCACACTGTGCAGGGACCGACCTATCAGAGTGCCGCTCTCCTCTATGGGGGATCAGATGAAGACTGACCATAGAGTCCGTTTTCATCCGATCCGATCTGCCAGACGGAGGAAAAATAGGGTTTCCATCCGTCACACTTTAGCAAGGCGGAGCGGGTCGAAATGTCAGCGAACATGTCACCACTGACATCCGTCGCTCCATAGACCTGTATGGAGCGTCCATTCGGGTCCGCATAAAAAACTGACAGGAGGACCAGAACGGTCCGTCCATGTGAAAGGGGCCTAAATCTAAGGGATTGATATCACTTTAAGATCTGCTCTATCTTTCTGGCAAATAGGGTATGCTAAAACAGTCCTAGAAAATCATTACATTTGTAAAGAATGTAAATTGATTTTTTTGTGTAACAAAGATTGTTTATGCTTAATGGAACCTTGGCAAATGTGTAAAAAATTGGCTAGCATGCCTAATAAACAGGGACGGACTTACACCATATAAGTACAGATTTGCGGAAACTTGACCATTACATCTATAAAAATTATTGGCCTTCCCATTCCAATAACATGGCCATAAATGCGGAGATGACTCTCATTTGCAAGTATAACAGTTTTCACTCTTCTGGGAAGGCTTCCCACAAGATTTTGGAATGTGTATATGGGAATGTGTGTCCATTCAGCCAAAAGTGCATTAGATTTGTAGATGTATTCAAGCAGATAGATAGAAAAACTATGACCAATAAAAGGAAAAAGGGCAATAAAAAAAGGCCATAATGTTGGTGAAAATCTTAGTGTATTTATACTGCTCAGCAGTGGAGTTAAATCTTTTTTTGTATGACTCCATAAAGAAAACTTTCATCTCAGTCAGTTGCATAAATGCTCACAGCCAATTACATAAAACAACTATATTATTGATGTCTGGAAATTCTCCCACTATTGCAAAGGCCTTGTTGGGAGAAGATACCAAAAAAAAAAATCTTAAAAGGTTTGCTGCTTCACAGAATCCAGTAAGACTGACCAGATCCTATTCTTCTTACCACCTAAATGAACTTGGTTGTGCTGGAGATAAGATGTGGCTTTTCAGGATCTTTGGCTCCTAGCCTTTTGATCAGGGGTCTCCAATCTATGGTCCAAGGGCCACATCTGGCTTACAAGATTTTACCCGGCCTGCAGCAACTCTGATGTGATGGGGGCTTCTGATGGGAAAGGGAGATCTGATTTGAAAAGAGGCTCTGACGTGATGGGGGCACTCTGATATGAAAGGGGAGACTATTATGTGATGGGGAGTTCTGATTGTAAAGGGAGAACTATTATGAAAGGTGAACTCTACTGGAAGGGAAGGCTCCGTGTTATGCGGGAGCTACTGATGTGAAAGGGGGATGCTGATGTGATGAGGTGGGGAGGGGGGTCCTGATGTGAAAGGGGGATGCTGATGTGATGGTGGGGGATCCTGATGTGAAAGGGGGATGCTGATGTGATGGTGGGGGATCCTGATGTGAATGGGGGATGCTGATATGATGGGGAAGAGGGGGGGGTCATACGTGAAAGGGGAAAACTTCTTATGCAAAAGGGGGGCTGATTTTTTCAGATCACAAATATTTGTGAAATACACAATATGGCCATCATCCTGAATAGATTGGAGAACCTTGCTTTGGACAGTAAAACCCATTTGTTTCTGAAATGTAATAATAATGTGTTATATTTTGCAGGTCAAAGGCATTAAAGGTGTTTTTTTGGCCAATCAGAAAATTGATGGAAAGGTAACAACTCTCATCACATACAACAAAGGCCGGGACTGGGACTATCTGGCTCCACCAAGCCTAGACATGAATGGCAAACCAACCAACTGCAAACCGGTAAATCAAAAAGTAACCACATGGAAATGTACATGTATAAAATTCCCATAATGGAAATAGACCTTAGTAAAATTTAATTTGAGCCATGTAAACAAAAAATCATCACTGAGGAAATTAAGTTGTTTGTTATTACTAATGCTGATTTCCTGCTTTCTCTGTCACCCAGAACAGGCATGTAGACAGTGAAGTCAACACTTCTGATTTACATTGATATTCTAGGTCAGTGATTCAGAAAGTATTGAAGCATTAGCATGACGGCCAAGTAACTAGCATTTCATAAGTCAGCTGTGCTAGTCTGCATTTTTTTCTGCCCTCAAATCCTATATGCGCGGCCTCTGTATAAAATTGGCTTCAAAACACTTCAGCAATTATTTGCATAATTTAAAGGGGTTGTAAACCTTCATGTTTTTTCACCTTAAGGCATCCTATGCCTTAAGGTGTAAAAACACCTGGCAGTGACCGGCCCCCCAGCCCCCCGTTTTACTTACCTGAGCCCTGTAATTCTGTTGGCGGTGACGCGCTCTCCCTCTCTCCACGAGGTCCCGGCTCTTGATTGGATAGATTGATAGCAGTGCAGCCATTGGCTCCTGCTGCTGTCAATCAAATCCAATGACGCGGGTGTCGGGGGGCGGGGCTGGGTCCGGCATTCGGCGGATATGGACGCAAATGCTGGACTCGGGAGCATGCCCGCAAGGTAATCCCCTGGGAGAGCGCTTCTCCTAGGGGGTTATCACATGTGGGGAGGATCCGCGAGAGCCGCCGGGGGACCTCAGAAGACCAGGTTCGGGGCCACTCTGTGCAAAACGAGCTGCACAATGGAGGTAAGTATGATATGTTTGTTATTTAAAAAAAAAAACAAACCCTTACAGTCACTTTAAGCTGCTTTTGTAAATCACTTAAAGCACACTTCAACTGCAGCATGGGAATGTTGAATACAGATCTGTAGTTGTAGCTTCAACAAGCTTTTAGCAAGTTTTTGCAGTACTTGACAGTGACATTTTAATTTCTCTATTAATTCATAACTTGTTGAGACTCTACAGTTTGAATCCCTGAACAGTATTGCATTGTACTGCATTAACCTAAGTATACACACAGATATTAAACAATGCACATTGTGTATTTCTGCTGCAATCGGTCTTTGCCTTTTCTTTTTCATGCTAAAAAAGTCTTGGGGCTGTAATTGGTGCCAAAGGTGCTTCAACAAAGTATTGAGCAAAGGCTGTGAATACTTATGTGATTTTTTTTTCTCTCCAGATTTTCTTTTTAATAAATTTGCAAATATTTCAGACAAACTTCTTTCACCTTGTCATTATTGGGTATTGTTTATAGAATTTTGAGGAAGATAATGAATTGAATCCATTTTGGAATAGGGCTGTAACATAACAAAATGTGGAAAAAGTGAAGGGCTGTGAATACTTTCCGGATGCACTGTAGATTCCTTTATTCAGCTCTTTCTGTGATAATTCCTTACAATATAATTTGTATTCTCTCATCTGTTTTGTATCTTATTAGCCTGACTGCCATCTTCACCTTCATCTGCGTTGGGCGGACAATCCATATGTATCTGGAACTGTCCACACCAAGGATACAGCTCCGGGGCTTATTATGGGTGCCGGTAAGTCATCTAATAGCATTTCCACGTTTATTCCTCTACGTTATTTTTAAACATAAATGTATTTATACAAATATTTTAGTATTATTTGTATTTTTAAATGTTAGTGGCTTCTCATAGACGATCGGTGTCCTGATCACCTTCAGATGTGTCATGTAAGCAGCACTCTGGACTCTTCAAGGAGCTTAAAGTAAACTTCTTATGAAATAAAAGCAGCAGATCCCACAACTGACCTTGTAAAAATACTAGTCACCTGGCCTGGATGCTGACCCTTTGGTTTCAGTGCTTTCTGAGACACATACCTGAAGCTGCCCATAGTTTGTCCAAAGATGGCATGATGTCACCATAGACTTCTTCCCTAGAGTTTCCTGGGCACTTACTGTAAATGCATGCCACAGGCAAGAACTTTGCTCAAATGAAATTTGGGAGGAAGACCTCCATCTTTTGGGAAAAACCATCTTAAAGTAACTTCCAATGTTGCTCTTTTGCTATGGAATTCTAACCCATATTCCTGGTGTGCTTAACTGGTTAGTTGTGGAGAGTGGAGATGGCGTGCTGTTTATTTCTTAAGGTATTTATGCCAAAATGTTTTTAAAGAATGATAGTTTGGGTCCCATGCACACTGGGCATTTGGCTTCACCATTGTATAGCTGTCTGGCTCAACTGCTAGCAGCCTGTCAAACACTATAAGAGTCTGTCAGTTTCTGCGACTGCATGGACCTGGACAGTGTAGTCAGCTGTACAAACATTTAGGGGCAGTATGCGTCTAGAGATGATTTCCCGAAATGCCCTCTGACCACAGCTAAATGCCATAGCCCCATGCACCAGGGCTATACACCCAGTGTGAATGGAGCCTTACCCTCCTAGCACTGAAACAAGAGAAATATGGAGACTTTGCTAATTTGTGCTTTACTCTTATTAACCACTTCAGTACCGGAAGGATTTACCCCCTTCCCGACAAGAGCATTTTTTGCAATTGGGCATTGCTAGCTGACAACTGCGCGGTTGTGCGACATTGTACCCAAACAAAATTGACGTCCTTTTTTTCCCCACAAATAGAGCTTTCTTTTGGTGGTATTTGATCACCTCTGCGTTTTTTTTTTTTTTGCGCTATAAACAAAAAAGCCCGACAATTTTGAAAAAAAAGCAATATTTTTTACTTTTTGCTATAAATATTCCCCAAAAAATATATTTAAAAAAACAAATTTCTTCCAATTTAGGCCGATATGTATTCTTCTACATATTTTTGGTAAAAAAAATCGCAATAAGCGTATATTGATTGGTTTGCGCAAAATTTATAGCGTCTACAAAATAGGGGATAGATTTATGGCATTTTTATTATTATTTATTTTTTTTACTAGTAATGGCAGCGATATTTATCGGGACTGCAACATTATGGCGGACACATCAGACACTTTTGACACTATTTTGGGACCATTGACATTTATACAGCAATCAGAGCTACAAGTAGCCACTAATTACTATAAATGACCCTGGCAGGGAAGGGGGTAAACACTAGGGGGCAATCAAGGGGTTAACTGTATTTTCCCTGGATGTGTTCTAACTGTAGGGGGGGATGGGCTCACTACAACATGACAGAGATTACTGCTCCCAATGACAGGGAGCAGTAGCTCCCTGTCATGTTGCTAGGCAGAACAGGGAAATGCCTTGTTTACATGGGCATCTCCCCGTTCTGCCTCTCCTCGCCGCAATCGTGGGCCGCCGGCGAACATCGCTAGGCGGCAAATTCAAAGGGACGTACAGGTACGCCCTTTCGCCTGCCCGTGCCATTCTGCCGACCGTAAATAGACGTGCGGCGGTCAGCAAGCGGTTAAAGTATAACTAAAGTCTTCTTTTTTTCTTTTTTTTTTACTTTAGCAGATTGCAGAGGGAATACAACCCCTGTCAGTTTTTATCGCTATCTGAGTCCCCTGTTAATGAGATTCACCCTCTCTATTTGTCCTGTTTACCATTAAAATTTTAAGTGAAAGCTAAGAAATATCCCACATTTTGTGTTTTCCCCGGAAAAGTAATATAGGAAAAATTTTCCAATGGGTAACTAGTTCTGGTGGCTTGGGGGTCCCTAAGGGATTCCTTTAATTTGCAGGCATTTCCTTTCACTTCCTGTTTTGGCGATGGGACAGGAAGTGAAGGGAAATCTCTGAAATGGGACACAGGTGGAGAAAAAAAATCTGACAGGGGTTATAGCCCTCCCTTACTCTATCCAAAATGAAAAATAAAGTCTTTGCCTATAGTTCTTCTTTAACTATGTACAACAACTGAGGATGTATTCTACAATATCATTATTTCAGTATCATTATATCATTTCTCCTCTTTAGGTAACCTGGGCTCACAGCTGGTGGAATATAAGGAAGAGATGTATATAACATCAGACTGTGGAATTACATGGAGACAAGTAAGCTACTCTTTATTTTAGTTGTCTATGTTTTAATAAATTGTCATCACGTGCCTGACTAAGGGGTTCTGCGCGGCTCTGAAACGTTGCACTTTGTCCACCTTTATGTGATCATTCTTCAATAAAACTTTCAGACGTTACACAATGATCTGTGGTGTGCTGGCAAATAGGTATACATGGATTGGAACATAGGATTACTGGCAGATTTTAGTTGCTATTTTGGTTGCAGATGTGCAATAAGTCTAGGTTCACATCTGCGCTTGATGCGTTTTTCCGGCGTGTTTTGCGATTTTCAAACCCGCATTTTTGCATGCAGTTTTCACACATTTTGCTTTTTGTTTTTTCTCTTTAAACACACTGTATATAGCTGGTTGCTAAGGAGCAGAGCGGAAAGCTAGACGCCGAGTCCTTGACAACCGATGAGTCATCAGCTGTCAGCAGGGTTCCCCACTGACAGCTGATTGTAAGGAAAAGAATTGCTGGCCAAAAGAAATTTCGATAAAAAAACTGCGTGGGGTCCCCTTGGATCCCACCTTCGGGTCTGGTATAGATTTGGAGGTGAACCCCACGCCAATTTTTTTTTTTTAAATGGCGTGGGGTCCCCCCAAAGTCCATACTAGACCCTTACTTGAGCATGCTGCCTGGCAGGTCAGGAAAGGGAGGGGACGAGCAAGCGCACCCCCCTCCTGAACCATACAAGGCCATAGACTCTCAATGTGGGGGGGTGCTTTGGGGTGGGGGCTCTGCCCCCCCCACCCCAAAGCATCTTGTCCCCATGTTGATGGGGACAAGGGCCTTTTCCCCACAACACTGGCCTGTGGTTGTGGGGGTCTGCGGACGGGGGGCTTATCGGAATCTGGAAGCCCTCTTTAACAAGATCCCAGATCCCGCCCCCCCATCCCCGTGGGAATGAGTATGGCCTACCTATTCACCAAAAAAGTGTAAACGTGAATGAAGACAGTACAAGAGTTTTTGACAAGTCCTTTATTAAAAAATAAAAAAACAATGTCCCCCTGATGTAGATCCATTGTCAATCACAATGCCCGCTGAGCCGCTGGACCCGAAAAAAGAAAAAACAAATATCCGATTGCGATGAACGCTCCCGCTGGGTCTGCCAGCAAAAAAAAAAAAACCTGCTGATGACTTATTGGTTGTTAAGGACATGGCGGCCAGCTCCTTTGCAACCAGCTATACACAGTGTGTTAAAGTAAAAAAAAAAAAAAAACGCAAAACGCATAAAAAAATGCATTAAAAACGCAACACTTGTGTTTCTGGTGCGGCTCCATTGAAATCTATTACACGCAAAACGCAATCTGCTGCGGGAAAAAAGTCCCTGACCCTTTCCAAAAACGCACCGGCTGAAAAGCACATAGATATGAACGTGTACCAAAGGAAATCATGTTAAATGGACTGAGGTGCATTTCTGCAAACTGCAAAAACGCACTAAAAAACACATAGGTGTGAACGTAGAATAAATAGGGCAGACTGCACAATAAGGGGGCCCATGTAGTGAAAAGTGAAGTGGAGACAGTGAGACCCATTGAGTAGGAAAAGATAGGTATTGGCTACTACCCCTCCCATCTTCTGTGAATGTACTGTGGACCAACCTCCATGGTGCCTGAGCTCATCCCTAGTGCTGATCTGTTCAAAAGTGTTGTAAAGAAAGAGCTATCCCTTATATCAGGTATATGCAATTAGCGGACCTCCAGCTGTTACAAAACTACAAGTCCCATCATGCCTCTGCCTCTGGGAGTCATGCTTGTGGCTGTCAGAGTCTTGCTATGCCTCATGGGACTTGTAGTTCTGCAACAGCTGAAAGCCCGCTAATTGCATATCCCTGCCTTATAGTATATAGGTCTTATGAAGGCTCCAGAGGTGTCTCTCCGTACTGCCATTGTGGGATATACACCTTTTCGTTTTATTAAAGGGGAGATACTCCTTCACAGAGATTTCTGCTCCCAGGAAAGGCAATGTTAGCATAAAGTCAAGGCCTAAATGTACATTATAATAAGTGAGAGCTGAATTTTAATTTATAAAACTGAAATTACCTTAGAAGAACGTGGAATGAAATTACTTTTCTGCATCACGGAATCTTACGCCTTTAAATTCTGTTTGTGTTATTCCTTGCCCGGGGCTGCTTAGTGCATATAAATAAATATCATCTGTAATGTAAATAATAATTCTGCTTATCTAGCGGGCCACTTACCCACTATGCCGTCTAGTTATGGTAGAAATGAGCCAATTAGAGAAGTACTGTGATTAAAAAGCATGTGCAGAAAGTCACCTTGTGTTTTTCATTGCTTATAATGGGAAAATGGAAATGTTGATAATTCCAATTTCATGCCAAACTATTACACAGGTCAGTGACAATGCAAGAATGTGAATTTCTATGTACGTATCTGTACACAAAGGGATTCTTGCAGATCAGAAGCCAATACTGCAAGAATTTCTAATTTCTAGAACAAAAAATGTAGTAAATGTAGTATATTACAGGATTCAATGTTGTGGATGCATTTGTTCCTTTTTTTGGCATTTGTTCCTTGTTTCACCTGGTGATCCTGCCAGTAACACACTTCTTGCCCTAGAGCAGGGGTCTCCAAACCTTCTAAACAAAGGGCAAGATTTCTGTCCTTCAGACTTGAAAGGATCTGGATTTTGGCCAGTGGGAGTAGAAAATGCCCTGATGTCAATGGGAGTAAACAATGCCTCAGGTTTGATTGTCAGCGGGAGTAAGTAAATTACATACTGGCTGTTGTCAGTAGGAGAAGAATTAGTATGTTATCATTGATATTGTTGAAAAATAGTGCCAATTGTTGGTATCAGTGGGAGTAATAGTGCCCCATTATTGGTGTCAGTGGAATGAATAATGCCCCACTGTTGACGTCAACGAAAAGAATAGTGCCCCATTCTTGGTGTCAGTGGAAAGAATAGTGCCCCAATGTTGGTGCCAGTAGAAGGAATAGTGCCTAGTGCCCCAATCTAGGTGTCAGTGGGAGGAATGGTGCCCCAAGTGCAGAATAAAGGCAAACAAAGGGCCACGTTTGGCACGTGGGCCGTAATTTGGAGACCACTGTCCTAGGATGACAACACTGTACTGTATCTATGGATAAAGATGTCTCTCTAGGACAGGGAGTGTTAGAGGATTTAGAAGATTGTAGAACACCCACCCCTTCTCCACAACTCCTTAACATGGAGGGGGGGGGGGGTGTATTGGAGTCTACAAAGAGCGTTGGGAAAATTTTTGATAACAACCATTAGCGGCACAAAGCAAAAAAAAGTTACCTGCTCACAGGATCAGAATTGTTTTTATTTCACTTGACAAATAGATATAAACATTTGTATATTTAACAGAACCAAAAGGAGCAAATAAGAGAAGTTAAAAGTTTATTTCGAAAGGCTCACCTTTTTGTTTCCTTAATTAAAAAAGATGTTATACTTACCTGCTCTGTGCAACATTATTGCACAGAGTGGTCCCTTACCTCTTACCTCCTCTTCTTTAGCAGTCCCCTACCAGCACTGTCTGCTCCTCTTATTCTCAGAGTCTCCCCTCAGCAAGCCATGTGCTATGGGGGCATTCGTGTGGGTGTGCTCCCGAGCCAGCCTGTGTGCATCCATAGACAAAGACAGCGCAGCTCGGCCCCTCCCCACACCCCCTAAATCACAAGATTTGACTGACAGTAGCAGCAGCCAATGGCTTCCGCTGCTGCCTTTGTCTCCTGTGAGACCAGAACGAGGGAGCAGTACAGCTGCAGATGGGTCAACTCTGGATTGAGAGAGTAATCGGGTAAGCTTTTTGGGGGAAAAGAAGCAAGTACTGGAAGTTTTTTTTTCACCTTAATGCAGGGATTGCATTATAAAACCTTTTTGCCTTTAGAACCACTTTAATTATTAGGGTTTACACGCACTTTAAAGGGACTCTTGCCTAAAAAAGTAAATGCTGCAGGTATATATTGCAAGGACCTAGAGGTGCACATACCCGCTGCAGCCCCTTATACATTCCTACAATCCTATTGAATAGGAGGAGTATGTGTGTGTATATTGAGGATATTTTGAATTGTAAACTGAGGCCATAGACCGATTTACCCATTTGGAATGTTTTGGTCAAAGCTTAGATGATTAAATATAGTTTATTTAATTACCTATTTACTTATTATTTACTTATACAAAGGTAAAACTGCATATCTGTTAACGATGCTCCCCAATAATACAAACTGATTTTTACATTCTTGGTAAATCAAGTTCCCTGGCAGTGCGCCCTTTCAATAGACTTCCATAACAGACCCTTTCCAGCCATAGTACTTAAACATCTTGGCATGTACACTTTTTAAAAACTGGGGCCCAAAAAATGTAACCTCAAATCCTGGGTCCGTATCCCTCCAAGAAGTCAGCAAGATTTCAAAAAATGTTGTGACTATTAAGGTAACCAACACATTACAAGGTCTCAAATTAGCTACCCTTCTTCTTTGGCACTGTCAAAAAACGGAAAATTGTATACTCACCTTTCCGTAATTTTCCTTTCCTGTCATATCTTCATGGCAGCATACACTTTGGGTTGTGACTCCGCCCCTCACAACCTGATAGGACCACATAGCTATAAGTTGTAAAGATGGCCCCCGCCCCAGTATTCTCCGTATATATATCACCTTAGACGGGTGGGAAATTGTATGCTGCCATGAAGATACGACAGGAAAGGAAAATTACGGAAAGGTGAGTATACAATTTTCCGTTTTCCTGTCGCATCATGGCAGCATACACTTTGGGGAGTAACTCGCAAAGGCTGGGTGGGGATTCAAACTAAGTTTATTAATCAGAGAACAGAAGAATTGGCCTGGATAACGGCTCTTCCGAAATCCACTGTGGATAAACAGGCGGAATCCACTTTGTAATGGGTCATAAAGGTGTTCCTGGAAGACCAGGTAGCCGCTCTGCAAATTGTCTCCGCCGAGACTCTACAATATGCCGCCCAGGAGGTTGCCACTGCCCTGGTGGAATGTGCCCTTAAGCCCTCAGGTACTTGCTGACTGCTCAATGAATAGGCCTTTTTTATGGTCTTCACCAGCCATGACGCAATGGTGCGTGAGGATGCCGCTTGACCTCTCCTGAATCCATGCGGAATAATTAGGAGACTTTCCGTTTTCCAGGACATTACCCTTGACGTCCAGTGGGTGAGGATCGCCCTGTTCCGTGGTGAGTGCCGGAAGGTTAATCTCTTGGTTGAAGTGAAAGGATGAGGATACCTTGGGTATGAACCGGTCTGAAGGTTTTAAGACTAATCTGTCTGGCAATACTACCAGATATGGATCACTAACCATTAAGGCCTGCATCTCTGACACCCGCTTAGCCGATGTTATGGCTATCAGGAATGAGACTTTTAGCGTCAGATCCCATAAGGATATGTTCTCATTCGGAAAGAAGGGTTCCTTAGATAGAGCTTCCAGTACAACTGAGAGGTCCCAGACTGGGAAGGAAGGTTTCCTAGGAGGTCTCAGCTTTAGACAGGCCCTTTGGAACTGAACCACAAGGGGATCTTGTGCCCTTCTGACTCCTGTCAGGGCGGACAAGGCCGAGACTTGGACCTTTAGAGTACTTGATCTAAGACCCTTCTCTAGGCCTAGTTGAAGGAACTCCAGGACCTGTGACACCGATGGTGAGGATGAGTCCCAACCTTGCTGTTGAGCGAAGGCGGTAAACTTCTACCAGACTCGCCTGTAAGTAATATTCGTGGTAGGTCTCCTGGCCTGGAGTAGGGTATCCACCACTCTCTGGGAGCATCCTTGCTCTAGGTACCTAGCCCTTTCAGCCTCCAGGCCATCAAATGTAGCTTCTCTGGGTTCGGGTGAAGAAGATGACCCTGGGAGAGTAGGTCTGGTGACAACAGAAGGGGCAGGGGATCTGCCGCATTCAGCTGTATCAGAGTGGTAAACCATGGCCTCCTCGGCCAGAAGGGAATTACTGCCACCACCAGTGCCGATGACTCCTTGAGTCTCAGGAGAAACCTCGTTATGAGTGGAGTTGGAGGAAAGATGTATCCTAGATGGAAATTCCAGGGGTGCAGGAGACAATCCGTCCCCTCCGCCGAAGGGAATGGTATTCTCGATAGAAATCTCCGACATTTCGCATTCTCTGGGGTTGCCGCCAGGTCTATCTCTGGAGGACCCCAAGTCCTGGATATGAGGGCGTAGGCCTGTGGGTTCAGAGACCACTCGTGATTGGAGGTGAAATTCCTGCTCAGCGAGTCGGCCAGCACATTCTGGACTCCCAGAACATAGACTGCCCTTAAGCTTAACAGGTTCAGTTGTGCCCACTCTAGAACAGGACGGACCTCCTGCATCATGGACCTGCTTCTGGTGCCCCCCTGCCTGTTGATATAGGCAACCGCGACCTTGTTGTCCATTCTTAGAAGAACATTTTTCCCTCTCAAAAGCGAGCCGAAGGACAGGAACGCTTGGAATGCTGCTCTCATTTCTAACACATTCGACACTGTGTCCTGTGCCCTGAATGGCCAGCGGCCTTGGGCCGCAAAGTGCTGATGGTGGGCTCCCCACCCCTGCAGACTGGCAGACTGGCAGAACATCCCCCCCCCTTACCTATTGGGCTGATGGTGATCTGCTGGGGCAGCGGTCTCCATAGAAAGGATAACTGTGATATCCTGGAGGGATACAGGCAGGTGTAAACATGCAAGCAAACAAACAGAGGAACCAGGGGGAGAGAGAAACACTTACCCCAAGGAGGGAGCGTCAGAGGTGAGGCAGAGCTGATAGCAGAGTTGATAGCAGCGTCAGATATGCTCAGGAAGCTGGAGGCATCAGAAATGACATCTCTGAGCTTTTTAAAAAAAAACGTCATGGCCGCCGGGGTCATGAACCGGCTGCACATGTGCAGTAGCACCGAGCCGCTCTCGGCGCCATCTTGGAACCTGGCAAATGTGCCAGGACGCCCTAAAAACGTTTACTGAGCATGTGCGGAAGCGCTGAGACATCCGAGGACACAGGGGAGAGACAGAGGAGAACCACAGAGCCCAGCAAGCTGCACCAAGAGATGGAAAGACAGATGGAGACTGCTGCACACAACTAAGCCTGTTTAAGGCTTATACTGGAGCCGCACATACCCCTGAGACCACCAGAGTGGGGTTCCTTCCATCTAGCTCATTTAGAGGCTGTACAGGCAAGGACTTCCACCCAGAAGAGGCTAGAACCTGGCTGGGGCGAGTTCGGTAAGGGGGTGCTTCTGACATCTTCAGTCCTTCTCAGGTGAGGAAAAATAAGAGAATACTGGGGCGGGGGCCATCTTTACAACTTATAGCTATGTGGTCCTATCAGGTTGTGAGGGGCGGAGTCACAACCCAAAGTGTATGCTGCCATGATGATGCGACAGGAAACCCTCACTTAGCTGTGACAAAACACTTAAACCTCATAGAAATCCTGAAGTCTACAATCATAAACTAGTTTGACCAAGACTTTACATTTCCTTCTTGACCCTTTGTAACAATGCCCCCCACCCCACTCTGCAACCCTT
The DNA here is from genome assembly GCF_042186555.1 of Aquarana catesbeiana. Classification (NCBI taxonomy): domain Eukaryota; kingdom Metazoa; phylum Chordata; class Amphibia; order Anura; family Ranidae; genus Aquarana; species Aquarana catesbeiana. Next base: position 881,806,412 of record NC_133324.1, read on the forward strand.
AGGGCCTTTTCACACCAGTGTACAATGGAAGTTCACATGTTACAACAATGTACAGTAATGCATTCTATATGTGTTGGTGCACTGCAGCACCATTCATTGTAAAGAGCAACTCAATGTACCTTCCAAACACGCTTGCTTTACAGCGACTTACTGTGCATTACAGTGCACTGTGCATTTGACTTGCTGCAAATTCTATTATTAGTCTGCTGGCATACGATGGGAGCCCATTGAAATGAATTGAGCTACATGAATTGAGCTACATTAACCGCCACAGTTGTACTGCGGCAACAGGGCTCGGCTGCGCGAATCGCCGTCATTTTTACGTCGCTTTTATCTTTGGCCACTAGGGGCGTGTCCACCGCTCGCCCATGGAGGCGATGCAAGTGCCCAATGATCGCGATCACTGCCAGGCTCCCGCGATCGCTCGGGGCATACGGGGAATCGGGATCTGTTCTCTGAGGGGAGAACAGACAGATCATCTGTTCATACAGAGTATGAACAGCGATCTGTCTTCTCCCCTACACAGTCCCCTCCCCCCTTCAGTTAGAACACACAATAGGGAACACATTAACCCCTTGATCGCCCCCTATTGGTAACCACTTCAGTGCCAGTGACATTTATACAGTAATCAATGCATTTTTATAGCAATGATCGCTGTAAAAATGCCAATGGTATGAAAAATGTGTCTGATGTGTCCACCATAATGTCGCAGTCCAGATAAAAAATCACAGATCGCCGCCATCACTAGTAAAAAAAAGAATTAATAATAAAATGCCATAAAACTATCCCTTATTTTGTAGACGCTATAACTTTTGCACAAACCAGTCAATATACACTTATTGCTTTTTTTTTTACCAAAAATATGTAGAAGAATACATATCGGCCTAAATTGAGGGAAAAAAATCGTTTTTTATATATTTTTGGGGGATATTTATTATAGCAAAAAGTAAAAAAATATTGCTTTTTTTTCCTAATTTAAAAAAAAAATTTTTGCTTATAGTGCAAAAAATAAAAACCGCAGAGGTGATCAAATACCCCCAAAAGAAAGCTCTGTTTGTGGGGAAAAAGAGGACATCAGTTTTGTTTGGGTGCAACATCGCACGACCGTACAATTGACAGTTAAAGCGACGAAGTGCCGAATCGCGAAAAGTGCTCTGGTCAGGAAGGGGGTAAAATCTTCCGGGGCTGAAGCGGTTAACCCAGGGGCGGACTGACCATTGAGCGACTCAGGCACTACTAGGGGGCCCCATCAGGGTTGCCAGCCTCAGTAAAACCAGGGACAGTATGTATAAATCTGTGTTTTTTTATATCTGTCTGTGTATACTGTGTGTACATGTATGTGTATACTGTGTGATTGTATACTGTGTGGCCCCATAATCTCTGGTTGCCTGGGGGCCCCTTGATCTCCTATTGCTCGGGGGCCCCATGAGTTATCAGTCCGCCCCTGGGTTAACCTTAAACGCACTGCAGTGGACCACCTTGATTTGCATGGCTCCTTAATAAATGGAGAGTGAATGGGACAATGTCTGCAAACTCAAAATGTCACCTTCTCTAGCCTAGTCTTTGGAGCACATCAAAGTTCCACCACGCTAAACCTAGATTTTAATAGATTACTCTCCGTTCCAACGTACCCCAGCCAAGCGCCCGTTCCCCTAGTTTCACACGTCTCGAGACACATTCAAATATAACTGTGTACGCTTTTTACTAAACAGCTATTTCGTTGTTCACAAAGGCAGCAACCAAAAATATTTTCTTTTAATAAAGAAAAATGAGCAGCATCTAAGTCTCCTTCCACCCATTCAGCATATTAACAGACGTTGTTCTGTATGGTTCTTAGTAATACGGATAATCATTTAGCTGTACCGTGTGTCCCGCTGGTGTGTGAAATTAAAGTTTGAGACCAAAGATGGATCCTGTGAAGTAGGAGAAATATTTTTTATAAATTGGTTTGCATTCAGAGGTTAATACTAATCTTTCCCCTACTATTTGTTTGGCTGCGGAGTCAACCCAAGTCTCATTTATTGTAGCATCAGAACAATGGTATTTGATATGAGAATTTCAATCGGCAGAACATTGCAGAGTTCAGACAATTGTTTGGGATTAAATGCATTTGGAACGCAAGGTTTCTGACCTTCCCGGGGTATTCACAGAAGGACAATAACAAGGAGCAATTTTATGTACTAAGATACCAAGAAAGATAACTTGCACAGAGGGCTCAGAATCAGACAGTACACATAATCTTAAGTTTAAGATAATGCCGAAATGAAAAGTGAAATGCCAGCTTCATAAGGTGTAAGACTAGATGAAGGTTGGCAAAGAATTTGAAAGCGCACACTCATGAAACACACAGAAAATGCTGCTGCTACCTCTTACTTACAGTCTATTAAACAGATATTTACTTTGGGTACTGTTACCTTATTAGATGAATTACTTATGTCACAATGTAATTGCAGCGTTCCACTTACTGAGAATGTAATAAACGTTTGCACATATGCCAAGTTATGAATAAAGATTGATGACAGAAAAGCCAGCTTAACTTGGCAGTAGTAACTTTTTATGCTGACAATTAAACATTTGCTGAAGTAATAAGTCAGGAGGTGAAAATGTAGAAATCAGACGAGAGATGTAATGCAATATCTTTTTCTACAATAAGAGTGAATAGAGCGACAGCACAGAAAAATGTATTGGGTTCCAAACACCGAATGAAGCCATATTAGCAGCCTTGCATTCATGGGATCTCTCATGAGCGACACCTGACAAAACACTTAAAGGGTCCAAAATGGATATTTCGGCTTTTGGGAGATGCTGAAGAGTTAAACTACCTGAGGGTTTCTAATACTGTATGTCTCTGGGTCTCTTCTGGTGAGATATCTTATGACCGCGCAGCACATACACTATATTACCAAGAGTTTAGGCACACCTGCCTTTACACACACATGATCTTTAATGGTATTCCAGTCTTAGTCTGTAGGTTTCGATATTGAGTTGGCCCACCCTTTGCATCTATAACAACTTCAAGTCTTCTGGGAAGGCAGTTCACAAGGTTTAGGAGTGTGTCTATGGGAATGTTTGACCATTCTTCCAGAAGCGTATTTGTGAGGTCAGGCACTGATATGGATGAGAAGGCCTGGCTCGTAGCCTCCACTCTAATTCATCCCAAAGGTGTTCTATTAGGTTGAGGTCAGGACTCTGTGCAGGTCAGTCAAGTTCCTCCACCCCAAACTCGCTCATCCATGTCTTTATGGACCTTGTTTGTGCACTGGTGTGCAGTCATGTTGGAACAGGAAGAGGCCATCCCCAAACTGTTCCCACAATGTTGGGAGCATTAAATTGTCCAAAATGTCTTGGTATGCTGATACCCTAAGAGTTCCTTTCACCGTAACTAAGGGGCTAAGCCCAACCCCTGAGGAACAACCTCACACAATAATCCCCCCTCCACCAAATGATTTGGACCAGTGCACCAGAGTCCAGAGTCCATAAAAACATGGATGAGCGAGTTTGGGGTGGAGGAACTTGACTGGCCTACGCAGAGATCTGACCTGAACCCGGTAGAACACCTTTGGGATGAATTAGAGCGTAGACTGTGTGCCAGGCCTTCTCGTGCACATCAGTGCCTGACCTCACAAATGCGCTTTTGGAAGAATGGTCAAACATTCCCATAGATACACTCCTAAATCTTGTGGAAAGCCTTCCCAGAAGAGTTGAAGCTGTTATAGCTGCAAAGGGTGGGCCAACTCAATATTGAACCCTACGGACTAAGACTGGGATGACATTACAATTCATGTGCATGTAAAGGAAGGCGTCCCAATTCTTTTGGTAATATAGTGTACATGCGGCATTCAAGAAGTGGGCTTTATTCCTGGGTGCTACATATATGGGTTCCTGTGTTTGTCCTGGAAGCACGTTCAATCGCACGCTCCAAGCACTGAGACCGAGCTGTTACCGACAGTTTCATGTCTTATTCTAAAGACCAGGAGCTGGGAGAACTGTCTCCCGATCATGTGATCACTGTGATTGGTTAATCACAGTAATCACTACTGTGAAGTCCTGTCACAAGGTTCTTTCTCATTGTATCTTTTCCTCCTCACTAGAGCAAAAATCTGTAAAAATAAATACATTTTAACTGGATCAGGGCTTGATCTAGTTTAGTGAGTGTCAGTATAATTGTCAGTTGATGTTAGTGTAGCAGTGTTAGTGGCAGTGCTAGGGTCAGTGTGTTTTTGGTAGGAAAAAAGGGTTTTATATTATCAATACAAGTGATAGTATCAGTGTGAAAGGTAGGACAAAAAAAAAAACAGAATGTGTACTAATTTTTATTGGCCCTACTACAGGTACAAAGAGCAATAGCATACCCATATGTAGAGTATCTCACAAAAGTGAGTACACCCCTCACATTTTTGTAAATATTTTATTATATCTTTTCATGTGACAACACTGAAGAAATTTCACTTTGCTACAATGTAAAGTAGTGAGCAGGGGCGGACTGACCATTGAGCCACTCGGGCATTGCCCGAGGGCCCTGGGCCACTAGGGGGCCCCATCAGGGTTGCCAGCCTCAGTAAAACTTGGGGCAGTATGTATAAATCTGTGTTTTTTTTACATCTGTCTGTGTATACTGTGTGTACATGTATGTGTATACTGTGCGATTGTTTACTGTGTGTGTGTGTATACTGTATACTGTGTGGCCCCATAATCTCTGATTGCCTGGGGGCCCCACAATCTCCTATCGCCCGGGGGCCCCATGAGTTATCAGTCCGTCCCTGGTAGTGAGTGTACAGCTTGTATAGCAGTGTAAATTTGCTGTCCCCTCAAAATAACAACACACAGCCATTAATGTCTAAACCGCTGGCAACAAAAGTGAGTACATCCCTAAGTGAAAATGTCCAAATTGGGCACAATGTGTCAATATTTTGTGTGGCCACCATTATTTTCCAGCATTGACTTAACCCTCTTGGGCATGGAGTTCACCAGAGCTTCACAGGTTGCCACTGGAGTCTTCTTCCACTCCTCCATGACAACATCACGGAGCTGGTGGATGTTAGAGACCTTGTGCTCCTCCACCTTCCATTTGAGGATGCCCCACAGATGCTCAGTTGGGTTTAGGTCTGGGGACATGCTTGGCCAGTCCATCACCTTTACCCTCAGCTTCTTTAGCAAGGCAGTGGTCATCTTGGAGGTGTGTTTGGGGTCATTATGGAATACTGCCCTGTGGCCCAGCCTACGAAGGGAGGGGATCATGCTGTGCTTCAGTATGTCACAGTACATGTTGGAATTCATGGTTCCCTCAATGAACTGTAGCTCCCCAGTGCTGGCAGCACTCATTCAGCCCCAGACCATGACACTCCCACCACCATGCTTGACTGTAGGCAAGACACACTTGTCTTTGTACTTCTCATCTGGTTGCCGCCACACATGCTTGATACCATCTGAACCAAATAAGTTTATCTTGGTCTCATCAGACCACAGGACATGGTTCCAGTAATCCATGTCCTTATTCTGCTTGTCTTCAGCAAACTGTTTGCGAGCTTTCTTGTGCATCATCTTTAGAAGAGGCTTCCTTCTGGGACGACAGCCATGCCTACCAATTTGATGCAGCGTGCGGCGTTTGGTCTGAGCACTGACAGGCTGACCCCCCACCCCTTCGACCTCTGCATCAATGCTGGCAGCCCTCATACGTCTATTTCCCAAAGACAACCGTTGGATATGACGCTGAGCACATGCACTCAACTCTTTTGGTCGACCATGGCGAGGCCTGTTCTGAGTGGAACCTGTCCTGTTAAACCGTTGTATGGTCTTGGCCACCGTGCTGCAGCTCAGTTTCAGGGTCTTGGCAATCTTCTTATAGCCTAGATCAGTGATGGCGAACCTTGGCACCCCAGATGTTTTGGAACTACATTTCCCATGATGCTCATCTACACTGCAGAGTGCATGAGCATCATGGGAAATATAGTTCCAAAACATCTGGAGTGCCAAGGTTCGCCATCACTGGCATAGACCATCTCTATGTAGAGCAACAATTCTTTATTTCACATCCCCAGAGAGTTCTTTGCCATGATGATGTTGAACTTCCAGTGATCAGTATGAAAGAGTGAGAGCGATAACACCAATTTTAACACATCTGCTCCCCATTCACACCTGAGATCTTGTAACACTAACAAGTCACATGACACCGGGGAGGGAAATGGCTAATTGGGGCCAATTTGGACATTTTCACTTAGGGGTGTACTCACTTTTGTTGCCAGCGGTTTAGACATTAAGGCTGTGTTGACTTATTTTGAGGGGACAGCAAATTTACACTGTTATACAAGCTGTACACTCACTACTTTATATTATAGCAAAGTGTCATTTCTTCAGTGTTGTCACTTGAAAACATATAATAAAATATTTATAAAAATGTGAGGGGTGTACTCATTTTTGTGAGATACTGTATATGTGGTTTTTTTACTATTTTGGGACATTTTTCCTTTGATAATAATCAAAAAAATCAGAAGATATCCATTAACATTAACCGCCAAATGAAAACCTAATTTGTCCTAAAGAAAACAAAGTATAATCTACCTGGATGCACTAAGTAGTTGTGATATGTAAGTTTTTTTTTAGAATAGAACTTTTTTCTCCATTTTGGATAGAGTAAGGGGGGAATAAAATCCCATCTTTTTTTTTTTTTTTTTGCCACCGGCATTCTATTGGGGAGATTTCCCTTCACTTCCTGTTCCATTGTCAAAACAGAAAGTGAAAAGAAATCCCTCCAAATGGGAGGGAATCCCTGGTTGTCCCCATGGTCACCAGACCTAGTGTCCCCTTTAGAAGATTTCTCCTTTGTTTGACAACCCAACATTTGGGATTTTTTTTTTTACTTTCACTTTTGGTGATAACAGCAACAGGACAAATACAGAGGATGAATCTCCCTAACGGGGACACCAACACCAATGAAAACTGGCAGGTATTTGAATCCCTCTCCACTCTATCCAAAACTAAATAAAAAGTTTTGCCTTTAGTTATACTTTAACCACTTGCCGACCGCATAACTTAGATATGCGGCGGCAATGTTTCCCGACTGCGCCAGATCACATACTTAGTATGTGATCCAAAACTTCCAGGTCTGGGGCGCACAAATGCGTGCCTCCGGCGGCTCGCCCCCCCGGTGATTACACACAGCAGGAGCCAAAGCTGGGTACTGCAGATTCGATTTTCACCCGGCACCCGTCGATTGTTCAGTGCACAGGCAGAACGCCGATCTGCCTATGTAAACAAGGCAAATCACAGTTCTGTCAGTAGGGAAGGCATTGATCCTGTGTTCCTGCAAAGCAGGGACACAAATCTATGTCTTGCCTTAGTAAATGCAGCCCCCATGCTGTACACAAACACAGGCTAGGAACACATTTAACCCTTTGACTGCCCCTGGTGTTAACCCCTTCCCAGCCAGTGTTATTGGAAAAGTGAGAGTGCATATTTTTTAGCACTGATCACTGTATTAGTGTCACTGGACCCCAAAAAGTATCAAAAGTGTCAGTTAGTGTCCGATTTGTCCACCGCAATAGCGCAGTTCCACTATAGTTTGCTGATCACCACCATTACTGGTAAAAATAATAATAATATTGTTAAAAAATATCCCATAGTTTGTAAACGCTATAACTTATGCGCAAACCAATAAATATACGCTTATTGGGTAAAAAATATTATTTTGTTTTTTTTTTAAATTGTTCAAAAACTGAGGGGATCAAATACCACCAAAATAAAGCTCCATTTGTGGTGAAAAAAACAGACATACATTTTATTTGGGTACAGCGTTGCACGACCGCGCAATTGTCAGTTAAAGTAACACAGTTCCATATCGCAAAAAAATGCCTAGTCATGAAGGGAGTAAATCTTCCAGAGGGCAAGTGGTTAACTTAGTTTGTATAACTGTTGTGACCATTATAGGGCCCAATTTCCCTGATGGATTTTAATTTATTTTATATAGTCGAGAGTGTAACAGGAGCAGCTGGAAAAGTCTTAAGTGGACGGGAACTCAGGATGTATTGTAGAGTTCTCACTCTCAGAATAGCCAAAGACACATAAGAATTCAAGGGTTGACTCTGCCTACCAGGCTTCCAATCATTAACTTCACTTTAAATGAAACTCATGTACTTGCCAGAATATGACCTGATTCCTCAAGCAAGTTCTTCAATTGCATAAGGCAATCAAAATAAAAATTAAAGTGGAAGTTCACCCTTGAATCACTCTATAAACTTTAAAAAGTCAAATAACATGGACTTTGTCCACGCTCTGGTCGTTCAGCAATCTGCATTAGAAACTGTTGGCTATTTATTACCGACACCATGCAAATCAAGGTGTCGTTCAACCCCCATGCTGTCTAGACCTTGCAAAGACTGACTGGGAAACCCTTCCTCTGTGTCCTGATGCTATCAAAGATGTACAGTGCTGTGAAAAAGTATTTGCCCCTTCCTGATTTTTTTTTTTTTTTTTGCATATTTCTCACACTTAAATGATTCAGATGATCAAGCTAATTTTAATATTACACAAAGATAACCCAAGTAAATCGAAGATGTGGTTTTAAATTATTATTTAATGTATTAAGGGAAAAAAGCTGTTTAAACCTGCCTAGCCCTATGTGAAAAGTAATTGCCCCCACCCATGCTGAATCATGAATGAACTGTGATTAACCACAATTTTTTGAAAAGGTGAGTTAAATTTTACTTGCCACACCCAGGTCTGATTACTGCCAGACCTGTTGAATAAATAAATTACATAAATAGAAGCTGTCTGACAAAGTGAAGCACGCTAACAATTCACAAAAAGCCACAAATCAAGCCACAATCTAAAAAAATTCAAGAACAGATTAGAAACAAACATGTATCAGTCTAGGAAGGGTTTCAAAGCCATATTTAAGGCTTTGGAACTGCAGTGAACCACGGGGAGAGCCATTATCCACAAATGGAGATAACTTGGAACAGTGGTGACCCTTCCCAGGAGTGGCCGGCCTACAAAAATTACTCCAAGAGCATGACAACGACTCACCCAGGTGGTCATAAAAGAACCCAGAACAACATCTAAAGAACTGCAGGCCTCACTTGCCTCAGGTAAAGTCAGTGTTCATGATTCAACAATAAGAAAGAGACTGGGCAAAATGGCATCCATGGGAGAGTTCCAAGGCCAACATCACTGCTGATCAAAAGGAACACAATAGCTCATCTCACATTTACAAACATCTTAATTATCAACAAGACTTTTAGGCAAATTATCTGTTGATCGATGAAACAAAAATGAAACTTTTTGGAAGGTGTGCGTCCCGTTACATCTGACTACAGCAAACTAATACAGCATTTCATAACAAGAACATTATACCAACAGTCAGACATGGTGGTGGTAGCGTGATGGTCTGGGGCTGCTTTGCAGCTTCAGGACCTGGACGACTTATGATAATTGATGGAACCATGAATTCTGAGCTCTACCAGAAAATCCTAAATGTCTGGCCATCAGTTTGTGACCTCAAGCTCAAGTGTACTTGGGTTATGCAGCAGGACAATGATCCGAAACACAACAGCAAGTCCACCTCCAAATGGTTCAAACAAAGAAAAATGTAGGTTTTGGAGTGGCCTAGTCAAAGCCCGGACTTAAATCCAATTGAGATGCTGTATCATAACCTTACACAGGCCGTTCATGTTGGTAACCCTCCAATATGGCTGAATTAAAACAATTCTGCCAAGAAGAGTGGGCCAAAATTGCTCCACAGCAATGTGAAAGACTCATTGCCAGTTATCGCGAACGCTTGATTGCAGTGGTTGCTGCCAAGGGTGGCACAACCAGTTATTAGGTTTAGGGGGCAATTACTTTTCCATAAAGCCAGGCAGGTTTGGACAGCTTTTTTGCCTTAATAAATGAAACCATCATTTAACTGGTTCCTGACCAGCCACCGCAGTTACTGTGGCAGGTTGGCTCCCTGGGCGAGCCTTGGTAGCTGTACATCAGCTCTTTAAGACGCTGTAGAAGGTGTGCATGCGCCGCCGGAGCCGCGCACGCACCGCCGCTGATCGCCGCCATTACTAGTACAAACAAATTATAATAATAAAAATGTCATAAATCTATCCCCTATTTTGTAGACACTCTAACTGTTGCGCAAACCAATCAATATATGCTTATTGTGATTTTTGTTATCAAAAATATGTAGAAGAATACATATCGGTATAAACTGAGGAAAAAAATTGTTTTTGTTTTTTTAACTTGGGATATTTATTATAGCAAAAAGTAAAAGATATTGTGTTTTTTTCATAATTGTCACTCTTCTTTTGTTTATAGCGCAAAAAATAAAAACCGCAGAGGTGATCAAATACAGTGGGGACGGAAAGTATTCAGACCCCCTTAAATTTTTCACTCTTTGTTATATTGCAGCCATTTGCTAAAATCATTTCAGTTCATTTTTTCTCCTCATTAATGTACACACAGCACCCCATATTGACAGAAAAACACAGAATTGTTGACATTTTTGCAGATTTAGTAAAAAAGAAAAACTGAAATATCACATTGTCCTAAGTATTCAGACCCTTTGCTCAGTATTTAGTAGAAGCACCCTTTTGATCTAATACAGCCATGAGTCTTTTTGGGAAAGATACAACAAGTTTTTCACACCTGGATTTGGGGATCCTCTGCCATTCCTCCTTGCAGATCTTCTCCAGTTCTGTCAGGTTGCATGGTAAACGTTGGTGGGCAGCCATTTTTAGGTCTCTCCAGAGATGCTCAGTTGGGTTTAAGTCAGGACTCTGGCTGGGCCATTCAAGAACAGTCACGGAGTTGTTGTGAAGCCACTCCTTCGTTATTTTAGCTGTGTGCTTAAGGTCATTGTCTTGTTGGAAGGTAAACCTTTGGCCCAGTCTGAGGTCCTGAGCACCCTGGAGAAGGTTTTCGTCCAGACTATCCCTGTACTTGGCCGCATTCATCTTTACCTCGATTGCAACCAGTCGTCCTGTCCCTGCAGCTGAAAAACACCCCCACAGCATGATGCTGCCACCACCATGCTTCACTGTTGGGACTGTATTGGACAGGTGATGAGCAGTGCCTGGTTTTCTCCACACATACCGCTTAGAATTAAGGCCAAAATGTTCTATTTTGGTCTCATCAGACCAGAGAATCTTATTTCTCACCATCTTGGAGTCCTTCAGGTGTTTTTTAGCAAACTCCATGCGGGCTTTCATGTGTCTTGTACCGAGGAGAGGCTTCCGTCGGGCCACTCTGTCATAAAGCCCCAACTGGTGGAGGGCTGCAGTGATGGTTGACTTTCTACTACTTTCTCCCATCTCCTGACTGCATCTCTGGAGCTCAGCCACAGTGATCTTTGGGTTCTTCTTTACCTCTCTCACCAAGGCTCTTCTCCCACAATAACTCAGTTTGCCTGGACGGCCAGCTCTAGGAAGGGTTCTGGTCGTCCCAAACGTCTTCCATTTAAGGATTATGGAGGCCACTGTGCTCTTATGAACCTTAAGTGCTGCAGAAATGTTTTTGTAACCTTGGCCAGATCTATGCCTTGCCACAATTCTGTCTCTGAGCTCTTCAGGCAGTTCCTTTGACCTCATGATTCTCATTTGCTCTGACATGCACTGTGAGCTGTAAGGTCTTATATAGACAGGTGTGTGGCTTTCCTAATCAAGTCCAATCAGTATAATCAAACACAGCTGGACTCAAATGAAGGTATAGAACCATCTCAAGGATGATCAGAAGAAATGGACAGCACCTGAGTTAAATATATGAGTGTCACAGCAAAGGATCTGAATACTTAGGACCATGTGATATTTCAGTTTTTCTTTTTTAATAAATCTGCAAAAATGTCAACAATTCTGTGTTTTTCTGTCAATATGGGGTGCTGTGTGTACATTAATGAAGAACAAAATTAACTTTTAGCAAATGGCTGCAATATAACAAAGAGTGAAAAATGTAAGGGGGTCTGAATACTTTCCTGTCCCCACTGTACCACCAAAATAAAGCTCTATTTGTGGGGAAAAAAATACTTAAATTTTGTTTGGGTACAGTGTCGCACAACCGCGCAATTGTCAGTTAAAGCGACGCAGTGCCGCAAGAAATTGCCTGGTCAGGAAGGGGCTAAATTCAGTAGACAAATGGTTAAGGCACACCAAGTTTATCTATAATGATACATGTTAAGAGGACATGTTAACATGCCTTAAAGTGTAACTCCACTTTTGTTAAGAAAAAAACATTCCCCTCTGGGTCATCTATGTACATTACAAGGATTTTGACAAACGTTGTTGCAGATTCCTACCTTTTGTTATTCTGAAGAAATCCCTGTGTGTTTCTCAGTGTCCATGTGTATAAGTGAGGCTAATGGGAGTGGTTTATTAATTATCAACCAGCTGCTGCACCTGCAAAGCTCTAATGAGGAAAATTGCAGGGTCTGCATTCATTTAGATGTGTTTTTCTATTAGGAGTATCTCACCAAAAATAACACTTTTGTTGCAGAGGATGCCTGAAATCTGACTTGTCATCTTAGTGCAGACTTCTGAGAAAATCAGTGAGCCAATCACACAAGCAGGAAATGACATATATGGGGGGCATTCTGTACACATTCTGTGTACAGAACACCTCCAGGTTGCCTTATTGCATTGCATTTCACTGAATATTACAGAGCTGCAGATTGAAAAGGAAAGGTCATTTTAAATAACATTCAATTACAATATGACTTGTGTCACAATTGTAGTGCATTATAAGGTGGATTAAATGCTATTGAAGCTTAATAGAGAAGTATGGGAATGTTTTTTATTTTTTTTTAATCATACTAACCTAGGTGGAATAGACACGCTCCTAAACCTTATGGACAGTCTTCCCAGAAGAGTTGAAGCTGTTATAGCTGCAAAGGTTGGGCCAGCTCAATATTAAACCCTACGGAGTAAGACTGGGATGCCATTAAAGTTTATGTTCGTGTAAAGGCAAGCAGCCCAATACTTTTGACAATATAGTGTAATGCAGCATCTGTCCCACGTTGGCTCTAACACTGAGAATTGAGCGATCAAACACCGCCGATTGCTCGGTTCTCAGAGATCCTTGAGAGGAGAGCTTGTGACTGTCAGTCAGTGGCTCTCTGCTCTGCCCCCCCACGCTCACTGGTCTTTATGAACCTTAAGGATCCTCCTCTTTTCGGGACCCTAGCTGCAGCTCCTGACCCCTCCCTCCTGTTGAGTGCCCCCACAGCAAGCAGCATGCTATGGGTGCACCCAAGCCGAGCTGCAGCTCTGTGTATCCATTCAGATATAGAGCTGTGGTTTGGCCCCGCCCCCTCTCTCTCCTGATTGGCTAGAGTCCCGGATGGCTGAGGGACTCGTGAACATCGCTGGATAGAGATGGGGCTCAGGTAAGTATTAGGGGGGCTGCTGCACACAGAAGGATTTTTATCTTAATGCATAAAATGCGTTAAGAGAAAGAAACCTTCTGACTTTACAATCACTTTAAGTTTTCCCTTCACTGGAACTAAGGGGCCAAGCCCAACCCCTGTAACACAACCCCACACCATGGTCAAACATTCCCATAGACACGCTCCTAAACCTTGTGGACAGTATTGCTAGAAGAGTTGAAGCTGTTATAGCTGCAAAGGTTGGGCCAGCTCAATATTGAACCCTACGGAGTAAGACTGGGATGCCATTAAAGTTTATGTTCGTGTAAAGGCAGGCAGCCTAATACTTTTAAGAATATAGTATATAGATTGTACATTCATATCTGTCCCTGCCCCCAAGGACCTTACAGTCTAAGGTCCCTAACTCACAGTCATACATACACATACTAGGGCCAATTTAGACAGGAACCAATTAACCTACCAGCATGTCTTTTTAGTGTGGCATGAAACTCATGCAGACACAAATAGAACAAACTCCATGCAGGTAGTGACATGGGTGGGATTCAAACTGATGACCCTAGTGCTTCTAGGCTGAAGTACTAATCACTTAGGCGCTGTCATGCCCTTTTCTCCTTTGGTCACCCAATGACCATTAATTTGTGATGGCCTTTCTCCTACTGACCATCAATCTAAAGAGTTCTTCTCCACTGACCATAAATCTAAGGAGTCCTTCTCCACTGACCACCAAACTAAGGAGTCCTACTCCACTGACCACCAATCTAAGGAGTCCTTCTCCACTGACCACCAAACTAAGGAGTCCTTGTCCACTGACCACCAATGTAAGGAACACTACAGTTTTCACTTTTCCGGTTATAGTTGTTATTATTAACTAATATATTTTCATTTCATAATTATTACTGAAAATAATTTTGTTGTATAGCGCAGCCCTAGGTGTTAAATATGTTAAGTACGCTGCAATGCTTATGCTTTCATTTATTATGTCTCAGCTTGTTTTTCACGGTAATGCAAAATGAGCTGTAAATACAGTAATTATTAGCAGGGGTTCCCTGAGACCTGAAAGTTATTTCAAGGATTCCTCTGTGTTAAGTAGGTTTAAAAAGACTGCACTGGAGGGGTACTCTGTGAAAACTAAACAAGGGAAAATGTAAAGCCTCCTAGAAATTATTACTTTCATGTAAACGTTAGAGAAATTATATGAATGGGTAATTATTGAAATTTACAACAGTGTAATTTATTCTACTTTTATTAGTATTGATGCAAGATTTTTTCTTTTTTTAGCAAAAATAACATAAAAGGTAGACAAGTTCTGACATGACCTCTGTAATTATAGTTTATTTCCAAGAGGAAGAAGTTCTGGACATCATAAGCATTGCATATGCCTTAAAGTAATACTAAAGTCTTGTGTTTTTTACTATAAAAATACCAAACATGTTATATTTTTTGTAGTGGATTTGCGCAGAGCAGCCCGGATCCTCCTATTCTCGGGTCCCCCTTGCTATGGGGGCACCCAAGCCGAGTCACAGCTCCCTGAGTCCATTCAGACACAGAGCCCCGGGCTGGCCCCGCCCCTCCCTCTCCTGATAGGCTAACTGACTTCAACAGCAGCGGGAGTCAATGACGCCTCTGCTGTGTCTCAGCCAATCAGGTGGGTGAGTCTCGGATGGCCGAGACATTTGTGGACATCACTGGACAGAGAGGGGGCTCAGGTAAGTATTAGGGGGGCTGAGGGGGGCTGCTGCACACTGAAGGCTTTTAACCTTAATGCATAGAATGCATTAAGCTAAAAAACCTTCTGACTTTACAACTCCTTTAAGCTGGCCATGCACTATACAATATGATTGTACAATCAATGTAAAATCTTCTTTATAGTCACCGAAATTTTGTAACAAGAGAACAAACCTAAACAATTTATTCTATTTGTATAAAATCAGGCAGACCTGTGATCGACATTGTTGGTAAAAGAATGCAGAACTACCAGGGCCACAAAGGTCGCACTTGCGACTGGGCCCTGGTGTTTGGGGCCCCAGGCACACCTCCCTTGTTCCTGTTGCTTTAAAATTTAAGGGGCACCAAGCACCATAACATCCCTGCGCACCTGACCATTGGACCTGACGGTTGTAGTTACACCTCTGTGTTTTTGTAGTATATGTATGGTCAACTTTAAGCAGGCTTGGACAGTGAATGGCAGTACCTCCATGACAGCTGATTGTAAGAAGATCGTAAGCGTCTTTAGAAATAGGAACTAATTCTCTATAGAGTGCTCCATAATGTAAATACAAGGAAGAAGGTTACAATTTTGCTTATTGTTTAACATAATGTCTAGGCACCTAACTAAATTAGATAATAAAGTGGACCTAACATTAGATATAATTTTCATGCTTAGTGCATTCATGCTAATGAAAGTGTAAATGTAACACGTACAGCTATTTATTACAATTTGCAGAGATCAGGCTACTACCCCTGATAATGTCTTCATTCGCTTTGCTTCTTGGAAAAACTGAGCCATCTTTGTTCAGGCATCATTTAGGGTCAGCATCTACCGGTACTTACTGGACTGAGAGGCTACCAGACCTGTTTTTTGTACCCATATTAAATAATGATTTTAGAGCTTGAAACGAAGTAAATCCCCCAAATATTATATATTTTTTGGAAAGCAGAGACCCTGAAGAAGAAAATGATGGTAGATTAGACATGTGCTATTTGTTTCATACTGAATTACAATTCGGCTGCAATTTTCATTATTCTGAGATCTGGATGTATATGAATCTCCAAATCACTATAGTAACGAATGTCAACAAATCCAAAATAAATTATACCAAAACATCAAACTCATTCATATTCAGTCATTTCATTCAGATGACATGATGCAATTACATAGTTACATAGTAGGTGAGGTTGAAAAAAGACACAAGTCCATCAAGTCCAACCTATGTGTGTGATTATGTGTCAGTATTACATTACATATCCCTGTATATTGCGATCATTCAGGTGATTATCTAATAGTTTCTTGAAGCTATCAATGCTCCCCGCTGAGACCACCGCCTGTGGAAGGGAATTCCACATCCTTGCCGCTCTTACAGTAAAGAACCCTCTACGTAGTTTAAGGTTAAACCTCTTTTCTTCTAATTGTAATGAGTGGCCACGAGTCTTATTAAACTCTCTTCTGCGAAAAAGTTTTATCCCTATTGTGGGGTCACCAGTACAGTATTTGTAAATTGAAATCATATCCCCTCTCAAGCGTCTCTTCTCCAGAGAGAATAAGTTCAGTGCTCGCAACCTTTCCTCATAACTAAGATCCTCCAGACCCTTTATTAGCTTTGTTGCCCTTCTTTGTACTCGCTTCATTTCCAGTACGTCCCTCCTGAGGACTGGTGCCCAGAACTGGACAGCATACTCCAGGTGCGGGCGGACCAGAGTCTTGTAGAGCGGGAGAATTATCGTTTTATCTCTGCAGTTGATCCCCCTTTTAATGCATGCCAATATTCTGTTTGCTTTATTAGCAGCAGCTTGGCATTGCATGCCATTGCTGAGCCTATCATCCACTAGGACCCCCAGGTCCTTTTCCATCCTAGATTCCCCCAGAGGTTCTCCCCCCAGTGTATAGATTGCATTCATATTTTTGCCACCCAAATGCATTATTTTACATTTTTCTACATTGAACCTCATTTGCCATGTAGTCGCCCACCCCATTAATTTGTTCAGGTCTTTTTGCAAAATTTCCACATCCTGCGGAGAAGTTATTGCCCTGCTTAGCTTAGTATCGTCTGCAAATACAGAGATTGAACTGTTTATCCCATCCTCCAGGTCGTTTATGAACAAATTAAATAGGATTGGTCCCAGCACAGAACCCTGGGGAACCCCACTACCCACCCCTGACCATTCTGAGTACTCCCCATTTATCACCACCCTCTGAACACGCCCTTGTAGCCAGTTTTCAATCCATGTACTCACCCTATGGTCCATGCCAACGCACCTTATTTTGTACAGTAAACGTTTATGGGGAACTGTGTCAAATGCTTTTGCAAAATCCAGATACACCACGTCTACGGGCCTTCCTTTATCTGGTTTGGCAAGAACGATTCTTCATGAATCCATGCTGATTACTGCTAATGATATCATTCTTATTACTAAAATCTTGTATATAGTCCCTTATCATCCCCTCCAAGAGTTTACATACTATTGATGTTAGGCTAACTGGTCTGTAATTCCCAGGGATGTTTTTTGGGCCCTTTTTAAATATTGGTGCTACATTGGCTTTTCTCCAATCAGCTGGTACCATTCCAGTCAATAGACTGTCTGTAAAAATTAGGAGCAACGGTCTGGCAATCACCTGACTGAGTTCCCTAAGTACCCTCGGATGTAAGCCATCTGGTCCCGGTGATTTATTAATGTTAAGTTTCTCAAGTCTAATTTTAATTTCGTCCTCTGTTAACCATGTAGGTGCTTCCTGTGTTGTGTCATGAGGATAAACACTGCAGTTTTGGTTACTGAAGCCCCCCGATTCACTCGTGAAGACTGAGGAGAAGAATAAATTCAATACCTTTGCCATCTCCCCATCCTTTGTAACCAGATGTCCTTCCTCATTCTTTATGGGGCCAATATGGTCTGTCCTCCCTTTTTTACTGTTTACATACTTAAAGAATTTCTTGGGATTTTTTTTGCTCTCCTCCGCTATGTGTCTTTCATGTTCTATCTTAGCCATCCTAATTGCACCCTTACATTTCTTATTGCATTCTTTATAAATTCTGAATGCTGAGGATGATCCCTCAACCTTGTATTTTTTGAAGGCCTTCTCCTTTGCTTTTATATGCATTTTTACATTGGAGTTAAGCCATCCAGGATGTTTGTTCGCTCTTTTAAATTTATTACCCAATGGGATACATTGGCTAATGCCCTTATTTAATATGCTCTTAAAGCAAACCCATCTCTCCTCCGTATTCTTTGTTCCTAATATTTTATCCCAATTTATGTCTTTTAGCAAGGTTTGTAGTTTAGGGAAGTTGGCTCTTTTGAAATTCAGTGTCTTTGTGTTCCCTTAATGTCTCCTATTTGTGTGATTTATACTGAAACTAATTGACCTGTGATCGCTGTTACCTAAATTGCCCCGTATTTCCACATCTGTTATCAGGTCTGTATTGTTGGTAATCAGTAGATCTAGTAATGTTTTATTTCTAGTTGGTGCGTCTACCATCTGACCCATAAAATTGTCCTGCAAGACACTAAGGAACTGGCGAGCCTTAAATGAATGCGCGGTTCCCTCCGCCCAGTCTATGTCTGGATAATTAAAATCCCCCATTATGATAACACTTCCCATCCTTGCTGCTAATCCAATTTCCTCCCTCAGGTTAGGGGGCCTATAGCATACTCCCAGTATTATTTTCCCCTTAGCTTCATCCCTTTGGAGCTCTACCCATAAAGATTCCACCTCCTCCCTAGCCCCCTCAGTGATGTCATCTCTCACATTCACTTGTACATTATTCTTGATATATAGGCATACCCCTCCCCCTTTTTTACCCTCTCTATCCTTGCGGTAGTTTGGGCCTTTTGTTAATATTTGAAGCATCCGAAATAACATAACGACATAGGGATCGGAATTCATTCGGATCCTTTTAATTCTTATGTCGCAATAACATTTTTCATAATTATAAAAAATGCACTACATATGAAATGGAAACATATTGCAATAAATACAGTAAAGTATAAAAGTGAAATAAGATGATGATGAAGATTTTTCACTTATTGTGTTTGGGTTGGATGGAGATGGATCCATCAGAATCTCTGATTCATAACATAACAAATGAATCCGAAATGTATTTTGTTCCATTCATTATGTTATGATTTGGAGATTCTGATGGATCCACCTCCTTCTAACCCACAGTGCATAAGTAATCTCCGAAAAATAACGAATTAACACATTAAAATGAATATAGCTAATCTTCTGAAATAACTTCCAAAATACGAATCAATTTGGAACAATGAATATATGAAAGGAATCCGAATATATGAAACGAATTCCGAAAATGAATCGTTCTAACATAACGAACATTGACAAAACAAAATGATTAACTTAACGAATGAATCTGAAATGAAAAAAAAATCTCTTTGTACACATCTCTATGGTAGATTACATTTTTTATGTCACATGATATTAGCACAGTGGTTTAGCAAGTGCAAATTTTCAGTTAAAAATGCACTAAAAATTATTTTATTGCACACAATAGTAAATCGATACTCAAGTCAATCCTTAAAATTGTGTGTGCCCATGAAATTGTACACAGGCAAGATGTTAAAAGCTCTTACAGGTCATCAGTTTCGAGTTTACTGTGAATAATAGAATTATAGCTTCCACTCCACTGTGCAATCCGATATGTAACATATTTAGCGCAATGGACATTTTCATATGTAGGTACCACCAATGTGTGCATTTACATACAGTGGGGACAGAAAGTATTCAGACTTACATTTTTCACTCTTTGTTACATTGCAGCCATTTGTTAAAATCATTTAAGTTAATTTTTTTCCTCATTAATGTACACACAGCACCCCATATTGACAGAAAAACACAGAATTGTTGACATTTTTGCAGATTTATTAAAAAAGAAAAACTGAAATATCACATGGTCCTAAGTATTCAGACCCTTTGCTCAGTATTTAGTAGAAGCACCCTTTTGATCTAATACAGCCATAAGTCTTTTTGGGAAAGATGCAACAAGTTTTTCACATCTGGATTTGGGGATCCTCTGCCATTCCTCCTTGCAGATCCTCTCCAGTTCTGTCAGGTTGGATGGTAAATGTTGGTGGACAGTCATTTTTAGGTCTCTCCGGAGATGCTCAATTGGGTTTAAGTCAGGGCTCTGTCTGGGCCATTCAAGAACAGTCACGGAGTTGTTGTGAAGCCACTCCTTCGTTATTTTAGCTGTGTGCTTAGGGTCATTGTCTTGTTGGAAGGTAAACCTTCGGCCCAGTCTGAGGTCCTGAGCACTCTGGGGAAGGTTTTTGTCCAGGATATCTCTGTACTTGGCCGCATTCATCTTTCCCTCGATTGCAACCAGTCGTCCTGTCCCTGCAGCTGAAAAACACCCCCACAGCATGATGCTGCCACCACCATGCTTCACTGTTGGGACTGTATTGGACAGGTGATATCAGAGCCTGGTTTTCTCCACACATACCGCTTAGAATTAAGGCCATCATCTTGGAGTCCTTCAGGTGTTTTTTAGCAAACTCCATGCAGGCTTTCATGTGTCTTGCACTGAGGAGAGGCTTACGTTGGCCACTCTGCCATAAGGCCCCGACTGGTGGAGGGCTGCAGTGATGGTTGACTTTCTACAACTTTCTCCCATCTCTTGACTACATCTCTGGAGCTCAGCCACAGTGATCTTTGGGTTCATCTTTACCTCTTTCACCAAGGCTCTTCTCCCCCGATAGCTCAGTTTGGCTGGACGGACAGCTCTAGGAAGGGTTCTGGTTGTCCCAGACATCTTCCATTTAAGGATTATGGAGGCCACTGTGCTCATAGGAACCTTAAGTGCAGCAGAATTTTTTTGTATCCTTGGCCAGATCTGTGCCTTGCCACAGTTCTGTCTCTGAGCTCTTCAGGCAGTTCCTTTGACCTCATGATTCTCATTTGCTCTGACATGTACTGTGAGCTGTAAGGTCTTATATAGACAGGTGTGTGGCTTTCCTAATCAAGTCCAATCAGTATAATCAAACACAGCTGGACTCAAATGAAGGTATAGAACCATCTCAAGGATGATCAGAAGAAATGGACAGCACCTGAGTTAAATATATGAGTGTCACAGCAAAGGATCTGAATACTTAGGACCATGTGATATTTCAGTTTTTCTTTTTTAATAAATCTGCAAAAATGTCAACAATTCTGTGTTTTTCTGTCAATATGGGGTGCTGTGTTTACATTAATGAGGAAAAAAAATGAACTTAAATGATTTTAGCAAATGGCTGCAATATAAAAAAGATTGAAAATTTTAAGGAGGTCTGAATACTTTCCGTCCCCACTGTACATATGTGTGTGTATGCAGGAGGGTTTAAGTTTTTTAGGGTTTTTTTTTTTTTTACACATTACTTTTTCACCAATAGTCCCCAATGTGATAGCATATTTATAGCGATAGGCTATCTTTATTGAAATACAAAGTCTTCCAGAATGCAATTACAGGTAAACAGTGGAGCTGGAGGAAATCATGTGCTGTACAGTTATAAAACACACCAAAGTAGTTATGAAGTGCAGAGCTAAAATCGCAAATAGTCCATAAATTGTATTGATGGTAATGAGTGGTATTTCCGTGAAGGGAGATTCAGTAGTTAGGTTAATCGAACACCACACCACGTGAGCAAACGTGACTCCGCTTCCCCAATTAGATGTACACTCACCAGCACGAATTGCCTCACATTCTCCTGTTTTGGCATTAACAGTAGTGAACCCCTCAGGGTTTAGGGATATTCAATCATACAACGTTCCAAAGTGACCGCAGTATGTGGAGAAAATAAAGCTCCAAACAGTGTGATATCGTCAAACAATAAAAATGTATTAAAACATCCAGCCTAATGGTGATGCACTTACAAACAAGCAATAAAATCTTGCATTGGTATATTATAAGATGCCAGAGATAGCAAGTCACGGCTGACCAAGGTTATGCACCAAATCTTACTAGACCCCCTTGTCAAAACACAGGGAACGTCACTTCTAGTGATACGTAAAAAGTCACTTCCGATTGCCGTACAGCCAATTGCCGAAGAGTTTCGTCATAGCGACTTCGTCCTGATATGTAATATATTCAGCGCAATGGACATTTTCATATATAGACGCCACCAATGCATACATTTACATACATATGTGTGTGTGCGTGGGGGGGGGGGTTAGGTTTTTTAGGGGGTTTTTTTACACTTTATTTTTTCACCAATAGTCCCCTATGTGATAGCATATTTATAGAGATAGGCTATCTTTATTGAGACATCTGGGGTCTATTACCCCCTGATATCTTCCCTGCACTCCAATGAAGCTAGCTGGGTGCAGATTGTGCTCCATTATCTTATGCCCCGGCCACAGTAGCCAGAGAAAGTGACAGCGGTAACTTGTAGGGCACTTTCACACTGAGGCGCGGGGGTGTCAACGGTAAAGTGCCGCTAGTTTTGGTGGTGCTTTACCGTCGTTTTAGAGGCACTTTTCAGCCACTAGTGGGGCGCTTTCAACCCCCGCTAGCAGCCGAATAAAGGGTTAAGGTTGAGATCTTTTGAAATATACATTTCCCATGATGCCCATGCACTCTGTAGTGTAGTTGAACATCATGGGAAATATAGTTCCAAAACATTTGGGCTGCCAAGGTTAGCCATCACTGCACTAAGCCATTGTACTGCCCATAAGGGGGATGGAAAGCTGGTATCCCTCCTCTCTACTTGGCAACACCCGCCATGCAGGTCCTGGGCCTGCAAGTGGGACAGCAGAGCCCGGTAAACAAGGCCACGGGTACATGAGAGCAATTCATGCAGAGTTGTAAAATTACAAAAAGATCATCTCTGAAGAACACACCCAGATATGTATACAGTACATACAGTATATGCTAGCTCTTTTACCTGGTAAAACATCAAACAGATATGTTTTTGCAACTCTGGAGGAGATTTATTCATACTGTTTCAATAAGTGGTTGCATCTGTCGCATTTAATATTACGTATCTCAAGTTATGGGCAGATTTATTATCCATACACAAGCTGCATAATAAGTTAGCTACAATCAGCATATCTGTGCCACTTTATAAAGAGCTCCTTTGCTTCTGGGACAGATGTGAGGTTAAATTACCTTGCAAAAATGGTAACTGCAGTCTGCCATAGGCAGACAGATGCTATTTGGCCGCAGAACAAAATGTGTGGCTTTGCTTGCAAAACAGACTCAAAATACCGCTTACATTTTTGCATGCAAATATCACCATAATGAATGTGCAACTGCTGTCATAAATGCGCCCTGCGTATCTGTTTGCTCTAACATGGAGTTTGGAACACCAAGACTCCGTTCACACCATGAAGGTGTGACAGAGCGCTTTTCTGTGATTTTCATCATTTCAATTGGCTGCTCTATGCAGGATAAATGTGGAAAAGAAGCCCCTGACTCTTTTTTTTTTTTTTAAATAATTTGGCACCCAACCACATGGACAGCACGTTAGCAAACACGTGGAGGTGCCATTAACGTCTTGCAGACCCGACGCAGTACATTTACGGTGGCAGGTTGGCATGTCTAGGCAAAATCACATACCTCTACGTCACAACTTTCCTCCGGGTCTGCTCACACATGTGCACATGCACCTTAAAAGCTTGAGCTGCCATTCGCTTGCAGCACAACTGATCAGCAGGTCCTGGGCAATGAATTATAGCCAGAAGTAGACATGTGCACAGCCAAAAAATTTGTTTATTTTCGTTTTCGTTTCATTAGTTTTTTTTTTTTTTTTTTTCAGGTCATTCGTTATGATCGCAAATTCGTAAATTCGTTCATTTGTACATTTGTACATTCGTGAATTCATACATTTATTTTATTTATTATTTCAGGTACTTATATAGCGCCGTCAGTTTACGCAGCGCTTTACATATACATTATACATTCACATCAATCCCTACACCCTCAAGGAGCTTACAATCTAAGGTCCCTAACTCACATTCATACATACTAGGGCCAATTTAGACAGGATCCAATTAACCTACTAGCATGTCTTTGGAGTGTGGGAGGAAACCGGAGTACCCGGAGGAAACCCACGCAGACACAGGGAGAACATGCAAACTCCAGGCAGGTAGTGTTGTGGTCGGGATTCGAACCAGCGACCCTTCTTACTGCTAGGCGAGAGTGCTATCCACTACACCACTGTATACATTCGTAAATTCGTACATTTGTAAATTCGTACATTTGTTCATTCGTACATTCGTGAATTCATACATTCGTACATTCGTAAATTCGTACTTTTGTAAATTCGAAAATCCAAAAACCCGAAAATTCGAAAATCTGAAATAGTAACTAACTATTAAATTATAGATATTGTAATTTCCTTTCAAATTTGGCTGTCAGTGAACGTAACAGATACAAATTTATCCGAAGTTACGCATTATCCGAAATAACAAATGCTGCATCTAAACAAAAAGAACGGAACAAATTAATAATAATTAATAATAATAAAAAAATGTTATTATTATTGTTATTTATTATTATTAATTCATTACGTTCCATTCGTTTGGATACGGCATTCGTTATTTCGGATCATTCGTAACCTTCGGATAAATTTGTATGTGTTACGTTCACTGACAGCCAAATTTGAAAGGAAACTACAATACCTATAATTTAATAGTTACTAGTAATAGTAGTTAAGTTATTATTAGTTAATTATTATTTCAGATTTACAAATTTACAAATTTACGAATTCACTAATTTGCGAATGTACGAATGTACGAATGTACGAATGTACATTCGTAAATTACAAATGTACGAATTTACGAATGTATGAATTTACGAATTTACAAATTTTTCTAATTTACGAATATTCGGATAAATTCATTAAACGGGTTTTCGTTAATTTGGAATTAACGAATTTGTCGAAATTCGTTAAAAAAAGGAATTCGTAACAAAACGAATTGCACATGCCTAGCCAGAAGTGGTTATAAAAAGTCCTTGTGGATTTAATTAACCTTTTTTTTTGGTTAATTCTTCTTTAAGGGGGTGTGGCAGCGGGCGTGTCCTATGCCTACATACGTTTGTTAGTAGGTGTCCCTCATTCCCATCTCAAGATGTTGGGAGGTATGGCTAGGGGCCCCATGGTTACAACCCTGCGCCCAATGCTAGCATACCGAGTAATATCAGGTAAGAAGAATATAAAAGGAAATAGATTCAGGCCTGTGAGAAATTCTCAATTGTTCTAAGCTCCTAAACAAAGTTGACAGATCATTCTGAGCAGATGATGAACAAGAGCCGTTGCCAGCTCCCTAAAAGAGCCTTTTAAAATCCCCCTGTCTGCAAGAATGTCCCTCTTGGCAGCAAAAGGACGAGGAGGGGGCGAAGAAGATTTAGGAACTGGTGAAGATTAAGCGGATTGTCATCACCTTTCCGCGTATTAATGTGTCATTCTTTACAGCGGCAGATAGCGGCAGCTGCTTCATGACTGCTCCAGTGCTGTCAAACAAAGTATCAATCCAAAACAAACAAGAAGAGATGGGGAAAAAAAGTGCTGGCTCCAAGTATCACGTTACTGGGCTTAGCAGTTATTCCAAACTTTGTCTTAAGATCTTTTTAGGTAATGATTATACTCCCCCCCCCTTACCTCTGCAATCATAATAAACGTTTCCAAAGTGTTAATAGGATCTTAAGTGGTGGCTAAAGCAAGTATCAGTAACTCAACGCAAGATTGCTTTTACTGGTGTTGCGTCTATTGTGATAAGGAGATTTCCATATATTTGCAAAATTTTCCAAGTTTTTGAACCTGGCTGATTATTATTAAAATCTCTCCCTGCCAGCTTATTATAGTCACAGATTCATTATGAAGATTTCTGAGGTCATTAAAGCTGAACTCTAGGCAGATATAAGATATACAGATTAAAGTAACACTAAACTCTGCTTATAAAAAATTCATTTCTATTCTAGTATATATTCTTAAAAATTAACTCCGCTTTCATGAGAAAAAAATAGCAAAAAAATAATAATACAGTGTACACAATTGCGACACAAGTCATATTGGGATTGAATGTTATTTAACCACTTCGGCTCCGGAGGGTTTTACCCACTTCCTGACCAGGCAATTTTTTTGCGATACGGCACTGCGCGCTTTAACTGACAATTGCGCGGACGTGTGACGCTGTACCCAAATAAAATGTATGTCCTTCTTTTCCCACAAACAGATCTTCCATTTGGTGGTATTGGATCACCTCTGCGTTTTTTTTTTTTTTTTTTTTGCGCTATAAACAAAAAAAGACCGACAATTTTGAAAAAAAAAAAAACAATATTTTTTACTTTCTGTTATAATACATATCCAAAAAAAAATGTAAAAAAACAAATTTCTTTATCAATTTAGGCCAATATGTATTCTTCTTCATATTGTTTTTTTTTTTTCTACATAGCGTCTACAAACTACCTGGCTGATTATTATTAAAATCTCTCCCTGCCAGCTTATTATAGTCACAGATTTATTATGAAGATTTCTGAGGTCATTAAAGCTGAACTCTAGGCAGATATAAAATATACAGATTAAAGTGACACTAAACTCTGCTTATAAAAAAATTAATTCTATTCTAGTATATATTCTTAAAAATTAACTCCGCTTTCATGAGAAAAAAATAGCAAAAAAATAATAATACAGTGTACACAATTGCGACACAAGTCATATTAGGATTGAATGTTATTTAACCACTTCAGCTCCGGAGGGTTTTACCCACTTCCTGACCAGGCAATTTTTTTGAGATACGGCACTGCGTCGCTTTAACTGACAATTGCGCGGATGTGTGACGCTGTACCCAAATAAAATGTATGTCCTTCTTTTCCCACAAGTAGATGTATCCGGGAGGAGTGAAGAGATCCCGTAATCAGAGGCACATGAGAGAGCAAGAGAGAGGACAGTGGGAGAGAACACTCTAATGCCCCGTACACACGGTCGGACTTTGTTCGGACATTCCGACAACAAAATCCTAGCATTTTTTCCGACGGATGTTGGCTCAAACTTGTCTTGCATACACACGGTCACACAAAGTTGTCGGAAAATCCGATCGTTCTAAACGCGGTGACGTAAAACACGTACGTCGGGACTATAAACGGGGCAGTGGCCAATAGCTTTCATCTCTTTATTTATTCTGAGCATGCGTGGCACTTTGTCCGTCGGATTTGTGTACACACGATCGGCATTTCCGACAATGGATTTTGTTATTGGAAAATTTTATATCCTGCTCTCAAACTTTGTGTGTCGGAAAATCCGATGGAAAATGTGTGATGGAGCCCACACACGGTCGGAATTTCCGACAACAAGGTCCTATCACACATTTTCTGTCGGAAAATCCGACCGTGTGTATGGGGCATTAGAGTCTCCAGGAAGACTACAAGTCGCAGCCAGGAGGGCTGGTGAGTGAGCACAGTCGGGAGGACTGGGGAGGCACGCCTGAGAGAACTGAGAGATTACAGTTTGAGAGATGGGTGCAGAACCAGTGGAGAGAGGACTGTGGAGAAGGGCAGTGGAAAGGGGTCTTTGCAGCCAAGTTGGCTGGCAGGGCCTGAAGAGATCTGGGAGTGGTAGCTGAGCAAAGGACAGCTAGCATCTGGACTATTCTACAACACAGGCAGTTCAGTAAAGCCTGGCAGAAGAAGTGTCAGGCCTACTTATGCGGTGCTAGCTGGTCTAGAGGAGTGATAGTCTGCAGCAAGTGAAGTGCTAGAAGAAGAACAGTCTGCAGCAAGTGAAGTGCTAGAAGAAGAACAGTCTGCAGCAAGTGAAGTGCTAGAAGAAGAACAGTCTGCAGCAAGTGAAGTGCTAGAAGAAGAACAGTCTGCAGCAAGTGAAGTGCTAGAAGAAGAACAGTCTGCAGCAAGTGAAGTGCTGCAGAGAACATTGAGGTATATGTACAGGGAGTGTACATAGTAGTCCCATTTGATGGATATACAATTCACAATTGATTGTTCTGCAACCTACAATTGATTGATTGATTGGGCCAGCTTGGTTACAAGTTATTATATACTGTATGCATCACATCCAGAGGGCTGCTGGGGATGCCAAAATCCACTGTAGTAGTAGTCTGTGCTACATACAGTCAGTGGCAGTCTCTTCCAGGTGCTGCTCAAGCGACTTACTCTTTGTATATTAAACACAGGGAGCCGCTCACTCATCACCTCCATTCAGCAAACAACTTTTTTTCACTGAATACAAGGTGTGCTCTGATTGCACAAGATAGTGATTGTGACTTCATCTGTTCCTCCTCCCCGCCTCGTCCAATCAGAGAATGCTTTTTATTACTTGAAAAAAAAAAATACAAGATGTTCACTGAATAGTGAAGGTATGGGAGTGAATGACCTCTTGTGTGACAGCAAATCATTCCAGCAGCATCTGGAATAGGACAGCAATGACTGTATACAGCATAGACCACCACAGTGAATTTCTGCATCCCCAGCAGCCCCCTGGATGTGAAACTTAGATAAGTACATGTAACCTAGCTCTCCCAATGTAAATTGAAAAAAAAAGAAAACATTCATCATAAAATGTATTTTTTTTATGCAAACATTGTAAGTACCTGAATTTCATCTGGTTATCAGCCTCTTGCAGTCTCTGTACAACAGCATTGAAGTGTGAGAGGAAGAAGCAGCACAAGGTGCTAATCCATTCATGTGCTGGCTAGAAGCTTGCTGATATGAGGAGAGAGCAAAGGGACTGGGAGATGAGCTCATCAATGTGCTACTGCTGTCCGTTCACAGGCTGGGGCAGATATTAGACACTCTGGGCTCGGAGGAAATTGGTTTAAAAATGGTGATGACCATCAGACTGAGAATATCTAGTGGTTGAAAAGGAAACTTAATGCAGGAAATTCTAGATTGAAGGGGAATATTGTAAGATCCGCTTTTTTATTTTTTCCGCTATTCCTTGTTCTCTTGTTATTTTTGTCTGAAGTTCTGCTTTAACATTCTACAGACGGTTATAGACCATTGGTCAGTTGCAGGATATCTATGTATAGAATATGGAAGCTCATTGAATCTCTTGGTTAGTGACTATCATAACATGTATCTTGCTGTACACTGAGCTTTGCTAAAATTCAGTGACGCTGCAGCCCTGACAAATACTGTAGCCGGCATTGATTTCAGGTGCCGTTCAATACACTCGTGAGCGAGGTCGATTTGAAACACAAGGAACAGATGTCCTTAAAGAGATACTGCTGCTGGAAATAATGTGGCCAAGAACAGCATTTTAAAATACAATTATATTATCATTATTGTCTTTGTTGAGGAAAGAGCTACGGTACTGCTGCCCCTAAAATATTCAGCATCTGATATTTCTGTATGTGTCATCCATGTCTCTCAGCTATGTGCTCTATCCTCCGGTCGCTGCATCATACAGTGCCTTGAAAAAGTATTCATACCCCATTGTATGTTCCATTGTAGCCCTGGCTGTGTATTTAGAGTCATTGTCCTGCTGGAAGGTGAACCGCTTCCCCAGTCTCAAGTCTTTTGCAGACTCTAACAGGTTTTCTTCAAAGATTGCCCTGTATTTGGCTCCATCCATCTTCCCATCAACTCCAAACAGCTTCCCTGTCCCTGCTGAAGAAAAGCATCCCCATAACATGATTCTGCCACCACCATGTTTCACGGGGGGGATGGTGTGTTCAGGGTGATGTGCAGTGTTAGTTTTCTGCCACACATAGCGTTTTACTTTTAGGGC
Source organism: Aquarana catesbeiana (assembly GCF_042186555.1). NCBI lineage: Eukaryota > Metazoa > Chordata > Amphibia > Anura > Ranidae > Aquarana > Aquarana catesbeiana. Next base: position 881,836,155 of record NC_133324.1, read on the forward strand.
AGAAAGTTCAGTTTTGGTCTCATCTGACCAGAGCACCTTCTTCTACATGTTTGCTGTGTCTCCCACATGGCTTCTTGCAAACTGCAAACAGGACTTTTTATTGCTTTCTTTCAACAATGGCTTTCTTCTTGCCACTCTTCCATAAAGGCCAGATTTGTGGAGAGCACGACTAATAGTTGTCCTGTGGACAGATTCTCCCACTTGAGCTGTGGATTTCTGCAGCTCCTCCAGAGTTACCATGGGCCTCTTGGCTGCTTCTCTGATTAATGCTCTCCTTGCCCGGCCTGTCAGTTTAGGTGGACGGCCATGTCTCGGTAGGTTTGCAGTTGTGTCATACTCTTTCCATTTTTGGATGATGGATTGAACAGTGCTCCATGAGCTGTTCAAAGCTTGGGATATTTTTTTATAACCCAACCCTGCTTTAAACTTCTCCACAACTTTATCCCTGACCTGTCTGGTGTGTTCATTGGCCTTCATGATGCTGTTTGTTCACTAAGGTTCTCTAACAAACCTCTGAGGGCTTCACAGAACAGCCACATTTATACTTAGATTAAATTACACACAGGTGGACTCTATTTACTAATTAGGTGACTTCTGAAGGCAATTTTAGTTAGGGGTATCAGAGTAAAGGGGGCTGAATACAAATGCACATCACACTTTTTAGATGTTTATTTTAAACCATTTATCATTTTCTTTCCACTTCACAATTATGTGCCAGTTTGTGTCGGTCTATCACATAAAATCCCAATAAACCACATTTACGTTTTTGATTGTACCATGACAAAATGTGGAAAATTTCAAGGGGTATGACTACTTTTTCAAGGCACTGTGTGTGTGTCTCTCCAGCTCTGAGGGTTTGATCCACAGTACATATTAGGTACATTTTTAATGTGATCTTTGTTAACATATTTTTCAGTGAGAGCGGTTCTTTAACCACCTGCTGTCTGGGGCAATTTTATATTTTTTCACACAGGTGTAAAATCAGCATTTTTTGCTAGAAACTTACTTAGAACCCCCCAAAACATTATATAACTTCTATAAGCAGAGGCCCTGCAGAATAAGATGGTGGCTGTTGCAATTTTGTATATAATGCAATATTGTGCATCCCTTTATCAGATGCAAATTTTTTAGGAAATAATACACTAAAATGAATTTTAGTGTCCATACACACACAATATAATACCCAATTTTTTTGGTCAAATATAAAAGTTATTCTTGCAACAAATAAATAGATACCAAATATGTGAAGATTTCAAATTGCGCACGCCCATGAAATGGCAACAAACTACGCTACCTAAAACTGTTCATAGGTGATGCTATTGAGGCTAGGAACACATCTATGCAGTTGCCATTGATGTAGGTTTTCGGTGTGTTTTGCAGTTCATTTTGTGTTTTTGAACACGTGAATTTGATGTGTGTTTGCATGCAGTTTTCATGCGTTTTCTTTTTTTTTTTTTAATAGCCGGTTGTTATGGAGCAATTGGCCACTGTGTCCTTAAAGACCAATGAATCTTTAGCTGTCAGTGAGTTTCCCTGATGACAGCTGAATGTAAAAGAAAGAATTGCCGACAATAAAAAAATTGGGGAAAAAAAGGCGTATCTAAAGTGTGCTGCTTTTACAAATATATCTCTAAATTCTGCTGCTTTGCAGGGATGAGAAACAGAGAGATTGTTCTCTCTTTACAGAGCTATGTTTTGATTGTCAACACAGGGCTCTGGGCTGTGATTGCACACAGCTGATCAGCAGGTCATGGCCATAAAATCATTGGCCAGAACTTGCTGACAGGCTCCTGCTGTGTACAGTCATCAGAAGCAGAGTCACCCGTCTGCAGTACATTGAGAGCGGGCAGTCCACAAGTGGTTAAGCAAACCTGAACAATCAAATAAACAAACTGTGGGTACAAACAATATTATTTTTGACAATCCACTTGAAAACTTTCCTTTAATGTTGTGAGTTCTTCCTGTCTGCTGGACATCTCTTTCCACAACTTCCTGGATTCCCTGCATGCTTTGCTGCTTCATCTATCTGTTGTTCACTTTCAATTCCTAAGGACTACATATCCCATGGTACTTTGCTGCCTGCAAGCAGTGATTCCAGTACTGACTACGCCTCCTAAAACTCCTCCTCTCAACACCAAGACAGCAGTGCCTACAGGGCATAGTAAATTCAGAATTCAAAGTAAATGTTTGAGGATCTTCATATAAGTTTACAAACGTCAAGATCCTTCAGATTAATAGGAGTAGGCTAGAAATAATCGAAATACAAGGTGGAATTGAATATATGAATTTACATGTTGACCCTACATACACTTTAAATGTTTTTTAACCATTGCTGCAATCACTCATGTGCCTCTTGCACTGTTATGGATTGTAGCAACTCCTGCCACTTTTTCTGGACATGTTGGTCTGTAATATAAATGTATAAAAAATAGAAATAAAGGCATGTATAAAAAAAAAAAAATCAAAAGAATAGAATATGTTTTACAATAGTGGTCCTTTAAAACTGTGAACTGCTATATATTAACTTTGTGCACATTTGTCTTTTCGCACAGGTCTTTGAAGAAGAACATCATATCTTGTATTTGGACCATGGTGGCGTTATTGTGGCCATCAAGGATACATCTATTCCTCTGAAAATTCTTAAGTAAGTAAAATATAATGCTGCTTTATAACTGCATGTTCTGAAGTGCTGTGAGCTCAATGGAGTCTTTTATTACAATTAAATTGCTTGAGACTTTCATTCACATAGCTGTCAGCTAACCCAGTTTCCAGGTTAAGCCCCCAGGTTCAGGAATTATATACTGGAAAGTTTTGTTACTGGAATGCTCATTGTTTTAAACAGTAATCAGCCTTAAAATAAAGCACATTTTTTTGGAGATGCTGTAGTCATGTTTGTTAATATTTTACAGAGGTCTGTTTTATTGTATCGCTAACCCCGTAGGAGCCACTGGTATTTTCCCTTGTTTCAGCCCCACAGCCAGGCACACAGTATTTCCTACAGCCAGGTGCACAACTTCCACCCGGTACTTCAATGATCAGTTTAGGGGTTGTAGTGTTTTTTTGTTTTTAGTTTAGGAACTTAGATATGAGAAGGGGGTATAGTGGGATACTCCAATTGAACTATGCACAATTGAAGACAGCTTTCTCCATAGAACTGTGTAGCACACTTTACAGAATGGAGCATGCTAGTAGAAGGACTTAGGAGAACCTTGCTCTTCAAGACACCAGCCGATGTCCCCTTTAACCTACACCCAGCAGCTGACTTCTAGCACCCAGAGGGGGATTCAGATATACCAGTCCCTGGGATCCCTTCAGAAGGTCTATACTCACAAGGCCCTGGTCACTGGTCACCTTTCTCCATGATACCAGACAGGATCTATGGCCATCTTCCCTCAGTCAATTTTCAGGAGAACCCTGAGTTTCAGCATCCCCCCCAGGTCCACACTCACCCCTATACGGTCACAGCACCGCGGTTTCCTTGGCTTCTCCTCCCAGCCAACCCGATCTGCCTCCTGTCCTGATTGACCAGGAGGAGAAGCCAGAAGACAATAGCGAATATTGATTTGCTAGTGATTCGCTGCACCCCGAGCCCAACCTTTTTCAAGACAATAGAGCCTCAGGCTCTAATCATGTGGCTCGAAATAGGAAAAAAAATCATAGAAACCTATGAGTCCAGCGCACCGCATGCATCTCTGCATGAAAACTAGGGAAGGCGGCGCCCTTGCACCCCTTATGGACCAGCCCCTCCTGACTGTGAGGCACACAGGACACCCTCACTAAGCAAATGTAACTTTGTTGTTAGGTAGGAAAGCTGTTATGTTTTACCATGCATCTCCTGTTAGGCAGGTGACCCCACTATATAAACTATCTACATTCTAGTACTTATCTAGGAGGTAAGCTACTTTATTATAAACCACAGTTGTTAATTTTAAGCTACTTCATACAGCCAGATGTTGTAGAAACCTAACCATCACACCTTTAAGAGCTTTTTGGACATCCCTTTCCAGAACCATGGACATTCTTAAAAAGTTGCTCCCATCACCCCCTTTGCATATCCAAAAGTGTCCACTCTTCTGGGAAGTGTGTTTGTGCCAAAAGAGTATTTGTAAGATCAGGTTCTGATGATGGATGAGAAGACCTGGCTCACAATTGACATTCCAGTTCATCATAAAGTCATTTAATAGGGTTGAGGTCAGCGCTCTGTGCAAGCCATTAAACTCATCAGTCCATTAAACTGGCTTGGTGGACCATAATTGAATAAAAGTCATGTTGGGATGGCTTAAGGACCAGCAAACTGCTTTAGGTTCTCTCCAGTGCTGCTCACATAACCAAAAGCCTAGAATATAATGTCATGTGTCTGCCAAAAAATGGAGGAGTGAAGTTGAGATTGGCTGATTTTTCCCTTCGGAATGGATCATGTGAGCAAATGTCCAGACTTTTTGCTCATGTAACCAGCACTGGAGCAGCATTATCTTTGTTATGCTGTTTTATCATCCTATTTTGATTTGGAAAATTTACATTATTCTTCCGGCTTCTGCAATTTGGATATAATGTTACTTATTATTACAGAGAGCCAAGATTAGAGTTAATTCACACAACACACCTTAATTCATGTTGCCACAATGCATGAGCAACGCACTTGCTCTATGTGCAGTGCATTGCAGTGCCATCCATTCTGAATGACATCCAAATGCATTGTACAGTAGAGCCTAATGCACAATGCTTTGCAGCATGCCACAACCCATATACTGTGCATTGTGGTGCACTGCATTGTTAAAAAGGTCATGCATATTTTCATGCACGCGTGCACATTAATGCACACTGAAACTGAACACCTAATCCTTAAATGAGCCCTTAAACATGTATGTGCAGAGTTGAGCCCCGAGAATGCTCCCTCTACATTAGTCCTGAGGTTAAATGAAACATAATACGGTTGACTGCCCTGCAGCAAACACTCATTCACCTTATTACCAGTGATAGAGGCTGCCATGCTGTTAGTTCTGTCAGATATGTTCCTTTTCAGTAGAGTTCACATGTAACTTTAAAAATAAAGCCAGAAATTATGGATTGCATCCTGTTTAGCTTGCTGTAATGAAGATCCATCAACTTCTAATTGATCTAGATAATCAATATTCTGTAATATTACTGTTACTCTTTTCTCGGTGACTGAGCTAAATCATATGCACGGTCACATATTTTGGTTCTTTGATTAAGAAATTAGCTCATCAAACATGCGTTCTACATCAGTGAATTCAAGGACAGTCCTCAGTGAAGTTTTAAGGGGACTATGAACCAAGCGAGTCCAACCACAAAGAAAAATTGCAACATTGTGTTAATACACTTATATTTGTCCTTGCATTGAGTTTTCAGACTCAGCTGGTCCATTTAGCAGGTAATTGATTGACTTTAATATAAAATGAAATATACTGTATGTGTATAAAAATATTTTTGCACTCCCTGAAAATTCTATTGGAATGCAAAACCTGCTTGAAGCAGATCGTTTGCTAGTCGGAAGGAGGTGAACTGTAGGTCAAACGTAACTGTCAATGATTCTTCCAAATAATATCAGACGAATCTAAAAAACCTTAACCAGATGTCCCCGATTTCCAGAGACAGTCCCTGATTTTAGGGAGCTATCACTGAGAAAAAATATACTCACTGTCATCCTTTGTTAAAAGAATGTGTCCCAAATTTAGTTTCAACTTTGAAAAGGATGTCCCTGGCCCAAGCATTTGCTAGGTAATCCATCTTGGCAACATTTCTGTGATCTGCCTGAAGCAAGAAGAGGGAGGGGAGGGGTGTGTCTGCTTCCGAATGTGTCCAAGGTTATTGATGATGTCACATGCCAATATCTTCTCAGTCCCTTCCCACTTGTGCAGACTTTGTTGCAGGAGGTATGAAGTGGATCATTTGCCTCCTTGTCCTTAGTTGTGATGGCGACCTGCAGTACACACCTGGTCTTACACTCTTGACCCAGAGCAAAGTAGGTTCTGGTGTTAATAAACACCTTTTACTCCCCTCCCACTATTAGTACAATGTGGCCACACCCAACATTTGGTGTGGTGCATTTCACATGCTTGCTATTATCCCCACCCCTGCTCCGCCTCGGCCCACCTGATGGTCAGTAAGGTGTTCCTAGATTCATCATTGAAAACCTGGTCGCCATAATCTAAAACTGATGTCAAGCTGATGTCATGCCACTGAAACAAGCCCAAAGTACTCTTCAACACAGGCCCTGAAAAGCAAACTAACCCCACAGCTGCAAAGCAGGCACCCTCCAATGCCTTTAGGATGCTTGGACCCCCCACAAGCTACAGCCCCCTTACAGCTAATACAAATACCCATATGGCATGGCCTGGCAGTAGGTCACTCAGGCAACCACCACTGTCTAGTGGAAGGGACTGGCATATTTGCCCAATACCAGGGAGCTTACATTTTTTAGGGAGCTACTTCAGCACACAGAGTCATATGCGTATCGTAGAGGTAAGATATGGCATCAAAATACTCCTGGTATGTGTCTGAGGTTTATTTTGCCTTTCTTAACATGTGGCAGTGTATGAGCCTTTGTGATGGAGGGTTTTCAAATATGATCTATGTGTTGAGACTGCACAAACAGCTGGTTATCAGATAAGGCTGAAAAACAGTTCATGACGGTTAATTAGTATGGAGCATAGTACATAGTAACCTAAAAATCCTGAACATTGTTTAAAACAGGTATGTTCTTCAGCATACAGACTCGTGGTGTGTGAGTATGCATATGCCTCTGGTGCTTATATTAGGAGAAAGACAGTCAGCTATTAATATGGCTCTTTACAGGAGAAAGCAGCCAATTCTGATACTCTTCTTGCAGAGGTTATTGCAACTAGGAATACCAATTTCCTTGTCAAAAGGACCAAAGGAATATTCCGTATAGGTTCAAAGGGTAGTCTTTGCAACACTGATAAAACCAGATTCAAATCCCATGGGCACAAGGGTATTCTAACTGGCAGAGTTATCTGAGTTACCCCTTGTATGAATGCCCAGACTAAAGAGTGCAAAGCAAGCGGCCTTTGGAAAAACACTGCCAAGGCCGAAATCTGACTCTTGATTGTACTCAAGGCCAGCTTCATTTCTACTCCTGATTAAAGACAGGCCAGAATTCTTCCTATGACATACTTACGAGGATGCCAACCCTTGGTTTCACACGAAATGACGTAGGCCTTTCAGACAATGTAATAAATGGTCCTGGAGACCGGCCTTCTGGCATTAATCGGGGTGGTTACTACCGAACCTGAAAACCCCTGATTTTTTAGAATGTGGGCTTTAAAATTAAATTTAGCATTTGTAAGGCAAGATGGAATACCGGTCCCTGCGACAGCACGTCCGGACGAGTTAGAAGAGTCAAAGACTCCCCTACTGCCATTCACACGATCCCCGCATACCAGAGTCTTCTGGGCCATTCTGGGCCACTAGGACCAGGGGCCACTAGGATTACCAGCTTCCCTTCAAAATACTGTGTTGTAATAGTCTTGAATGGAACTGGGCATAGGGAACTGCTTCGAAAGAAGCTACCATCCTCCCTAGTAACCTCATGCAAAGGCGAATGGAAGGACCCTTCTTTGCCTTGACCATCTGGACTAGCTCTTTTAGAGCGTTGACATTTGCCTGAGGCAAGAACAACCTTTCCTGGGTTGTGTCTATGACCAGGCCCAAATACTGCAGCCTTCTTACCGGCTGTAAGGATGATTTCTCTAGATTGAGAATCCAACCCAGGCGTCACTGTTCTGGACACCCCTTGATTTACCCTTTGAATGCCCTGCTATTGACCAATCTACCAGTAGCAGGTTGTCTAGGTATGCTATTACTGCTATACCCTGGCCTCTTAGTCTTGCTAGTACTGGGGCTAACACTTTTGTAAACAGTCGGGGAGCAGTGGCTAACCCGAAAGGCAAGGCCACGAACTGAAAGTGGCGCTGCTCTACTGCAAGCTGCTGAAACTTCTGGTGAGCGGGAAATATTGGCACCTGTAGATACGCATCCTTGATATCTATGGATGCTAGAACCTCTTCTCCTCGTAGGGTGGAAACACCTGACCGAATTGACTCCATTCGAAAGGAGCGGATGTTTAGGAAGTGATTCAGATTCCTGAGATCTAGAATTGGTCTGACATCTCTATTTGGTTTTGGTACCATAAGGAGATTTGAATAAAACCTCATGTCCCTCTCTTCTGAGGGAAATTCTATTACCACTGCCTGATACAGTAATCGGTCCAGTGCCAGAAATAAGGACTTTTTCTTTACCGGGTCCTTGGGAATGTTTGATCTTAGAAAACGCGATGGTGGAAACTCTTGGAACTATAGTTTGTAGCCTAGGCTACTACAGAGAGGACCCACTTGTCTTGGATTTCCTCTTGCCAAGTTTCTGAAAACCACTGCAGTCTTCCCCCCCACTCGATCAAGCGGGGGCGCCCCTTCACAAGGAAGCCTTGGGACTCTGTTTTGTGGACTTCTGACTCCAGGGCTTTTTGTAGCCCTGTGTCTGGTTATGAGGCTTATCCTTTGCCCCTGGCGGTGGAGGCTGTCGAGACTGCCTGGAGGCTGTTGCCCCAGACATCTAAGGAGAAGGTTAAAAACTTTCTCCATGAAATGGAAATCCAGCCAAGAGCTTCTTGCATGGTAACTCGGCTGACCAGCTGTTTAGCCGCAGAATCCTGTTCATATGTATCAACATGAGCACAAGGCAAGATGCCTGATGGATAAAATCCTTGATAGCGTCCACTGCAAAGTATAGGGCCCTAGATAGGTCAGCTAAACCTTAGGCCTCTTCAGTTTGAGCAGGAACTTTTTTTTTTTTTTTTTATATTTTAAAACCTGCTTGAATTCATCCCGAAGGGATTGACAGATGCCTATTGCTGATTACAGCAAATGAGGCCTTAAGTAGAGATTCCAACTTCTTATCAGCTGGATCACTAAATACTTGTACATTGTCCACTTGGACAAGTTAAACTCCTGTTCACAGAGGAGATAGCCTCATCTATTGCTGGCAAATCCCATCTCTTTCAGAACTTTTTCTCCATAGGAAAAAGAATTGAAAATCTTTTAGGAGGAGAAAACTGCTTATCTGGGTGATCCCAATCAGCATAAATCAGTTGGTCCAGTAACAGGTGCATCGGGAAAGCACGAGAACCCTTTTTTTTTTTTTTAAAGGATCCCTTTCCCGCGCTCTGTGCGGAGATAGCTGGCCCTGTAGTGAGGGCGGATTGAAGGGGGGGCGGAGGGTCTTCAGCAGGGGGGAACCTGACCTCTCTGATGGTGGATGGTCCCCCCAAATCCCTACTGATGGTTGACAGAGCAGGAGAAATAGCAATGCTGCCGCAGGAAGCCTTTGCTGACACTTGAGGGGAAGCATGGAATGCTGGAAGCCAGGTATGTAGCTTTTACACCCTCTAGTGGCAAAACACAGGCAAGGCATCACATACTCACACCAGAAAGATCAAGTTAATCATATATATATATAAATAAATAAATATATATATATATATATATATATATATATATATATATATATATATATATACACACATTCCCTGTCTTTCTGACTTGCCTGATCCCCGCCGCAGGACTGCTGAAAATTATCACAGACAGATCCAGACTTCTCCCATCACGGCGGGCCGTGTCATGCCAGACCTTCAAGGACCGTGTCCCCTTTCACGGATCCACTCCCTTGGACCTGTACAGCACCACTTCCGGAAAACTCTTTGGCTGTATTAACATGACCAAGATGCCGGTTTCCAGGGTCCAGGTCTCAAAAGAGAAGCATTACAGGCAAAAACCTTGTTTCTTCTTGTACGAGGCCCGGGTACCATCGTTTGGCTTTCAAGCCCTTTAGATGGATCCGTTTGCACAGTCCCTTGATCCCGTCAGGGATTACTTAGCAGAGCTCTCTTAGCACTTCATCAACATACTACTGGAGATACTACTGGGAGGGGTTATATAGGGAGGGGCACTTCCTGTTTCCTTTTTGGTTATACCACTGTCCATTCACTTAAAGGTGGCCTATAACCCATATAGTTATTACTATGGTGTTCTGTGACCCATGATGTACAATAAAGAAATGTGTTCTGAAGTTTCAATTTTATTCACTTCAATGGCCCTGTTTTTCCAAATGTTTTTCAGTTTTCTTTCTATTAAAGTCATTAATATTAAATGAGTTATCTGTATTTATTAATTTTCAAAAGAACATTTGATAGGAACTTTGAAAATTGTAGCTCCACAGAATGTATAAATCAGATGAAGGCTGCATAAAACTGTCCCCTAGTGCTTCATATAATGTGAAAGGACCATTTAAATGACAGAGGTAATAGTGAACATATAATTTTTTTTCTTGTTAATTAATCATTAATAGTTATTAACCACTTCAGCCCCGGAAGGATTTACCCCCTTCCTGACCAGAGCACTTTTTACAATTCGGCACTGCGTCGCTTTAACTGCTAATTGCGCGGTCATGCAATGCTCTACCCAAACGAAATTTGCGTCCTTTTCTTCCCACAAATAGAGCTTTCTTTTGATGGTATTTGATCACCTCTGCCGTTTTTATTTTTTGCGCTATAAACGGAAAAAGACTGAAAATTTTGAAAAAAAATGATATTTTCTACTTTTTGTTATAAAAAAAATCCAATAAACTAAATTTTAGTCATACATTTAGGCCAAAATGTATTCGGCCACATGTCTTTGGTAAAAAAAATGTCAATAAGCGTATATTTATTGGTTTGCGCAAAAGTTATAGCGTCTACAAACTAGGGTACATTTTCTGGAATTTACACAGCTTTTAGTTTATGACTGCCTATGTCATTTCTTGAGGTGCTAAAATGGCAGGGCAGTACAACCCCCCCCCAAATGACCCCATTTTGGAAAGTAGACACCCCAAGGAAATTGCTGAGAGGCATGTTGAGCCCATTGAATATTTATTTTTTTTGTCCCAAGTGATTGAATAATGACAAAAAAAAAAAAAAAAAAATTTACAAAAAGTTGTCACTAAATGATATATTGCTCACATAGGCCATGGGCATATGTGGAATTGCACCCCAAAATACATTCAGCTGCTTCTCCTGAGTACGGGGATACCACATGTGTGGCACTTTTTGGGAGCCTAGCCACGTACGGGGCCCCGAAAACCCAGCACCACCTTCAGGATTTCTAAGGGCATACATTTTTGATTTCACTCCTCACTACCTATCACAGTTTTGAAGGCCATAAAATGCCAAGATGGCACAACCCCCCCCCAAATGACCCCATTTTGGAAAGTAGACACCCCAAGCTATTTGCTGAGAGGCATGGTGAGTATTTTGCAGCTCTCATTTGTTTTTGAAAATGAAGAAAGACCAGAAAAAAAATTTTTTTTTTTTCTTTTTTCAATTTTCAAAACCTTGTGACAAAAAGTGAGGTCTGCAAAATACTCACTATACCTCTCAGCAAATAGCTTGGGGTGTCTACTTTCCAAAATGGGGTCATTTGGGGGGGTTTTGTGCCACCTGGGCTTTCCATGGCCTCCGAAACTGTGATAGGCAGTGAAGAGTGAAATCAAAAATTTACGGCCTTAGAAAGCCTGAAGGCGGTTCTTGGTTTTCGGGGTCCCGTACGCGGCTAGGCTCCCAAAAAGTCCCACACATGTGGTATCCCCGTACTCAGGAGAAGCAACAGAATTTATTTTGGGGTGTAATTTCACAAATCCCCATGGCGTGTTTGAGCAATATAACATTTAGTGACAACTTTGTGCAAAAAAAAAAAAAAAAAAAAAAAATTTGTCTCTTTCCCGCAACTTGTGTCACAATATAAAATATTCCATGGACTCGACATGCCTCTCAGCAAATAGCTTGGGGTGTCTACTTTCCAAAATGGGGTCATTTGGGGGGGTTTGAACTGTCCTGGCATTTTATGCACAACATTTAGAAGCTTACGTCACACATCACCCACTCTTCTAACCACTTGAAGACAAAGCCCTTTCTGACACTTTTTGATTACATGAAAAAATTATTTTTTTTTTGCAAGAAAATTACTTTGAACCCCCAAACATTATATATTATTTTAAAGCAAATGCCCTACAGATTAAAATGGTGGGTGTTTCATTTTTTTTTTCACACAGTAATTGCGCAGCGATTTTTCAAACGCATTTTTTGTGGAAAAAACACACTTTTTTAAATTTTAATGCACTAAAACACACTATATTGCCCAAATGTTTGATGAAATAAAAAAGATGATCTTAGGCCGAGTACATGGATACCAAACATGACATGCTTTACAATTGCGCACAAACGTGCAGTGGCAACAAAATTAATACATTTTTAAAAGCCTTTAAAAGCCTTTACAGGTTACCACTTTAGATTTACAGAGGAGGTCTACTGCTAAAATTACTGCCCTCGATCTGACCTTCGCGGTGATACCTCACATGCATGGTGCAATTGCTGTTTACATTTGACGCCAGACCGACGCTTGCGTTCGCCTTAGCGCGAGAGCAGGGGGGACAGGGGTGCTTTTTTTTTTTTTTTTTTCTTTATTATTTTTTTGCTTTTTTATCTTATTTTTAAACTGTTCCTTTCATATTTTTTTTTAAATCATTTTTATTGTTATCTCAGGGAATGTAAATATCCCCTATGATAGCAATAGGTAGTGACAGGTACTCTTTTTTGAAAAAATTGGGGTCTATTAGACCCTAGATTTCTCCTCTGCCCTCAAAGCATCTGACCACACCAAGATCGGTGTGATAAAATGCTTTCCCAATTTCCCAATGGCGCTGTTTACATCCGGCGAAATCTAAGTCCTAAAATGCTCGTAGCTTCCGGTTTCTTAGGCCATAGAGATGTTTGGAGCCACTCTGGTCTCTGATCAGCTCTATGGTCAGCTGGCTGAATCACCGGCTGCATTCTCAGGTTCCCTGTTGAGACAGGAGAGCCAGAGAAAAACACGGAAGACGGTGGGGGGGGGGGGCATTCCCTCCCACTGCTTGTAAAAGCAGTCTAGAGGCTAATTAGCCACTAGGATTGCTTTTACATGAAAGCCGACCGCTGGCTGAAAAGAATGATACCAAGATGATACCTAAACCTGCAGGCATCATTCTGGTATAACCACTCAAAGTCGTGAATGGCGTACCTGAAGACAAAAAAATGGTTAACAATAAAGCACAGTAAACGGTAAAGTATAAAAAATTGCATACCTGAAAAGCAAACATGATAAAACATAATAACAATAAAACATTGCAGAATAGAATACAGTAAAAAAGAGCAGAACACCAGAGAGAGAATAGAGAGAGAGAGAACAATAAAACGACAACTATTTTTTTTTATTTTTGTTTGTGTTTTTTTTTTTTTTTTTACACTTTTTTTTTGTAACTGTAACTTTTATAACTGTAACCGGTTCCAGGTTCGGGTCTCTCAAAATGCGATGGCATCTTGGGAGACCCTGTGAAAGTGTGCCTAGTCTGTGCAATGCTGTACCCTACGCTAATACTCAACTAGTGAATGGTAGCGTTCAAAACATTCACCAATGCAAAGACCAGGATTATCAGGACAGGAGGGACAATAATAGCGGGTGTCACGTCTATATACGCGCTTGCTGCAGACACATCTTTTTTGGGGGGGTTCGTTGGGTAGGGGTACTCGGGAGGACATATAAATGCCTCTCATGCAGCCGACTGCATTTGGTTGGGGATGTGAATGGGGGAAGTACGGGCGCTGCAGAAGTGGTGGGTTCCCAATTAGGATTGGCGAATGCAGCAGGAAGGGCATTATGGGCATGACGGGCCTGTGTTTGTCTTTTTGGTGGCAGCGGGACACTACTTGTGCTTGCCACCTCACCAGCTTGAACTGCACTTATGGGACTCGCCACGTCACCAAGTGTTACTGCAGTGCTGGTATGACTACGACCGGGGTGTACTAGGCCGCTGGCGCTTGCCAGTTCACCAAAACGCTACAAAAAAAAGTGACAGTGATCGATCGATACTGCACTTGGGTGGGCTGGGCTGGGCCGGGCGGAGGGGCAAAACGCAGGTGCTAGCAGGTATCTGGGCTGATCCCACTAACACTGCGTTTTTGGGAACCCTAAACTGCTGGGGACGCTAGTATAGATCTGATCGGATCAGATATTGATCCGATCAGATACTATACCACTAAGGGAGGTGTACGGTGCGTGCGTGGGTGTTAGTGGTACTGGCGCTAATCTGACGCTGCTTGGGGCTGGTGCTTGCCAGTTCACCAAAATGCTACCAAAAAAACTGTTAGCGATCGCAGGGATCAGGCCTGACTCTGCGAACGCTGCAGTTATGCGTTTAGTGTTTTGTAAGTGACAGTGATCGATCGATACTGCACTTGGGTGGGCTGGGCGGAGGGGCAAAACGCAGGTGCTAGCAGGTATCTGGGCTGATCCCGCTAACACTGCGTTTTTGGGAACCCTAAACTGCTGGGGACGCTAGTATAGATCTGATCGGATCAGATATTGATGTGTTCAGATACTATACCACTAAGGGAGGTGTACGGTGCGTGTACGGTGCGTGCGTGGGTGTTCGCGGTACTGGCGCTAATCTGACGCTGCCTGGGGCGACGCATATCACCGCCGGGCGATCAGGGGGCTAAACCTTTATTCGGTAATAAACGGCGGGTGCCCTGACACTAAAAAAAATAAACGAACTAACCAGCGTCACCCGTAACAGTTATACGGTGATCAGTGGTGAAAGGGTTAACTAGGGGGCAATCAAGGGGTTAAAACATTTATTCGGTAGTATATGGGGGTCCCTGTCGCTATAAAACGCTGACAGCGAACCTAAATATTTACGTTCCTAACTAGCGTCACCAGCGACACTAATACAGCGATCAGAAAAATGATCGCTTAGCGACACTGGTGACAGGGGGTGATCAAGGGGTTAAAACTTTATTAGGGGGGGTTAGGGGGGTACCCTAGACCTACAGGGGGCTAATACTAACTGTCCTACCACTGCTAACTGTCACAAACTGACACTATGCAGTAATCAGGAAAAAAACAAAACAAAACAAAAAAACCTGCTTGGTGTCAGTTTGTGACAGGGGGGGGGGTGATTGGGGGGGATCGGGGGGCGATCGGGGGGGGATCGGGGGTGTTTAGTGTGCCTGGCATGTTCTACTGTGTTGTGTGTGTGTGTTGGTGCACTTACATGTCTTCTCTCCTCGGTGCTGGAACGGAAACTGGCCAGCCGAGGAGAGATGACATCACATCCTCTGCCTCTGTGTACTATACAGAGGCAGGGGATGTTTCTCATTGGCTGGGAGCGATCGCGAGGGGGGGGCCACGATCGGATGGTCTCCCCCTCGTCTCTCAACTCTCCCAGCCAAACGCCGACCGCCGATGGCACCGGGGGGGGTCCGATCGGACCCCCCGCCCGCGGGAAGGCAATCACGTACCAGGTACGTGATTTTGCCTGCCCGTGCCGCTCTGCTCACGTATATATGCGTGAGGCGGTCGGCAAGTGGTTAAGTAGTATCAATAGTTATTAAGTAAGCGCTGTGTAAACTGTTGGCGTTATATAAATCCTGTATAATAATAATAATTAAGCAGCATTAATAGTAATTGCCTAATGGTAATGTTGGTCAATACTAAAAAGAAAGCAGCCTTATGCCCCGTACACACGGTCGGACATTGATCGGACATTCCGACAACAAAATCCATGGATTATTTCTGACGGATGTTGGCTCAAACTTGTCTTGCATACACACGGTCACACAAAGTTGTCGGAAAATCCGATTGTTCTGAACGCGGTGACGTAAAACACGTACAACGGGTCTATAAACGGGGCAGTAGCCAATAGCTTTTGTCTCTTAATTTATTCTGAGCATGCGTGGCATTTTGTGCGTCGGATTTGTGTACACACGATCGGAATTTCCGACAACAAAATCCGTTTTTTATAGCCTGCTCTCAAACTTTGTGTGTCGGAAATTCGGATGGAAAATGTGTGATGGAGCCCACACACGGTCGGAATTTCCGACAACAAGGTCCTATCACACATTTTCCGTCTGAAAATCCGACCATGTGTACAGGGCATTATTGTTCTTGACACAAAAAAATAAGTATCCTTATCCTGTATTAGCTCTATGAATTAAGCCTCATATAGCCAAAAGTTTGTGGACTTTTGGCCTTACCACTTATATGGATTTTTTGGGCTTTACATTCCAAAATCGTGGCCACTAATATGGAATTGCCCACCTTTTGCACCTATAATGACCTCTTCTGGTCTGAGAAGGGTTTCCACAACATTTTGGAGTATTTCTGTTACAATTTGTGCTCATGCAGCCAAAAGAGGTTAGGTTCATCTGAAAGGTGTTCAGTTGGGTGGATGTCAGGGCTCTGTGAAGACCACTCAAGTTCCTTCATATCAAACATATTAAACCATGTCCTCATGGAGCCAATTTGCAAACAGGAAGACAGTCATGCTAGAACTTAAAATAGGTTGGAAGTGCACAATCATCTAATATGTCTTTGCATGCTGTAAATAACCTTTTTTCTTTATTTCTCACTAGATTCAGTGTAGACGAAGGCCAAAGCTGGAGCGTGCACAACTTCACCAGTACATCAGTGTTCGTGGATGGACTTCTCAGTGAGCCTGGAGACGAGACCCTGGTTATGACGTATGTCTCTCTCAACTTTATTTTAGATGCAGGTTTTATTCATATAAAGAATGTCGCTAAGTTTGGCATGAAAATTTAAATAAAAACTGCAGACATCTGGAATGAAGATAGTGTAATGCCGCGTACACACGACTGGATTTCCAGCAGAAAAGGTCAGACGGAATCATTACATCGGACATTCCGATCGTGTGTGGGCTTCATCAGACTTTTCCTTTCGAAAATTCTGACGGACCTAGAAATAGAACATGTTTTAAATCTTTCTGACGGAATCAGTTCCTATCGTGAAAACCGTTCGTCTGTATGCTATTCCGACGGACCAAAAAGACGCAAGGGCAGCTATTGGCTACTGGCTATTGAATTTCCTTTTTCTAGTCCCGTTGTACGTCATCGCGTTCTAAACGATTGGACTTTGGTGTGATCATGTGTAGGCAAGTCTGTTTCAGTGGAACTCCGTCGGAACTCCGTCGAAAAAAACGTCAGAGTTCATTCCGACGGAAAAACCGGTCGTGTTTACGCGACATTACAGGATAAATTCAATCAGTCTGATTATTTATACCTTTAAAAACACTAGCTGATTTGACAACTTTGATGATCAGAAAAGCCATTTTTGAAGCAACCCATGTGATGGTTAACCTTACTTTCCTTGCATTCTTTTCTGGCTAGAGATGGGGTTTTATAGACTGGAAACTGCTTTCCATTAGTCTACTGTATATTTTATATCTGAAGGAGTTGTGGCCCTATGTTTTATCTTTCGCTTACATTAAAGGTCCATTCACACCAATCAAATGTGGTGCACATGTTTTTGTTGCAGCACACCACAATACATAGTAGGGAACTACTGTACATTCTGGTGTGCTTCATTGGACAAAATGGTACATGTCCAAACACAGTCCAGTGTAAAATGCAGAGACGGAAATACAGTTTGAAGAGCATGGAGGGGAGGCATGTCAGCATAAGTCTGACCACTGTAGTACAGGCAGGCTGTGCTCACAAATAGAAGTCAAAGAGGAAAACTGACCACACTAGGAGGGATGTTCTTCCATGCACTGGCGTGGTCAGCTTGAAAAATTAAGCAGGGGGACTGGCAGGATCACCAGGTATTTCACACAAAAGAAAAAATCCAAAGAGAATAGGATACGTTTTCAAACAAGTACATAGTAGACACATATCAGAAATACGTTGGGTAGCATACTCTTTAATTCAAGAGTTTCGGAGGGAGGAGTTGTAAATAGTGGTGGTGTATTTCAAATAAAACGATTACCTTAACAGTAAAAGAAATAAAGAATACATTTGGATGTTGGTTGCTTCATTGGAAAGATTCAGTAGTAATGGAGGTGTTGGCTGCTTTATTGTTTGGCATCCCTCTTCCTTTCAGCTCAGACATATGCAACTCCTCTCCCTTCCAAGACAGTAAGCAAGATGAATTCCAGGTATGGATATTTTATACATAGTTACATTACTTCAGTTTGGACTAATATAACTATCTATATCCCATACATGACTGATGCCCCTGGAAGCTGGAAATCATTGAAATAGACACTGCCGCTCCAGTGATCTACACTTGCCTCCGGGCATCGTGCAGAGCGGCAGGCTGCCCTGGCGCATTCTGTAAGAATGAAAAGTGTTCTGATTGGATGAGGTGGAGAATGTGATATCACCCCCCTCCCCCCCCTCTTCACCTTTACCAATCAGACAACACTTTGTATTTATTCAGAAAATGCAGAGCTGGAAAAATGTAACCATGTATAAAACATCCATACCAGGAATCCCTCTTTAAACTGTGCACATTCCTTATTCCATAGGATAATACAATATAAAGTGCCTACCACAGTCACAGACACAAATCATGACCAGATTGGCTAAGTGCAAGCTACCAGTGATCCCATACAAACATACAAGCACATGCAAACTTCATTCAGATAGCATTCTTGGTAGACATTAAACCCAAGACCCCAATGCTGTAAAGGTAGCAGTGCAATCCACTGAGCCAGTATGGAATAATAACTCCTTATCCATAAAATTGTGCACGTAGTGGGCTGGCGAGATGATTCATGAGGACATTTTTCTGTCTGATGGGCTTGTAGCAATGTGTCTGACTTTTATTCAAATAATCAACCGTGTTTTAAATATTTTGATGTAATTATCCACTGGAATTTCATATCACTCAGACGAAATGTAATTAGCTAATCTCTTTTGGCTATTGTAACAAGCCTGTGAAATACCAATTTTAATAAAAAATGGAGGTAAAGATTACTGCGGCTCATAGGCAAACAAAAGAAGAATAAACTTAGAGAATAAACTGCCGATAATTTAGAAGATTGGGAATTTTGATGAGACAATGTGGAACTTTTTAAAGGTTACAGTATTGTTAGCAATGTATCAGTTTGTTTTAATGGCCAAATATTTATTAAATGCTTTGTGTCTGTTATGTTCTGAATAATATCATCCTATCAGTTCAAAAAAATTATTTTGATTACTATTTTGTAGTTGTCCACAACTACATTTGGGTAAACCCTTTGCGCGTCCTGGGCTTCCTAGTCATATGACCGCTGGGATTGGCTCTCACCATGATCACAGGAATTGCCAAACTTTAACTTTAATACAAGTTTTGTTTTCTACAACCGAACCACGCTGCACCTCCCCACAAGCATGATCGCAGTCCTGGGGGTACAGGATTGAGTCTGCTCCGAACACAATAGAGGTAACTAAATATGTGGCAGCACATATATGCATACATCCAGTAAGAGGTGAAAAGAGAAGTATGTTTTTGTTTTGTTTTTTTTAAATCATATTTACCTAGGTGGAGGCAGCATCGATCCGATGCTGCATCTGTCCTTAGCCGGCTCTAAGGCTGAGAACTGAGCGATCAAAGACCGCTGATCGCTCAGTTCTCTTTGCTGCTCTGAGCAGAGAGCCACGACTGTCAGTCATCACTGTCTGTTCTGCCCCCACCTCTCACTGGACCGCTGGTCGCGATCTTTACCCAGCCTGGACTGGCTCTGTGACATCTTTAGGCTTTAGCCTGCTGTCTGCTGAAAACGGATCACAGGAGTGCAGAATGGACTGCACTCCTGTGATCCACAAGAGATGTACAGCCAAACCAGCTGTTAGCTCCAAACGCATAGCCTGCACTACTGTCATCACGATCCCAATCTCCGCCTTCAGTGACGTCACTTCCGCCCGTGCGGTCCACACTGGTCAGCGCGGACTTCCTGAAACATCAAGGCATCCTAGCCTCCTGACATCTTCCATCCAGCCACCTGGACCACTGGAGGAACCCGCAGGGCAGCGGTAGCCATGGGGCTAAAAGCGTGAATATGCCTTACATCTTGTAAGTGTTTTTAATCTTGTGGAATAAATGCTGATACTCTAATACTACATTCAGGTGGTGCCTTCCCTCCCTTCCTCCTTTTTTGTCTACCTGAGTTCTAGGCATATGTCCCTGAACACATATGTTCCTAAATGTGAGTGACACTCATTTCAGTGTTTATCTGCAGCATATTTCAGCCTGTCATAGACTTTCACAGGCTCCTGTGCCTTGCGGGCACATGAAAACATTTTCCTGCTAAACGCCCAATGTGCATAAGGCCTTAAAAAAAAATCAGGGTGATGTATTTTAAAGTGTTTGTAAAGGGGAAAAAAATAAAAATTACAAACATGTCATACTTACCTGATCTGTGCAATGGTTTTTGGTCCCCCGCTGGTGCTCTCGGTCCCCCTCCCCTTGCTGAGTGGCCCCAT
Source organism: Aquarana catesbeiana (assembly GCF_042186555.1). NCBI lineage: Eukaryota > Metazoa > Chordata > Amphibia > Anura > Ranidae > Aquarana > Aquarana catesbeiana. The sequence goes on from NC_133324.1 coordinate 881,856,520, forward strand.
AGCAACCTGTTTGCTATGGGGGCACTTGAGCATATACACTCCCGAGCCCCGCAATTTGTGTGTGACTCAGCCGCACCCCCTGCTCCCTCCTCACTGGCTGTGATTGACAGCAGCAGTAGCCAGTGGCTCTTGCTGCTGCATCTCAGCCAATGAGGATGGAAAGACCCAGGTGAGCCGCTGCTCTCGTGCACATCGCAGGGCCACTTTAGAACCACTGCAACCACGTGCAATGACTATAGTGCCCTGATTATAAGTGCAGCCCCAACAGTGCCCAGCAGTGATGCCAGTCTGTGCCCATCTGTAACGCCAATCTGTGCCCATCAGTAATGCCAATTTGTGCCCCTCAGTGAGGTCAATCTGTGCCCATCAGTGATGCAAGTCAGTGCTGCCTTTCAGTGCCCATCATTGCCTACTCAACAGTGCCGCCTATCGGTGCCCATCAATGCCACTGATCAGTGCCACCTGTCATAGCCCATAAGTGCTGCCTATCAGTGCCCATCAGTGCCACCTATCAGTGCCCATCAGTGCTGCCTATCAGTGCTCATCAGTGCCACCTATCAGTGCTCATCAGTGCTGCATATTAGTGCCTCCTCATCAGTGCTCATCAGTGCAGCCTCATCAGCGCACATCAGTGAAGGAGAAAAATTACTTATTTACAACATTTTCTGACAGAAAATAACAAAAAAAATTATGTTCAGTCTTTTTTATGTTAGCAAAAAAAAACAGCGGTAATTAAATACTACCAAAAGAAAGCTCTATTTGTGTGGGAAAAAAAAGATACAAATTTTTGTTTGGGTACAGTGTTGCATGAACATGCAATTGTCATTCAAAGTGCAACAGCGCTGAAAGCTGAAAATTGGCCTGGGCAGGAAAGGGGTAAAAGTGCCCGGTATTGAAGCAGTTGAATCTACTTTAATAGGTAATAATATTATTAGCTTTTTTTATTATTATTATTATGTTATAATTCGGTAATAATGAATTCTTCAGGAGGTTGCACAGATTACTATTTAATCAAGGTATCATTAGCAAAACAAGCATTGCAAATACATGGAATCCATGGCATTCCATTTTTCTCCATTTTTCATGACACCGCTGTTTGATTTTGCTGGGAACTGTATGCAGCTTTATAAATACCGGGGATATGCACATCGAACAGCAATTAATGAGTTGGAAAGATCAAAAAAAAAAAAAAGCCTGCTTCTCTTTTAATTCATTGGACCCTGTGCAAAGTTTTCATGTTTTTATTAAATGATATGAAGTTGCTGAGCCTGTTAAATGAAGCATTTTAATAAGTGCGGAGTGATGACTTCACAGAGAGGAGTTTATATCTACAGAGACAGAATAAACTGAGAATACCTTTGACAGGCCTCCGTAGCTCAGCCCTTTTTAGAAGATAAATGTAGCGGGCTTACCTGTAATGCTAACAGATGTGTTCAAAGCCAGGCATTTTTCACAGGAGTTCCTCTGCAAAGTAACCACAAGTTTTTAATATTCTTCAAAGCTTATGCCTTTTTTTTCTATTCTAACATTTTTCGAAGTGCAGGATTGATGTCACAGTGCCACCCGATGGTAGAATGACAAACCGGCTCATCACTGTAAAAGCTGTTTAAGGGCTCGTTTATACCACAATCCCATGTATATTGTACAGTTCTGCATATGCATTTATTGTATATACATTTGTAAAGCGTTTGCAGTACATTTGGGCCACATTTATGTGTTTGGGGTGCATTTATTTAAGGCACAGTGCCACCCGATGGTAGAATGACAAACCGGCTCATCACTGTAAACGCTGTTTAAGGGCTCGTTTATACCACAATCCCATGTATATTGTACAGTTCTGCATATGCATTTATTGTATATACATTTGTAAAGCGTTTGCAGTACATTTGGGCCACATTTATGTGTTTGGGGTGCATTTATTTAAGGCATTTATAATTTTTTTTTTTTTTTACTGAGTTGCAGTTACATGCATTTGCAGTGTATTCTGGTACGTTTGCAGCGTGCTGTACTTTGTTTAACCACTTTCACTACTATAAGCACATATTTTTACTGAATGACAGTGTGTAGACACGGTGTATTGTTGTGATGGCCACAGCTAATCACATTATACAAATGGGTTGTGATTGGCCCTGTCTGTACCATGTGATCACTGTGACCAATCACAGCTAACAACACAATTGTATACAATGAATGGCATGAAAGGAAGCCATTCTATGTTTACAACTGTCATGTTACATAGTTACATACTTAGGTTGAAAAAAGACACAAGTTCATCCAGTTCAACCAACCATTGCTATGATTGGTCACAGCAATCACATATTACAGCGGGCCGTTACAGTGATCAGTCACCCGGTGGACACAGCGGGTATGGATCATGCTGGAGCGACGTCCGCCCAAAACAATAGGGTTCCCGCCCGTCCATCATTTTACAATGATGCGGGCAGGAAGCAGTTAAACGCACATGAAATCAATGGTGTTAGTTAATTCAAAAATATTCATTTTTCTTGCATATGTGTTTATGCTGCATTTAAAAATGCCAGCGGGTGGTATTATCAGGTTTTTAAGCTGCAGGTTTACTGTCCCCTGACCGCCCACCTGAACATTGACATGCTGCCGCTCATGGCTCAGCACACGCTGCATTTGCAATGCAATGCACGGAGAAAATAAAACAGCATGTTGCATTTGGTAGGTGTTACCACTGCCAACTTTGACCCAAGAAAGTTTATGGGGCCGTGCTGCAACTGCCCCACAGCAATGTTGCCAACTATCAGTATTTTTACTGGCAGCCAGTAAAAAATGGTCACTTTTCACCTGCCAGTAAATGCCAGTGACATGAAAAGGTTGCTAGTAAAAAAGCGTAGTTTGTGACACTCCAAAGCCAGTCGAGACCATCCGAGTGCTTGGTACAGTGTGTTCGGGTGGCGCCGGCAGGGGGTGGGTCTGGCGGAGGCGGTGCCTGCTTGTGATGTCATGGTGAAAGGGAGCTAAGCGGAGCGGCCGCGGCCTCGTGTGCGGGTCTACGGGACGGGAGCAGGGCAAGCCAGGAGTGGGGCTGTCAGTCAGTGCTGTTTGGACTGGAGTGGACTGAAGGGACCACCTGGCGTGGGGAGAGACTGTCACTGTGACTCAGGAGGGGACTTTTCGTGTCGGTGAGGTGTCACCATCATCTGTGCTGCTGCACACTGCGGTCAGTGTCACTGTGAGAGTCAATTTCATGGGTGTGGGTGCCTGATCATTCTGATTTCTTGCCCTCCTGAGTCCTGGCCCTGAGCTACTTACTTACTATATTTAAAATAAATTAAGAAATATGTTTTTTGCCTTAAAGTGATTGTAAAGGCTCGTTTTTTTTCCTATAAAAATAACAAACATGTTATACTTACCCGCCCTGTTGCAGTGGATTTGCACAGAGCAGCCCGGATCCTCCTCTTCTCGGGTCCCTCTTCTGTGATCCTGGCCCCTTCCTCCTGTTCAGTGCCCCCACAGCAAGCAGCTTGCACCTGAGCTGAGTCACTGCTCCCTGTGTCCATTTAGACGCAAAGCCACGCCCCATGCCCCACCCCCTCTCTCCCCTGATTGGCTAGCTGACTTTGATTGACAGCAGAAGCAGCCAATGGTCAGTCAATCAGGAGGGAGAATCTCAGATGGTGGAGACACTCGTGGACATTGCAGGACAGAGAAGGACCTCAGGTAAGTATTAGGGGGGCTGCTGCACACAGAAGGCTTTTTATCTTAATGCATATGCATTAAGATAAAAAAAAATTCTGTCTTTACAACCACTTTAATATCTACCTTACGTCACATTGCTAATTGCATATTGTACTTGTTTTAAGCATAAATACTGAAATTTGTAATTAAAACTGCCAGTAAAAACTTGGCTGTGCCAGTATATTTTGGGTGTCGTTTCAGTAAATTTCAACCTAGTAGGTTGGCAACACTACCCCAGAGCCATATGCAATGCATGCAATTGCAGTGTGGTAGTGTGGCACTTAAAGGGTTAAATCAGGTGGTGTTATATCAGCCTCCTCACCGCCGGTCAAATTTCCTCTAAAATGCAAACAAAATGTGGATCGCTCTTAAAAGGGCAGTGCACATGTGAGCAACCCCTAAGGGTATTTCCACTTTTAGGCCAAATTGGTATAACAGCCACTTTATACTTGTTACATGTTCATGAACATAGCATGACTTAAAAAAAAATGCTGCTTACCATTTTAACTTCAAACTCCAAAACTGAGTTTAGTTAAAGCGGAGTTCCACCCAAAAGTGGAACTTACACTCATTGTACTCCTCCTCCCTCCCCCCCAGGTGCCACATTTGGAACCTTTCGGGGGGAGAGGGGGCAGGATACCTGTCTTTCACAGGTATCCTGTTCCCACTTACAGGAGCCTCAGCCGCGGGTATTGATATCACCGCCTGGGCTCCCTCCTCCTTCCCCGGCCACTGGGCCAGTAGGAGAGAAGAGCGGAGCCTCGCGCATGCGCAGTACGGTTCCCATCATGAAGTCGTAAGGCTTCACTGCCTGGTTCCCTTACTCGCAATAGAGGCGGCATGCACCGACAGCTGATGGAGACATCAGCTGCGGTGCTGACATCGCTGGACTCCAGGACAGGTACGTGTCTGATTATTAAAAGTCAGCAGTATGTGCAGCTGCTGGCTTTTAATTTTTGCAGTGGTGGGCGGACCTCCACTTTAAACCGAGGGAGTTAAAGTGCATAGAAACCCAAAACCTACAATGTAATTTATTGCAGCTTACTCATCCTTGGTGTGGTGGCTTTCAGTTCCTTTTTCAAGCTTCTGCTTTATTTTTAAAGTTTACTAAAATAATTAATGAAACACAATGAAGGGCATGAATGAACACAAATTATGATTGGCAAGTGTTATCACTTAATGCACATATACAGAACGTATAACCTTATAATCACTTTAAGGAGTATATGTGAACAGGTGCACAGAGGTATAGGTACTCATTATCTTCAAAACATATATTAAATACCTTCCCACTGAGGCCTCAACACACAGACCAAAATGCAATATACAGAGGGGGCGGAAAGTATTCAGACCCCCTCAAATTTTTCACTCTTTATTATATTGCAGCCATTTGCTAAAATCATTTAAGTTCATTTTTTTCCTCATTAATGTACACACAGCACCCCATATTGACAGAAAAACACAAAATTTTTGACATTTTTGCAGATTTATTAAAAAAGAAAAACTAAAATATCGCATGGTCCTAAGTATTCAAACTCTTTGCTCAGTATTTAGTAGAAGCACCCTTTTGATCTAATACAGCCATGAGTCTTTTTGGGAAAGATGCAACAAGTTTTTCACACCTGGATTTGGGGATCCTCTGCCATTCCTCCTTGCAGATCCTCTCCAGTTCTGTCAGGTTGGATGGTAAACTTGGGGGACAGCCATTTTTAGGTCTCTCCAGAGATCAATTGGGTTTAAGTCAGGGCTCTGGCTGGGCCATTCAAGAACAGTCACGGAGTTGTTGTGAAGCCACTCCTTCGTTATTTTAGCTGTGTGCTTAGGGTCATTGTCTTGTTGGAAGGTAAACCTTCGGCCCAGTCTGAGGTCCTGAGCACTCTGGAGAAGGTTTTTGTCCAGGATATCCCTGTACTTGGCCGCATTCATCTTTCCCTCAATTGCAACCAGTTGTCCTGTCCCTGCAGCTGAAAAACACCCCCATGGCATGAGGCTGCCACCACCATGCTTCACTGTTGGGACTGTATTGGACAGGTGATGAGCAGTGCCTGGTTTTCTCCACACATACCGTTTGGAATTAAGGCCAAAAAGTTCTATCTTGGTCTCATCAGACCAGAGAATCTTGTTCCTTACCATCTTGGAGTGCTTCAAGTGTTTTTTTAGCAAACACCATGCAGGCTTTCCTGTGTCTTGCACTGAGGAGAGGCTTCCATCGGGCCACTCTGCCATAAAGCCCCGACTGGTGGAGGGCTTCAGTGATGGTTGACTTTCTACAACTTTCTCCCATCTCCCGACTGCATCTCTGGAGCCACAGTGATCTTTGGGTTCTTCTTTACCTCTCTCACCAAGGCTCTTCTCCCCTGATAGCTCAGTTTGGCTGGAAGGCCAGCTCTAGGAAGGGTTCTGGTAGTCCCAAATGCCTTCCATTTAAGGATTATGGAGGCCACTGTGCTCTTAGGAACCTTAAGTGCAGCAGAATTTTTTTGTAACCTTGGCCAGATCTGTGCCTTGCCACAATTCTGTCTCTGAGCTCTTCAGGCAGTTCGTTTGACCTCATGATTCTCATTTGCTCTGACATGCACTGTGAGCTGTAAGGTCTTATATAGACAAGTGTGTGGCTTTCCTAATCAAGTCCAATCAGTATAATCAAACACAGCTGGACTCAAATGAAGGTGTAGAACCATCTCAAGGATAATCGGAAGAAATGGACAGCACCTGAGTTAAAAATATGAGTGTCACAGCAAAGGGTCTGAATACTTAGGACCATGTGATATTTCTGTTTTTCTTTTTTAATAAATCTGTCAAAATGTCAACAATTCTGTGTTTTTCTGTCAATATGGGGTGCTGTGTGTACATTAATGAGGAAAAAAATGAACTTAAATGATTTTAGCAAATGGCTGCAATATAACAAAGAGTGAAAAATTTAAGGGGGTCCGAATAATTTCCATCCCCACTGTATATTCTTTACATTGAAGAACACAGTGTAAAATCTAGCATATACTCAATGGCTCCCCCTAGGTTGTAATTCAGAGTTCAACTTCTGAGTGTAGCAGCAATGCTTGGTAAAAGAGGAAGATGATGAAAGTTCTTTCAACTCTGGATATCTTCAGCTAGCCTGATGTTTAAACTGCAGTATTTGTAATCCACAAGAACAAAGGAAAATAAATTACTGTAGAGCAAAAGATATGCTGATGGCTGTTAAACTGAAGAAATATCACCACCTGTAGATTCCTCCTTACATGTGAGTGCAATACAGTACTGACCTTACAGTGCAGGAAAAAAGAAACAAAGCCCTGAAGTCCAGCTGTATGATACCTGTGAAGAAGTAGATTCACCTCCGTGGAACTACAAGTCTCACCAGCAGTCTGTAGAAAGAACTCACTCAACAATACTGTACTCTCTACTGGAACGGGCAAGTGCCCTCTCACCACAATGAACTCCAATGGCTGTGAGGCTCCGTCCGGAATCCCCTCCTGGTGTCTCCGTCTGGTAAAGATGGTGCCGTCGCTCCCGATGGGCTGAAGTGCAAGGACTTCTAGTTGCTCTGCAGCGCAGGCCAGTCCACTTGCTAGGATGGCAAGGCTGTACTCCGAGATCCCTCAGGGGCAGGCGATGTGGCTCTCTGCTGTATAGGCTGCATTCTCTTACTCCTGGTCACACACACAGACCTCCTGCTGGCAAGTGTTGGATGGCATCCAAGGAGGCTGAAAACGGGCCGCGTCTCTCCTTTTATCACTCCTCCCAGCAGGCAGTGCTGCGCGCTTTGCATTGTCGTGTAGTTCAGGGCTAATCCAGCTAACAGAGTCACTTCCTCCTCCAAACTACATCTCCCACAATACTTTGCTGCATTCCTTCTCAAAGAATAGGAAAGAATCCTAACAGAGCCCAGCAGCCACTAGAGGGAGCCAAACTCATTTGAAACAACAACAAACTATTCAACTATAATAACTATAATAGCAAACCCTTGGCTACAGTTGTCACCCTAGGCTGCTCTCCTGAGACTGACCCCACATACGGTACGTTCATATCTTTTCATCTCTGTTACATGGGGGGCAGGGTAATTTGTTGTTTACAGAGGATATCTAGGTAGGAAGATATTCTTCTATGCAGCTCAAAAGAAGTGACAAGGACATTTCGGGCAAGATCGGTAGGTATTTTGTGTATTTGCTGGAAATGTTCTGAGCTTGAAAAAAAAAAGAAAACTAATGCATCCACCACATCCAAGGACTCTAAGCTGCACTATATTAAATTTGTATTCTTGGGTTTAGTTGTCCTTTAATATTCACTATAAGTAACCCTGTCTGTACTATGCTGGCAGATGCCATTATCAGTTGTAAACTGGATTTGAACACTGTCTTTCCTAACAAAGGGTTAAAGATCCAGAAGCTGATCTTCTTCACTGTATGTTCATGAGGAGAAAGCCAGTGTGTGTCCCCAGTGTTTGTCTGGAGACAGACTCAACTTGAAATTGTTCATAGTAGTTTGCAACATACAGTGGGGTTTTCTCAAATGTGACTGTAAAACTGGGAATGCCCTTTTAGTAAATAGTGTTATTCCAAGGCTGATAAAAAAACAAGGTTGGCAGGGCATGTCACAATCTGAACATTCAATCTCTCTAATTCAATTTCAAAAAATTTTTTCCAACACTTTTTGTTTAGTTTATGTTGAATTTCTTCTTCCTTCAGAAGAAGCACTTAAAGAGGAATCTGGGCACCTTGTGATCACCAATGATTTATATTAGATTTTCTGAACCATTTCAACACAGGGGAACCCTTGAAATAACTTTCCGGACTTGGGCAACCCCTACAAATAGTTAATATATCTACAATTCATGATACATTAAAGCAGGCTTTCTCAACCTCCTGGACACAGAGGAACCCTTGAAATAACTTTCTGATCTCAGGGAACCCCTGCTATTACCTACTATATCTACAACTCATAATACATTAGTGTGGTGGTCAGTGGGAAGAATGCTGCTTGCACTTGTGGTCATTGGGAAGAATTACCCCCTTACATCTAGCTAAAAAGATTAATGGTGTCACTGGAAACTTATTTAAGAAGCGGAGATTGCTCATTGCTTAAGGAACCCCTAGCAACCTCTGGAGGAATCATAGGGTCCCATGGAACAATGGTTGAGAAATCCTGCATTAGAGTGATGGTCAGTGGGAAGAATGCTCCTTACACTTGTTGTCATTACCCCCTTACATAGAGCTGAAAAGATCAATGGTGTTATTGGGGACTTATCTGAGAGGCAGGAACTGCTCATTGCTCAAGGAAGCCCTGATGGAACCCTGGTTTGTATAATAAAGGGTTTATATAAAATAAATTAAAAGGATTATGGAGTTAACATGGTGCAAAGTTGATCATTGGTTGGTCATTGCAAATGACAAAGAAGCACACTTTGCATGGTGAGGAAAAAAAGGTTTAACTGCTGACTACAGAAAGGCTTCTTTGCAATAAGAGCTGTGAAATGTGAAAAAGATACCTTTGTAAGTGTTCAAAACCTAAATGTTAATGATATTTATAAGTAATAACACCCTAGAGAGTTGATATGATTGCCTTAGTGGATTAGAAAGGCATTTTTTTTGTTGCTGGAGCAAGTTGAACCATGCTTTATAAGGGTTTTATTGCCCTCCTCTGAACCAACTGTGTGTATAAGGTTCTATGGGCGCAGGCAGTGGCGGAATTATCAGGGTCGCAGCAGTCGCACTTGCGACTGGGCCCTGCAGTTCCGCCACTTCAAGGGGGCCCACAGGCCCCCTCCGCCCATCTGCAAATGTGAGGCCCCGCCCACCCATCTGCCAGCTGACAGCGCTGAGGGAAGAGAAGGCAGAGCTGAAACTGTGGCCCGCCCCGCCTATCCAGAGAGAATGTAGGGAGGCGGGGGCGGTCACTGAAAAAGAAAGATATAGGATGTTGCCTCAATCTAGGTAGTAGAAAAAGAGATAGGGGCCGGTACCATCATCCTTGAAATTAGGATAGTGGAAAAAGGGTGATTCAGGGGCTACTCCAAAATATTGCCCTACAACAACAAGAATTGTTGTGGACTATCTCGGTACCCAGGGACTTAGATAAGGTAAATATAAAAAGTATACATTTATTGAAAAAAGAACATAGATAAAAAAACATTACGTACAACAATACAAAGAATAGTTATTGCATACAGTTACAAGTATTTCAAAAGAGAACAGATAAACCCCACTGATATATGGGGAGTAAAGATGTAGGTCCAGGCGTAATCCTCTACATGTTTCGCTTCTTCAGGAGGAATCGACCATAAAAATCTATAGAAAAATACAGTCTCCTAATTATCTAATCGCAGATAATGGAAAAATGTAAAAAGGACAAAGAGTACAATTTTACATAGATACAGTATAATAAGATAATTTTTGAGTGTTATAGTCAGGCATAGCTTACCAGTGGAAGCCCAAAGAGTGCACCAGATGGCACAATTTGAGGCACCCTTTTAATCCCACAATTTAATCCCCCCGCGGCGAACACGGGAGGCGCTAAAAGGTGCAATAACTGAAATCAAAAGACATAAGACATATTCTAATGTGGGTCTATATAATATATGAAAGGGGATAAACAAATAACCAGGAAGGGGGGAGGGAAAGGAGGGAGGGGGAGGGGTAAGTGACAAATAGCCAGTGCAATCGATCCCAACCTCTATCAGCTCTGCCTCTTACTGTTCCCATCCCCCCACTGCCACTGCTGCCACCCCCTTCAACACCACTACAGCTTCCACCCCTCCTCAACACCACCACCGCCACCCCCCTCAACACTACCACTCCCACCGCTGCCACCCCCCTCAACACTGCCACCACCGCCATCCCCCCTTAACACCACCACTGACACTGATGCCACCCCCCCCCCCCCCCGCAACACACACCCCTCCAAAAAAAATTTTTAAAATCATGCTTTTTCGGGGGGGGGGGGGGGGGGTATTTTATAATCATTGAACTTGGTGGACATGTTATTTTGTTCAGCCTGACTAACTGGGGAAGATTTACTAAAACTGGTGCACTTAGAATCTGGTGTAGCTGTGTATGGTAGCCAATCAGCTTCTAACTTTAGCTTCTGCAATTAAGCTTTGACAACAAAACCTGGAAGCTGATTGGTTTCTATGCAGAGCTTCACCAGATTTTGCACCATGCAGTTTTAGTAAAAAAAAAAACAAAAAAAAACCACTGTGTAACTATGACAGAAGGCATCAAGCAAACTGGACGTATTGGACAATTTTCAGATGCCTCCTTCTGTTTTTTTTTTTTTTTTTTGTTTTGTTTTGTTTTTTAAGAAGCTGATAGAAGCAATGGGATGACAATGGGAATGTCTTTCTCACTTCAGTCTCTTCATTCTCATAATGATATACTGTATATAATACAGCAAGAATAAATTCAGCGATGATTGAATAGGATTTTTACCAGACTGATTTATTGGCTTAATTTTTCTATAAAATATTTGTATCAAAAATCCACATGCATGTTGATTAAAGTACTATTTGTATAGTTCTTTAAATGTAATATGGCTTTTTTCTTAACTTTACAGAGTGTTTGGGCATATAAGTTACCGTTCAGACTGGGAATTGGTAAAAGTTGATTTTAGACCTTCGTTCTTTAGAGAATGTACAGAAGAAGACTATGATTCTTGGAACCTCTCCAACTCCCAGGTATTATGATCATTTTCCAGTTTAGAAATATAGTATACTTTGTGATTTGGGTGCTAAAGTTTTTGGTGAAGTGCTGTATATTTTACGAACATTTATATTTTGACAATTGACAAGTATGTAGCTCTAGTTTTCTGCAATTACCATACCCAGAGTCCCAATTAGTAAAAAAGTGACTAATTGCTCTTCTATGTCATACACACAGACATGTCCATCAAGTATTTTTTATACAGTAGGGGTGAAGAGCACTGACATTCAATTTAATAATTATTGTACAGGTAGAGGAAGGAGAGTGAGAATATTTTTTAATATATAATTATATTTTTAAATAGATTCTGTTGTAAAATTACCACAGGCAATAATATATTGTGGTGGTCGCTAAGGCCGGCCGTAGACAGAGTGAATGTCTTTCCTGCAACCACAGGTTGCAGGAAAGAAATCGTTCAATTTCTCCATCAACACGGTCAGTGCTGAACCGGCTGGGATTTGAACTATGGCTGGCCTAAATTAGTAAATACAGAGGGCCTTAAATACAGATATCCAAAGGGCCACACAGTAGTTCAGATTTTGTAAATTTGTCATTTCGTTCATGAAGCATTTGTCAATCTTTTGGTCCTGACAGTGACTTATGCACTAAATTCAGGTAGTTCTAAAATGCACCACTTTTCCATTGTGGCGCAATGAAATGTGTCCAATTCTGAATAAAGTGCAGGCACTTTATTCAGAATTCAATAAAACGACACTTTTCTGGCCTTAATCCCTCTTATTAATGTATTGCACCAAATTAATGAAGCATTTGCGACAATTTTTGGTCCTGACAGCAACTCGTGCACTAAATTCAGATGGTTCTAAAATGTGCCGCTTTTGTGCCGCATTGAATGTGGCACTTTTACATTGTGTTGCATTGAATGCACCAATTGTAAAATTGAAGCTAATTAAGACCAACTCTCTTTTGACCTTCAAGGAAGGAAGGGTGACCCCTGTAAGTCAAACATCCATGGTGTTCTACTACGATCAATGGAGAGGCAACTTCAGCGTGGACTCCGACCAGGCCACGCCCCCAGTGCTTCTTTTCACTCTGCACCCCGGAGCTTAGTCATGTCTCTTTTGACGTGCAGAGAGAAAAACTGTCTCAAACAGATATTGAAAAAGTGTCTTGCATGCCTTCTAAGAGTACTGTAAATTCAAGTACGAGTTCTAGACGGGTTCATGAATTTGGCGCATTCTTCGCCACTTTTAGAATGCATGAGAGACACTTTTGTAAAATCTGCTGCGCCAGTCTATATGAATTCCAGTGAATGTTTGTATAAACATTAATGTAAGGTTAAGATACAATCAAGTTGGGTTTCCAGTGTCACAGCAACATTTTCACAGATTTGCGATTGGTAAAAAAAAATTCTTAATGGCAGTACTGTGTCATCTAGAGCATCCATCATATTCGTTGGGACCTGGGAATTAATAGGGGGGGGGGGTTATCTGGTACAATTCCTTATTTAGTAGTAATTAATTAAGATTAAGGAGGCCTGATCTAACTCCTACCATGAAATGCTGCAGTACTACATTACTATAGCAGCCTAGTGTTTACATTAGAAGGTTGGAAGGCTGCAAAACCACTACTGTGAGAAAGAGCAATGGGAGAAACCAGCCTGGAACTCTATGGCAGTGCTTTAGCTGGGAAATTTGAGGATGATTTACTCCACAGTGCCTGCCATTACAGAGGTCAGTGAGGGCTTGCTTTAAAGCCCATTTACTGGTTGTTAGTGATATGTAAATATTATAAAGTCCATAGGCTTGCCATGGGCTCATTTAGACCTCATTCACATGGTTGCTTAAAGGAGTTGTAAAGTCAGTAGGTTTTTTTTATCTTAATGCATTCTATGCATTAAGATAAAAATGCTGCAGCCCACCTCGGCCCCGCTAATAATTACCTGAGCCACATCTCTGTCCAGCGATGTCCATGATTGTCTCCGCTGTCTGAGATGAGACTCTCCCTCCTGATTGGCTGAGACAAAGCAATGGTGCCATTGGCTCCCGCTGCCATCAATCAAAGTCAGTCAGCCAATCAAGAGAGAGAGGCTGCAGCTTGGTGTCTGAAGGGACACAGGGAGCTGAGACACGTCTCGGGTGCCCCCATAGCAAGCAGCTTTCAGGAGGGAGGGACCAGGAGCACCGAAGAGGGATTAAGGAAGAGGAGGATCCAGGTTGCTCTGTGCAAAACCACTGCAAGAGAGCAGGTAAGTAAAACATGTTTGTTATTTTTATTGAAAAAAAAAGAAGTCTCTACAATCACTTTAAACCCATAGTGTCAGGACCTGGACTACCTGCTGGTGGCACTTTGGTTCCCAGAGCTGAGGCCACCTGCCTTATTCTGTGCCTTGCATCTAGTCCTCTGTATCCTGTTGCTCCATCTCTGCACCCCTTGTTCCCAGTCCCAGTCCTGGTCTTGATTCCCCCTGTTTGTATATAGTATATTATAGTTAGGTTGTTGGTTTGGTTTTGCTTCACTGTCACATTTATTTTTCACTTTTGCTTTGCTTATGGTTTGTTGGTGTTGGATAGGTGTTGTGTGCATTAAAAAAAATGCATTTTCATCACACTCAGTCTGATTCTAGTTTCCTAAGTACAGCTACACTGAACCACCGGTCATCCCTACTGCTGCTGGATACCTGCAGTCGGTATCCCCTGCATATAGTCAGTGCATGGGTCATATCTTTAACCACTTCCCTACCGCCCATTGTCATATGACGTCCGCAGGAACACTCTGTCCCTCTGGGCGTGCGCCATATGACGTCCTTGGCTTCCTGGCGGTATAGGGGGCGCGCGCGCGCCACGTCACTCGGGAGCCGATGCGCGTACCCGGCGGCCGCGATGTCTGCCGGGCACCCGCGATTGCGGGTGACAGAACAGGAACGTAGTATATAGGAACACTGATCGGTCTCCTCTCCTTGTCAGTCCCCTCCCCACAGTTAGAATCACTCCCCATGTAACACATTTAACCCCTTGATCGCCCCCTAATGTTAGCTCCTTCCCTGCCAGTGACATTTATACAGTAATCAGTGCATATTTATGTAGCACTAACTCACGGTGGAGCTGCTGGTTTAAGCGGGTCTGTTACCTTCACTCTGCTTCCATCTGTTTCACCGACACCGGGTCTAGGGTTCCGTTGAGTTTACTTCTGGATGACACACGCACCAACACTGGAGTACGTTTTCAATGCTTTATTAAACAAACGACTTAGGAAGTAGCAGGAAAGAGGTAGAAAGGAAACTCGCAGAAGAAACTCAAATATTCTCTGGTAGGGTTCTCTTGGCAAAAGGCCTTGGTATAATTCAAATACTATTTGAAATGCGCTCCCCTCGTGGGACACACTCCTTGCTCGTCTGGATAGACCTCTCTCACCGGTCTAGCAGCCAGTACGCAGCACGAATCAAAGTCTCTGCCACAGACTTGTTTGGGAATAAAATCCGTACGATCCTCTGCCACAGGATGTATAGATCTGCTGTAGTGAAAGTCAGTCACAGTGCTTGAACCTTTAAGCCGAGCCGGCAACACTATGCTGTATAGTTACTTTTGGATATGTCCTCCAACCGAGTCCCCAGGCCCCTCTATAGACCAGGATGCGGCGTGATCTCTCAAAGATGGGTCCTCCCCTGGGATCTCCTCGGTTATCCAGCTTCGTCACACAGGACCAACAGCTCAGAACCATTCCTCGGCCGCGGTGGCAGGCTCCAGACAAGCCTCTGGACCCACCCCTGCACCGCTGTATCGTGGGCCTCCTGGACGGAGGACCACGAGGTAGCTCCTTAATGCATACCTGTCGGCCAGGAGGGCCAGCAGGTGGCTGTAAAAACGAACCCCAAAATATGGCGCCTGTCCCATAAATACCCTCACCCAGAATGCAACTCGGAGGACCACCTCCACCGAGCGTGCCTCCGGGACAGAGGAGCATCCATACGCTTCAACACGTTGCCTTTCCAACCCTGACCAGTGGTAACAGAGACACCCACCGGTCAGCAGGGAAACACCCACAACGTCAGCCAAGCTGGAACAGAGGCAAACTTTTAACCTTCCTAACACACAATTTCCTAAATTTACCTAACATGCGGGAGATTGCAAATCTACCAGCGCTACATTTATAGCACTGATCGCTGTATAAGTGTCACTGGTCCCAAAATAGTGTCAAAAGTGTCCGATGTGTCCGCCAAAATGTCGCAGTCACGATAAAAATCGCTGATCACCGCCATTCTATCCCCTATTTTGTAGGCGCTATAACTTTTGCGCAAACCAATCACTATACGCTTATTGCGATTTTTTTTTTACCAAAAATATGTGGAAGAATATATATCGGCCTAAACTGAGGAAAAAATATGTTTTTTTTAAAAAATTGGGATATTTATTATAGCAAAAAGTTAAAAATATTGTTTTTTTTTTTAATTGTTGCTCTTTTTTTGTTTATAGCGCAAAAAATAAAAACCGCAGAGGTGGTTAAATACCACCTAAAGAAAGCTCTTATAAATTATAAAAATGTGATTTGGGTACAGTGTTGCATGACTGCACAATTGTCATTCAAAATGTTACAGCGTTGAAAGCTGAAAATTGGCCTGGGCAGGAAGGGGGTGAAAATGTCCAGTATTAAAGTGGTTAAAGCCCAACGCTAAGCAAAAAAGTGGGGCTGTGCCCGCAATGCATGGATTATTTTCCCGTTTATGTCTTGGGGAACAGTAAAAGGAAATATACTTACCCGATCCTCCATTCCTCTCTGCAGCTAGACCATCCCTTTGACTTCTGGAACCCCACCCTCTAGCAGTCTAGGGTACTGATGTCATCAAGACCAGAGCAGGGTCCATAGCCCTGTTCTGGACTTGAGCATTCTAATGCCGCGTACACACTAGCAGACTTTATTGCAGACTTTGTCCTGCGGACTTTTCGACGGACTTTACGACGGACTTTCCGAATGAACAGACTTGCCTACACACGATCAACCAAAGTCCGACGGATTCGTACGTGATGACGTACAACCGGACTAAAACAAGGAAGTTCATAGCCAGTAGCCAATAGCTACTCTAACGTCCGTTTTTGTCCGTCGGACTAGCATACAGACGAGCGGACTTTTCGACCGGACTCGAGTCCGTCGTACAGATTTGAAACATGTTTCATTTCTAGGTCCGTCAAACTTTTGAGAAAAAAAGTCCGCTGGAGCCCACACGCGATCGAATTGTCCGACGGACTCAGGTTCCAAGTATGCCGTAAAGTCCGGTCGTGTGAACGCGGCATAAGGGACAGTCCACCCCCTGATTGTGGGATAGAGCCACCTGCCAAAGGAGAGGAGCATTAGGTAATTAATTTCTCCTCCCCTGGACAAAACAAGCAATTAATCATTGCAGTGTGGGTACAGCCCCCTTGCAAGGGAAAAAAAATTCTGCCTGGATTTTGGCTTTAAAAGAAATGTATGAGTTTTTTTTTTGTTAGAATCATACTTACCTAGGTGGATGCAGCATCACTCCGATGCTGTATCTGTCCCCCGGTGCCTATGCACTGAGAACCAGAGCGATCGAACACTGCAGATCGCTTGGTTCTCACCGCTCCGTGAGCAGAGAACTACTGGCTATTAGTCAGCGGCTCTCTGCTCTACCCCCCCCCCCCCACCATGCTCACTGGAGCACTGTGCTGTGGAGGGGGCGGGAGCGGCCAGCTCACCCTTAGCGGCTCGCCGAGAGGCTGAGCTGGGTGCTGGTCCAGGGATCTAGGCGGATCCCGACTCTGTGGTCGTGATGATGTCCACGCCTGGACCGACTCTGTGGCGTCAGCAGACAATGGATTCAGCCCGCTCTTTGCTGAACACAGGTCACAGGAGTGTAAAACGAACTGCACTCCTGTGATGCACAGGAAAAGTACAGCCAAGCGAGCTTTGGCTGTACTTCTCCTTTAAGCAGCTGGAGCTGCCAGGTGCTGCATGTAGGCAATTGTGTCTATGGGAATGCAACAGCTGCAAAGGCACAGCCTCTCATTCCAATTTGACAGCCGAGCCAGTGTGAGTGGCACTCATTCATCTAATTATTGAGAATGAACATATCTAACTTCAACATTGATGTGCTGACCTGAAAACTGCAGAGAATAGTAAGTTGTGGGTTAGAATATAGGCATTTTATTGGTTCTCTATATTGATGTCCACGTTGGAACATATTATAAAGATCATTCACTTTTTGCACAATGCAGAGTAAAATATTTTATGAATTTTTGTTTGGAAAAGCAACTGCCTGATATTTTCAGAAGACATTTATATAAGAATAATGCAGTTTTCTATGCAATGCACATACAGGGAGAACATTGCATTATGGGCCGGCAAAGAAGTTTTCGCAGAAGAAAGACCTCATCATGGTGTATTAAGGGAAGAAGTTTCACATCCGCATTGACTTCAAAAATCTGCCAGTGTGAAAGTACTGATTTTGTGTGGTATGTTATCCAATTTAATTTACCAAAGATTCAAAAGTAGAACAGTCTCCGTACAGAACCACTGCACACATCACTCACATGACAATTTGTTCTGAAAAATAGCATAGTTATATGCTATATATAGAGTTATATAGTTATATAGTACTTTTAAAAGGTTCACCTCTTCAACCTAAAAGCTAAGACTTTATTGTTAGTTTTAGATAGAGAATGGAAGGGTCAAAACCCTGGTCAGGTATTTTTTCTTTTAGAATTAATGCCTGAAACTCTTCCATCATTAAAGTTTATCTAATGCCAAATATCTTTTTTAGTTTTAATGGGGCAGGGCTTGCTCCCATTCTGGAGATTTCCCTTCACAACAAGAAACGGGTCAAAATCTCTCCAAATTGATTGAAATCACCTCTTAGGCCGGCCATAGACGGTTTGAATCTCGACCGGTGCAGTAAGAACCAAACCAGAGTTGAACAATGTGTGGGCAGGATGAATGTACCAAGGTGATCGATTGATCAACTTGGGTACAACCAGCCTGCCCAATTCACTTGCAGTTATTGCTAGCGGTTCCTAGATCACTGTCTAATCCCGGCCTCCCCAACTCGAGGTTGCAGGAAAGAAATTAGTACCGTCTATGGCGAGTCTTAGTCAGGTTGAACTAGAGCAGATATCCCCTTGAATCTTATTCTAGTGACCGATGTAACATTTTGGCTTTCCTATCACTTTCCAACCTACTAATAATGCTCACCAGGACAATTAGAGGGTTAACCTCCCAAGTGAGGTCAAAGACAGCAATAAAAACCTAAGTGCACAAGAACAAAAACACCAAAAACAGAAATATAAAGCGCAGATTTAATTTTATTTAGATTTTGAATCTTTGAAAGCCAACGTATTTCGGGGGGAGGGGGGAGGGGTCCAATGACCCCCCTTCATCAAACTTAAAGTCCAAATCCAGGAATTTTGAAAAGTTTTCCTTGCAGTGGGTCTGCTCCCACATTGTAAGGGTTAACTGCTTGTTTAGTCTAGAGGAAAGGAGAAGCACCTTAACCTACCTAATCGCGTGCTCCCATGGCGGATGGCACTCTCCTATGATCTGGTGGTGGACTGTTCTTTATTGTCCTCATGTCCACTGCTATGAACCCTGCATTTGACTTGATGATTTTAAAGCCTTAAACTGCTGGAATGTATAGGAGAAGATATTGCAGGGACCAGTCTACCAGCCCACAGACACAGAGGATTGGGTAAGTAAATCTTCTTTAACATGTCCCCTAAATTCTCAGCAAGGGATCATTTTTAGGCTTCCCAGAGTTAAGACTTAAAGTAGAACTAAAGGCAAAACTTTTTTTTTTCATTTTGGGTAGAGTAAGGGAGGGTTATAATCCTTGTCAGTTTTTTTTTTTTTTTGTTTGCTATCTGCGTCCTATTTGGGAGATTTCTTTTCATTTCCTGTCCCAAAACCAAAACGGGGGGGTGAGAGGAAATCTCTCCAAATTAAAGGAATCCAGGGGTGTCACAAGGGGCACACAACTAGTGCCTCAATTGGAAGATTTCCCATTTATTTCTGTTCTAGTGACAACCCAAAACTTGGAATCTTCTTTTACTTTCACTTTGATTTTAGTTATACTTCAAGACTTAACTGGAATCTGAAGCAATTCAAAATAATTACCCCTCAGGATTCCTACAGTTTTATTAGTCCAACAACCAAGTGTCAAGTTCTGTTGACAGGGGATCCTTTGAAACCCCGAAACACAATACATTTTTTATGATACATAAGTCTGAATAAAATTTAATCAGGACGTTTTATGTTGGTGCTTTCCTCCTTGCATGCCCAGTCCATACTTGATCAAATAGACAAGTTATAATACTACCCCATTCAATCCAAACCTAAAAAAGGAGGCTTTAGATAGACTTTAATGAGGCAAGTGTAACTATCATAAGTAATTACAATGTTTGATATGCCACTTTTAGAATGCATTATGTGGTGGCACTGCTTGATGAATCTGACCCATAGTGTGAACATGCCCTAAAGATTATTGCTATACACTTTACTTCTTATGATTGTCAGGCACTGCAGCAGGTAGCAATCTCTTCCATAGCAGGCAGTTCACATACCTGCCTAAGGGCTACCTAAAGGATTATAAATATACAACCAGCAAAGCTGTCACAGCAGAAACACAGTAAAATGGTTCACTCAGGTTTAAAGCCAAGACAAAACAAAGAAAAAAAAAGATTTCTTAGCTTTTATTTCTTTCTATGCCACATCAATCCATTGTATCTCTGATTACCTCATCGTTACATCTAGCAATGTAGTTTTAAATGTAACTTTATGTGGTATTTCTCTGACTTTCTTCATTGAAGTACATATATAATACAGATGTTCTTGTCTTTCAGTGATTATGGGTTTGAACATGAGTATAGTCATAAAGAATCCAGTCGATGTTTTGCTGATTTTTGGTTTAACCCAGAATCTCCTCCCGAAGACTGTACACTTGGACAGACCTACACAAGCACCACTGGGTGAGTCTTCCGAGTCACAGGGCAATCTATAACAATCAGGGTAAAGTTGCAGAATTTCCATTTTTCAGTGACCACACAGTAGTAGGAACCATTTGTAGTCCAAGGATAGCAACAGTCTTGATAGTCTTGACAGTCATATCGGGCCACTGAAGAATCTTACTTAGGGTGGCCATAAATGACCTGATCCTGCCCCCCAAATACAGCAGTCTAATGCAATGCCTGCATGAAGAGTTACCTTAGCGGGTAAGTGCAAATTTCTTGCAGCAGGGGCCGTCTTTCATTCTACTCAGTGAGGAAGGTTCTTACCATGTATTTGCATCCTCTGACCATCACTGAGTCCTACAAAACACATGTTACTGTACCAAACTCATAAGTCTTGGGGAGACATCTGACTGTCCTTTAGCAATTTTACAAAAGATATGTAAACTTGCATGATCATCACGGTTAAACATGCAGGTGTAGGTCCAAAGCAGCCTAGCACCAAGGAAAGAATATCAGTCATTTGGAAAAATGCTTTTTGGACAATTGACCATATGATCAGCTGGGCGGGGCCATCCTACAGAAACAATCTTCATCTTTACGGAAAGATCTTCAGTGAAAGGAGAAGCAAGAGGGAGTTCCCTCTGATATAAAGTGCTGTAAAATTATTTATCAATGACAATGCATTTTAATTTTTTTAATTTTTCATTTTCTAATGCAACACAAAATAAGCTAAAGAACAAAACAAATGAAAACAAAAAATGTTTGAACTTTAATAAAAAAAAAAAAAAGAAAAGAAACAAGTCAGGAGAAAAATAATACTTAGGTGAAGAAGTTGAGAAAGTAGTTAATTAAAGTGAATGTAAACCCTCACATATACCCAGTGAAGTGAACAGCCTCAGAAGATACACAGGGATTAAACAAATCTCCCTATATAAGTTTTACATGTACATCTGCTGTCTTCAGCTTGCTACATTCTTCAGAACAGTGGTCTCCAAACTGAGCCCCTTTGTTTGTCTTTATCTAGCCCTTGAGGCATTATTCCTGCCACTGACACCAACGATGAGGCATAATTCCTTCCACTGGCAACAAAAATGGGGCACTATTCCACCTAGTGGCACCAACTATTTCTCCCTCTAATACCAAAGATTGGGCATTGCTTATTCCCACTGGTCACAGTCTGGCCTTCCTAAAGTCTGAAGGACAGTAAACTGGCCCTTTCTTGAGAAAGTTTGGAGACCCCTGCTTTAAACTTCGTGTTAGAGATTTTTTCTTCCTGTTCACCACTGGGTGTGGATTCTTGGCTTACACTGTGAGACAGGTGATTGGAGGAAAGGCACACATCCCCACTCCACATAGGCAAAGGAAGGAAGGAATGTGCAGAGCTGTGCTGTGATTAGACAAGCTTTCTGCTAATCTATTTATAGCACCCACCCCGACACAAATTTCTGGCTGGTTTTATCTCGGTTGTTGGGGAACTTGTCAGAAGTTATCGTGCTGATAACAGAAGAATGGAGCAGCAGAAAGACATGGGACTTAGGGCTTTGGAGAGAGATAAGAAAGCACTACAGATATATGTGCTTAGGTCAAATTTCATGAATCAGATATACATCCACTTTAAAGGGGTTGTAAACCCTCATTTTTATATATTTTTTTTAAATAACAAACATTTCATACTTACCTCCACTGTGCAGTTCGTTTTTCACAAAGTGGTCCCGATCCTCATCTTCGGTGGTCCCCTGGCGGCGCTATCAGCTCCTCCCTGCATCGGAAAACCCCATAGGAGAAGTGCTCTCCCTGGGGGTTACTGTGCGGGCACTTACCCGAGTCCAGGATTTGCGTCTATAGAGACAGAATAATGGACTCGGCCCCGCCCCCCCGGTGCCCGCGTCATTGAATTTGATTGACAACAGTGGGAGCCAATGGCTGCGCTGCTATCAATCTATCCAATCAAGAGCTGAGACAACAGGCAGAGAGGTAGAGCGTGTCTCTGCCGTGGAAATGAACGGGCTCAGGTGAGTAAGACGGGGGGCTGGGGGGGTGGTCAGTGTCAGAAGATTTTTCACCATAATATATAGGATGCATTAAGGTTAAAAAACACAAGGGTTTACAACCCCTTTAAGGATTATTAGGAATAACTAAGGGGTTAAAATAGAACACATTTATTCAATTTAAATTTTTTTGTTACCGGTAGGGTAGTTTAAAATGACATCATATGCAGAATAAAGGTCACCTCTCTGGAAATAACAATAATCTTGTTTAATTGTATTTTTCATTGAAGCTTCTGAACAATCTCCCAAACATAGTCCAAATAAGCAAATTTGCCAGAATTGGCAGTCAGAGGGGTGGTGGGGTAGGAGAGGATAGGGTGCAGGGCATATGTACTGAAGTTTTTAGGGTATGTCTAATAAGTCTCAAGTCCCCAACTGGGTGAAGAAGCCAACATTTTTTTTTCTGATTTTGGCAAGTGTAGCGGAAGGTTTAAACCCCTCTCGGATTATTTGCTATCTATGTCCAGTTGGGGTGATTTCCATACTTCCTGGTACATTAATACAATAGGAAATGAGAGGAAATCTATCCAAAGCTAGAGAAACCTCTTGTAGACAGCTGTCAAGGAAAAAAGTTTCCCAATTAGAGAATTTCCCCTCCATTCATGTTCTAGTAACAACTAAAAATGTTGGATTTCCATCTCTCAATCTCAGTGACAGCACTGACAGTGGTCACCAAGACAAGTAGAGAGAGTGAATTTTCTCACCGGGGACACAGACAGCAAAAAAAAACTACCATTGTTTTTTTTTTTGTTTTTTTTTATCTAAAACTAAACATTAACATTTTGGCTTAAAATACCAAAGGCGGCCAATGACTCACTGTTTTATTTTGATTGATCTCATGTTAAAAAGTTTACATAAAAAGCTCTTACAAATCTTTGCAAACAACGCTATTCTATGTGCTTGTCCTAGTGTACAGAGGGTACGAATGCACCTGGATCGGACCTATTATTTATTTACCTGTGCTAACATTACATTCTGTAAAATGTTGATTCTCTTATATCCTCTGATTGTGTTCAGTTTTCTTTGGTTTGAGCCTCTACAAAACTTACTATTCTTACTAAATAAGAAAATATATTGCTTCGCATTACAACGTCCCAAGAGCTGAGCAGAATTTTTTTTTAACAAAGTCATTTTATTGATTTTGTGGATACAGAGATTTTCCTATCCATGAAAACTGAAAAAAGAACAAAGAAGAGAAAGGTACAGACATTAACCATACTGTCAGTACGTACATATTGGTTTCGGCTGCCTTTACACTTGTACTTTTCAGTAAAAGGCACTTTTTACCGCGGGTCACTGCTCGACTTGGAAAACTGAACTCCATCTTTACCTTCAGTATGGCACAGTTTCAACAGGTTCCTGTCCTGTACTAAAATTGCTTTTATCTGATTTCACTGCACACTGAAAGCTTCTCACAGTGTGTATTGGAAGCTGTAGCAAATTAGATAGAGCCCGTCTCATTTCCTGGCTGGAAGCCATCCATCGTCATCTAGCCATTTCCTTCCAAGCTGTACTGTCCCTGGTCTGCCCCTTTTATTCATAGGACTTCAGTTCTTTGAATCATGGAGGCTTGGCATCAAATGTAGGTGTTAACTAGGGTGGTCTACATTTAAAACAGCCTGCCTAGGAAGGCACACTCCCCCAAACTGACACCCTTTAATGAAGTCAGCAGAGCTTCATCCCATTCACAGGGGTAAATATCCTTGCAGAGTGAACAGCCTGTTTGCCTTTAGTAAATCAAACCCTGTGACTCAAAAGTATTTAGACAAGACACAGCCAGGAAACCAGCATTTTCAAAAGAGGCTAAGCAAAGGTAGTCATAATTTCCTTGCAACAAAGTCACTTTAATCATGGCATTTTAGGGTCACTCTGCAATACCAGGTCTCGCCAGCAGGCAACACGTCTAGAAAGATGTGTATTTTAAGCAGAGGGAGAAGTAGAGGACTCCTCTGTGATACTCTTGTGTATAGTCTCTGTTTATTAAAGTTTTTGGTACATAAGAAGAAACGTACAGTACAACAAAAAGATGAAAAAAGGAATTTCTACGGTGGAAAAAATAGGAGATTACAATTGGAAAGTAAACACAGTGACAGCTAACCGCCACCAACAGTGACAGAGCATCAAACCCGTAGGATTATCATCCTCTTCATGACTCTGTGATACATTTGAATAAGGAGTTCTAAATGAAAAACCGAAGCAAACCTTTTTTACAACTAAAGCAAACACCTGTCATGTTGCCAAAAAAAGCAAAATAACCTCCCAGTGCCAACTTACATTCAGAGTGTATACCATCTTCCCTATGTGTTGTGGTAGACCCCCTAGGGCTTAGGCTCCTTATCTGTAGTGTTTACTGCCCCCCCCCCCCTCCAAAGAAGTAATTTGTGCTGAATCACTTTTCAAAGGGTGGTAAAAGGAGGTTTGCAGACATTCAGGAGGTGATATGGCTGCCTCCTGATGCCTGATTTTTTAAGTTTTTTTTAATTGTAAACCTGTAATTTTGCATAACGGGAAGGTGCCACAACTGCAAGCCAAAATGTTTGGGTTGCGGTTGCTGCACAGCACCAATAATTTACATGGGAGAATTTGAATGGTTGCATGTAGCATTAAAATTGCCAAGCAACAATGCATAGCCTGAGCAGCACCATGTCTGCTTGTAGGGGGCAATAAAAGCACAGATCATCTGCTTGTTTTACTGCCCCCCTGCCTGGCCTCCTGTGTGAAAAGAGTCTTAAGCAAATAATGACTTTTCTAAAAATTGGCATTTGCAAATCACTAAATACTCCCCCAGCACTAAGCATTTCCTACCCCATGCATAACAGGTGCGCAGTCTTTAGAGAGGTCACTCTTTGTTTGGGGAGAGGGTATGTTTGTTTATAGCAGGGGTCTCCACACTGCAGCTTGTGGGCCAGATGTGGCCCTTTGCTTGTCTTTATCTGGCCCTTCGAGCACTATTCATTCCACTCATATGAGCCACTATTCCTCCCACTGACACCAATGATGGGGTACTGTTCCTTCCATTGACTCTAGAGATGGGGAACTAATTCTCCCACTGAAACCAATGATGGGGCACTCCTTCTCGTACTGACACCAATGATGGGGAACTAATTCTTCCACTGACACCACATATGGGGCACTATTCCTCCCACTGACACCAATGATGGGGAACTAATTCTTCTACTGACACCAATGAAGGGGCACCATTCCTCCCGCTGACACCAAAGATGGGGAACTAATTCTCCTGACACCAAATATGGGGCACTATTCCTCCCACTGACACCAATGATGGGGAACTAATTCTTCTACTGACACCAATGAAGGGGCACCATTCCTCCCGCTGACACCAAAGATGGGGAACTAATTCTCCTGACACCAAATATGGGGCACTATTCCTCCCACTGACACCAATGATGGGGAACTAATTCTTCTACTGACACCAATGAAGGGGCACCATTCCTCCTGATGACACCAAAGATGGGGAACTAATTCTCCTGACACCAACAGGCCCGGATTTACTCCCTTTGCCGCCCCAAGGCCGGGCCCTTCAATGCCGCCCCCCCCCCCCCACGCACACACACACACACACACACCACCAGAAAGAGCCCCCAGACATAATACGGTCAAAGACTGCAGACATGATACAAGAGAAGGTCAGAGACTGCAATCATAGTACAGGAGATGGTCAGAGACTGCAGACATAATACAGGAGACGGTCAGAGACTGCAGTTCCTATGGACATTAGTAGATAATGGCCGATCGGCCCTCTCACCTGACCCAGCGATACAGCAACGGTTCCTCTGATCAGGAGTCAGCTCACTCTGAATTGCCCATGGCGACTCCGCTGGGTAGCACCCAGATCTGTATTCCTGCAACGACTCCATTTCTTTCTCCGCCAGGGATGGCACCAGGCTGTGTGGCTTTCCCTCTGGTGGCGCAGGGCAGCGGGGTTCTCTCTCTAATGGTTTTCCCTCAGCAGTGTCCTCTCCCTCTGGAGCCCTGGGTGTACTTTCCTCGGTGTAGACCCCCCCAGGACAAACCACCCCCCTCCATTAGTACAGACCCCCCCAGGACAAACCCCCATCTATTAGTACAGACCCCCACCAGGACAAACCCCCCTCCCTTCATTAGTACACATCCCCCCAGGACAAACCCCCCTCCCTTCATTAGTACAGATCCCCCCAGGACAAACCCCCCTCCCTTCATTAGTACAGACCCCCCCCAGGACAAACCCCCCTCCCTTCATTAGTACAGACCCCCCCAGGACAAACCCCCCTCCATTAGTACGGACCCCCCAGGACAAACGCCCCTCTATTAGGACAAACCCCCCCAGGACAACCCCCCTCCATTAGTACAAACCCCCCCAGGACAACCCCCCTCCATTAGTACAAACCCCCCCAGGACAACCCCCCTCCATTAGTACCTACCCCCAGGACAACCCCCCCTCCATTAGTACAAACCCCCCCAGGTCAATCCCCCCTCCATTAGTACAAACCCCCCCAGGACAACCCCCTCTCCATTAGTACAAACCCCCCCCAGGTCAACCCCCTCCATTAGCACAGACCCCCCCAGGACAAACCACCCCTCCCTTCATTACTATTAGATTGTAAGCTCTTCTGAGCAGGGCCCTCTTAATCCTATTGTATTGTATTATAACTGTATTGTCTCCCTTTTATATTGTAAAGCGCTGCGTAAACTGTTGGCGCTATATAAATCCTGAATAATAATAATAATAATAATAATAATTAGTACAGACCCCCCCAGGACAAACCCCCCTCCATTAGTACAGACCCCCAGGACAAACCCCCCCTTCATTAGTACAAACCTCCCCAGACAACCCCCCCCCTTCATTAGTACAGACATCCCAGGACAAACCCCCCCTTCACTAGTACAG
The DNA here is from genome assembly GCF_042186555.1 of Aquarana catesbeiana. Lineage (NCBI taxonomy): Eukaryota > Metazoa > Chordata > Amphibia > Anura > Ranidae > Aquarana > Aquarana catesbeiana. The sequence goes on from NC_133324.1 coordinate 881,883,764, forward strand.
ACCCCCAGGACAACCCCCCCCCTCCATTAGTGCAGACATCCTAGGACAAACCCCCCCTTCACTAGTACAGACCCCCAGGACAACCCCCCCTCCATTAGTGCAGACCCCCCAGGACAAACCCCCCCCTTCACTAGTACAGACCCCCAGGACAACCCCCCCTCCATTAGTGCAGACCCCCCAGGACAAACCCCCCCTTCACTAGTACAGACCCCCAGGACAAACCCCCCTTCACTAGTACAGACCCCCAGGACAAACCCCCCCTTCACTAGTACAGACCCCCCAGGACAACCCCCCCTCCCAGAACAACCTCCCCTCCATTAGTACAGACCCCCAGGACAACCCCCCCTCCATAAGTGTACAGATGGAGACAGGCTTGGGCAGGAGTGAGAGACACAGGAGAACACGCCCCCCCCCGCACAGAGACCAGCCGCTCCGATCTCCGGTGGCTGCTCTCCTTCTCTGACAGGAGGAGGGAGGGGGGACAGGCTTGAGCCTCGAAAAAACCAGCAGCGGCGGTGACCTGCGGAGGAAGCCGCCTCAGTCTGGACACAGAGAGGAGGAGGAGGGAGAGGAGCACTCTAGTGCTTCAGCGCCCCCACCTCTCTGGCGCCCGGGTGCGCTGCATCACCTGCTGCTATGTTAGTGTGGGGGGCGGCCGAGAATTAGTTGCAGGAGCGGCACCGCCCCTGTACCACTGCCGCCCCGAGGCCTGGCCTCTGTGGCCTTGTGGGAAATCCGGCCCTGGACCAATGATGGGGCACTATTCTGCTAATGACCACCAAGTCTATGGCATTGTTTAATCTCAGCGATGCCAGGACATCTTCTACTCCCACTGGCTATAGTCTGGCCCCCCTAAAGTTTGAAGGGCAGTAAAGTGGTCCTTTTTTTTTAGTAAGGTAAGGAGCAATGTTCAGTTTAGTAACTCCTGGCATCCTTACATCTTGCTACTGCAAACTGATGAAAGGTGATATCAGATTGCTATGGATAATTACATGTCATAGCTCACGTCATGTCAAATGAACCCCTTTAATTCACAACTTTTATCAATAGAAACAGAAAAATGATAGCAGAATAGATCAAGTGGTCCATTGAGTTTTCTCCTTTTTTGATTTTTTTAACATTTTTTTGAGTATAGCTCAATGTTTGTCCCAAGAATGTTTGTTGATTGTGATTTGCATCTTCTGCTCATGCAGGCTGTTCATTGAATGGTGATTTACCAAAACGTTTAGTTATTTATAAGCCAGTGATGAGAGTAGACAATGCATTATCATACTGGGCTTTATTTATTAAGTCCAGCACTTTTCCGCTGAAGCTGGATGGATGGCAGCATTATTTGCTATGAATGGGAGTCTTGAAGCGTGAAATTTAGAGGCACAGAAAGCACCTCTATCATACACACTGAGGATGTGAGAAATATCCTCAGCTGAAATAAAATAAAGAACCTGTAAGCCGGAATGGACTTTGTACTGTGCTTGTTCCACAAGGGCACGTTGATAAATTGTCAGTGTGTCCTGCTTCTCGCATGCACTTTGATGTCTGATGGATCATACATTTACTGCTGAAGAATGATGGCCTGCCTGCGCCTATTGAGCTCCTGTGGGCATACTCTCTGACAGGTACACCGTGGGTACTAAATGTCCATTGTGCCAGGAATGATCAATTATACACAGCATGCAGCTCATGTAAGAGAACTAATACCCTATATCTGTCAAGATTTTTACTGTTCACAATAAATCTGTTTTAAAATATACTCTTTTATTTTAGCTTAACCTTCCTCAGATATGTACTGTACATACAGTACATGCCGAGTCTACATAGCCACACCTGCGCCTGTCTATCAATGGTGTTCTTTTTCCCCTTAGCAGCCAGAACTTCATGATTGGAAAGTTTGTGTAGGAAGGGAGAGCTGCTGTAGCTTAGAGCAAACCAGTGTTCCCTTTCAAGTTTCCAATTCAGAGAATAAGTGGATCTTATTGCTTGCTATCGGCAACAAGAGATTCCATTCATCCATTGCCATAACCATGTTGTGATCCTCAAACCTAAGAACCTGGTTCCATGCTTTAAACCTAAGAAAGTGGCTCCATACTTGAAATGATTACCAGAGCTGCATTAGCCACTCAACAAAGTATTACCAGGGTCTGCCTAGGAGGCTGCAGTTGACATTTTGACCAACACAAACATACCAGGGCCAGTTTGGACCAACCATGCCTATGGAGTGTGGGAGGAAACCAGAATACCTAAAGGAAACCCACACAAGCACAGGGAGAACATTCAAACTCTGTGCAGATAATGTTCTGGCCAAAAATCTAACCAAAGACCTCAGCACTACTAAGCCACTGTGCTGCCCACAAGAGTTTCCCTCTCTAACACTTTTCAAAGAAACCTTTGGTCAATTTTCAGACTTGCATTGAAAAGCTGATTGGCTCACATAATATAGGTAAGAAAATGACATGAGTAAGCAGAAAACTTTATATAGGTTGAAACGACTTTTTGTTCTTTCAACCTTGACAGCATAACAGAAGGTCATATATGTTTTGGTGAGTATTAATAGATAATATCACCCAAAACAGGGACATTTAATAAAATCTGCCATGGGGTTTTTGGTACTGAGTTTGGCTTTAAACAGAATGCAGCAATCATTGATAAGTGCAAATGAAGGGGTTGGGTTTTTATTGCTTCACACAGCTGGCATCAAGACCTAGTGGAGGACAACCAAAGTTCCAGATGATAGACCTCTGTGCATAAGTTTGAGGCCAGCGAGCAAGCATCCTATACTTTACAAAGTCTATATGCTGCACACTGGGCAATGTCCATAGATATAACAGAGGGGAATGGTTGGGAATGGGAGGATAAATAGATCTTGCTTCCAAGAGAATCCATAAAAACATGTATTGTATGTTTATAGACTTTCATAGTCACCACCAGTGCTGGGATAACCTTGAGTGTACAGAGGTTGGATGTGACCTGCTTTTACATAAGACTGTGTTCTATTTTTATGGCTATAGGATAAATGTCTTTTATGGATTCTCTTGGAAGCAAGATCTATTTATCCTCCCAACCATTTACCTCTTTTATATCCATGGACATCCATCCTTCTATCATTGCCCAGCATATAGACTTTATTTTGTTTTGATTTCTTTCCATTTCTCCAATGGACTGCCAACAGCACGGTGTTGGGGGGTGTCAAAATTCACATAATTATCAGCCCTTTAAATTGTTTTGCGCCTTTGGTCCGGCTGTGGTTTACTTGGTTTGTTATCCTATACTTTAACACTTACTGAATTTTCAGTGGATGGACAGCTGTCTATGAATTCCTCATTCATAGGCAGCTCATTCAACAATTTCTCATATAACATGATATGCTTGGAACAGCGAAAAAAGGGGGCATAACTTAAGCTGTTATCACCTTAAAGTGATTTTTTTTTTTTAAGTGATTGTTTGCTCTTTGACATTTTTATAGATTTATAAAACGAAGAGATGTGTAAACTAGCCATTATGCTAGCCACACACAAAGCAATTGTCTGGCAACTTCAACCAGGTCTTGTTTGTTACAGTTAAAAGTAGTTGAAAGAACAACCATTAATGAGTTGACCAGCAAATTTCAACTGATATTATAGATTGAAATAGATTTACTACATTGAAAATATACTTACAAGTGATCAAAAACAGGAACCCCGTGAAGCAACCTGATGGAAAGCAATCAGATTTTCTGACACAGTCAATCGGGGCTTCTTCCATTTTCCCAGCAGTCAATAGAAGATAATGGGTTAGTCATTCAAATCTTTTTTTGATAGAAATTCAAATTGAAAGTGCGATTGAACAGTTGGATTTCTACATGTATGATCAGCTATAGAGCCGGGGCAGATTGGTTACTGCTTAACAACTAATGAGAGAAGAAAATAAAAACGTTTAATACACATAAAGTTTTTAAAACGTGACCTTATTATTTCAAGAGGGTGGTAGGTGTCTACAATAATATGTCAGATGTCCCCCCCCCCTCCCCATTGTGTGCTGTGGTTCTCTCTGCTTGCCTCTGTGTTACTCTTGTGTTATTATGCCCTATAGTGATATAAATGTAAGAGGATTGAACCACAGCACATGGCAAGGGATGCATTCATCTGACATAACCAAAAGCATTTGAAGACAGCAAAGTTTGGACCTACTGACCACCGAGAAGGGTTTTAAAGTGGAACTTTACCCATGACAACTTGATAAAAAAATGATATTCTCTAGCAAGGAACATATATTTCACATTAATAATTATGCTACCAAAATTAATGTGTGCTATAAATTACCTCCAGCATTGCTCCTGTTTCTTCTTGCTGGAGGCTGCCATTTTGCTGAAGCACAGAGCCCCTGAACAGCAGTAAATCATAAAGCGGAACTAACCCCATCGATTTAACGGTTTAAAAAAACAGATACATTCCTGGAATGCCAGGATTGCTAACTGTCCCATTTGCTTGTGTCCTCAACCAAACTGCCAAACCATCAAATGTCTGGTGTCATAACTGATCACCTGTGCAGCACACTGGCAGTTTCAGATCAAACAGAAGCAGCTTCCTTGGCTATAAAAGATAGAAGGGTTTAATTCCGCTTTAAGGCTGTCAGCAGATCAGCCTCTGCAAACTCAGCACTGCCTAAAAATGGAAAGCAACTGAGCATGTGCAGACCAGAGTGAGACAGTGTATTACTGGATTTAAAACAGTGTAGACACCTATTATTAATGTTTTACATAGCTATACCTGCAAAAGTGGCCAGTATGAAGTGATCTAGCAGGACTTCATTTTCTGACTAAAGTTCCACTTTAAGTCTTCCTTTGCAAAGAGTTTTTTATTAAAACTATTTTTTTAAGCAACAAATTCACTTTATTATCATATCATTTAATGCCGACCTGCTCCTGTACATACACATCGGCACTTTGAAGATGGATATCTCGGTAACAGCAGCAGCTGCTGCCACAACCAAGGTATCCATCTCTTCAGGAGCCGGTCGTGTTTACAATAATCGTAGTCTCTGTGGCGGGTTCACCCCAAGATCACCGTTATCGGCGACGGGAGAGGGGCCCCCCTCCCACCACTCTCCCGTGCCCTCCGGAGAGCGGCAGTGGCGGAGGCGATCGGGTCCTTGTCGTGGCTGGGTATGGAGATGAATGAGGCTAAGATGGCCCCCACCTGTCTCCATACCATAGCAGGGCGGAAGCGACGTCATAATGTCACTTCCGCCCATACGTCTTAAAGGGCCATTTTTTCAATGTCATTTTTTCAAATGACAAATTTTTTTTTTTTTATTGCATTTTAGTCCAAATATGAGATCTGAGGACTTTTTGACCCCAGATCTCATATTTAAGAGGACCTGTCATGCTTCTTTCAATTACAAGGGATGTTTACATTCCTTGTAATAGGAATAAAAGTGACCCAATTAAAAAAAAACAAAAAAACAGTGAAAAAATAAATAAAATCAAGTAAAATAAATAAGAATTTTTTTTTTTTTTTAAAGCACCCTGTCCCAATGAGCTCAAGCGCAGAAGCGAACGCATACGTGAGTAGCGCCCACATATGAAAACGGTGCTCAAACCACACATGTGAGGTATTGCCATGATCGTTAGAGTGAGAGCAAAAATTCTAGCCCTAGACCTCCTCTGTAACTCAAAACATGCAACCTGTAGAATTTTTTAAACGTTGCCTATGGAGATTTTTAAGTGTAAAAGTTTGACGCCATTCCACGAGCGGGCGCAATTTTGAAGCATGACATTTTGGGTATCAATTTACTTGGCGTAACATTATCTTTCACAATATAAAAAAAAATTGGGCTAACTTTACTGTTGTCTTATTTTTTTATTCAAAAAAGTGTTTTTTTTTTCCAAAAAAAGTGCGCTTGTAAGATCACTGCGCAAATACGGTGTGAAAAAAAGTATTGCAATGACCGCCATTTTATTCTCTAGGGTGTTGGAAAAAAAACAACATATAATGTTTGGGCAAAAAGCGTGTACGGCCACAATAACATACTAAAGGGGAGAAAAAGAGAGAAGTTTATTGTTGGGGCTTACATACATGATTTGCAGAATAGATAATTCCGCTATTCAGCCTTGAAAATTCACATCTGTCAGAAGGTTGGAGTTGTCCTTTAAGCCAATGTTATTTTTACAGCTATTCTTTGTTTAATGAGTCTAATCGTTAATATACACCAACTGCAGAGATGGTAGTTATTTATCTTTGCGTAGTAAACCAGCCTTGGATGTTTCTACTCTTTTTTCTGTGCCATAAAATAAATTGGATTTGTACAACGTGTCAAAGTGGAACATCGAGCGTCCTGCACTTAAAAATGTTGCAAGTCTGTTCTTTGTAATTTCCATTCAGCCCGCATCAGCTGCACTATTAATTAAATTCAGTGTTGGAGTTCTGCAAGCAAGCGGGCGTTCATGAAACTCCTAGACCATACAAGCCAATGAAGAGAAAAGCACATCTTCCAATGGAATAAGCAGGCCGGCCCTATAGAAAATAATTGCCTGCTTTACATTTTAGGCCCATCCAATTTAGAAAAGGATTTCGGTGTACAGAGAACACAAAGCTATTTAGGAAAGCAGAACTCATGCTTGGGTTAGTTCAGACTGTGTCAGCTTCGTGCTGGAAGATCGTCTGTATTTCCTCTGTGATATGATGGCGTTTAATTGGTTTGCGCTGTCAGTCAGCCATTAGGAAATCTGCGGCTCGCCCATCATTTCTGGTTGCTATGTAGGATTAGGAGACTTGGAAGGCTAATATAGAATGTCAATGTGTACAGAAAATTACATGCAAAACAGAGCCCCATACAAAATCCCAACATGTGTCAGAATAATTAGATGGGAGTAATGTTGCTCATTAGCACACCAGTTTAATAAGGTAACCTAAGGAGACGCAGCCAAAGTTTGTTTAAATGTCAAGTCAGTTAAAATGCTGATTGGTTTATATGAATTACCATGCCGGTCTTGTAGGCAGCAAACTGAAGTGCGAGTCCAGCCAAAACTTTTATTTTTAAGTTTTGGATAAAATTAGAATGATTAAACTCCTTTTGGGTTTTACTGCTATTTGGGGCTCACAATACTTTCACCTGCTATCCAAACTAAAAAAAAAAATGAAAAAACAAATGTTTTGGCTGGAGATAAACTTTGAATCTGCTGGAAATAACTAATGAAATAAAAAAAAGTCTGAATCTGATTGGTTGCTCTAGGGTTGTTGTTCTCAACGTATTTTAAAAGTGACATCACAATGAAAACTTAGATGTTTGGAATACAATACACAATGCAACACAATGCATACATGTTGCATGATACAATCTATATTATATATTTCGTTTGCTCTTAAATTCTACAATAGAACAATCAACAACTGAGCGCTCAATATCAATTATTTGCACTAGTTGTGAAGCTCAAACTTTGGGTGGGCTCTTGTATTCTACAAGCTTAACGCAGAATTTAACACTTTTTCATACATTTTTAATATTCAAAGCAAACTCTCCATCCATGTCTCCATGCTTTATTTTATTGATAAATCACTTTGAAAAACACCCCCTCCCAGCATTGCTGTATGGATGTATGACATCATTGTAGCCAGAAACAGGAAGCAGCTGAAGAAATGTAAATAAAAAAAGGTTTCAAGTGGTTCTAAAGACAGTTTTTTTACCTTAATGCATTTACTTACCTGAGCCCCATCTCGATCCACCAATGTGCACCAGAGCAGCGGCTCTCAGGTCTCTCTCTCCTCATTGGCCCACACAGCAGCGGGAACTATTGGCTCCTGCTGCTGTCAATCACAGCCAGTGAGCCAATGAGGAGAGAGCAGGGGTGGAACAGAGCCACGCTCTGTGTGTGAATGGACAGAAGGGCAGCTCAGAAGCGAGCCTGCTCAAGTGCCCTATAGCAAGAGGCTTGCTATTGGGGGCACTCACCCGGGGGGGGAGCCAGGACTGATTGGGGCTGCTCTGTACAAAACCATTGCACAGAGCAGGTAAGTATAACATGTTTGTTTTGTTTTTTTTTCCTAAATTATAGCCTTTAGAATCATTTTAAAACAAGTAAATATAATATATATTTCTATCTATTTACTAAGGCTAGCAGCATTATGATTAAAATAGTTGATGTTGATCGAGAGAGTTTAGTTCTGCTAAATATATATAATATATATATATATATATATATATATATATATATATATATATATAAATATTTTTATTTTTTTTTAATGCAATAAATGTTATATTTGCAAGGAATGATCAATAATTACTCTCAACAAGTAAAACAATTATTTGTGACTATCCATGTTGACCAATCCACATTTACCCTCACACCCACCGCTAAAAAATATTATATCTTCCATAATTGCAGGGAACAATGTAGACGAATAAATGTCAGAAAATCTAAACTGTATTTAGTGGATGCACCTTAGTTCTATGAGAATGCTATCTATTCCATATTACAACCACAAATGATGAAATAACAGTAATTATCACACAGGAGAGTCAAAGAGTGAAAGCCCAGACTTGTAGCCAACTTTTCAGATAAACAATCTTTCATTAAATGATTATTCCAAAAATAGTGACAACTTTCCTAATTTTCAAATATACACATTCAGCTGTTACAATGTGCTATGTAATATCAAAACATTGGTCACGGGTACAGGAATATGCAAATGCATATTGAGGGGGATTTGCTAAAACTGGAACACTCAGAATCTGATGCAGCTATGCATGGTAGCCAATCAGCTTGTAACTTCAGCTTGTTCAATTAAAGCGGAGTTCAAGGCTAAATTGAAACTAGGTCTTAACCAATCGAGCACAACATACCACCAAACCCCCCCCCCCCCCCCCCTTCGTTTTTGGATATCCTTCTTTTTTTTTGCCGTTTTGCACTTTTTGTTTTTTGATCTCCATCAGGACTTTCGTCCTGCTTCGCAAATGAGGTACGTCATCTCATTTGCATTGGCCCCTCCTCCTTTCCCGTCCGCTGCCTCCTTGGACCTGTGTGTGTTCCAGAAGACGACAGGGCCATTCAATAAGCACAGCACGACCAGCGCATGCACTGTGAAGTTTCCCTTGGTTGCAATGACGACTGCACCCGAGCCAATGGACGAATCAGCTTCGGGGGGCTGACATCGCAGGATCCCTGGACAGGTAAGTGTTCTTATATTAAAAGTCAGCAGCTACAGTATTTGTAGCTGCTGACTTTTACATTTTTTTTTTTAGGGGCTGGAACTCCACTTTAAGCTTTGACAATAAAACCTGGAAGCTGATTGGTTACTATGCAGAGCTACACCGAGGGGTTGATTTACTAAAGGCAAACAGACTGTGCACTCTGCAAGGTGCAGTTGCTCCAGAGCTTATTAAATGAGCAGAAGCTCTGCTAATGTCCATCATCCAATCATGTGCAAGCGAAAATTATGTTTATTTTTTTTTTCCTGGAACGTGATTGGGTGCTCTTTGCAAAGTGAAGCCTTACCTCATTTACTAAGCTCTGGAGCAACTGCACTTTCAGAGGGAAACTGCACTTTGCAAAGTGCACAGTCTATTTGCATTTAGTAAATCAGGCTCCATATTTTGCATGTTCGCATTTTAGTAAATCTCCCCCAACGTGTATTGTGTTTGCTTCTCCTAAAGAAAACTTGTCATGAGCAAAATATATTGATTGACTTGACTCTGAAATTGCTACTTACCTGGATATCTCTGGCTTCAATACTTTGAACCACAGACCTGGAATAAGCATGTGGTAAGGGAGGTCAAAACTACTGATCTGCATACTTGTTCCAACTGAGAGATTCAAAGAGCACTGAAGCCAAAAGTTCAGCTGGCTGCTATTGTGATTATTTATTGTATATACTAAAGCATGGTCTATGTTCCTTTTACTTTTTAATTGCAGGTATCGGAAAGTGGTATCCAATGTGTGTGAAGGGGGTATTGACCTTCAGGAAAATCTTATTCGCTTTCAGTGCCCCCTACTAGCACCCAAAGGTCTGCGCATCTCTGTAAAAGGAGACTCCTATGCTATGAAGCCAGGAGAAGATATAACATTCATATTACAGCAGGACCAGGTAAATCCTATAGGCATGGGGATGAAAATGCACTGCTGCTTTACAGTATGGAGGTTTTGGTTCCATATCAAACCCTGGGACACCAATGCATATGTTCTCTCCCCTTTTCTCTTGGTTTGTTTGGGCACCTCAATGTCCTTCTTAAAAAGAAAACATACTGATAGGCTAATAAGATAGATATATTTATAATGTAGTCCACCAACCCTCGGCCCTCCTTTCAATGTTATACCCATCTGCCCCTAAATCAGCTGACCTGATATTGCTGACCAGTTGGCCCAATTTTTAAGGCTTGGCCCGTCCATGTGCACTGCACTCTCATTATCCTATGGAGAACTCTTACTCCAAAGAGTAGGAATGAATGAGTGCGTAGTGTGTGCGCAGGCCCACAAAGCTATTATTCTAGATCAGGAACAGGTGAGTATAAAGCTGGCCATACACCAGCACAGTCTTCTTCAAAAATTTTCATTTTTGGAACTTACATTTCGTTTTCAATTACTTACTGGAGTTAAATCAACAATCACTGTCAACCGTAGTGAGGAGAAAATTCAAAGTAGATTGATAGAAAAATGTTCTTGATTGAATGAAATTCTAACTGCGAATACGGTGTTCATACGCAGCTACGACTAAGACTACTGCCGAAACGCGTCAGCTTTATTGTTTTATTGTCACTCTGATGTACCAATAAACGACACTTCAAGGATTACAGTGTCGCCGGCTCTTCTTACTACTCCATGCATGAAACGCCAGTTCTTTTGGCAGAAAAGGAAAACGCTTATATAGAGCGTTTTTGTGAAGGTGTTTTGCCGTTTTTACTGCCAGAAACTCCTCTCAAAAATGCAAAACCCAAGGATTTGTTTTTCTGCCTCTAAACGTCCTAATGTGCATGGACACATAGGATAACATTGAGCAACTTCTACATGCAAAAAGCTTTACCCCCTTCATGACCAGGCCATTTTTTGCGATACAGTACTGTGTTACTTTAACTGACAATTGCGCGGTCGTGCAACACTGTACCCAAATAAAATGTATGTCCTTTTTTTCCCCCACAAACAGAGCTTTCTTTTGGTGGTATTATTTTTTGCTTTTAATTTTTTGCGCTATAAACAAATAAAGACCGCCAATTTTGAAAAAGAAAACTATATTTTTTACTTTTTGCTATAAATCTAATTTCTTCATAACTTTAGGCCAATATGTATTCTACTACATGTTATTGGTAAAATAAAAATCCCAATAAGCTCATATTGGTTTACGCAAAAGTTATAGCTTCTACAAGATATGGGATATATTTATGGAATTTTTATTTATTTATTTTTTTTACTAGTAATTGGCAATCAGCGACTTATAGCAGGACTGAGTTATTGCGGTGGACAAATCGGACACTTTTGACACTTTTTTGGGAACCACTGACACTAATAAAGTGATTAGTGCTAAAAATATGCACTGTCACTGTACTATTGACACTGTCTGGGGCGATCAAAGGGTTAACTGTGTGCCTAACCAGTGTTTGTGCACTGTGTGGGAGGTGCTCTTGCTAGGGTAAGGCATGGATCCATGGTCCACAGGATTTATGCCTTCCCTACTGACAGAACGGTAATCTGCCTTGTTTACATAGGCAGACTGCCGTTCTTCCATGTGTACAGAACGATCGGGTCCACGGTACCCACTGATCACATCGGGAGCATGCCGCCGGCGGAAGTGCGGAATCACATATAATGTATATACATGATCCTGTGCACAGCGGCAGCCCTGTAGTAGTAAAGCTACAATAGGGCGGTTGTAAAGTGGTTAAGTCAGTGTGCATGGATCCTAAAGCAGAACTAAACTGTATCTGAGCAGTACAAACTTAAAAGACTATTTCATAAATTTTTAATATTCAAAGCTAATTCACCCATCTATCCATGTCTCTAGCCATGTCTACATACTTTATTTTGTTAAGAACCACGCCCCCTGCCCCCCCCCCCCAGTATTTCTAGCCATGGCCATCTTGAATAAGGATTCATGTAAGCATTCACTTACTGGAATCCATTTGCCCTTAGCTTAGGCATGCAGGGAGGAGGGCATGCTTAGCTGAGAAAGCCCCCTAAGAAATCCTCCAGATGAAAGAAAAAAAAAAGCTCATGAAGATTCCTGGAATGTATGACATCATTATGGCCTAGGCCAGAAACCAAGAAGTGCCATAAGAAATAAAAAAAAAAACACAAGTCTAAAGCAAGTAAATATAATATACCTTCCTATCTATTTACTAATGCTAGCAGCTTAAGAATAAAAAATAGTCGCTGTTGATTGAGAGAGTTGAAGTTCCGCTTCAAGACTGAGAGGTGGTGCTGAAGATGGTGAGGGTGGCTATGATATTTGTAACCATAACAAAGGTGCAGTAAAACTTTAAAGACAACAGGAAATCATTTGGGTACAGGAATACCCTATCCTTCAGTTTGCTGATCATTTGGCCCTTCATATTTCGGGAGTGCCATGGTAAAGTTTCCCAAAACCAAGGCAAGGAGGGCTGTGAGACAGGACTTCTAAAATCTGCTTCTATGACCTTCTATAGCAGTGATGGTGAACCTTGGCACCCTAGATGTTTTGGAACTACATTTCCCATGATGCTCGTGCACTCTGCAGTGTAGTTGAGCATCATGGAAAATGTAGTTCCAAAACATCTGGGGTGCCAAGGTTCACCATCACTGTTCTATAGCATGATTCATCTCTAGCATTGAAGTGTGGATCTTTTATTGTTTCCTACAGGGGGATATTCTGAACACCAAGTACCAGGTGAACTTGGGGGATGGATTCAAGGCAATTTACGTGAATCTCACTTTGACTGGTGAGCCCATTCGACACCGTTATGAGAGCCCTGGAATATACAGAGTGTCGGTGAAAGCGGAGAATGTGGCGGGCCATGACGAAGCTGTGATCTATGTCCAGGTCATCTGTAAGTAAAATTTATAACATATATGAATACCCTTTGGGGATATACAGTAAAACCTTGGTTTGAGAGTAACTTGGTTTAAGAGCGTTTTGCAAAACACGCAAAATTTTTAATACATTTTGACTTGCTATACAAGCGATGTCTTGATATACAAGTAGCATCATGTCACAACTGAGTATAAAAGAGAAGAGAGGCGCCTCTAACTGTAGCAATATATTTACATTTAATGAAGGCACAACATTTAGCAACATATTACTACACTTAGAGGCGCCTCTCTTCTCTTTTATACTCTGTAGCTCCTGCTGGATTTTGCTTCTAATCCCCTTATGGAGGCTTCCATTTGTGGATGGACATTTTATTGTTACACAACCTGGTCACATTGCTATAATCTTTTTATATGGACTATAAACTGAAAGACCTATGAATTAATGGATGTGGAACGAATCATTTGAGTTTCCAGTATCTCTTATGGGGAAATTCGCTTTGATATACAAGTGTTTTGGATTCCAAGCATGTTTCTGGAACAAATTATGCTCGCCATCCAAGGTTTTACTGTAATTTAAAATTGTTGTGACAAAAATATATTGTTCAGCAACCAATAAATCTTTGTTTATAGCTGAACTTCAGACAAAAAAAAAAAAGACATAATGTGAATAGTTTACTAAAAGATGCAATAACAATGCAATTACCACATTTAGGGCCGGTTCACACTGCTGCGAATTATATTGTCATGTTATTAAAATGACTTGCGAATTTGAGCCGTTGCGATCGCTCAAATTCGCAAGTCATTTTAATAACATCGTTTTCCATGAGTGCCGTTTACATCAATGCGTTGCGAATCTAAGCTGCGTAATTTTTCTAAACTTCCGAGTTTGATCCGTGTTTGATCAAATTTGCGAGTTTTATCCGTATGAGATGCGAATTCAGCTCCATAGACTGCAAAATTTGCAGTAGTCGGATTAAAATCTTGCTTAATTCACACTGCAGCAGTGTGAACCGGCCCTTAATGTGGTTGTAAACCCTTACATATACAGGCAGTCTTCTATTACACACATCTAACTTACATATGACTCAGAGTTAAGAACGGAGGCAGAATGAAGCCTGGGCCCAGAAACCGCCGGACGGCCATCTTGCTGCTCACCGCATGCTGCCACCTACTGTCTGGCTGACCTGTCAGCAATCCCACATCACTTCATGGCCGGCTAACCCTTCCCTATGCTATCCAAAACATAAAAATAATTTTTTGGGCTGGAGTTACACTTAAAAAAATGTATCTATTTCAACTTACATACAAATTCAACTTAAGTACAAACCTACATGTTCGTAACCCGGGGACTGCCTGTATCCAGTGAAGTGACTGGCCTCGGGTGATACACATAGATGAAACAAATCCTTCTACACAACTTGTACCTGTTCATCTACAATATTTTCTTCTCTACATCCATTCAAAGTCCAGAATTTATAAAGCTTGTCTGAGCTGGCAGAAAAAAAGGGGCAGAGAGGTGAAGTTAGCTGAAGAGATAACTGAGAACTGTGTAACTGATAACAGTCAGCACAGGCAGAGAGCACAAGATCTGGCAAGATCAGCAGGTATTACTTTGCACTTCATTTTTTGACCATTTATTGAGGTCAATTTGTGGGTCATGTCTATTAATAATTTTGCTTTCAAAGCTAAAAAATGGGAAGGCTGCACACAGTCAGTTATTAAGGTGCTTATGAAAAGTGTGCTAAAAAGGAAAATTCTGGTTGCCTGTAGAAACCAATTAGCTTCCAAGCATTTCTGCAGAGTTAAAATTAAACATTGGGATAATATATTTAACCTTCGAATATTATAATTGTACTTCTCGAAAGACTGGAAACAAGAGTCAGCAATTTAGAAAAAAAATGCCATATTAGAGGAGTATCCCACAGTCCAAGTTTTTGTTAGAATTATGATATACTATATATATATATATATATATATATATATATATATACACAGTATCTCACAAAAGTAAGTACACCCCTCACATTTTTGTAAATATTTTATTATATCTTTTCATGTGACAACACTGAAGAAATGACACTTTGCTACAATGTAAAGTAGTGAGTGTACAGCTTGTATAACAGTGTAAATTTGCTGTCCCCTCAAAATAACTCAACACACAGCCATTAAATGTCTAAACCGCTGGCAACAAAAGTTAGTACACCCCTAAGTGAAAATGCCCAAATTGGGCCCAATTAGCCATTTTTCCTCCCCGGGGTCATGTGACTCATTAGTGTTACAAGGTCTCAGGTGTGAATGGGGATCAGGTGTGTTAAATTTGGTGTTATCGCTCTCAATCTCTCATACTGGTCACTGGAAGTTCAACATGGCACCTCATGTTGAAGCACTATACCAAAGGATAAGAGTCTAAATTCATTATTAGTTTTCTACTAAAAACAGCCAATGTGTTTCAGGAGTCAAAAAAGCCCCCCTCTTCATCAGGGCTTCATTTAAAATAAGAACATTGAATGCAGTGGCGGCTGGAACTCAATATTTTGGGGGAGAGCATCAAACAAACCTGCCCCATACACTCGCACATAACGCAACCACCACCCCCCCTTCCCCCGCACAGGCCAGCCTCGGTACTCACACTGCTCCCCGCACCGGCTGCCGCTTATTCTCCCATCTGCTACTGCAATTTCCTCCTCGGCGGTGGGAGAGCGGCTTCCCCTGGCGGAGAGCTGCAGCCAGTAGACGCTCCTGGCCCGGGCTTCTGCTATGGGCTCTGCTAGGAGGACGGGCTCTATGGAGCCAGAAAGGTGGCGCTCAGTGCTGAGGAGCTGTTGCTTCTCCTCAACTCACTCCCTGGCCAATCGGGTCTCAGGACCAACTTCTTGATTGGCTGGAAGGAGAAGCAGGAAGACATTAGCGAATATTAATTTACTAATGTCACACAACTGGGTGGGCTCAGGAACGCAGTGCTCTGTGCACCAAGCCCACCCTTTTTTTAAGCCAATTAGAGCCTCAGGCTCTAATCATGTGCTTAAAAAAAACCCAAAATTTGAATCAATGCATCCGGCACCCGATATGTAGATTAGGGGCCGGGCACATGGATTAGGGGGACGGCGCCCCTGTGACCTTAATGGAGTGGCTTCCACTGATTGAATGGACTCAAATAGAACTTTCCTGTGTGAATATATGCAGTGATACTAATTGCTGGATCAGGATGTTACTGGTGCCCTATATTGCCCTATAGCCCCTTAGACTAAGTTCACACTAGTCTGTGTTCTAAAAAGTGGTCTGCAGTGGTGGTGTCAGGTGTTCAGGAGGCAATAATTCAATCAACTTAATGCCTTTTATTTTGCCAAATAGGAATTTACAATGGCACTAATACGCCGCAACCACGAGCCAAGTGTTTGACTCTCAGTTAGGGCACAGCCCCAGTGATTTTAATGGCCAAGCTTGACAGGTAGCACCGCACAGCCGTATTGCTTTGCATGTGAACAGTCCTCTCCGGCTGTGTGTGTGTGTGTTCCATTGCAGCGTGATGTAACCTTTTTCGATGAAACCAGCTGGAAAAAAGCCTTTTAATTCAGAGCCTGCAGACGGCATTAGATGGAAGAGTTTGTACCCTGATGCACTTTCTCTAGAAAGAGTTGATCCATACTATAAAACAGTCTGCATTCAGGGAAATGAAGAGACAGCCTCGTTCACAAAAACATATGGGAACTGTTTCAGGAAGCTGTTTATACATGAATTAGTCATAGGCTCATTCCAAAAAACATCCCCTGACGGTAAGCCGAAAAAATCTCAGTGCAAATGAAAATGATAGTAATTTTACGGCATCATGGCAGCCGTTTCCTCATACAGTGCTGACTTTTGTCTCCTAATTCACAGAAACCTATAAATACAATTGCCTCTCTTGATCTATGCAAACATAATGTTTTGTGATACCCTGAGGAAATCAGCCAAAGCAATAGCTGAAGATGTCTTCTTTAGATTATTTGCATAAGTTTAATACATTTCCTTTGCCCGACAGAATTCAGAATTCAAAATATTCCTTCGTTTTCAGGAACTACTAAAGCACAAGTTTAACAGAAGCAGTTATAGTGTAACTCTATCCCAAACTTTTTTCTTTAGTTTAGCATTGAGCAGAGAAGAGTTTTTCTTCCTGCTGTGTCCCAGTTGGGTCCTCATTTTCTCCAACTTTCTATGTGGTCACCAGAACAACAAGTGAGCAGAATCTTTCCAACTGGGACATAGTAATAATTAATAAATAAATATACAGTATATATATATATATATATATATATATATATATATATATATATATATATATAGTGGGGATAATAATTATTTGATCCCTTGCAGATTTTGTAAGTTTGCCCACTTACAAAGAAATGAAAGGTTTATAACTCTTTTAATCATAGGTGTATTTTAAATGATAGAGACAGAATATCAACCAAAAATCCAGAAAAAATATATACAAATGTAATAAATTGAGTTGCAGTTCAGTGAGTAAGATAAGTATTTGATCCCCAAGCAAAACATGACTTAGTACTTGGTGGAGAAATCCTTGTTGGCAAGCACAGAGGTAAGATGTTTCTTGTAGTTGGTCACCAGGTTTGCACACATCTCAGGAGGGATTTTGGTCCACTCTGCTTTACAGATCTTCTATAAGTCCCTAAAGCAGAGTTCCACACGTTTTTTAGTTTATTAAAAGTCAGCATCTACAAATAGTGTAGCTGCTGACTTTTACTAAACAGCCACTCATCTGTCCCACGGTCCAGCGAAGTGGCATGTCAGGGGGCGAGGAGTTCTTAAAGCGGAAGTTCCACTTTTGGGTGGAACTCCACTTTAAGGTTTCTTGGCTGTCGCTTAGCAACTCGAAGTTTCAGCTCCCTCCATAAATTTTCCATAGGATTAAGGTGTGGAGACTGGCTAGGCCACTCCATGACTTTAATGTGCTTCTTCTTGAGCCACTCCTTTTTTGTTGCCTTGGTGGTATGTTTTGGGTCATTGTCATATTGGAAGACCCATCCATGACCCATCCTCAGTGTTCCGGATTTGGTAAAGTCGAGAGGATTTAGATTTAGAACCTCTCAGTTTTTTCATGTCTTTGACCCGTTTGGGAAGCTTTCCCTTTTTTTTCCCTACCCTGGTTTAATGGAGCTACTGTAAACAGAAAGTTAGTTAAAGTCTGTCTATTGGGGACAGAGACAGCTTTAACAACCTTATATAGGTTCTTACCCTTCCCTGTCAAAAACAATCATAGTTATGGGTAGAGTTCTGGTATTAGAAGGTGAAGTAACTCCAGATATCCTGGCTACCCACCATAATACATCACAATGGCAAGAGCTCAATGGTCAACATGACCATGTGACCATGCTGACCAAAGAGAAGGGCTTCTTTCTTCTGGGGCACCTTACCAGAAGAAGATGCCTTAGATGTGCTTCTCATGGATCAGCAATGTATTGTGGCTGTGCTGGCCAATGATTGTTTGCCCTTCTGAGCATTATGATGGATACTCACTCTGGGGTTGTGGTGTACAGTTTAGGACAGGAGCTTTATGCAGTGGGGTCCAGAGGAGTGGCCAGGATATTTGCAGTTAGTTCACCTTTTCTTTTTCCAAGAAAAGGAAAACTTACCATTGAAGTGTTAATGGTTAAGGTTACACATTTGATCATGGGGGATAGATAAATTGTAATATACAGCGGACTTACAGTGGATTCATTTATTTTACTTTTTAATCCCTTCTCCTTTTGTAGCTCTCCCCACTTGTGAAAAAAAACTATTGTTTGTGTAGCTGCGCTGGCCCTTTACATCAAACAGTGGTTGACCATAGAAAACATGATTATACAAATAAAATGACATATATAATAAAGCAATATATAAAAATAAAGTCCAAGTGAATTAATCCTCTGTGCTGAACAAATGGTGACTTCCAAAACGATTGTGCTGTGATTAACCACCACCATCCAATCAATATGCCTACCAAAAAGCACTAATAAACTAGCCTGTAGGTAGCCTTTCTTTAATCTTCCATGTGGGAAAATAGATATGTCTCCACCAAAATCTCAGACCACTCTCTCAATCCTCCAGTTAATATAATTCTCAAAAGATAAAAATGGCCATCATTGCACAAAATTCCATGCTTTAATAGTTTAAAAGGTCATATAAAAGAGTTGCACTCACGTGTATGTGTGCCTTAGACCCACACTGAGTCTGTCCAGCTTTCCAGTATTTGCCAGTAATGGCTGTGTGCTACTAGGAGCTGGCGTGCAGTTTAAGCCTCGTTTTCAGTGCGGTACATTTCGTCAGAAAATGACGCCAGCGTCACACAACCAGCCTCAACGTGTTTCGCATTAATAATGCATCATCGGGAAGTAATCATTTCCCCACTTGACCCTTTAATTTAAAAAAAAATCTTATTTTCCTTTTTTTTTAACCACTTGCCGCCCGCCATATAGCAGAATGATAGCGGCAAAGTGGTTTAGTCACGTCATATGACGTGATCAGGATAACAGAGCCGGCACGCTCCCGTTGCGGTGTGTCAGTCTGAAACACCGCAACTCTGATCGTGGTATGTAGCCTCTGACATAGGATTCATATCACGTGATCAGCTGTGACCAATCACAGCTGATCATCACGTGAACCAGGAAGTGCCAGTAAACAGCTTTCCTCGGTTCACGCTGACAGGGAGAGCTGATCGGCGGCTCTCCCTGTCAGGGGGGGTCTGTGCTGTTAATCAGCACATTGATTATCAGCACAGCCCCATCAAGAGGTGCCCATCAGCTGCCAATCAATGCCCATCACCTGCCAGCCTGTCCCCCTTTATAAAGCCTGTCAGTGCCCATGAAAGTACAGATCAGTGCCCACAACAGTGCCCAAAAAAGTGCCAATCAGTACTCCATCAGTGATGCCTGTCAGTGCCCCATCAAAGTGCCAATCAGTGCCACTCAGTAAAGCCTGTCACTAGCTCATCATCAGTGCTGTGTATCCAATGCCACCTATCAGTGCCCATCAGTGCCACCTATCAGTGCCATCAGTGCCGCCTATCAGTGCCGCCTATCAGTGCCCATCATTTTTTTTTCAAAATTGTCGCTCTTTTTTCGTTTATAGCGCAAAAATTAAAAACCGCAGAGGTGATCAAATACCACCAAAAGAAAGCTCAATTTGTGGGAAGAAAATGATAAAAATTTAGTATGGGTACAGTGTTGCATGACCGTGTAATTGTCATTCAGAGTACGAATTGTCCTGGGCAGGAAGGGGGGAAAGTGCCTGGTATTGAAGTGGTTAAACGCAAACAGGTTTGCCCTCATTTTGGCCCTCTACCATGCATTATTTTATTATGTATGTTAAAGCAGAATTCCAGGCATGATGTATTGTTACATAGTTACATTGGTCTAGGTTGGACCAGTGTAACTATATTTACACCGAACAGCCAAAACTTTATGACCACCCCTACCTAATATTGAGTAGGCCCCCCTTTTGCTGCCGAAACAGCCCTGACCCGTCAAAGTATGGACGCCACTAGACCTCTGAAGGTGTGCTGTGGTATCCAGCACCAAGCCATCAGTAGCAGATCCTATAAGTCCTCTAAGTTGCGAGGTGGAGGACTTGTTTTTCCAGCACACCCCACAGATGCTTGATTGTATTGAGAGCTGGAGGATTTGGAGCCCAAGTCAATACCTTGAATGTGTTCTTGTGTTCCTCAAACCACTCTTGAACCATTTTTTCAGTGTGGCAGGATGCATTATCCTGCTGAAAGAGGTCATTGCCATCCGGGAAAACCTTTTCCATGAAGGGGTGTACTTGGTAAGCAACAATGTTTATGTAGGTGGTAGTTCAAAGTAACATCCACATGAATGGTAGAACCCAAGATTTCCTAGCAGAACATTGCCTAAAATCTTCACACTGCCTCCGCTGGTTTCCTTTCGTCCCAAACTGCATCTTGGTGCCATCTCTTTCCCAGGTAAGCCATACACACGCACCCATCCATCCACATGATGTAGAAGAAAACTGGATCTTCAGACCAGGCCATCTTCTTCCATTGCTTTGTTGTCTAGTTCTGATGCTCATGTATACATTGTAGGTTCTCATGACTGTGGACATGGGTCAGTATGGGCACCCTGACAGGTTTGCGGCTACACAGCCCCAAACACAACAAACTGTGATTGACTTTTTTCCTGCTTTCAGCACATCTACTTCATGGACAACATGTTTGCTTGCTGCCTAATATATCCCACCCACTTTCAGATACCATTTTAATGAGATTATTATCAATGTTATTCACTTTACCTTTCAGTGGTCATAAAGTTATGGCTGATCAGTGTTTACCATACCTGGTCAATGCCCCTGGAGTCTGGAAATGTCCAATTAGAGAATGCTTTGCATTCATTCAGAAAATGCAAAATGTTCTCTGAATGGCGCCTGCACCGAATGGTCGAACTTCTGTGTTCACGATGCATCAGGCCAGCCTCTCAGCACAGGATTGGAAGCAATTGAAGATCACTGGAGTAGAAGTGTCTACTTCTGTGGTTTTCAGTTTCCAGGGGCATCAGCCAGGTAAGATATATACATAGTTACATTGGTTCAAGCTGGTCCAATGTAACTATGTTAAAATATACCATGCTTGGAATTCTTCTTTAACTGTCATTGAGTATGTGCAGAATTTACAGTTAATGCCAGATTAAGTTCTAACTACTAAAACTCACAAAGCACGAACAAATGTGTATACTGTAGAAGAGGTGCAAGTATAACAAGGTTCATAGAAAGAAATCACAATGAGAAACACTTACATGGACAATGGCTGGTAGGGTTGTAAACAGTTTTTAGAGAAAATGAAAGGGGTCAAAGTCCAGGACGTAGCTGATAACAATTATCAGGGATTTAAAATAATTGTGTGTAGGACAATCTTGAAGACTAAGTACGTATAGCGGAGGATATTGCACAGGTTCTATCCAGGACCCCCTTAGTAATAGCTCACTTGCACTTGACTTGACGAAAGTCTTGGCACTGTGTGTCTCTCCTATCATTCAGCTGTGAGTTCTGCACCCACTCCAGCCATTGGCATGGGTCTTTAAGGCCACTTCTGCGCACTTCCAAGCAAATAATGTGCTTTCACACCATTAGCTGATCATATGTGCTCTCCTCTATCACATCACTTGGCTTTCTTTGCCTTTACTCTTAAAAGAGATGAGTATTTATTTTGTAGTAACAGAGTATATGTTACAGTTTTACTAGTCCTTTTATTCTAACAGAAAATAAACATTTTCCAATATGAAGTATAACCCATCTTACGACTGCCTAATCTTAGCAATTTACTGCAGCCGCTGCTTAAAATAACCCTTTTAATTAGATGATTTCTAATAGAGAAATAAAACAATATAGAGCACCGAAGAGCGTGAGTAATTGTATGAGTGTATTCCACGAGCAGCCAAATAATTATTGGGAGTGTGTTTCTTTGTTGGCTCTACCAGTGGTAAGTTCTGCCAGCAAATTACATCTCTGTTATTTAATCCAAGACTGCACACATAAGGACATTAAATCAAAGCATATGTTAATACAATGAAGGCTGTCTAGAAATATTGCAGGGCATGGGCATATTCATTGATATTTTATGTATCTCATTGTATTCTGGAAAAAAGGAGATTTCTTGTGTGTTTTATTGCTAGACTGTGTGTAATCTTTTTTATTCATTGTAAAACACATGTCAATATTTATATAGTATTTATGTAGTGGCGTCACTAGGGTTGGTGTCACCCGGTGCGGAAAAAATTGGTGTCACCACCACCAACTATAGTCCCCCCTCAGTACAGACCCCCCTCCATTAACTATAGACCCCCCCAAGTACAGATCCCCCTCCCGCAGTATAGATCGCCTCCCTCAGTACAGACCCCCCCCTTACTAAGTACAGATCCCCTTCCTCAGCATAGACCTCCCCCTCAGTACAGACCCCTCCTCACTAACTACAGACCCCCTTTCCTCAGTATAGATCCCCTTCCCCACTAAGTACTGACCCCCCCTCCCTCAGTACAGACCTCCCCCCTCAGTACAGACCCCCCCATTAGTATAGAATCCCTGTTCAGTACAGACCCTCCTCCCTCAGTGCAGACCCCCCCATCAGTATAGACACCCCCCATAAGTATAGACCCCCCATCAGTATAGACACCCCCCTCAGTACAGACCCCCCTCCCTCTGTTAAGACCCCCCACTTAGTACAGACCCCCTTTCCTCAGTATAGACCTCCCACTAAATACTGACCCGTCTTGCTCAGTACAGACCTCCCCCCTCAGTACAGACCCCCCATCAGTATAGACACCCCCTTCAGTACAGACCCCCCTCCCTCAGTACAGATTCCCTCCACCAGTGCAAACCCCCCATCAGTATAGACACCCCCCATCAGTGTAGACCCCCCATCAGTATAGACACCCCCTCAGTATAACCCCCGTCCATCAGTGCAGACCCGCGTCCTTCATTGCAGACCCACCTCTCAGTGCAGACCCCCCCATCAGTATAGACCCCCTCAGTGCAGACCCCCCATCAGTATAGACCCCCTCAGTGCAGACCCCCCATCAGTATAGACTCCCCTCAGTGCAGACCCCCATCAGTGCAGACCCCCCATCAGTATAGACCCCCATTCAGTGCAGACCCCCATGAGTATAGACCCCCCTCAGTGCAGACCCCCCATGAGTATAGACCCCCCTCAGTGCAGACCCCCATCATTATAGACACCTCCCTCAGTGCTGATTCTCCCCTGCATCTGTATAGACCCCCTCAGTGCGCCCCCCCCATCAGTATAGACATCTCGCTCAGTGCAGACCCCCCATCAGTATAGACCCCCCCTCTCCCCTCCCATAGCACCCTCCCTGCACATGTCCATCTATATATAGTAGTGTACAGACCTCAGAACAGCGCAGACGGATATACACAGCAGTGTGTGTGCCTCGGGCTCCTCCTCCTCCTGTGTGGATGTAAACAGAGAGGAGGGGGAGGTGGCTTCGGTCCGCTCTGCTGAGGGACACAGCCGCGAGATCTGAGAGGCAGATCAGTGTAGGACAGCGGGTGGTGTTAGTGGTGCCACTACCTATGGGTGTCACCCCTCTGGCGGGTGTCACCCCCCGCCCCCCTCAGCGACACCTCTGTATATATGCAATGTTTGCATTTTATGTAAAGGCAAACTGCTAAATACATGGCTTTTTTGTCCATCCAGTTATGAGATTTACACAGCTCTTCAACACAGCACAGTCCTGCCTGGCAGGGCAAGAGACCTCATTTTCACTGCTGCAGTTACGCAACACATACAGGTCCTCCTCATGCCTGTTACTGGACAGCAAAGGAGAAGCATGTGCTCCTATCAACATGTTCTTTGTATGAGGCTAAGACCAAGTCAATTTTAGGTACTTACAGTGCTTGCATTAAAAAAAAAATATACAGTCAGGTCCATAAATATTGGGACAGCAACACAATTTTAATCTTTTTGGCTCTATACACCACCACAATGGATTTGAAATTAAACAAACAAGATGTGCTTTAACTGCAGACTTTCAGCTTTAATTTGAGGATATTTACATCCAAATCAGGTTAACGGTGTAGGAATTACAACAGTTTGTATATGTGCCTCCCACTTTTTAAGGGGACCAAAAGTAATGGGACAGATTAACAATCATCCATCAAACTTTCACTTTTTAATACTTGGTTGCAAATCCTTTGCAGTCAATTACAGCCTGAAGTCTGGAACGCATAGACATCACCAGACGCTGGGTTTCATCCCTGGTGATGCTCTGCCAGGCCTCTACTGCAACTGTCTTCAGTTCCTGCTTGTTCTTGGGGCATTTTCCCTTCATTTTGTCTTCACAAGTGAAATGCATGCTCAATCGGATTCAGGTCAGGTGATTGACTTGGCCATTGCATAACGCTCCACTTCTTTCTCTTAAAAAACTCTTTGGTTGCTTTCGCCGTATGCTTTGGGTCATTGTCCATCTGCACTGTGAAGCGCCATCCAATGAGTTCTGAAGCATTTTGATGAATATGAGCAGATAATATTGCCCGAAACACTTCAGAATTCATCCTGCTGCTTTTGTCAACAGTCACATCATCAATAAATACAAGAGAACCAGTTCCATTGGCAGCCATACATGCCCACGCCATGACACTACCACCACCATGCTTCACTGATGAGGTGGCATGCTTTGGATCATGAGCAGTTCCTTTCCTTCTCCATACTCTTCTCTTCCCATCACTCTGGTACAAGTTGATCTTGGTCTCATCTGTCCATAGGATGTTGTTCCAGAACTGTGAAGGCTTTTTTAGATGTTGTTTGGCAAACTCCTAATCTGGCATTCCTGTTTTTGAGGCTCACCAATGGTTTACATCTTGTGGTGAACCCTCTGTATTCACTCTGGTGAAGTCTTCTCTTGATTGTTGACTTTGACACACATACACCTACCTCCTGGAGAGTGTTCTTGATCTGGCCAACTGTTGTGAAGGGTGTTTTCTTCACCAGGGAAAGAATTCTTCGGTCATTCACCGCAGTTGTTTTCCATGGTCTTCCGGGTCTTTTGGTGTTGCTGAGCTCACCGGTGCGTTCTTTCTTTGTAAGGATGTTCCAAACAGTTGATTTGGCCACACCTAATGTTTTTGTTATCTCTCTGATGGGTTTGTTTTGTTTTTTCAGCCTAATGATGGCTTGCTTCACTGATAGTGACAGCTCTTTGAATCTCATATTGAGAGTTGACAGCACAGATTCCAAATGCAAATAGCACACTTGAAATTAACTCTAGACCTTTTATCTGCTCCTTGTAAATGGGATAATGAGGGAATAACACACACCTGCCCATGGAACAGCTGAGCAGCCAATTGTCCCATTACTTTTGGTCCCTTAAAAAGTGGGAGGCACATATACAAACTGTTGTAATTCCTACACCGTTCACCTGATTTGGATGTAAATACCCTCAAATTAAAGCTGAAAGTCTGCAGTTAAAGCACGTCTTGTTCGTTTCATTTTAAATCCATTGTGGTGGTGTATAGAGCCAAAAAGATTAGAATTGTGTTGATGTCCCAATATTTATGGGCCTGACTGTAATTGTGAAGTGGAAGGAAAATTATAAATGGTTTTCAAATTTTTTTATAAATAAATATCTGAAAAGTGTGGCGTGCATTTGTATTCAGCCCCCTGAGTCAATATTTTGTAGAACCACCTTTCACTGCAATTACAGTCTTTTTGGGGTTGTCTCTACCAGGTTTACACATCTAGAGAGTGACATTTTTGCCCATTCTTCTTTGCAAAATAGCTCAAGCTCTGTCAGTCTGGATGGAGAGCGTCTGTGAACAGAAATTTTCAAGTTTTGCCACAGATTCTCAATTGGATTTAGGTCTGGACTTTGACTGGGCCATTCTAACACATGAATGCTTTGATCTAAACCATTCCATTGTAGCTCTGGCTGTATGTTTAGGGTCGTTGTCCTGCTGGAAGGTGAACCTCCTCCCCAGTCTCAAGCCTTTTTGCAGACTCTAACTGGTTTTCTTCTAAGATTTCCCTGTATTTGGCTCCATCCATCTTCCCATTAACTCTGACCATATTCCCTGTCCCTGCTGAAGAAAAGCATCCCCACACCATTATGTTGCAACCACCATGTTGTACGGTGGGGATGGTGTGTTCAGGATGATGTGCAGTGTTAGATTTCTGCCACACTTAGTGTTTTGCTTTAAAGGAGTTGTAAAGTCTTGTGTTTTTTCACCTTAATGCATTCTATGCATTAAGGTGAAAAACCTTCTGTGCTGCAGTTCCCCCCCAGAGCCCCCCATTTTCTTACCTGGACCCGATCATTCCAGCGACGAGCACGAGCCCAGCAGCCTCGGGTCCTCATTGGATATATTGATAGCAGCAGGAGCCATTGGCTCCCACTGCTGTCAATCAAATCCAGTGACATGGGAGTCGGGGGCAGGGCTGAGTCCTGCTGTCTGTGTCAATGGACACAGCAACAGGACTCAGGAGTGCACCCACACGAGTGCCCCAATGGTATGCCACTCTCCGTGGGGTTGGAGTGCACGACTTATAGTTGTCCTGTGAACAGATTCTCCCACCTGAGCTGTGGATCTCTGCAGCTCCTCCAGAGTTACCATGGGCCTCTTGGCTGCTTCTCTGATTAATGCTCTCCTTGCCCGGCCTGTCAGTTTAGGTGGACGGCCATGTCTTGGTAGGTTTCCAGTTGTTCCATACACTTTCCATTTTCGGATGATGGATTGAACAGTGCTCCATGAGATGTTCAAAGCTTGGGATATTTTTTATAACCTAACCCTGCTTTAAACTTCTTCACAACTTTGTCCCTGACCTGTCTGGTGTATTCCTTGGCCTTCATGATTCTGTTTGTTCAGTAAGGTTCTCTAACAAACCTCTGAGGACTTCACAGAACAGCTGTAATTATACTGAGATTAAATTACGCACAGGTGGAATCTATTTACTAATTAGGTGATTTCTGAAGGCAATTGATTCCACTAGATTTTAGTTAGGGGTATCAGAGTAAAGAGGGCTGAATACAAATGTACACCTTTCACATATTTATTTGTAAAAAAAAATGAAAGCCATTTATCATTTTCCTTCCGCTTCACAATTATGTGTCACTTTTGTGTTGGTCTATCACATAAAATCCCAGTAAAATATATTTATGTTTTTGGTTGTAACATGACAAAAAATGGAAATGGAAAATGTTAAGGGGTATGAATACTTTTTTAAGGCACTGCATATGCATTCACTGTTTCACCCAGTTGATTAATATATTAAGTTAAAGCTGAACTCCAGGAATTATTTGTATTGCATGCTTAGATTAGTCCAGCTTTGCACAATGTATGCATATCTCATCTGTGATGGGGCGCAGGTGATATTGAAAATCACTGTAGTAGTCAGAGCTACTATAATGATAGCCGCAATCTCCCAGGTTCTGCTTGGGTTCTATGTGTCTTCCCTTCTGCAGACTAACCACAAGGAGTGGCTTGCTTGGAAATGTCTCCATTCACAGAATGCCTTGTTTTTTTTTTCTCTTATTGGCTGAGGTGGGGATTGTGACATCACCTCTCCTATTCTCCACCTTGTCCAATCATCATATTCATTGAAAAAATGCAGGGGGGTCTTATGAATTGTAGCCACAGAACCCTGCAGGGAGAAGCAGAACCATAAAGAATTTGGGCTATCACTGTAGTAGCACCGACTACTACAGTGTTTTTCAGCTCTTCCAGCAGACTATCAGGTATGAGATGTGAATACTTGCATTGTACTAAGTTGGACTAATGTAAATAAGCAGCACAAATAATTCCTGGCGTTCGGCTTTAACCGCTCCAGCCCCGGAAGGTTTTACTCCCTTCCTGACTAGAGCACTTTTTACAACTTGGCACTGCGTCACTTTAACTGACAATTGAGCAGTCGTTCGATGCTGTACCCAAACAAAATTTGCGTCCTTTTTTCCCACAAATAGAGCTTTCTTTTTGTGGTATTTGATCACCTCTGCGGTTTGTATTTTTTGCGCTATAAACAAAAAAAGAGCGACAATATTGAAAAAAAAAAACAATATTTTTTACTTTTTGCTATAATAAATTTCCCCAAAAATGTTTGATAAAAAAAATCGCAATAAGCGTATATTGATTGGTTTGCGCAAAAGTTATAGCGTCTGCAAACTATGGGAAAGATATATGGCATTTTTATTGTTATATTTTTTACTAGTAATGGCGGCGATCTGTGATTTTTAGCGGTACTGCGACATTGTGACGGACAGATTGGAGACTTTTGACACTTTTTTGAGACCATTAGCATTTATACAGCGATCAGTGCTATAAAAATGCACTGATTACTGTGTAAATGTCACTGGCAGGGAAGCGGTTAACACTAGGGGTCGATCAAGGGGTTAATTGTGTGTTCCCTCACTATGTTCTAACTGTATGGGGATAGGATTGACTAGGAGAGGAGCCATATCATTTTTCCTACTTAGTAGGAACAAACAATATGGCTCCTCTCCTCTGACAGCACAGGGATTTGTGTATGTACACACACATATCCCCATGCTGGTGCTCGTGCATGCGATGGCGCGTGGCCAACGGCGATTGTGCCTACCGGCCACGCTCATCGGGTCCCCCACCATGCAGCGGATGCGTGCACCCTCTGGCAGCTGAAAAGGGGTAGGACGTACCCGTATGGGATTTCACCCAGGAGAGCCATTGTGCCACAGTATATCTGCGTGACACGGTTGGCAAGTTGTTATTATGCACTGATTTTATATATGCTTGTACGCATGTGCAATGTTGCATTTGCAATGCAGAACATCTAGCCTTGCTTAATTGCACTAATAATTTTTATATAGTAGATGAAAGAAAGCTGGCAGCTCCATCTTCTGCAGTGAATAGATTTATTAATCCAGGTGTAGTACAAAATAATACAGGGCTTACACAATTTGTCATGTAGCCTTAATCACAGTCATAGCTATGGCTATGATTAAGGCTACACGCTGAAACGCGTAAAACCCTGTATTATTTTGTACTACACCTGGATTAATAAATGTATTCATTGCAGAAGATCGAGCTGCCGGCTTTCTTTCATCTACATGTTTGCTTGGGTGTTAGGAGGACACCACAAGCCAGTGCACTGACCGCTCACCACCTCAGGTAATTACTACAGGTGTTTTCTACTATATTTAAGCTAGTTTTGCAAAGTGGCGAAAGAGAAATTATAAAAGGATACAATGCTATCAAAGAATACAAGAACAATTACCCTTTGGCATTATATAGTGCATCTTTTATAATGAACTAAATTGAGCAGTCTAAGTAATTGTTTTCTTGTTGCATATGGAAACTCCATTAAGACCACTCTGCCCATGGCTAAGTCCATTTTTGGATTAACAAATCTTACATTTAAAGCAACTTTGAATTATTCCGTGTGATCAGCTATCTCGTTCTCTCCCACGTTATACAGTTTTCTCTGAGTTGTTTCATTACACAAGTACAGTTTGTTGACTTAAATGATTCAAGATGTTATGCACAAACTATGAACGTTAGCCAGTGATGTCACCCTGCCTTTGAAAACTATTTTCATTTGCGCAATAGTGTTTCCATATGGAGTGTATAACCTTACAAATTCGCAGGAACCTAACCTGACATGCTAAGGGTGTGCCACCATTCCAACATAGATGGAGTTCATCAATAATCTGGAATTGCTATCAATCACCTGCTGCCAAGATATTAATCATATCATTAGCTCTGCTGGATAAAGACCCTGGCCACTTAAAAAGGAGAACACTTATCATGTAATTAGCTCTTGCACAAACTATGCAATTACAGACCTAAAGCTAAAGTCTAATATAAGATAATCTCCAGACTTCATGCAGTGATTGCAATGACTAATTAAGTGAGCAACTTAAGCATAATTCAGTTGTGAGAGAAGTAGATAATAGTATAACAGAATTAGTATAAAAAAGTCTAACTAAATTTAGCAGACATCCCTTTAGCTTTTAATTAAACGCCATTTTCAGACCAAACTTTTTTTCAACTTTGCAGAGAATGTTGAGAGGATAGAACCTATATTAGGTTTTTATTGCTGGTTCTGTCCCTGTGACCACACACAAAGTGAGTGGATTCTGTCCAACTGAGACACAGAGAACTGTAAAATATTGACATAGATTCACATTGATTCACCTACACATTTATATGTGTAGTGCTACTCCCAAAGGAGCTGCTAAGTAGATGCCCAGGGCCCTTTTCCCAGTAATTGCCCTGCAGCCAGGCACACAATTCCGATCACTCTTCAGACTCGTTAACTCAATAACCAGTCTAGGAGTATGCTTTTTTGATGCTTTAATGCAAACTTGAACTTGGATAGGTAGTTTGAAATTGTATGGTACTCCAGTAACCCTTATGCCCTGTACACACGGTCGGATTTTCCGATGGAAAATGTCCGATCGGAGCGTGTTGTCGGAAATTCCGACCGTGTGTGGGCTCCATCGGACATTTTCCATCGGATTTTCCGACACACAAAGTTGGAGAGCAGGAGATAAAATTTTCCGACAACAAAATCCGTTGTCGGAAATTCCGATCTTGTGTACACAAATCCGACGCACAAAGTGCCACGCATGCTCAGAATAAATAAAGAGATGAAAGCTATTGGCCACTGCCCCGTTTATAGTCCCGACGTACGTGTTTTACGTCACCGCGTTTAGAACGATCGGATTTTCCGACAACTTTGTGCGACCGTGTGTAGACAAAACAAGTTTGAACCAACATCCGTCGGAAAAAATCCTAGGATTTTGTTGTCGGAATGTCCGAACAAAGTCCGACCGTGTGTACGCCCTATTAAGTAACAATTTGAGGACACTAAACTCTCTCTCCTTTAGAACTGTAAGCCAAGTCCTTGCACAAATAAATGATGGACTGCACTTTGTAGAAGCAACGAGATTAATCTTCCCCTTGGACATCTGAGCAAAGTCCTTTCACTAAGAATGAAATAGACTGAGCTCTTCAGGACACCATACACAATGTCCATTTAAGCGCTCTGACTCCAGCATAACAGGGATGGCAGTAGCACAGCCTCTAGGACAGTGATGGCGAACCTTTTTGAGCCTGAGTGCCCAAACTGCTACACAAAACCAACGTAGTGCCAACACTGGCGAGGATCGCCAGTCAGAAATTGCAGTCAGTTCAGCACTCACTCAGCTTCCAGTGTCAGTGTGCCTGACAGCAGCTTCTCCTTTTGTTGGTGACTGTGATCGCCCTCCTCACTCTCGATCGTGTCCTCTCAGCAATGTCCTCTCGCTCCTCTCTGGCTGGTTTAACTCCAGTGGCTGTTGTGGCTTGGGCTCTCACCCTCCCTTCTAAACCACCTCAGCCTCCTCCCACTCTTGTCTCCTTGCTCCCTTTTCCCTCAGCCCTTTTTTTTCCCCGGGCTCCAGGCTGTCCCTCCTCTTATTTTTGCAGGGCATACTGGGGCTGTAGTTTTTCATTAATTAATTAAAATGGAGCCATAGTCTTCTGGTACTACATGTCCCATGGTGCACTTGTCCTGGTTCCCCATTGGTCCCTGGCTGCAGCCAACCAGGAGTTCTCTTGTCAGCTCCTTCCTCTACTGCAGTGTACAACTGAAAAAAAAGGCCGGTATTAAGTTGCTATAGGCAACCAGTCAGCTCTTTCCCCCACATTCCAGGCAGCCTTACTGGGCTCCAACCAGAACTCTGGGAAATTTCTGCCTTGGCCTAATAGTGAACACCTGGGACACTTTCCCCCATTTCTCCCAGGCTGGCCTTATTGCTAATTTTCCCCTGACCAGCCCACCCACCAAGCCAACCCAGAGCCTTGAATTGGCCGAGGCAGCGGACGCACACTCCCAAGACTGACACCTGCGCTGGCCAATTGCCTCCTTTCATGAGACCTGGGCATCTCAGGGAAGCCAATAGGCGAGATGCATAGAGGAAGGGGGCAGGACTGCAGGCGGCCATGTGTGCGCTGCTGGTAAAGCCTGAGCTGAGTCAGTAGACCAAGCAGCATATTTTTAACAAGCACTCTTCTTCTGTTACGAACAAGAGAAAAGATGGCAGCTCTGCTCACGTGCCCACAGAGAGGGCTCTGCGTGCCAGCTGTGGGACGTGTGCCATGGGTTCGCCATCACTGCTCTAGGATCTCTCACACCAGTCTGTACTCACTAATGCCCTTGGTTGCCGCCTTCCGATATCTTCCAGACACTTTCTTCCAGCAGTACCAGACTAGATCCTCAGACGACAGTCTTCAGTCAGCTTCAGACAACCAAAGAAGATCCCAATCGCCAAGGAATGGTGTTCACCCAATGTGAGTAAGTGATCTCCTTACCAGATGCAAGGACCGCTGCAGCGGTCACACCAAACACAGGGATTAAAGTCTCCCAAAACTCATCGGTGTAAATCCCCAGCCTCTTGATCCTTAATGCTTTTGCTCTCCTAGACAGAAGTTGTCTGAGATTCCCAGGCCAAGAACCTCATCAGACAACTTCTGTCTAGGAGAGCAAAAGCATCCACACATATTCTTTTCATGTT
This sequence comes from Aquarana catesbeiana, assembly GCF_042186555.1. NCBI lineage: Eukaryota > Metazoa > Chordata > Amphibia > Anura > Ranidae > Aquarana > Aquarana catesbeiana. The sequence goes on from NC_133324.1 coordinate 881,916,755, forward strand.
TTGGAGTTTGTATTAGAACTTTTTTGATGCTAGCAGCTTTATTTGATGAAATTCAAATTCTCTTCGGTTTAAAACCAATATTTTTTGCTTTTCCTTTTTCTAGCGCTACCTTCACCTTTTGGTTTGTCTAGCTTCAGACAACCGTCAGTAGAATAGAAGTCCAGCTAGGCCAGCTGAGGCCTTGATAAACCACAGGCACATGGCAGAATTGCCTAGGGCGGGCGAACAGCCCCCCTAGGCTGTGATCTCCTCCTCAGAGAAAAAGACCGGGCTGCTCCAAGTCTCAGAGTATTAATGCTTTCTCTCAGCAACCCTCTGGGCAAACTCCCCAGAGATTGGCCAGGGATACATAAACATTAAACCACTGATTAGACTCTTCCAGTTCAATATCTCCCAAAGCCTTCAAGTAGAAAGGAGGAAGCAGTTAATCCTGCAGCCACTGAAACGCAAAACAGGGCAGAACAATCAAACACAGCTACACTGATTACAGTGTGCCAGAACTAAATGTGCCTAGCAATGAAATGCAGCTCCACTGAATACAGTGGGACCAGAACTAAATTTGCCTAACCTAGTACCTAACTAGGAGGATGTTACATATGTTCAAGTGTTTCCTACCACAGTGACCACGGAGGCAATGATGAGAAATTGCCCCAGTATGGACAGTGACAGCAATAAAATCAAACAGAAGTTCTGAAACGACTGCACTTTAATTAAAAAAAGGAAGTTGTAGTTGGGTTTTAACAACATGGATATGTAGATGTATCTCTAGTGCTAAAATGTTTTATACTGAGTACTGTTAGTTTGTCACCTTTTTGGAACCTCAAAGGCATGATTGCACTAACTGGAGCATAGGGGGGGAACGGGGGATTTACTAAGACTGGAGCATGAAAAATCTGCTGCAGCTCTGCATAGAAACCAATCAGCTTTCCAGGTTTTATTGTCAAAGCCTAATTAAACAATCTGAAGTTAGAAACTGATTGGCTATCATGCACAGCTACACCAGATTCTGAGTGTTCCAGTTTTAGTAAAGCTCCCCCATTGGAACAAGCTTGGAAACTTTGAGAACACGTCTCATCCACATGACTTCTTCAGGTTGTTTATGTTCACCTAGCTCTTTTTCACAAAATTACCACAAAAAAACTGATTAGAAACCCTTCTTCTTTATCATTAGACCAGCATTAGGTAATCTGTTTAGGGCGAGAATGAAAGGAAACCCTTTCTTGAGAGACATAATGGGATGACCATTGCTCTCCATCTTCTGAAAAGCTAGTTAACTTGCTGTTATCCCAACCTTCTGTAGTAAATACTTTCTGAGTAACTGACCAAGAGCAAGTGTGCACATCGGTAAAGTAAGACGTGCTTTATTTAAATACTTGTTCTGCATTACCAACTGAAGGGGTTAAAGTAAGCAGGTTAGCACAGCAGCCAGGCAACTATTTTCAGAGAAATTGCATCCTCCATGCTTTATTACAAGAGTTTTCCGTATATGTTAGGAGTTCTAGCTGTTACATTTTGAAAATATTCTGGCAAATTTTGGAAATGAAAAAACACATTTCCATATTCTGTTTACCGTTTCTTTTTATAACTCGTGATAGTTAATAGGGTATGACAGTAGAAAGCTGTTTAGACCCAACTTTAAAAAAATGCCAAGATGCATCTTTATATTTATGAAAATTAAATATATACTGATACCAAAACATGGAAGCTAACAAGTAACATGTAGCTCTTTAAGCTCAATTGAAGTCACAGAAATAGATAAGCAGTCAGATAGACTTTAGACTAAAATCCTTTTTTGTAGTATTCCCTCTACTTTCCTGTTATAGCAGCTGGTGCTGAGTGCGGGGACTAGAGTACTGGAGTGTGAGAGCAAAAAAGCTGCTTTCTGCTTGAGAGAAGGGGGTATTTCTAAGACATTTCTAAGCAAAAATCAGTCACAATCATAACATAGGGTACAGGACTATAAGGCAAAAAAAATATTTTATTTAGACTTTAAAGTAGAACTATAGGCAAAACTTTTCTTTTCATTTTGAACAGAGCAAGGGAGGGTTATAACCCCTTTCAGATTTTTTTTCACCATTTGTGTCCCATTGGGGAGATTTTGCTTCACTTCCTGTCCCATAGCGAAACAAGAAGTGAGAGGAAATCCCTGCAAATTAAGGGAATTCCTTGGGGACCCCCATTTCACCGGAACTAGTATCCCCTTTGGAAGATTTCCCCTCTGTTACTTTTCTGGGGACAACCCAAAATTTGGGGTTTTCTTTTACGTTCACTTTCAATGATAATGATAAACAGGAGAAAGGTGAATCTCTTTAACCACTTGCTATCCAGCCCAATTCTGACACTTCTCTCCTACATGTAAAAATCATAATTTTTTTGCTAGAAAATTACATAGAACCCCCAAACATTGTAAATTTTTTTTTTTAGCAGAGACCCTGGAGCAGTGGTTCTCAACTCCTGTCCTCAGGACCCACTAACAGGCCAGGTTTGCAAGATAACTGAAATACATCACAGGTGATATCATTTGCTGCTCAGTTATTGGAGTATTCTAGTCTGCATCTCTTCAAGGTAATACATAAAATCTGGCCTGTTAGTGGGTCCTGAAGACAGAAGTTGAGAACCACTGCTCAAGAGAATAAAATGGAAGTCATTGTAACTTTTTATCTCGTATCTCGCACGGTATTTGCGCAGCAATTTTTCAAAAGCTTTTTTTTGGAAAAAAAACTGTTTCATGCATTAAAAAAAAAAACTGTAAAGTTAGCCCATTTTTTTGTATAATGTGAAAGATGATGTTACACCGAGTAAATTGATACCTAACACGTCATGCTTCAAAATTGCACAGGCTTATGGAATGGCGCCAAATAGGGATGCACCAATACCATTTTTTTTACAATGAGTACCAATACTTTTTTTTTTAGTACACGCCGATACCAATTACCAATACCTACTGCAACTGTTTTGTTTTAACTTCAGCTGTCAGCAATGGTACAAAGCATTGAAAAGTTATTTACAAATTAAATAAATTGATTTTTTTTTAAATTTAGCGCTTTTTCAATGTGACATGTGTAAATATATGTTAATATATATGTGTAAAAATATTCACTAACAAAGCAAAAAAAAAAGTTTTAATTGTTTATCTTTTATAAAATAGACGTGAACAAAAGAAAAAAAGCAGGTAAATAATTAAATGGAGGAGAATAGGGAGTTAATTAAGGCTGATTAGAGTAAATTAACGGTTATTAAGGGGTTAAACAGAGGAACATTTGTTCATCCCTTTGATCTGCAGATGAAGAAACAGAAGTATACAAAAAGAAACAATGTTTCTTTTTATTTTAGTGTTTCAGGGCTGAGCAATGTTGTTAATAAACATTGCCGGCTGCTTTTTTTTGACTGCTCCAATTACACTGGGGGGACCCACTGACAGCTCAAAGAACCGAGCTTGAAAGTATAGCTTTCAGGTATCGGTGCATTTGCACGAGTACCAATACTTGTGCAAATACTCGGTATCGTCACTGATACCGATACTAGTATCGGTTCAACCCTAGAGCCAAACTTTGGTACTTGAAAATCCCCATAGGCGACGCTTTAAATTTTTTTACAAGTTATATGTTTTGTGTTACAGAGGAAGACTAGTGGTAGAATTATTGCTCTCGCCTAATATTCATGGCGATACCTCACATGTGTGATTTGAACACCGTTTTCATATGCGGGCACGACTTAGGTATGCGATCTCTTCTGCGAGCGAGCACGTGGGGACAGGGGCACTTTAAACTTTTTTTTTTATATATATAGTTATTTTACTTTCATTTTTCTAGTTTGATGCTTTCTTTTTACATTTTTGTGATCACTTTTATTCCTATTACAAGGAATGTAAACATTTCTTGTAATAGGAATATGGCATGACAGGTCCTTTTTACAGTGAGATCTGGGGGTCAATAATTTCCCAGATCTCACCTCTAGGCTGGGAAGCCTGAAATAAAAATAAAAAGAAGATCTCAGCTTCCCAGCCGAGGCGGCGGCATTTATTCAAATGCAGAGGCTGGGCGTGACATCATAACATCGTGCCCGGCCCCTGAACCATCATAGAGACTCCGGGGACCTTCTGGCCCATCAGAAATCTCTATCGTCAGCATCCGGCACCAGCTGATCCCTTTTCCGGCACGGTAGAAGGACCGGAGGGCGGCAAGAGGTGACGATCAAGTGGCTGAACAGCCGCTATGATCATTCTTATGGTGCAGGGCTCGAAAAGAAGATATCTGAATGAGGCCTGTATCTGCAGGCTTCATTCAGATATCAGCGCTCAAAGTCCGCAACGTCATATGATGTTGGGCTGGCGGCAAGCAGGTAATAAGGGCACAGACAGCAATAAAAACGGACAGGTGTTTTAATCCTCCATTCTATCCAAAACTACAAAAAAAGCTTTGCCTTTAGTTATACTTTAAGAGTTTTCTTCATTTAGTTAATTTATATAATATACTACACAAAGGTTGTCACCTGGTCTTTATCTTAGTGGCCTGGCTGGTAAAAATGGGAAGATTGCTGGAACTGGGGAAAGGTAGCATATGCTAGACCCAAGGCAGTTAGATTACAGTAGGACAGCGCATTATTCATTGTTTTATTGTCTTTATTATGTAAGCCTTCAGAAAAGAAAAAGATTATGACATTTAATCATAGGAAAAATACACAGAGTATATATAGATCATTTCAGGACTATGGCCACAAAAATGCAGATGACACAGTTGCCACTTGATTGCCAACATTGCCAGTGTTGGATTGCTTTGCTATAACTGAATTTTGAAAAACAATCATTTAGAGTTCTGCCTTTTAATGGTGTTACTCAATGTTCACACAACTTTCACTTAAGATTCACACATTTTTCTAATGAAATCCTATGGGGAAAATGTGTGAATCTTAGCCTAGCTATTCGATTTCCTTTGTCTTGGGTGAGGCCCACCTGTCTATAACATTCCAAGAAGGAGAAATCTTTCTAAAACAGGTTAAAAAATTGACTTTCACAGGAGCCCAACAGAGACACAAATATCCCTTTTTTTCAGAGAGGGGGGTTGTTTTTCTAAAACCGCATTGGAGTTGTATTCTCTGACCCGTTTAAATGCAATTCGCAGGCAGTGGAATTGATTTTTCGCTTTTGCTAGACAGCTTTCCTTTAACAAGAGAATGTTCGAATGATGCCATGCTGTGGGAAATATTTGTGAAAAAATTAACTGTGTTAATTGTTTTGCAGCTCCTCTCCAAGCCGTTCATCTCGAAGTAGTGCCGGTGGCCGGCAAAAACCAAGCAGTGAATTTGTCAGCTGTGATCCAGCCAAACAACGCCAACCTCTCTGTCTATTACTGGTGGATTGGAGATAACCTACAGGTAAAGCCTTCTATGTTACTTTGTTGACATAAATGAAAGCAGAACTGTATCCAGGCTATGGACATTCGCATTTTTACATATTCTTAACAAGCAGTAAGTAGAAACAAGCCCTCACTGACCTCTGTAGCTGTAAACACTTAGGAATAATTAATCCTCATGTTTTGTAGAGGCTTATTAGCTCTTCTTTTACCTTCTCTCTGTAGCTCAGCTCCCCCCACTCACTCCCGCAACCAGAAGTAAGCTGGCAGCCTGCCAGCCCTCTTGGACCACTTTTACATGGGTATTTTGTCGGTCTGTTTTGGATCCCTGATTGGATAGCTCAAGAACGGATTGCAGTGTATCCCTATGGACAGCTGGATGTGAGCGGATGTGGATCCGTGTACATCCACTTACATATGGACATATTCAGGTTCTTCCAACAGAATGCAATAAGTTTGGTTCCAAGTCTTCATTTGCAGACTGGATCAAATGCGGGTGGATATAGGCGGACACACATAGTGAATACATTGGTCTATTTTGCCTCCATCACAAGATGAAGGAGAAAATGGAATGTATGCGAATGTCATGTATGTCCATTCTGATCCGATTCAGAAGGGGATCAGTCCAAGATGAGATGGAATGAAAGGTGATTGGGCGTGGCCATCCAATAACGTCGCCCCGGAGAGCCCACCCTTGTGACGTCACGTGAACCCCGCTGACAGCTGATGACTCATCAGTTGTTAAGGATGCGGAGGCTGGCTTCCCGGCCCCCTGCTTTGCAACCAGCTATATACAGTGTTAAAATAAAAACTGCAAAATGCAAAACACATCAAAAATCGCATCACACACACTTGCATTTCAGGTGTGGTTCCATTGAAGTCTATTACCCGCAAATCGCATTGAAAAAGTCCCCAACCCTTTCCAAAAACACACCAGCCGCAAAACGCATAGATGTGAACTAGTACCATAGGAAACCATGTTAAATGGACTGTAGTGCGTTTCTGAAAACTGCAAAAAGCACTAAAAAACGCATAGGTGTGAACCTATGGTAAAATGTGATGCATCATTTTTTGGGTGTGTTTATGGTATTGGATTTTTTCATTGATCAAGAACCTGTTTTTAAGTTAAATTGAGACTTGGTAATTCTCTCTGCTGCCGCTCCTCCACTTCAGATCTGTTGCTTGGTTTACCTGCAGATCTCTACAGGGGTCTGCATACACTTAAAGTGCAATGTTGTGTTTTGACGCTTCATGTTACCTTGTTACCAACAGCAGGCTTCTTAGTAAAAGAGTCTGATAGCTGAACTGAGGATGAGGACTGTCCTTGTTTTCTGTAGTTGTTACCAACGTGTGCAAATCCTGTGCCAAGGGAATAAGCCTTGCACTGGCTAAAAATGGGCCTGTAGTGAAAACTGATTTTTATTTGAGGCATGCAGTTATATTAATTATCCATTTATAATAATTGCTGTGATGGTTGATGCAGAGGCTGGTGGGAAAGAATTTTATTGGCTTTTTTTTTAATGTCACCTCTCCTTTAACCCTTTACTAGCTACAGACTGTAGATTAATGTACTAAAGCATGGTGCCCAAAGCTGGGAAAAAATGAACTCTTTTGTGACCAGTGTCATTGATGCCTAGGTACCCAGGCCAAATAAATACATTTGGTAAGCGGCTTTGGTATACAAAAAAAAAAAATGAAATAAGGTTTAAATTAACTTGCTATTTTTAATAATAATGCAACTTTATCTGACAGTTACTGCAGATTAGCACTGCTACCATTGGAATTTTCAGCTTGCATTTGATCACTATGTCATGGCTGTTATAGTGGTCACTGTTCTGTCACGGTTTCATGATTAAGAACCACAAAAGTGTTGACAACCATTCACTACCATTACATTTTTTGCATAAACATGATCATAATCCATCTAGTCTTAGGCTACTTGGCTTGGAAGTTATGAGTGAGGATGCCGATACTGGCAGGTGCTTTTGGAGACTTTGTAGAAGAGAAGCCTTTTGGATACATCGTTTAGGAGCCTTATCGCCTAGGGGCCTGAATGTGGGGTTGCATTTTCAGACTCTTATGTGACCCCCTCCCCCGGTTCTCTTCCCGAGGACTTGAGCTGTCAATAACAGTCACGATTGAAAGCCAACAGCCACTGAAGTGTCGGCTGCTGGCTCTCAAAGCAGAGGACATTCATTTATGTATATCCAGCATGGGGCATCGTGATGGGGCACATTAAAAAACAGATTTTGAATGGGAATGGGTTATCAAGGGGTCAATCAATCAATGTGGACCCAATCATGTAATCACTAAAACACCAAGAAAATAGTGCGCACGAGGTTTGTTTATAAACAAATCTGCTACTTGCCGTTGTTAATGAGCTTTGTACAGAGAAAGTCTTAGTAAAACCCAAAGCTAAGTAACTGCAGCTGTCACAGTGCAATGCGTAAAAAAAGACTATTATTAAGCTAAAATGAAAAGCTTTACTGTATATGTCCTTAAAAGCAATGTAAAAAAAAATAAGTCAAATTTTTCAGACTATTATTTTAAGGTTAAAGAACAGATATTGATATTGCTTAATCATAGCTCCCAACTGATTTTGACGGACTGTCCCTGATTTGGAACAAAGTCCCTCTGTCCCTTTTTCCTCCTCATTTGTCTCTCATTTTGGTCTGATCTATATAGTTGTATATAAAATGCACATTTTAGCTTTCAAAAAGTGTTTCCCAGTGCTAAACCTTTCATCCAATTTCTAATTTCAAAATTTGCAAATTTCAAAAGCCAATATAAAAGGAATAGTAGTGGTAAAAAAAAAGAGCACTTGTGGGTTTAACTAATCCTCTTTTTATCGAATTCTTCTTTAATTCTTTAAGTCCTATGCCTACATACCTTTGCTTATAGGTGTCCCTCGTTCCCATCTCAAAAAGTTGGAAGGTATGCTTAATTTAGTTAAGATATGGTATCAGTGACCTGTGGTAGGAAAAGCAGTAATGAATGTTAAGGTAAACTCAGCCTTATATAGTCTATTGTCTTCAGTTTATTTGTGTGCAGAAGTTTGGCTCTAGGAATGCAATACTTTGTGACATCTTATGTTTTCTCGCTTTGTAACCTCACTATGTCGCCTTGAGGAAGAGATCTTGCATGGCCCCAAAACGTTGGCTTAACTGATTGTCCTAAGAAAAAGTGTATATGATTGCAGGAGAGTGCTAGTGATGTCTCGTTGTTTTATTGTTTTGCAGCCGTTTTTGACACTGGACAGTTACCTTGTGACCAGGTTTGCAGAGGCTGGAGAGTTCAGGGTGACGGTGCAGGTTCTCTACCTGAACTCCATGCTGCAAGACTCCAAAGTTGTTCGCGTGTTTGGTAAGACAGAAATTAATTTTATTACAGCTGCAATTACGTACAGAGATAAGAGAAATGTTACTAACATTTGTTGTAAATGAGCACAGTAACTTATGGTGTTTGATTTCATGGCAAGCAAAGCAGTCATGCACCTTCAGGTAGATGCTTTACCTGCATAACCACATTACAGGTAAAGCTGAGCTCCTGGGAAGCTTCTAAATAAACAGGTGAAGTACATATAAGGGAGATTTTTTTTTACTTGCTAAAGTATTATGCCCTGTACACACGGTCGGACATTGATCGGACATTCCGACAACAAAATCCATGGATTTTTTCCGACGGATGTTGGCTCAAACTTGTCTTGCATACACACGGTCACACAAAGTTGTTGGAAAATCCGATCGTTCTGAACGCGGTGACGTAAAACATGTACGTCGGGACTATAAATGGGGCAGTAGCCAATAGCTTTTGTCTCTTAATTTATTCTGAGCATGCGTGGCACTTTGTGCGTCGGATTTGTGTACACACGATTGGAATTTTGTTGTCGGAAAATTTTATAGCAAGCTCTCAAACTTTGTGTGTCGGAAATTCCGATGGAAAATGTGTGATGGAGCCCACACACAGTCGGAATTTCCGACAACAAGGTCCTATCACACATTTTCCGTCGGAAAATCCAACCGTGTGTACAGGGCATTAGTGTTTCTGTTTTTTTACACAACCCTACCACACAGAACAGCCAGGCAAAATTACACCACTTTATTACAGTAGAAGACTGTAGAAGGGATATAGCGTCCTTTCCCCACCTTGATCCTTAATCAGGCCAGAGATGATTCGATTTCCCCCCATCAACGGTTGATTGGGGAATCCCTTCCACAGTGCTATTGTGTTCTGCCGGCGGATGGGGGGTGGTGCGGGGAGCCTTATTGGCCAGCAGAACACAATGATTACTGCTAATCGTGTGTTGAAAAACTGACAGACTGGTTGTACCCAATTCGATAGATGAATAGACTTGGGTACAATCAGCCTGCCCATACATGGATTGAATCTCAGCTGGTCACTGCTGAAGTGGACGAAATTTAATTCATGCATGGGCAGGCTGATTGTACCCAAGTCTATCTATCTATCGGCTTGGGTATAATCAGCCCAGAGACATTAAAGTTGTGACATACACTACACACTACGTGGCTGTGAATGGTGCAACAGCCATATTGTAAGTATGTAACATACAGCAGGAAGCGGTTTATACCGACGGTCCCCAAACTGCAGCCCGGGGGCCGGATGTGGCCCTTTGCTTGCCTTTATCTGACCCTTGGGGCACTATTCCATCCACTGACACCAACAAGTTGGCAGAATACCTTCCATTGACACATAGGATAGGGCACTATTTCTCCCACAAACACCAATGATGGGGCAGAATTCCTTCCATTGGCACCAACGATGGGGCAATATTCTTCCAACTGACATCAACAATGGGGCGCTGTTCCTCCCACTGACACCAACGAATGGGCACGATTCCTATCATAGACACCAGTAATGGGGCAAAATTCCTTCCAGCTGACACCTACAATGGGGCACTATTCTTCTCACCAAAAGATAGGGCATCGGTTACATCAACTGGATGCCAGGACATTTTCTACTCCCACTGGCCTTAGTATGGCCCCCTAAAGTCTGAAGGAAAGTAAACTGGCCCTTTGTTTAGGAAGTTTGGGGACCCCTGGTTTATACCATACATCACTACATACATAGTATAGTGGTCAGGTGTATGTCATTTACACTGAACGGTACATAATACAGACGGTCTTATTCTGTTTGCCTTGTCATACAGTACATACCTGACCACTACCTCCCATTTACTGCACTATACATTATAAAATTCTGAACACTTCACTTTTTACAAGTGGCTGTATACTGTACTGTACATTCTCTATGCTGTACTTTACATTACTTCATCTTGTCTTTATGCTGTGGAGTACTGTGCAATCCTGAGTGCTGGACTGCCAGCATACAGAGTGGTCAACATTTTATAACATAGCCCTGCTTACAGAGTGCAGTGGTTAGGAGTTCCTAAACCTTTTTAAGCAAAGTAAAGTACTCAGGAGTACAGGCCATAAAAATGGCCAAGATATGCAGGGCATATGCCCCAGGTGCCCAGTTCTGGTGACACAAACTGCCCAGTCTGCTGAATGGACAGTAAAAAGACAAAAGCAGACTGAGAAAGTTGTGTCTCTGCTCACTCAGATCTGTTCTCTGTTAGCATGTTCCTCGTCAGTACATTGGTATGCAACACACCTGAAATGTTCCCACTCTTGCCCCGTCCTCCCCCTGTCTAAATGTTGAAGTATAGAGCATTTCAAGATGCTAATATCTAAAAATATATATCCCATTGTTTCCAGTGCCAAATGGAGTGGTGGGGAGAGAAGAAATTGTAAGTATGTGCTAGGGATGGCAGGTTTAAAGCAAACCTGTTGCCTTACTATGAATGGTCGGAGTACGAGTATACTTTGTGTGCCCTGATGTCAATTAGAAGATTTCTTACATGACAAGGCAACGTAACCAGAGACATGCACTTATGAGAAAAGACTAAGTGATCTTTGCAACAGATATGAAAAAAAAAATATATATATATATATATATACAGGGATATATATATATATATATATATATATATATATATATATATATATGTATACAGGGATATATATATATATATATATATATATAGTACAGGGATATCCTGGATGAAAACCTTCTCCAGAGTGCTCAGGACCTCAGATTGGGGCGAAGGTTTACCTTCCAACAAGACAATGACCCTAAGCACACAGCTAAAATAACGAAGGAGTGGTTTCACAACAATTCCATGACTGTTCTTGAATGGCCCAGCCAGAGCCCTGACTTAAATCCAATTGAGCATCTCTGGAGAGACCTAAAAATGGCTGTCCACCAACGTTTACCATCCAACCTGACAGAACTGGAGAGGATCTGCAAGGAGGAATGGCAGAGGATCCCCAAATCCAAGTGTGAAAAACTTGTTGCATCTTTCCCAAAAAGACTCATGGCTGTATTAGATCAAAAGGGTGCTTCTACTAAATACTGAGCAAAGGGTCTGAATACTTAGGACCATGTGATATTTCAGTTTTTCTTTTTTAATAAATCTGCAAAAATGTCAACAATTTTGTGTTTTTCTGTCAATATGGGGTGCTGTGTGTACATTAATGAGGAATAAAATGAACTTAAATGATTTTAGCAAATGGCTGCAATATAACCAATAGTGAAAAATGTAAGGGGGTCTGAATACTTTCCATCCCCACTGTATATATATATATATATATATATATATATACTGTATATATGGGAATATGGTATGAAGGTGGCGTTTTCCATTAAATAAAGTCCTGTTGTTTTATGATATTGTTGTTTAAAGTCAAGTCTGACAAAGAATGTATAGTGCTTGGCTGCTTAGTTGTACATCATGCTGTTTTTCAGATGAATTCCAAGTTCTTCCCCTCATGTTCAGCAAACATCTGGATATGTACAATCCCAACATCCCTGAGTGGAGAGAAGACATTGGACAAGTAGTAACTCGGCTCCTTGCAAAGGTATTCAAGGATAAGGATGAGAAAATCTGAATTCTGTTCCAGAATACTTTATACTTGCTTTCCAACGTCTAATGAGCTGACCAGTCTTGGCAGCATCTATCCATAAATCTGAACTTCAAGTTCAAAGACAGCAAAGTTATAATACGAGGTGACCTGTTTTAGTTTGTGTGTCTGGTCATTCTGGATCCATACAGTGAGAACTGCATAAGATAATAACGAAAAAAAAATAATTCAAATTGACACTGATTCAGAACATCTGTTTACTCACAAAAATACATCCCTTAATCCCGTCATGACCAGAGGTCTTTTAGGCCAGGCAAACCATAGAATTTCCATTAGAAAAAGCCTCAGCTACAGCGGTGTACTAGTCTTTTTACCATAACTACAGCTGTTAGCAACTGGCAACAAAGACTTGCATGCTCATGGGTGTCATGATACCAAAAGTGGGAATTTTTAGGTATCAATCACACACCAATATTGTATATAAAATTGAATATGTTTATTCATTTTCCGTAAAACAATGTGAAACTTAATATTAAGGCTGGTTCAAATGTGTTGATGACATAACATGCATTCGTTGCATCCCCTACTTCTGTTTTCCCTCCTCCATTTCTTATATCCTATATAGTTCTGTAACTCCTGTTTATCTATTCATAGACATGTGCACACTGAAATATTTCGTTTTCGTCTGAAAAATAAATTTATTTAGTTACTCCCGAAATTCGTTTTTATTTATTTTGTTTTGTTACAAAATTGCATTAGTCCGAAAATCTGAAATAATTAAGGTCGAATCTGTTATTGAAGACTTATGGTGTCTGTCGAATATTCTAAGAAGTTTCGACGGAGCAGCTAAACTGTACGATGCCGCAATCATACATTTCCAGTTGAATGTTCCGCCTACAAGCTATAGTAGAATTCTAATGTTGTATGACACTAGTAATAATTATATTTATTAATTATTATCACTAGTCAACCAACATTAGAATTCTTCTATAGCCTATGGGTGGAGCATTTGACCATAAATGTCCACTCGCGGTGGCTGCTTCAACTAATCTTCATGTCGAATCTTTTCTCTCTATGTCGAATAATCTTGGACTAATAGAGTTAGGTTAGGCACATTCGACCTTTTTTGCTACTGTCTCTATAATGTCGAATCTTTTCTCTCTATGTAGAATAATCTTGGACTAATAGAGCTAAGGTTAGGCACATTCGACCACAGGTTCGATGGACACAGATCGCTATTGTCAGCGTCATGTCGAATCGCCTATCTATATCGAATTGTTGTCGCAATGAAAACCAAAATAAAGCATTTGTTTTTGTCGGATCTTTCGGTTTTCAGATTCTGCACGTTCATTATCGTTTGTTAAAACGATAACGAACATACCCGAAATTCAGACGAAAACGAATGCACATGTCTAAGAAACATTCCATGAGAGTCTCCTGAGGAAGTGACATATGCAACCCATGAAACAAAAAGAAAGAACTTGCTATTTTTTCCTCCACTGTTGACATGACAAATGCGGGGATATTTGTGTAATATAATCACAAAAGGGGAAATGGCGCTGCTAGAAAATTGTGGAAGTATGCGTTGGTGTCGCCTAATCAAGACAAATAATAAATTGATATGTAACAATGGGAGATCTATATGAAAATAAACATTCATTTATTTATTTTTACACATATATTTGTGTTTTTTATTGGCTGTGTTTGCAATAAGTTTTTTGCCACACAGTTCTTTCCATTTATCGATTGAATTTTCACTCTTATTATTTATCTGTTTTATACACACACCTTCTTTTTTGATTTATTCGGTATCAGTGGGTCACTCTGCTATGTATATACATTTTTTATATAGCAATTAGGACATATTATCAATCATCAATTTTATGGTGGTTACTTACGTTTTTCAGGTGTGAATAAGGTTTTTTATTTCCTTTGGCTTTGCATTAGCTTTTGTATATGATTCATTACACTATACAGGGACTTATCTTCACATATATATTTTCCATTGTCCCTTATAGATCTCCCATTTTTACATATCAATTTATTATTTGTCTTGATTAGGCAACACTTATGCATACTTCCACAATTTTCTAGCAGCGCCATTTCCCCTTTTGTGATTATCTGCTCTTTGGGCACTACTTTGTGATGTCTTTGTTTGGGGAGGCTGCAGCTATATAGTTTTACCTAAGCACGGAATCCTTTGTTTAAATATTTGTGTAATACGCCCACTATCTAAGTTGAATGGAGGACGTAAAATAGAAGTAGAGGATGCAACAAATGTATGTTTTTTTTTTTTTATTTGTTGAACTAGATATATATAACTATGTTATGTGATCACCACATTTGTACCAGTTTTGAGTATCATATTGTTTTAAAGGAGAAGCCAGGACCAAAGCTTTTTTGGCAATACTTCTCTTGGGGATAACAAACGTGCATTTAGTTCTTCACTCCTGTGACCCGTATTCAGCTGACAGCGGGCTACAGATCACTGTTGTCTGATGTCATTCAGGTGGTCCAGGCTCTGGAGAGCTGCATCCAGCTAGATGAATATGAACGTTTGTTTTTTTCATATTTCGCACTTTGCTTTTAAGAAAAATTTATAAACTTATTCAATGTTATATAAAATATTGGTGTGCACTTGGTACCTAAAAAGCCCCACTTTTGGTATCATGACAATTAAAATTTTATAAAGGATGTTGGTACCTTCCTGATAAAGGTGATTCCCTCCTAATGGTTGTATAGTTTAACATACCGTGGGTATAAAAAAGAATCACCCACCATTAAAATAATAACATTATGTTGCTTTGCAGCCTGAAATGAAGACAGACAGTTTTTGTTTTATCCAACTGTATTTACTAGTGCAACATATAACATCCAAGTTAAAGATATAGCACCATGTCAGAAAAAAAAATTATAGTAAATAAAAAACAGAATCACTGAGTTGGATAAAGGATCACCCCTTTACGTTGTTACATAGTTACATAGTAGGTGAGGCTGAAAAAGACACAAGTCCATCAAGTCCAACCTATGTGTGTGATTATATGTCAGTATTTCATTGTATATCCCTGCATGTTGCGGTCGTGCAGGTGCTTAGTATCTAATAGTTTTTTGAAACTATCAATGCTCCCCGCTGAGACCACAGCCTGTTGAAGGAAATTCCACATCCTTGCCGCTCTTACAGTAAAGAACCCTCCACGAGTCTTGTTAAACTTCCTTCCTCGGAAAAGTTTTATCCCTATTGTGGGTCACCAGTACGGTATTTGTATATTGAAATCATATCCCCTCTCAAGCATCTCTTCTCCAGAGAGAATAAGTTTAGTGCTCGCAACCTTTCTTCATAACTAATGTCCTCCAGACCCTTTATTAACTTTGTTGCCCTTCTTTGAACTCGCTCCATTTCCAGTACATCCTTCCTGAGGACTGGTGCCCAGAACTGCACAGCATACTCCAGGTGCAGCCGGACCAGAGTCTTGTAGAATGGGAGAATTATCGCTTTATCCCTTATGTCAGTATTTTGTTGAACCACCTTTTCCTTTAATTACAGCCCTTAGTCTGTTGGGATTAGAGATGGGCCAAACACCCCCCTGTTCAGTTCGCAGCAGAACTCCCGAACAGGGGAAAAGTTCTAACCCGAATGGCGAACCTCATTGAAGTCTATGGGAGCCGAACAGGAAAAATCAAAAGTGCCTATTTTGAAGACTTATGTGCAAGCAATTGTGCATACAAAGGGTATGGGGGTCTGGGTACTGCCCTGGGGGACATGTATCAATCCAAAAAAAAATTGTAAAAACTATTGTTTTTTCAGGAGCAGGGATTTTAATGATGCTTAAAGCGCAACAATAAAAATGAAAAATTCCTTTAAATATAGTGCCTGGGGGTCCCTTTAGTCTGCCTGTAAAGTGGCGCATATAAAACATGCTGCAGCAAAAATGAGTTCTCTAAAGGAAAAAAACGAGTCAAATCCCATTTAAAATGACTCGCAGTTGCAATTGCCATTGCAATTGCGATTTTTTATTTAAAAACTAAAGAAGTAAAGTTGTAGGGTCCCCCCCCCCCCAGTCCATACCAGACCCGAATTTTAAGGGGGACCCCATGCCAAAAAATAAAAAAATTGCCTGGGGTACCCCCCAATATCCATACTAGGCCCTTATCCGGGCATGCAGCCTGGCAGGTCAGGAAAGGGGGCGAATGAGCGAGCGCCTCCCCCCCTGAACCATACCAGGCCACATGCCCTCGTCCCAAAGCACCTTGTCTCCATACTTCCTGGGCCCGCTCCTTAACCACTTGAGCCCCGGACCATTATGCTGCCTAAGGACCAGAGGTCTTTTTCCAATTTGGCACTGCGTCGCTTTAACTGCTAATTGCGCGGTTATGCAATGCTGTACCCAAACGAAATTTGCGTCCTTTTCTTCCCACAAATAGAGCTTTCTTTTGATGGTATTTGATCACTTCTGCAGTTTTTATTTTTTGCGCTATAAACGGAAAAAGACCGAAAATTTTGAAAAAAAATGATATTTTCTACTTTTTGTTATAAAAAAAATCCAATAAACTCAATTTTAGTCATACATTTAGGCCAAAATGTATTCGGCCACATGTCTTTGGTAAAAAAAATGTCAATAAGCGTATATTTATTGGTTTGCGCAAAAGTTATAGCGTCTACAAACTAGGGTACATTTTCTGGAATTTACACAGCTTTTAGTTTATGACTGCCTATGTCATTTCTTGAGGTGCTAAAATGGCAGGGCAGTACAAAACCCCCCCAAATGACCCCATTTTGGAAAGTAGACACCCCAAGGAAATTGCTGATAGGCATGTTGAACCCATTGAATATTTATTTTTTTTGTCCCAAGTGATTGAATAATGACAAAAAAAAAAAAAAAAAAAATATTTACAAAAAGTTGTCACTAAATGATATATTGCTCACACAGGCCATGGGCCTATGTGGAATTGCACCCCAAAATACATTCAGCTGCTTCTCCTGAGTATGGGGATACCACATGTGTGGGACTTTTTGGGAGCCTAGCCGCGTATGGGACCCCGAAAACCAATCACCGCCTTCAGGATTTCTAAGGGTGTAACTTTTTGATTTCACTCTTCACTGCCTATCACAGTTTCGGAGGCCATGGAATGCCCAGGTGGCACAACCCCCCCCCAAATGACCCCATTTTGGAAAGTAGACACCCCAAGCTATTTGCTGAGAGGCATATTGAGTCCATGGAATATTTTATATTTTGACACAAGTTGCGGGAAAGTGACACTTTTTTTTTTTTTTTTTTTTTTTTGTTGCACAAAGTTGTCACTAAATGATATATTGCTCACACAGGCCATGGGCCTATGTGGAATTGCACCCCAAAATACATTTAGCTGCTTCTCCTGAGTATGGGGATACCACATGTGTGGGACTTTTTGGGAGCCTAGCCGCGTACGGGGCCCCGAAAACCAATCACCGCCTTCAGCGTTTTTAAGGGCGTGAATTTTTGATTTTACTCTTCACTGCCTAACACCGTTTCGGAGGCCATGGAATGCCCAGGTGGCACAAACCCCCCCCAAATGACCCCATTTTGGAAAGTAGACACCCCAAGCTATTTGCTGAGAGGCATGGTGAGTATTTTGCAGCTCTCATTTGTTTTTGAAAATGAAGAAAGACAAGAAAAAACTTTTTTTTTTTTTCTTTTTTCAAATTTCAAAACTTTGTGACAAAAAGTGAGGTCTGCAAAATACTCACTATACCTCTCAGCAAATAGCTTGGGGTGTCTACTTTCCAAAATGGGGTCATTTGGGGGGGTTTTGTGCCACCTGGGCATTCCATGGCCTCCGAAACTGTGATAGGCAGTGAAGAGTGAAATCAAAAATTCACGCCCCTTAGAAAGCCTGAAGGCGGTGCTTGGTTTTCGGGGTCCCGTACACGGCTAGGCTCCCAAAAAGTCTCACACATGTGGTATCCCCGTACTCAGGAGAAGCAGCAGAATGTATTTTGGGGTGTAATTTCACATATTCCCATGGCATGTTTGAGCAATATATCATTTAGTGACAACTTTGTGCAAAAAAAAAAAAAAAAAAAAAAAAATTTGTCTCTTTCCCGCAACTTGTGTCGCAATATAAAATATTCCATGGACTCGACATGCCTCTCAGCAAATAGCTTGGGGTGTCTACTTTCCAAAATGGGGTCATTTGGGGGGGTTTTGAACTGTCCTGGCATTTTATGCACAACATTTAGAAGCTTATGTCACACATCACCCACTCTTCTAACCACTTGAAGTCAAAGCCCTTTCTGACACTTATTTTTTACATGAAAAAGTTTTTTTTTTTTTGCAAGAAAATTACTTTGAACCCCCAAACATTATATATTTTTTTAAAGCAAATGCCCTACAGATTAAAATGGTGGGTGTTTCATTTTTTTTTTTCACACAGTATTTGCGCAGCGATTTTTCAAACGCATTTTTTGGGGAAAAAACACACTTTTTTAAATTTTAATGCACTAAAACACACTATATTGCCCAAATGTTTGATGAAATAAAAAAGATGATCTTAGACCGAGTACATGGATACCAAACATGACATGCTTTACAATTGCGCACAAACGTGCAGTGGCAACAAAATAAATACATTTTTAAAAGCCTTTAAAAGCCTTTACAGGTTACCACTTTAGATCTACAGAGGAGGTCTACTGCAAAAATTACTGCCCTCGATCTGACCTTCGCGGCGATACCTCACATGCATGGTGCAATTGCTGTTTACGTTTGACGACAGACCGCCGCTTGCGTTCGCCTTAGCGCAAGAGCAGGGGGCGACAGGGGTGCTTTTTTTTTTTTTTTTTTTTTTCTTTATTATTTTTTTGCTTTTTTATCTTATTTTTAAACTGTTCCTTTCATTTTTTTTTTTTTTTAATCATTTTTATTGTTATCTCGGGGAATGTAAATATCCCCTATGATAGCAATAGGTAGTGACAGGTACTCTTTTTTGAAAAAATTGGGGTCTATTAGACCCTAGATCTCTCCTCTGCCCTCAAAGCATCTGACCACACCAAGATCGGTGTGATAAAATGCTTCCCCAATTTCCCAATGGCGCTATTTACATCCGGCGAAATCTAAGTCATAAAATGCTCGTAGCTTCCGGTTTCTTAGGCCATAGAGATGTTTGGAGCCACTCTTGTCTCTGATCAGCTCTATGGTCAGCTGGCTGAATCACCGGCTGCATTCTCAGGTTCCCTGTTGAGACAGGAGAGCCAGAGAAAAACACGGAAGACGGTGGGGGGGGGGGGGCATTCCCTCCCACGGCTTGTAAAGGCAGTCTAGAGGCTAATTAGCCGCTAGGATTGCTTTTACATGAAAGCCGACCGCTGGCTGAAAAGAATGATACCAAGATGATACCTAAACCTGCAGGCATCATTCTGGTATAACCACTCAAAGTTGTGAATGGCGTACCTGAAGACAAAAAAATGGTTAACAATAAAGCACAGTAAACAATAAAGTATAAATAATTACATACCTGAAAAACAAACATGATAAAACATAATAACAATAACAATAACAATAAAACACTGCAGAATAGAATACAGTAAAAAAAGAGCAGAACAATAGAGAGAGAGAATAGAGAGAGAGAACAATTAAACGACAACTATTTTTTTTTATTTTATATATATTTTTTTTTTTTTTACACTTTTTTTGTAACTAACTTTTATAACTGTAACCGGTTCCAGGTTCGGGTCTCTCAAAATGCGATGGCATCTTGGGAGACCCTGTGAAAGTGTGCCTAGTCTGTGCAATGCTGTACCCTACGCTAATACTCAACTAGTGAATGGTAGCGTTCAAAACATTCACCAATGCAAAGACCAGGATTGTCAGGACAGAAGGGACAATAATAGCGGGTGTCACGCCTATATCCGCGTTTGCTGCAGACACAACATCTTTTTGGGGGGGGTTCGTTGGGTAGGGGTACTCGGGAGCACATAAAAATGCCTCTCATGCAGCCGACTGCATTTCGTTGGGGGATGTGAATGGGGGAAGTACGGGCGCTGCAGAAGTGGTGGGTTCCCAATTAGGATTGGCGAATGCAGCAGGAAGGGCACTATGGGCACGACGGGCCTGTGTTTGTCTTTTTGGTGGCAGCGGGACACTACTTGTGCTTGTCACCTCACCAGCTTGAACTGCACTTATGGGACTCGCCACGTCACCAAGTGTTACTGCAGTGCTGGTTTGACTACGACCGGGGTGTACTAGGCCGCTGGTGCTTGCCAGTTCAATAAAAAGCTTCCAAAAAAACTGTTAGCGATCGCAGGGATCAGGCCTGACTCTGCGAACGCTGCAGTTATGCGTTTAGTGTTTTGTAAGTGACAGTGATCGATCGATACTGCACTTGGGTGGGCTGGACTGGGCCGGGCGGAGGGGCAAAACGCAGGTGCTAGCAGGTATCTGGGTTGATCCCGCTAACACTGCGTTTTTGGGAACCCTAAACTGCTGGGGACGCTAGTATAGATCTGATCTGATCGGATCAGATATTGATCCGTTCAGATACTATACCACTAAAGGAGGCGTATGCTGCGTGCGTGGGTGTTAGTGGTACTGGCGCTAACCTGACGCTGCCTGGGGCAGGTGCTTGCTAGTTCACCAAAATGCTACCAAAAAAACTGTTAGCGATCGCAGGGATCAGGCCTGACTCTGCGAACGCTGCAGTTATGCGTTTAGTGCCTTGTAAGTGACAGTGATCGATCGATACTGCACTTGGGTGGGCTGGGCTGGGCCGGGCGGAGGGGCACAACGCAGGTGCTAGCAGGTATCTGGGCTGATCCCGCTAACACTGCGTTTTTGGGAACCCTAAACTGCTGGGGACGCTAGTATAGATCTGATCGGATCAGATATTGATCCGATCAGATACTATACCACTAAGGGAGGTGTACGGTGCGTGCGTGGGTGTTAGCGGTACTGGCGCTAACCTGACGCTGCCTGGTGCTTGCTTGCCAGTTCACCAAAATGCTACCAAAAAAACTGTTAGCGATCGCAGGGATCAGGCCTGACTCTGTGAACGCTGCAGTTATGCGTTTAGTGTTTTGTAAGTGACAGTGATCGATCGATACTGCACTTGGGTGGGCTGGGCGGAGGGGCAAAACGCAGGTGCTAGCGGGTATCTGGGCTGATCCCGCTAACACTGTGTTTTTGGGAACCCTAAACTGCTGGGGACGCTAGTATAGATCTGATTAGATCAGATATTGATCCGATCAGATACTATACCACTAAGGGAGGCGCATGCTGCGTGCGTGGGTGTTAGCGGTACTGGCGCTAATCTGACGCTGCCTGGGGCGACGCATATCACCGCCGGGCGATCGGGGGGCTAAACCTTTATTAGGTAATAAATGGCGGGTGCCCTGACACTATAAAAAATAAACGAACTAACCTGCGTCACCCGTAACGGTTATACGGTGATCAGTGGTGAAAGGGTTAACTAGGGGGCAATCAAGGGGTTAAAACATTTATTAGGTAGTATATGGGGGTCCCTGTCACTATAAAACGCTGACGGCGAACCTAAATATTTACCTCACTAACTAGCGTCACCAGCGACACTAATACAGCGATCAGAAAAATGATCGCTTAGCAACACTGGTGACAGGGGGTGATCAAGGGGTTAAAACTTTATTAGGGGGGGTTAGGGGGGTACCCTAGACCTAAAGGGGGGTAATATTCACTGTCCCAACACTGTAACTGTCACAAACTGACACTATGCAGTAATCAGAAAAAAAAAAAAAAAAAAAAAAAAAAAACCTGCTGGTGTCAGTTTGTGACAGGGGGGGGGGGGTGATTGGGGGGGGGTCGGGGGGCGATCGGGGGGGGGATCGGGGTGTTTTGTATGCCTGGCATGTTCTACTGTGTGTGTGTGTGTTGTGCACTCACATTGATGTCTTCTCCCCTCGGCGCTGGAACGGAAAATACCGAGCCGAGGGGAGATGACATCATTTCCTTTGCTGCTGTTTAGCATACAGCAGCAAAGGAGTGTTCCCATTGGCCGGCGGCAATCGCGAGGGGGGGGCCACGAACGGATGGCCTCCCCCTCATCTCGGATCGCCGGGGAACAGAACGGGACCGCTTCGGGCACCGGGGGGGGGTCCGATCGGACCCCCCACCCGCGAGAGGCAAATCACGTACATGTACGTGATTTTGCCTGCCCGTGCCGCCTTGCCGACGTAAATCGGCGTTAGGCGGTCCTTAAGTGGTTAACAACCAGCTTACACTGTGCCCTGATTGAGCAAAGCTTTGTCCAATCAGGGCGCACAATGCACTGTGCAGCTCGCAGTGCATTGCGGGATGTTCGGCAGGGCGAACACCCGGTGAACACCCTGCACATTCGGGAGTTCTGCGAATGGCTAAACGGGCCAATATTCGGCCTGAACTTATGCTTGGGCCGAACCGTTGCCCAACCCTAGTTGGGATTTGTCTCTACTAACTTTTCATTTCTAGACTTTGCAATATTTGCCCACTCTTCGTTTGCAGAACTGCTCAAGTTCAATTAAATTTGATGGTGACCGTTTGTGGACTGCAGTCTTCAAGTCATTCCACAGATTTTCAATGTGGTTTAAGTCTGTGCTCTGACTAGACCATGCAAAGACATTCACCTTTTTATCCTTCAACCACTGTGTGGTCATTTTTGCTGTGTGCTTTGGGCCATTGTCATGTTGGAAAGTAAAACTTCTTCCTATTGACAACTTTCTGGCAGAGGGCAGCAGGTTTTCCTCAAGAGTTTGATTATATGTTGCCCCATCCATTTTTCTTCCATCCTGACAAGTGCTCCAGTCCCTGCTGCAGTGAAACACCCCCATAACAGGATACTACCAACTCCATGCTTTACTGTAGAAATGGTGTTATTTGGATGGTGAACCTTATTGCTGCATTTGAGGTTGTCAGATGAGGCTAAAATTTAATTATTTGGCCTCAACGATAAAACAAAATGTCTGTCTGGCAGAAATCCAATACAGCTCACCATCCAAATAACACCATTCCTACAGTAAATCATGGAGATGGTAATATCAGGGAAGGATTATTGTGCTGTCCGTGTCCCATTAGGGAGAATTCTATTCACTTGTCCTGGAGATACAACAGGAAATCAGAGGAAACCTCCCAATGTGAGAGGAATTTTTATCTTA
The DNA here is from genome assembly GCF_042186555.1 of Aquarana catesbeiana. Taxonomy (NCBI): domain Eukaryota; kingdom Metazoa; phylum Chordata; class Amphibia; order Anura; family Ranidae; genus Aquarana; species Aquarana catesbeiana. The sequence continues at coordinate 881,940,178 of NC_133324.1, forward strand.
GAGAGTTGTCACCAGAACATGTGTCATCTCCTGCTCTGGTGACAATAATTTTGGATTTCCCCTCACTTTTATGCCGCATACACACGATCGCACATTCCGCCAACAAAATCCATGTTTTTTTTCCGATGGTGTTGGCACAAACTTGTCTTGTTTGCATACACACGGTCACACAAATCTTGTAATGGAAATTCCGATCGCCAAGAACGCGGTGACGTACAACACGTACGATGAGCCGAGAAAAATGAAGTTCAATAGCCAGTGTGGCTCTACTGCTTGATTCCGAGCATGCGTGGAACTTTGTGCGTCGGAATTGTGTACACACAATCGGAATTTACGACAACGGATTTTGTTGTCAGAAAATTTGAGATGCAGACAACAAGCTCCCACCGAACATTTTCCGTCGGAAAATCCGACCACGTGTATGCGGCATAAGTCTCTGTGACAGTGGTCACCAGAACTGATAGGAGAGAGTGAATCTTCTCAGTGGGGACACAGACAGCAAAACATCTTGACAGAGGGTCTAACCCTTTTCTACCATATTGTAAAAAAAATTAAATAAATATATTTTAGCTCTACATAAACCTTAAAGAGTTTGACCATATTTCCTTTAGATGCACTTCTATTTGTGAGAGAAAAAAAACATCCCAATGGAATCATTGACAGAAATATTAACCTGACACAAAATGTTAGTTCTTCGACACCCTTCAAAACTGAAACAAATTGGGCTGGTGTTAGATTTTAAAGGCTAAGTGCACATTTTTCAGAAAATAGCCTATGCAGTCAAGGTGCCCCATTAGGTGTTAAACAACTATATAGCTTTGTTGCTAAGACAAACAAATTGTAGGTTTTCACTCCTGTAATGGTGAGAGTAAACATCCAATGGTTTTCATGTCCTAGCAACAAGGTAGGACAAAAATATTGTTAAGTGGGAATTTTTCGAACCGGGCTTCGAGGGAGCCTTAATGGCCTATAGGTATATGAGAATATAACGAACAAACTGTTTTTTAATACTTACTGGGACCCCTTCATTGCATAATCTATTTTCTGGAACTAGGGAACTTAGCCCATTAAGCCTAACTCAAGCCCAACTTTTTTAGTTTTCTATGGAGTGTGGAAGAACTAACATTTTGTATCAGGTTAACAATTTTGTTAGCGTCCCCATTGGGATGATTTTCCCTCACTAATCCATTTTATGGAAACGTTGAATTTAGCCTTTAATAGGGATGAGCCGAACACCCCCCTGTTCGGTTCGCACCAGAACATGCGAACAGGAAAAAAGTTCGCTCGAACACGCGAACACCATTAAAGTCTATGGGACACGAACATGAATAATCAAAAGTGCTAATTTTAAAGGCTTATATGCAAGTTATTGTCATAAAAAGTGTTTGGGGACCCGGGTCCTGCCCCAGGGGACATGGATCAATGCAAAAAAAAGTTTTAAAAACGGCCGTTTTTTCAGGAGCAGTGATTTTAATAATGCTTAAAGTCAAACAATAAAAGTGTAATATCCCTTTAAATTTCGTACCTGGGGGGTGTCTATAGTATGCCTGTAAAGGGGCGCATGTTTCCTGTGTTTAGAACAGTCTGACAGCAAAATGACATTTGGAAGGAAAAAACCCATTTAAAACTACCCGCGGCTATTGCATTGCCGACAATACACATAGAAGTTCATTGATAAAAACGGCATGGGAATTCCCTACAGGGAAACCCCGAACCAAAATAAAAAAAAAAAATGACGTGGGAGTCACCCTAAATTCCATACCAGGCCCTTCAGGTCTGGTATGGATTTTAAGGGGAACCCCGCGCCAAAAAAAAAAGAAAAACGGCGTGGGGTCCCCCCAATAGTCCATACCAGACCCTTATCCGAGCACGCAACCTGGCAGGCCGCAGGAAAAGAGGGGGGACGAGAGTGCGCCCCCCCCCCTCCTGAACCGTACCAGGCCACATGCCCTCAACATTGGGAGGGTGCTTTGGGGTAGCCCCCCAAAACACCTTGTACCCATGTTGATGAGGACAAGGGCCTCATCCCCACAACCCTGGCCGGTGGTTGTGGGGGTCTGCGGGCGGGGGGCTTATCGGAATCTAGAAGATAGAAGAAAGAAGAAGCATTTAAATAAAGGAATTGTCAAAAACTGTCTCTTGTCATTTTTAACATTTTTGACAGTTTTTTAGTGAAATGGTAGGGGTAAGTACCCCCTTACCATTTCACACGGGGGGGGCCGGGATCTGGGGGTCCCCTTGTTAAAGGGGGCTTCCAGATTCCGATAAGCCCCCCGCCCGCAGACCCCCACAACCACCGGCCAGGGTTGTGGTGATGAGGCCCTTGTCCTCATCAACATGGGGACAAGGTGTTTTGGGGGGCTACTCCAAAGCACCCTCCCAATGTTGAGGGCATGTGGCCTGGCACAGTTCAGGAGGGGGGGGCACTCTTGTCCCCCCCTCTTTTCCTGGGGCCTGCCAGGTTGCGTGCTCGCATAAGGGTCTGGTATGGATTTTTGGGGGGACCCCACGCCTTTTTTTTTTTTTTTTTTTGCGCGGGGTTCCCCTTAAAATCCATACCAGACCTGAAGGGTCTGGTATGGAATTTAGGGGGAACCCCACGTAATTTTTTTTTTTTAATTTTGGCCGGGGTTCCCCTTAATATCCATACCAGACCTGAAGGGCCTGGTATGGAATTTAGGGGGACTCCCACGTCATTTTTTTTTTTTTAATTTTGGTTTGGGGTTTCCCTGTGGGGAATTCCCATGCTGTTTTTATCAATGAACTTCTATGTGTATTGTCGGCAATGCAATAGCCGCGGGTAGTTTTAAATAGGTTTTTTCCTTCCAAATGTCATTTTGCTGTCAGACTGTTCTAAACACGGGAAACATGCGCTCCTTTATAGGCATACTATAGACACCCCCCAGGTACGAAATTTAAAGGGATATTACACTTTTATTGTTTGACTTTAAGCATTATTAAAATCACTGCTCCTGAAAAAACGGCTGTTTTTAAAACTTTTTTTTGCATTGATCCATGTCCCCTGGGGCAGGACCCGGGTCCCCAAACACTTTTTATGACAATAACTTGCATATAAGCCTTTAAAATTAGCACTTTTGATTTCTCCCATAGACATTTAAAGGGTGTTTTGCGGCATTCGAATTTGCCGCGAACACCCCAAATTGTTCGCTGTTCGGCGAACTTGCGAACAGCTAATGTTCGAGTCGAACATGAGTTCGACTCGAACTCGAAGCTCATCCCTAGCCTTTAAGCATAAATGAACCTAATGACCCCTCCACATGAGCACCACACATGAGGAATATATAGTATACGTCAGTGCACAGGAAGGCATTAATTTCCAACTATGTGACGTCCTTCAGATTGTTTTGCTCATATTGATTTGATCAGTTGCTCAGGGATTGCTGACAGTGCATGAAATCACTCTAGCTGTGTTTGAAGGCATCTGGGAATACTAGAACTGCGTGGCCTCAGTTTATGAATGTTTCAAGGCAGATTTATTTAATCGTCCAAATTGCACATAACAGGCTTTAGCTAAACACTCAGACTAATGTAAGTGAATCAGGCCAGTCACTGCTGTTACAGTAAATTTGACACAAGTTTAAAAACAGTCAATCATAAAGGTGAAAAATACCTGTCATAAAGAGATTCAATTAAATTATTATTCATATATAAATGGTTTTCAAAAAGAACCCTAGTCTAAACTAAAACGCTTTTATACATTTTAATAACAGCTGCTGACAATTCTACATATAAACTGAAGGCTTCTTAAGCAAACACCCAGAATAACAGTTTGTCTGTGCCAACTCTGCTTTAAAATCACTAGAAGCATTGCTGTGGCTGTTCCCAATACTCCCATTGGTAACTATGACATGATAAGAAGTATTAGCAAGGCCGGATTTACCATTAGGCACTATAGTCCTGTGACAGGGGAGGCAACTTTTCCGCCTCTGCAGTTATCCATCACACATTCTTTTTTCATCATGAGTAGAGATGAACAAACTTCTGCATAGTTGATCAGTAGTTGTGCCAAACTTTTGAAAAATGTGCAAACCTTTGAGATTTGCTTTTCCAAAACAGAAGTCCCATTAAAGTCATTGGAAATTAGAACCAGGCTCAAAAAATTACAGAACAGGAAATGATGTACAATAGGGCAGAATGGTTTGGGAAGCTCCTAGCAGACCTACCTGCTGAGAAGACGGGGCCTAAAAGACAGCCTGGGCCATTTCCTTTAAAAAACGTCTTCTAGGGATACTAGGATAGAAGGGTAGGGCCTGGTTTTACTAGCAGACAAGCTAAGGGTGCTCAGGTAACAGCAGGAGCAAATACAGGGCAAAAACAGCCTTTGAGTTCTCTCCAAGAAGATTTTTGAAAAATGCAAATCACCAAAAATTTTTCTGAAATTTGGATGAAAATTAGACCATTCGAATCTGTGAAATTCAGTCTAAATTTAAAGTTGAGCTCCAACCTTACTGCAGTCTTCTACAGTTGTGCAGGCTCCTTTTCCGTACTAAAACTCCTTACTCTAATTTTACTGCACACTATGAACTTCCCACAGTCAATGGGAATGCCAGGATAGGTTGATGCAATTTAGTAGGTTAAATGCAGGTGAAAAGGAGGACAACTGCAAGCCAAATAGACCTGGCAGTAAACTTAGAATGATCTCAGAAGTTCCTTGTGTGAGCAGGGAGCCTTGCCTTGAGCTCAGCCTCACCCTCTTCTTAAAGCGGAGTTCCGCTTAAAAATAAAAAAAAATTAAAAGTCAGCAGCTACAAATACTGTAGCTATTGACTTTTAATAATTGGACACTTACCTGTCCCAGGGTCCAGCGATGCGGGGGAACGAAGCCCCGCTTGTCTCCCCCTCCTCTCTGCGGCGCCGGCAAAGTCACTGTGGGCGCCCGGCTGTGGCTTCACAGCCCGGCACACACTGCGCATGCACAAGCCGCTTGGCGCGCCGTGACTGGCCGGGCAATCACCTGGGACCTATGACATGTCCCAGATGATTGCCGAGAGGGAGGGGGGAGAGGTGCCGCAGCGCGCCAGGAGGAAGTGGGAGCTGGAACCCTCAAAAAAGAGGGGATCCACTCCCCCCCCCCAAAAAAAATGACATGCCAAATGTGGCATGTCAGGGGGTCACCTTCTCTTAAAGCGGAAGTTCCATTTTTGGGTGGAACTCCGCTTAAAGTCACACCGCTAATTTGTGGACACAAATCAGGGAGAAGGAAGGACTTAGCTCCATCTCATGGCCCTGTGGGTGAAATGGAGGTCAATATGCCACCCATCAGCATTAGAATCAAATAAAGGGTTATTAGAGGTGCTAGAATGCTAGGTTCCCACACTTTGAATGCAGAGCTACTAGGTTCCCACACTTTGAATGCAGAGGTACTAGGTTCCCACACTTTGAATGCAGAGGTACTAGGTTCACACACTTTGTTATTATTATTATTATGGCCACACTAATGTACATAACGTTTAAAGAAGCACTTTATAGGAACAGCTTTTACTGAATTGCAAATGTTGCAAAGGAAAATAGTTTTTTCTATTCATGTGTTATTGAATCTTGTCTGGAATATGTTGTCAGTAAATGAAAAAAAAAAAGATGCTTCCTCAGGGCTAGGTTGCTGATCCTTTTAAACTGAAAACTAGAAAATTAGCAAAAAAGTAGAGTTGCAATAGCACCCAATCACATTTAAATTTTCAGTTTAGGAAAAAAAATCAACCCTTTTGCATCTTAGATGTCTAGATTTCCAGACCACCTATATAATATGTGTCGGTTAATTTGACAATAACTCAATGACTAATTTGCCTACCTATGTTTAAAGGAAATATTAGTATTTTATTTGATACAAATTTTTTAAATTTAATTTTACATTAATTGCTGAGATTTTTATTATGGCTTGACAATTGTACTTTTTTTTCCAAATTAAGTTTAAATTTAACTGTATTTAAACATTTATAGCAGTATTAAACCCAAAAGCAGACATTTATTATATTTCAGCTTACCAATTCTTAAATGTGATGGCTGTATTAGCTTCCTTTTTTAGGCTTTCTTTCTTCTATTTTCATCTGGTGATCCAGCCAGTAAGTCTGTTGTTTTTCAACAGAAAAGCTCTCTTGCAAGTTACAGGGAGGACACAGATCATTTAACAAGGGTGGGGGGTGCTTAAAATGATCAGCTTTTATTTATTTATGCAAAACCTTTATCCCAAATAAAAAAAAAAAATGTTTGCTGTAACTGATTATAAAGTATTAGCTGGATTTCAGCTACAATTTATTAGTGTAATGCCTAAGCCTTTTTCTGACAATCCGTATTTTTTCTAGAAAATTACATAGAACCCCCAAACATTACATATATATATATTTTAGCAGAGACCCTAGAGAATAAAATGGCGATCATTGCAATATTTTATGTCACACTGTATTTGCGCAGCGGTCTTTCAAATGCAATTTTTTTGGAAGAAATACACTTTCACGAATTTAAAAAAATTAAAATAGTAGCCCAATTTTTTTGTATAATGTGAAAGATGATGTTACGCTAAGTAAAAAGATGCCTAACATATCATGCTTTAAAATTGCGCACACTTGTGGAATGGTGACAAACTACAGTACATAAAAATTACCATTGGTGATGCTTTAAATTTTTTTACAGGTTACCAGTTTAGAGCTACAGAGGAGGTCTTGTGCTAGAATTTTTGCTCTCCCTCTAACGATCGCAGCAATACCTCACATGTGGTTTGAACACTGTTTACATTTGCGCGTGACTTACATATGTGTTCGTTTCTACACGCGAGCACGGAGGGATGGGGCGCTTTACATTTTCACTGTCCCTTTAAAAAAAAATATGTCTGATCACTTTTATTGCTGTCACAAGGAATGTAAATATCACTTGTGACAGTAATAGGCAGTGACAGGTACTCTTTATGGAGGGATCTGGGGTCTATAAGACCCCAAATCCCTCCTTTGCACATAAAAGCTGTCATTTTTTTTTTAATTTGGCACCTTTAATGCCCCATACACACGGTCGGACATTGAGCGGACATTCCGACAACAAAATCCTAGGATTTTTTCCGACGGATGTTGGCTCAAACTTGTCTTGCATACACACAGTCACACAAAGTTGTCGGAAAATCCGATCGTTCTGAACGCGGTGACGTAAAACACGTACGTCGGGACTATAAATGGGGCAGTAGCCAATAGCTTTCATCTCTTTATTTATTCTGAACTTTATTCGTGGCACTTTGTGCGTCAGATTTGTGTACACACGATCGGAAATTCCGACAACGGATTTTGTTGTCGGAAAATTTTATAGCCTGCTCTCAAATTTTGTGTGTCGGAAAATCCGATGGAAAATGTGTGATGGAGCCCACACACGGTCGGAATTTCCGACAACAAGGTCCTATCACACATTTTCCGTCGGAAAATCCGACCGTGTGTACGGGGCATAAGGCTCCAGTAAACCAGAAGTGATGTCATGACATCGCTTCCGGGTTACTAGATCCGAGACCCCGAACAAAGCCGATTTCAGCTCGTTCTCCATGAACGTGCCAGCTGGTTGCTCAGGCCTCCCAGTGAGATGGGAGAGGATGGGTGACTGCTGAAGGAGGCGGGAGGGGGGGACACGTCCCCTCCCACTGCTGGGGATAACAGCCAAGCGGCTTCTTAGCCACATCGGTTGTTATCACAAGAAAGCCGATCGTCAGCTCTAAAAAACAGTAGAACCCCTTCAAGCCGAAGGCCGCATATTTGTGTTACGTCAGCATGAAGGGGTTAAATCTGCTAGTACCTCTGACACTCCCCTCCCCCCAGACTGACAATGCTGCTGTCCAACTCAGTCCCCTGTGCTCCTTTGTCTAGATTGGTGTCTATATAATACAGGAGGTGAGTTACTGACCAGATCACCAGGGGAAAACAGAGTGAAAAAAGCCTAAAAAAACAAAACAAATGCAGCCACCACATCTAATGATTGGTAAACTGTATTATATTACATTTTTGGTTCTGGGTTTAGTACCATCTTTCAAATTTTATTATTATTAACTTAGCTCCCAACTGTCCCTGATTTGGAGGGACTGTCCCTGATTTGGAGCAATGTCCCTCTGTCCCTCATTCCTCCTCATTTGTCCCTCATTTTGGTCTGATCTATATAGATGTATATAAAATGTACTTTTTATCTATTAAAAAGTGTTTTCCAGTGTTAAACCTTTCATCTGATTTCTAAATTGCTGCATTTGTAAATTCCAAAAGCCAATATAAAGGTATAGTAGTGGTAAAAAAAGCACTTGTGGATTTAACCTTGTTTTTTTGTACAATTCTCCTTTAAGGGGGCGTGACAAGGGGTGTGTCCTATGCCTGCATACTTTTGCTGATAGTTGTCCCTCATTCCCATCTCAAAAAGTTGGGAGGTATGTTATTAATGTTTTGGACATGCACAGACTTCTTCTTAAGAGGCATGTTTTTCAACAAAGGAATCCACATAAGAAGAAATACTCGGGCAGCTGTCATTGTCCTGGACAGTTGTTGACAGGCAAAGCCATGTGATCACCTAATAACTGGCATGGTGATCATGTGACTGCACCTAATAACTGGCACGGTGATCATGTGACTGCACCTAATAACTGGCACGGTGATCATGTGACTGCACCTAATAACTGGCACGGTGATCATGTGACTGCTAACCATGCTGTTTCGTTCTCTATGGATATCCAGACAACATTCACAGAATGAGCATCAAGCTCATTCCAAAACAGAAAGTAGCTTAATATTCCCTTTTCATTAAACATCATCCAAGGAAATGTTAGTCTACAGAATACAGGGGTTAAACAAGAGATCTGATTGGTCACTATGAGCTACAACTCCAACTTTGTGCTCATTTTTTTTTTTTACCACCTAAAGAATCTGCCATATACTATAGAAATTGGTTCCACCCCAGGAAAATAGTAGCATGATTTATATGCAGAGATGTCCTCCTTGGCAGAAGTGCGCCCAAAAACTGGCAGAATAAATGTTTATCTGGGAATGTGATTAAGAAATATATACAGCTCCCTTATCCAGAATGTGAATTACAGATCACTTCTTATTATTGTCAAACGATAAATAGTGTGAGATCCTGTCCAAAGCCAAGATCTCAGTGTAGCAGACTACATCCCGCTCTGGAAATCTTATATCACCCTGCTGTCCGCTTGGCTTAACTATGAATGTCGGGCCGGCCTCAGACACATGCTTGATTAAAAGTCGATTTATGGTCATTTCTTCTTGGCAGGTTTTTCATCCAAACTATACAGAAATTTTATTTATGTAAACGCATATCGACAATTTAAAAGGACAGTGGAAGTTAAAGAGCAGAATCATTTACAAAATAAACACCCCTGAACTTATTTAATAAGGGGAAAATGATGAAGGCCATTAAAGGAACAGTACCGTCCCATTCTCTGTCTGATTTACTAGATCCTGCTTTATTGACTGTGTGTGGTTGATATGCAGTCAAAGGGAGCATAACACAGGCTGTGTTTACTCCTCTATTAGCTCAGACATATCCAGAAATGTCAGATTTTGTTGGTGTCAAATAGGGATGAGCTTTGTGTTCAGGTCGAACACGAGTTCGACTCAAACATTGGCTGTTCGCCCGTTCGCCGAACAGCGAACAATTTGGGGTGTTCGCGGCAAATTCAAAAGCCGCGGAACACCCTTTAAAAGTCTATGTGAGAAATCAAAAGTGCTAATTTTAAAGGCTTATATGCATGGTATTGTCATAAAAAGTGTTTGGGGACCTGGGTCCTGCCCCAGGGGACATGGATCAATGCAAAAAAAAGTTTTAAAAACGGACGTTTTTTTGGGAGCAGTGATTTTATTAATGCTTAAAGTGAAACAATAAAAGTGTAATATTCCTTTAAATTTCCTGGGGGGTGTCTATAGTATGCCTGTAAAGGGGCGCATGTTTCCCGTATTTAGAACAGTCTGACAGCAAAATTACATTTCTAAAGGAAAAAAGTCATGTAAAACTACTATCGCTAGCGCCGGCTATAATGAATTGTCGGTCCGGCAATACACATAAAAGTTCATTGATAAAAAACGGCATGGAATTTCCCCACAGGGGAACCCCAAACCAAAATTTAAAAAAAAAATGCGTGGGGGTCCCCCTAAATTCCATACCAGGCCCGTCAGGTCTGGTATGGATATTAAGGGGAACCCCGCGCCAAAATTTAAAAGAAAATGGCGTGGGGTCCCCCCAAAAATCCATACCAGACCCTTATCCAAGCACACAACCTGGCAGGCTGCAGGAAAAGAGGGGGGACAAGAGAGCGCCCCCCCTCCTGAACCGTACCAGGCCACATGCCCTCAACATTGGGAGGGTGCTTTGGGGTAGCTCCCCAAAGCACCTTGTCCCCATGTTGATGGGAAGAAGGGCCTCATCTCCACAACCCTTGCCCGGTGGTTGTGGGGGTCTGCAGACGGGGGGCTTATCGGAATCTGGAAGCCCCCTTTAACAAGGGGATCCCCAGATCCCGCCCCCCCGTGTGATTTGGTAATGGGGTACGAATGTACCCCTACCAGTTCACAAAAAAAGTGTCAAAAAGGTTAAAAAACACAAGAGATGGTTTTTGACAAGTCCTTTATTAACCTCCCTGACGGTATTCCCGAGTGTGGCTCGGGGTTAAATTTCAGTCCCATTAGCGGTAACCCCGAGCCACACTCGGGATTACATTGCAGGATCTTGGTGCGGCGTTACTTACCTTGTCCCCAGGATCCTGCGATGTCCCCCGCTGTGTCTGCGGGCTCTGTCTCCTCCGAAGCCTCTCCGTGCCAGGCTCCGTTCCCTGCGAGCGTCGCAGGGAACGGCAAATTCAAAAAAATGTACAAACCATAACACATACAGTACACTGTAATCTCACAGATTACAGTACTGTATGAAATCATTTCACATCCCTTTTGTCCCCAATGCTTTGGCCCATGCCCTGCATGCAGTTTTATATGATATATACTGTTCTTTCTGCCTGGAAACTGGAGATTGTCCATAGCAACCAAAAAGTGTCCCTTTATGTCAAAAGTGGCTTTAGACCAGCTAGAAAACAGCGATAGTAAATTAGAACACTTGCAGAATTGAGCGGTAGTGAATCGTGGGGAAATTTATTTTATTATTATTATATTATCATTTTTTTAAATTATTTATATTTATTTATTATATTATAATTTATGTTTTTGTGTTTCAAACTTTATCATACCCGGGATATCTACTAGACTCTTGTTTGGACAGATTTAAGTGTGTTATTGTTAAGAATTACAGGCCTACAATATAAAACGCCAAATTTCCATGCAAAATAATTGTACCGCTTTCAACACCTAAAATCTGAAATAAGCATACCGCCAGGGAGGTTAATTTCTTCTTCCTCCATCCTCTTTCTTCTGGTCTTCCTTCGGTGTTCTTCCTCCATCTTCTTCTTCTCCACCTTCTTCTTCCTCCGCTCTTCTCGTCCTGCATCTTCCTCCGGCTTCTTCTTCGCTACGTCCGCACGATCCACCTCAGTGGGAGTATTCCACCGTGTGACGCTTTGGTTTTTCTGACACTTCTTATATAATGGAGGGCGGGGCCACCCGGTGACCTCGCCCTCCTCTGATGCATGGGGACTTCACGGGGACTTCCCTGTGGCTTTCCCCGTGTTGTCAGAGGGGGGCAGGGTCACCCAGTTATGTAAATGGGTTACACCCACTGGAATTTCGCATATCACACTTATTTTTAACAGTAAACGGAGCTTATATAGTGAAATACAGGATTTAGAAATCCGTCTGACTGTTTACATGTTGAATTATAAAAGCAGCGGTGTTCTGTCAGATTAGCAAACCTGTGACATCAGCAGGTTTGCCACTGCTTTTAAAATTCAACATATAAACAGTCTGTCGGATTTCTAAGTTCTGTATTTCACCATATATGTTCCGTTTGCTGTTAAAAACTAAGTGTGAAATGCAAAACCCTGGAGAGTGTAACAAGATGTCCGCTTGCCCCCTTCTCAGTGTATCCTTACTGTGGAGGAGTGCGGGGTGTAGCAAGATGGCGGCGAGGGAACATCACTCCTGTTACAAATTCTGCCGGGTCGCCTAATCTGGCGGAACACCTGCAGAGGACTGAAGTAAAGGTAAAAATGCAGCTAGAAAAGGGCATTAGTTAAAGCCTATCTCTAGCCAGATTTTTATTTTCGAGTTTTATACAGAATGCAGAAAGAGTTAAAATTTCTCTTGGGTGTTTCATTCTTCAATTTCTGATGGGATGCAGTCACTGTCCAGAGCGGAAGGTTGTTGTTGCGGTGTCCACCAGTAGGTGTCTCCCAGCAGTCAGCAGATCCCAGTAATCAGTCTCCACCTGGTGCTAGCTGCTGGGAGGTTATTTAGTCTTTTCTTTACTAATTCACTTCACTTCAGTGTTTTGCTCTGCTTGCCAGATACTGCTTGCTTTTTGTCCTCAATTTGTACATACTGTTTTAAAGTTAGCTTGATAGGTATCTTGTGTTTGGGTTATGGTTCATTTACACCTTCATGTTTGCCGTGTTTGCTAATGTTTCACCAGTGGCGGCTGGTGGTATTTTTTGGTGGGACGACAAACAATCCACCCACCGCTACCCCCCCCCCCCCACACCCCTGGCGATCAGGTCACAGGCACATCACTCCCCCCCGGTCGGTCACTAGCCCCGCACTTACCCCAGGCAGCTAAGGTCGCAGGCGGTGCTTCCTGTGGGCGGTGGCTTCACCCTGCATCTCCTCCCCTTGGCTTTGGCAGCTTCCCCTGCGTCTCCTCCCTGCTCCTCGGCTGCCAATAGGATCATTTCTCCTCTCAGGCAATCAGGTGATGGGTCTCAGGACCCACTTCCTAATTGGCCAGGAGGAAAAATGAATAAGACAATAGTGAATATTAGATTGCTATTGTCACACAACTGGGTGAGCTCGGGCGCAGTGCTCTGAAGCCAATTAGAGCTTAAGGCTTTAATCACAAGCTTCTAAAAAAAACAAAAAAAAAAAACCCACTGGAATCCATGCGCCCGACACTCTGCATGTAGATTAGGGGGCGGCGCCCCTGCGCCCCGTATGGATGGGCCGCCACAGTGTTTTACTGTTAATAAACTTGCTTAAAGCATATATAGTCTGTTTTACCATTTCCTAAGTGTAGCTACGCAGATTTGCCCATCCCTGCTGCTGATTCCTGGCAGTGGTACTTGAAGGGCCACCTTTGGCTAACATTTTAGCCAATTCCTAACATTTTAGGCCATAATTTAAGCTGCCTAGGGCTGCCCATAGATGCATCTTTTTTTTTTTTTTTTCAATTAGCCACTGATCGAAAAGGAAACAACAAATTCCTCCATCAACTCAAGCAAGGCGAATGGAGGAATCCTCCCCACTGTACTATATACTACAGCACTCCTCCACTGTAAGAATACATTAAACAATGCTGTAGCCACTAACTGAATAAAACATTTTCCAACATTCCCGATCAACATCTATTGAGCAGAAACACCATGGATAGTTCGGAATTCGGGTGGTCCTTGCTGACCCAACTGAATTACCATCCATCTATGACCAGGTTAAGCTAAGTAAACAGTCACATTACTAAGCAAAGAGTCTTCTTTAGTAACTCATCCCTATAGTTTTCCCCTTGCCTACTTTACTTGACATGAAGTGCCAGCAAATCTACCATATAGGCATACATATGACAATAGAAACCTTAAAAAAGACCTAACCTTTCCCCAGTCTATCCAAAACTAAACAAAAGGTTTTGTCTTGAGTTGGACCTCTTTTCCCTGCATGAGAAAATCGCAAGTTCATCTTAAAGGAGATTTGTTGTTCCTAAATATTTATTTGCTTGACAGACTGATATTGTTCTGTTGGGAATGTATGCTGTATGATTATCCAATACTCTTGGAATATTTTCTTGAAACTTTTACAGGAAACTAACATTCCAGAACAAAGTCTTGTGACTGTTGTAAAACCGGGACTGCCAACAACGGCTGATTTGTATCTCCTGCCTTCTACAAGCCAACCAAAGAGGAAGAGGAGCATTCCTAATGACAAGGTATACTGCAGAAATGTAACATAAATCACTTCAAAAGGAAATGAAAACATGTTTACATTTTTGTTCGTTTAGAATGGTATATATTGACAAATGTTTGTTTTATAACTTTTTATTATATTTATAGTTGGTATTATATATTTATATGCAGGCAGCCATACGGTATTTGCTTTTCAGATGTATACCTGTAATCAGAAAACTAGAAACATTTCTTTTGCAGCAAAAAATAAGTCAGTTTTTGAGATTTGCATATGTGTGAGCACAGTTAGAAAGACAAATAACGCCAATGCTACGAGGGGTCTTCAAAAAGTTTCTGCACTTTTATATTTTTGTTGGAAACTGTGAGGACGAGCGGAGTAGAAGTTAAATAAATACCGTAAATCATGTGCTGCGCTATCCCCTTAATGATCTGCTGAACCTGCAGCAAAAAACCTAAAAAACAAAATTGTTAACTAAAGTGATGTGCCTATAAATTAAATCCCAAGAATAAAAAAATATATATATAAGCGACTTTTGTCGTCATACATCTTACAACATCATATAGCATGAATATACACACATTTCATAAAATATAAATAGTGATACAAAAGTGATCCATAAAGTGCTCAGGTGCATATAAGTCCATGATACTGACCATCCAGGGTCAGGTTTCAGCGTCCTTACTCTAAAGATAATAAATACAAATACTGCTCAAAGATGTGGCATCCTCATATATGAATATCAAAAAGAGACTTCCATAGTGTAATAAAGTTTTATCCAATGCAAACAAAGCCCTATTATAGGGTACTCACATGGGTCTGGTGCATTAGTGCACCGCTCTATAGAATGCCTTAATAGCGCCAAGCCGTGGATGAGATTGTGTGCTCCTACTCCATATGACAGACCAGCTGCCTCCTGCATCATCCATTCCCCTCCCTTACGCGTGTCGATACAAGGGAAATATCTAATCTTCATCAGGGGGACCATTTTTGAGATTTGCATATGTGTGAGCATAGAAAGAAAGTCAAGTAACGCCAATGCTATGAGGTGTCTTCAAAAAGTTTCCGCACTTTTATATTTTTGTAAAATGTGAGGACGGGAGGAGGAGTAGTAATTAGTTGTGTCTGAGATTGTCATGTGACCAGTCTGTCTGGCAAGCCGGCTGACCTTGCAGTTTAGTATAAAAGTTGTCACGCTGTGGTGAAGATGGCTGTGAAACGTATAAATTGCACCAAAGAGGAACAGAGGAAATCTGTCAAAGGGAATTGTGTTGTTGCACTACAACGCTGACCCCCACACTGCATCCCACACATTGAAAACTCTCAGACAATTGCAGTGGGAGGTTAAAAAAACACCCAGATTTAGCGCAATCTGATTTCCACCTTTTTGGACCCCTCAAAGAAGTTTTATGGGGAAGAAGATTATGTGATGATAATGATAAGAAAGCAGTGGTGCATCAGTGGCTACGCGCTAAACCAAAAACATTTTTTGCTAATGGCATTAAATAGTTGGTACGACGCTGGCAAAAATGCACCACAAACGAAGGTGACTATGTAGAAATGTGATGTCATTTGTTTTTAAAATTATTTATAAAAAGAGTTTAAAAAAACACTTTAATGGCCCTGTAATCCTATTATTTATAATAGGATTTTTTTGCCTCCTCGTCCTCAGCAGTTCCTGAACCTCTCCTTTTACCACTCACTTCTGTTTTTTTGGAATACAGTAAGCAGTAGACCTTAGTTGCAGTCATCTGCACTACTCTATGCACACTACAAATTCCTTAGTCCATAGTCCATCTCACCAAGAGAGGGTGACTACATTCATACCAACAGTTTGATCATGAAAAACGAATCTCCAGTGTAGGCAGGTTCTGCATTACTGTACCAGGGTTAATGTTTAGTTAATACAGGTTAACCGGGGATGGCAGTGTGTCAACCTGGGTTGAGTCAATTTCCATAGTGGGGTATATAGGAAAGAGGAAGTGGTTCCCCCAGGGCTCTTCTATGGGGGTTGCAGGAAGTCCACATATGCAACAATGTAGTTACTGCAAAAGCAGAGAGTGATACCTAAACTTATGAGACCTGAGCACGGGAAAAGAGGCAGGAGAGAAAGAGACTCAGCCGTTCTTTTGGGAAGTGACAAGTTACAAGTATGCCCACCACTGCCACCAGTGGCGTAACTAGCACATCTGGCACCCGGGGCTAGCACATCTGGCACCCCCCAAAAAAATGGTATGTGGCAATATAGCGGTGCCATGCCAAAACTGTGGGTGTGGTCAGATTGCATCAACAGTGTGAGGGGCTTAAAGGGCCATATGCTTTAATGACCACAAGTGACCACAAGTGAATATGTAGCAGACAGTACAAACCTCAGTACACTCATTTTAATAAAGTAAAACTGTTCTATTGCATATCCTTTACTACACACAGCTAACCTTAAAGTGATTTTAAAGTCTGTTTTTTTTTTCCTAAATAATAAAAATGTTATACTTACTTGCTCTGTTGCAGTGGTTTTGCCCAGAGCAGCTTGGATCCTCCTCTTGTCGGGTCCCTCGCCTACATCCCTGGCCCCTCCCTCTTTCTGGGTGCCCCCACAGCAAGCAGCTTGCTATGAAGCACCCAAGCAGGCGTGTGTCCATTCATACACGTAGCCATGGCTTAACTCCGCTCCCTCCATCTTTTGATTGGCTCACTTGCTGTGATTGATCGCTTCTCGGCCTTTTGGCTAAGATCAAGTGCAGTTTCGGCTCACTTGTATCGAAGTTGAAAGGTGCCCGGGGTACCCGACAGTCGGCCTTGGGGGGAGCGTCCCTTTTTCGGAAGGGCCCCCCCTTGCTGCTATTGGCTGAAGGCTTAGTCCCCGGGCAACGAGAGGCGATCGCCCTTCTGAAGGCGTTTTTCTTTAGGCGGTTGGCGGAACTGTGGGGGTCTCCTTTTGGGGGGCCCCCATAGGAAGGCGGTCGTTCCTGAAGGCGGCTGGTGCATTTGGTGCACCAAAATGGCGGGTCGTGGAATTCGTGACTCGCTACGGTTCCTTGTGAAGCCGGGATTTACAGACGTGACACTGAGGACGGTGGTCGTGGACCTTTTGACGGGTGTTCTTGGCCTAAGGGTAAGCGACATATTATGTCTACAGGATTTCCCTAACCAGAAACTTTATGATGTTACCTTCTATTCGACCGAGGTTTGCTGGAATACCTACGAGCAGTTCAAGATAATTGAAGACAGTGAAGTTGGAAGAAAATTTGTAGTACAGCCGCTCTTTATGCAGGAAGAAAAAGTGATAACAGTACATCTCTACAATCCTTTTGCGGACATCAACCTGGTAAGGGCCTTTTTGAGTAGTTATTGTGATAACCTGAGAGGTGGTGACAAGATCTTTAATAACTTTCAAATTTGGTCAGGGAAGTACCGCTTTTTCGGTACTTTCAAAAATGATTCAAGCTGTGTGGGAGGAGTCAGAAGGCCTCCCGCTGTTTTCACAATTGGAGGAGAAAGGGGTTTTCTTTTATACCCTGGACAGCCCCGATACTGCAGAAAATGCATGATGTACGGTCATGTCAGTGGTGAGTGCGACCAGGAACTTAAATGCCGATTCTGTGGGAAGGGAGGACATGCGGCTCGAGACTGTAAGGAGGGGAGAGTATGTGACATATGTCACAAACCAGGACATATGGCTAAACAATGCGGGTCTTACCAAGCTGCCAGGAAGGAATGGCTATCCAGCGTCTTATCTCAAGGGAAAGAGAAGAGAGAAGGTAGGCAGCGGAGGCCACAAGAGGGTGCGGGAGGGAATTCTAGGGGGGACTCTGCTGATGCACAAGCAGACCCGTCTGGAGTTCCACCTAAAAAGCACCCGGCCAGTGATGTTGCGCCCAAGGAGCAGGCAAGTGATGCAGAGGGGTCTGTGGGCACAACCACTGCTACTGTTTCTCAAGTGGCAGATGGTGGTGTCAACCCCGGTTCTGCAGATGCTTTGCAGGGTGAAGATGGTGGTCCCCCTGGTGGAATGGAAGAGGAAGGGGAAGGAGGTGGACAGGCCGGTACTCCCCATATGGTAGTGCAAGTTGATCCAGGACTGGGTGCTATTAATGTGGATGTGAGACGGAGGTCATCATCTTTTCTGGGAAGTTTGTCTGACAGTGATTCAGAAGAAGAAGAAGAGGAGATGGAGAGTGACGATAGTATAGAATGTGGTCAGAGGATGGAGGGTTCTTCCACACCTGAGTTGCTGGACAATACCGGTAGTAAAAGGGCCAGGTCGGACAGGCCCTTGTCTGGAGGGGTGGAAGGTGAAGGGGTAATGCCTGAATATGGGGGTTCCGAGGAGGAATCCGCCAGCTCTCCGGTTCCTCGGAGGATGTTGAGAAGCCAGCCAGGAGTGAGTGAGACAGAGAATAGAATGGATTTTTAAAGGCTTTATTATGGCTGTATCCCTTTTTCTGTTGATAATGGCTCTAACAATAGGGTCTATTAATGTTCGTAGTATCGTGGCTAAAGACAGAAGAGTGGCTGTGTTTGATGAAGTTAGTAAATATAACTTGGATGTGGTGTGTCTTCAAGAATGTGGAATAACAAGTGATCCATCAGCAGAGTGGTCTTGGGGTCCGTCTGTGTGGGCACCAGCGTGTGTGTCTAGGAGTGAGGGGGTTGGTGTGGTGGTTAATAATGCAAATGTTAAGATCGTGTCACATGAAATTATTATCCCTGGGCGCTTGCAGATAGTGACCTTGGACTTTTTGGGAACAGGTGTGAGGGTGATGAATGTTTATGCTCCTGCAGAGAAAAAAGAAAGGGTTAAGTTTTTGGAAATATTAAAAATACACTTACCTGGGAGAATGCCAACTGTCCTGGTGGGTGACTTTAATTGTGTCAGGAGACGTGAAGACCGACGAGGGGCCAGTGGAGATGGAGGGTTGGACGTTACATCCCGAATCTTAAACGAGATTGTGGAGGACTTCAGTATGCATGATGTAGCTGTGGAGGTAGAAAAAGGAGACCTTAGTCATACTTACCATTCTGATAGGGGCACTGTGTCATCGCGGATAGATTTTATTTTCTTATCACGTTTTTTGAAGTGTCAAACTTACCAGGTTATCCCTTTGGTTTTTTCTGACCATTCTTTGATTTATGGATCTGTTAATTTGGAGGTGGAGGTGGAATTCGGAAGAGGTACATGGAAGCTCAATCTTTTGCTTTTAGAAGATGAGGAGGTTGGTGGGCGTTTTGTTTCCTTTTTCAGATTCCTAGAAGATAAGAAAGACAGTTTTAAGGATCTGCTGGAGTGGTGGGAGTGGGTTAAGAAACAGGTGGCCTGCTTTTTCAGGAAGGTGGGGGTAGAAAAGGCAAGAGAGAAAAGGGAGGTAGGGAGGAGATTGATTGAAAGAACGCATTTTCTTTACAAATGTAAAAACCTAGGTTTAGAGGTGGAGGAGGAATTAAAGGATGTGCAGGAGGAGAGGAGGAAGTGGTTTAAAGAGAAAGGGAAACGTATCATCTTCAGTGCTAAGGTACAGAATATGGAAGAAGATGAGAAATGCTCCAGATTCTTTTTCAAAAAGGCCTTCAGTCCTAAGAAGATGATGAGGAAAATGTTGGATGGCCAGGAGGAAGTGGAGGGGAGCAGAATGAGAGACAGCGTGAGGACCTTCTATCAGAATCTGTACGGTGGAGAAGATGGTGCTACCATGAAAGAAGTAAAAGATTATTGTAACATTTTACAAGGAAGTCTGGAGAAGGATGAAGGCGGTTTTTTGTCGGATGTGGTTGGGGAGGTGGAAGTGGAGGAAACGATCAAAGGAATGGCAAGGAATAAGACCCCTGGTGGAGATGGCATCCCCGTAGAGTTCTACCTAAAGTTTTGGCCGTTGATTAAAACGCATTTAGTTGAAGTATTGAGGTATTGCATGAGGTCGGGGAGGCTGGCTACTTCCATGAAGGAGGGAGTGATTGTGCTACTATATAAGAAAGGGGATGCAAGGGACATAAAGAACTGGAGGCCGATAACCCTCTTGAATCTAGATTACAAGATTCTTGCCAAAATTCTGGCTAACAGGATGAAGGAAGTGATCGGGAAGGTGATTGGCGATTGGCAGGTGTGCGCAATCCCAGGAAGAAGGATCGCTGACAACCTAGTACTATTAAGAGATCTAGCCTATTATGCTCAGTGCAACAACTTACCTCTGGCAGTAGCCGGTTTTGATCTTGAAAAAGCCTATGATAGGGTTTCCCACAAGTTTATGTTTTATGTTCTTGAAAAACTGGGTTTTCCAAAATTTTAAGATGGTCAGAAGTCTTTATACAGGTGCATGCAGTAGGGTCCTAATCAATGGGATCCTGTCGGAACCTTTGGAAGTGAAATCTGGGGTAAGACAGGGGTGTCCTCTGTCCCCTGCCCTGTTTATTTGCATCATGGAGCCTCTCCTTCAGCAAGTTCAACAAGATAAGGCTTTTGAGGGATTTTTTGTCCCAGGTGGAGATGGGTGTAAATTGAAGTCACTCTGTTACATGGACGATGTAACCTTTTTGTGCAGATCTCAAAGGGATCTGTCTAGGGCAGAGCTACAGTTGCAATTGTTCGGGAGTGTCGCAGGAATGCGAGTGAATTGGGGTAAAAGTGCGGTTTGCACTTTAAGCGGTCTAGTTGAGATCCCTTCAGGCAAGATTAAAAAAGTGGACACAATAGAGGTACTGGGAATACATTTCCAGAGGAATCTGCAGAACCAGGAAAATGCTGTAAAATGTGTAGGGAAACTGACAAAAAAACTTGACTTCTGGAAACTCCGAAAATTGTCTTTGACAGGCAAGACACTGATTGCAAAGGCAGTTTGTCTGCCTTTGTTACTTTATTTTGGCTTAATTTTTCCTTTTAATAAGAGGTGGCTACAAAAAATTGAGAAGCTTTTGTTTATGTTTTTTTGGGGTGCAAAAATGGAGCGGGTGGCAAGGACTACGGTAACAAAAGAGATGAAGTTGGGAGGTTATAATTTCCCTAATATTGAGTCCTTTATGGGGATGCATTCCTGGTTATTGCATTATAAGGCCTTTTCAAGTGGAGGGAAAACTATGAGTTTCATGCGATACTTAATGGGATGGTTTGTTGTGCGCTGGGGTTGGGGAAAACGGGACCTCACCAAACCGGTGGCTCTTGTCCCCCCTCCCTATTATGTCAAACTTAAGGTTTGGTTCGATAAGAACTGTATAGGTAACTTGGGTGTTGGTGCTGTGGTGAAGAAAAATTTAGTTAGATGGTTAAAGAAAGATGAGATAATTTCAAATATTGCTGACCTCAGACCAAAACAGGTGGAGGAGTGCTGGAGGAATCTTGAAATAGAAGGGGTGACCAACAAACAGAAAGAAATCGTATGGATGAGTTTTCATGAATGTTTGCTGACAATGGATTTTTTAAAGATTCGAGACTTGGTAAGAGATGAAAGATGTGTAAGGGAAGGATGTGGAGGGATTGAAAGAGTCAGACATGTTTTTTTGGATTGTCCTTTTGTGAAAAGACTTTGGGGGAGGTTGGTTGATTTGGTAAAGAATGTGGTGGGTGGAAGGGAAATCACACCTGAATTATGTCTGTATGGTTTGGTGGGTGGAGGGCCTGATGTAAGGAGGAGAGGATGGATCTTGTCAGCAATTGTAAAAGAGGTAGTCTGGGAAGCAAGGTGCGGATATAGGAAGGGAAGCTTCGTACTGTCTGAGGAAGATTGTGCAGAATGGGTGTTGAGTAAATTGTATTGTGTGTTATTATTTGATCGGAAGAGGTTGGGTGTGGAGGAGGCAGATGTTTTCTGGAATTTTGGGCGGTGGAGGTTGGGGTAGGAGTTTCCTTTTTAAAAGTCCTTTTAAAGTGTTTTTATAATAAGAGTGATTTTTGTTTATACTTACCTGGATGATGTAAGGAACGTTGCTCGATCTCTCGAGAGTTGATTGAAGGAGTTCAGAGTTTTACGATTCATGCTGACGGGAAAAAAAAAAAAAGAAAAAAAAAAAAAAAAAAAAAAAAAAATCTGTTCTTATCAGTTGCCAGAGGAGGCGATGTTGGCCCGACCAATAGTGGGAAGGGCGCATGCAAATCCGATGGCGTAATTGGACCTGGACAGACGGTTGAGGGAAAGTCATCACCTGTTGCCCATGGGGGCTTCAGTGGGCCTACCCAACCAGTCTAGAAAGGACCTCCTGGTGAGGATGGGTGCTGCACATGGGTCTGGCCGGAGGGTCGGGTCCCTGGCCTTCTGGCCTGGATTGTGGTAGCTCTAGCTACGGACAGTTTTTTGGGAGAGAACGCTTACTACCCCTTTGAGGGGGGGGGGAGTGGCTAGTATCTCCCGAATGTAATTAGGTAGGAGTGATGGGAGCGACGGTGGAGCCTGATGGTAAAGGGCTCTCACC
Source organism: Aquarana catesbeiana (assembly GCF_042186555.1). Lineage (NCBI taxonomy): Eukaryota > Metazoa > Chordata > Amphibia > Anura > Ranidae > Aquarana > Aquarana catesbeiana. Next base: position 881,962,596 of record NC_133324.1, read on the forward strand.
AAGCTTCTGGATCTCCACACCTTTCTGCCTGTGGTGGGGGCTGCTGTGGTCTGGGCTGTGGGCTGGGGTTGAACTTGAAAGCCTATGGAGTAGTGCCCCTGGAGTGGCAGGCCAGGGGTGCCATAGAATCACTGTGTGTGGCAGACACTTTGATTTTGGGCACCAAGGTCACTGCACCATAACACGCTTTTTAAGCACCTGCCTCTTGGGCCGGGCCTTTTGGCTAGGACCAGAGGAATTTTTTATTCCTGGCCGGAGGGCCTGGTCATTGTGTTACACAATGGCCACTTCTTCTCACTCTCCTCCACTATCCCTTTCCCCCACTTTTTATTTATTTTAAACCTATGTAGTCTGGTCACGTCTTGTTTATGTCACGTTTGTCTCACTGTGTGACGAGTAAGGATGCGGGTCCTCGAGCCAGCCCTGAAAGTCTTGGGAAGGGGTGGACATGGCCTTTTGGCTTAGTTCGCCCTCTCTCATGGGGTCTCCCTTCGGGGGAGCCTCACCTAGTACTTGGGTGGGTCCTGTTTCGGCAGGCCCTCCAGAGAACGGGGTCTGTCTGGTTTCGGCCAGATAGACCATTGTAAGTACCTTTGTCCCCGCAGGAGCCTAACGCCCCGGGGGATCAGGGAATTGGCACGTCTGTGTACCCGTGGCACTTTTTTGTGAGCACTCTTTATGTGTGTGCACATTTTTTATGCACCGGGTGAAGTTTTTGGGGTGTGTTTTGCACGCCATAGGCTTTCAAAAAAAAAAAAAAACTTGCTGTGATTGATTGACAACAGGGTGAGCCAATGGCTCCCCCTGCTGCCAAAAGCCAATCAGGAGTGCGTGTCCCAGACAGCCAAGGCTCTCATGGACATCACTGGATTGAGAGAGGGCTCAGGTAAGTATTAGGTGGGGGTGGGGGGTCTGCTGCACATATAAGGTTTTTTACCTTCAAGCATAGAATGCATGAAGAGTACAAATCTTATGCCTTTACAACCACTTTAGCAAAGAATGTGCTGTACTTAGAATGCAGTTGTCAGGAGTAAGAAATGTAAAACACATTTAGGGGAATTTATTAAAATTGAACTTCAGCTTGTTCAGCTTTAAAAATGAAAGCTATGAGCTGATTGGTTGCCATACACAGCTGCTCCAAACTCTGTCTGCTCAAGTTTTGATAAATTCCCCTAGGGCAGTGGTTCTCAACTCCTGTCCTCAGGACCCACCAACAGGCCAGATTTTAAGTATTACCTTGGGGAGATGCAGACTAGAATACTGCAATCACTGAGCAGTAAAGTATATCACCTGTGATGTATTTCAGTTATCTTGCAAACCTGGCCTGTTGGTGCGTCCCGAGGAGTTCCACTGCCCTAAGGGCTTATTCAAACAGGCGCTGAGACAGGTCCTGTATGCTGTGCCACTTTTTGCACTGCTGTGATCAACAGGAGAAATACAACCAAACAGGCTTTGACTGTACTTGTCCTTTAATAAATCTATCACCTGACCTGTCTCTCTGGTTCTGTTTGGCATTACTTGCAACAATTGCTAAATGTCCCTATTTATTTTGTGAAACCCTCCAGGGCCCAGGCAGGCTCTTCCTCAGCTCAGGCTTTAAATCCAGGCTCTTTCTCCCTGAAGCTGGAAGATACTTTAGGCACCCTTTTTCCTAGTCCATAGGGCCTCCACAATCCCCCTCTCATAGTCCAGGGCCTCCAGACACCTGCTGCCCTAGTCCAGGGTCTCCAGACAACCCCTCTCCTAATCTAGGACCTCCAGGCATTCCCTCACCTAATCCAGTACCCCCCTCCCCGATCCAGGGGCCTTTGCCACACCAACCACCATTTCCAAGTCAATGGCCTCCTCTGCACCCACCCCCCTAGTCCAGGGCCTCCTCTGCTCTCCTCTCCTAGTCCAAGGCCTCCTCTACAGCCCACTCCAAGCTCAGAGCCTCCTCCGCACCCTACTCTCCGAATCCAGGTCCTTTACCACATCAACCCCACTTTTCAGGTCCAGGACCTCCTCTACACTCCTAGTTCAGGGCCTCCAGTGTACTCCCCTCCTAGTCCAGGGCCTTCTCTGCACCCCTCCCAGTCCAGAGCCTCCTCTACACACACCCCTCAGCCCTTTTTTGAAGCCTCAGCTTCTCTGGGATGCCTCACGCAGAAAAGACATAGGCTGTTAGGGCACAGGGCAGGACTAGAAGGGAGACCTCACAGCACTCCGCCGGGGGTGCCTCTGCTCTAGGATGTCACTGCCGCTGGTTCAAGTGTAATGAACAGGTAGCGCCCGCTGCAAAGTTTGCCAAGTACAGGAGAATCAAATAGGAGTGAGACCACACAGGCGCACTAGCACTGAATCACCCCACTCCTCCCGCCCAGCTGTCCTATAGAAAAGCATTCAAGAGCAATGCCGCAGCTACTGTTTCTTAGCAACATAGCAACAGTAGCTGGAGTGTCACTCTGTGAATGCATTTCTATAGGGTGGGCGGGTATGCCTTTCTATAGGGTGGGCGATTTTCCGGTATTTGGCAAACTATGCAGTGGGCGCTGCCTGTCCATTACACTTAATTGGGCGGCAGTGACACCCTTAGAGCAGCAGTTCCCAGTGTAGGTGGGGGTGGCACCCCTGGCGGCGCCCCCCTAGATGCGTCAACCGGGACAGGCACCTCCCTGCCCCCTATAGTTTCAGCCCTGACTGCCACAGTTCATGCAATGTTCCTGGTGTTTATGACAATATTTTCATTCTGGGATGAATCCTGACGAGGTGGTCTACTCAGTTGTCATAAGGGGCCATAATTCACACTTCAACTAAACAAATATAAAACTAAGTTGGTCGGCATGCAGCTTCGGTGTTGCTGACAAATCAGATTACAGCAACAAAAAAAAGGGGGGCATTTGAAGGAGGCTGAGAGCCATAGAAGGTGTTTTTTGGGGTTAAGAACACACACCTGAGTAGAGTTTTTTTAAACCAGATTTTAATGTCACTTTAGTGCTAGTGGATGTCCCAGATTCAGAGCAGTTGTAGCTCAATGCACTTTCTTGGAAGTGATACACGTTATCCCAGCAGGGTATTTTTTTTAAAAGTCCTTCAAAAATGTTGTGCTTGAAAGCTGAAATCGCCGTTTGAAGCTGATAAATTAATTAAACCAGCCATTATTATTGTGCACACTAGGCAGGAATTATTCAATGCAAACAGCACCTTCTCATTTGTAAACTATGTTCTCAAAAATCATTTTTTAGTGAAGATTAATGGAATGCTTGTTGTTGCTGATAAGAGGCTGAATAGATGCAAAGCTTTGTTTTCCCTCATCCTGCCATAATTATGTTTTGATTGCAGAATTATGTTGTTGAAACGACGCTGTTACCTAAATGAATTAACACTCTATCCTGCAATGATATTGTTTTAAGTAATTATTTTTAAATCGATGGAAAGATGAATGTCTGGATTTGTGTTTTGCTTTGGAGTGCCTTGCGAAGTTTTTCTATTTCCTTTCACAGACTACTGATAAATTTAATTAAAGATGGTAGATAATTAATTTGCTTTACAGGCTTTCACTTTTACTGCCTGTGCATTGCAGATATCAATTTCAATTTGCACAGTAGTATTAGAAATAATATATAATATGGGATGCTTGTTTTCTTTCATGTCTTTTCTGTTTTATTTCTGCTTTGAGTGGATTTAGTTTTACTTCTTTACCGTTTGACACACAGAAAAATTAAGTGTGGGTCTCACCTATGGCACCGGGGCTAGATGTTTTGTGTACAGAGGTGTAATGAAGGGAAAACTGCTTTCAAAGCACTATAGCTTTTAAAATTAGCCAAGGGTATTAAAATAAAATAAAACATATAAACATTGCTAAGTTTGCATTCGCACTGTCTGCATCTGCACTATAACTGCAGATCGAGAATATGGAAGCCTTTTATTCAACATATCTGTTAAATTCAATGTCTTCAGCGCCAGATGACGTAAATGACCTTTGTGCTGCACTGCAGTCATATAATCAATGGAGATCACATACCTCTAAAAGCAAGCTGCCCCTGCATACATTAAAGCAGAGCTTCACCCAAAATGGGACGTTGCGCTTTTCCACCTTTTTCCACCTCCTCTGCCATCTTTTGACCATTTTGGGGGTGTGGGTACCTGGTTTTGACAGGTATTCACTCCCACTTCCGATTGGATCTCTTTGGCAGAAGCAAAAGTTTACTCCCCCCCCCCCCCCCCTTTGCCCGCAGCCATCTGGACACATCACAGGTCCCAGAAAGCTGCAAGACCATTCACAAAGCACAGAACAGCTTGCGTATGCACAGTTGGAAGCTGGCTGTGAAGCCGCAATGAATCACAGCCAGCTTCCCTTAGTAAACATGACGACACTGGGAACCCAAAGAACGGTGATGAACCAGCCTAGTTAAGGACAGCACTGGATCCCTGGACAATTAAGTGTCCTTTTATTAAAAGTCAGCAGCTAGAATATTTGTAGCTGTCGACTATTAATTGTTTTTTTTTTTTTTGGGGGGGGGGGGGGGGGCACTGAAGATCCTCTTTTTGTAAAGTTGAATGGATATAAAAGACACAGTTTAATGGAGCTCCGTATCATTAATGCATCAATAAATGTTTTTTTTTTTTTTAATACAAATAGTGTAAGTACCTAAATTTGACCTGGTATCGGCCTCTTTTAGTCCTCTACAGTGGGGCTTGCGTGTGAGAGGAAAAAGCAGCACAAGAAACCAATCAGTTCATGTGCTGGCAAGAGGCATGCTGATAAGAAGAGAAAGCCAAACGACAGAGAGATGAGCTCATCACTGTGCTGCTTCTCCTTTTATTGCCCAAACACAGGCTGGGGCGAGTCCAGAATGGCCTGGGGTTAAGGGAAGTGGGTTCAATAATGCTAGCCATCAGAAATCTAGAAACTGAAAAAGTACTGCAGAGAAATCTTTGAATTAACCACTTGCCGACCGCTGCATGGCGATGTACGTCCAATATGGCTAGCTGCCATAACCCCGGTATCCCCATTTTCATGCGGCGGTCCGCTTTCTGATAAAAGTGGTCCCTGCGGCGGGACCGCGAGATCACTTTTACCTGTGGTGGGAGAGGGGCCCCCCCCCGCCACGATCCGGTGCCCTCCGCCGCTTACCGGAGCCGTCGGTAGCGGCGGAGGCGATCGCGTCTGTCCTATAGCTGTTCCTGGAAACGAGTGAGGCTAAGATGGCGCCCACTCGTCTCCATGACACTGCTGGGCAGAAGCGACATCAAAACGTCACTTCCGCCCACGCCTCTTAAAGGCATATTTTTTTCAATATAATTTTTTAAAATGACTTTATTTTTTTTTTTATTGGATTTTAGTGTAAATATGAGATCTGAGGTCTTTTTGACCCCAGATCTCATATTCAAGAGGTCCTGTCATGCTTTTTTCTATTACAAGGGATGTTTACATTCCCTGTAATAGGAATAAAAGTGACACAATTTATTTTTTTTAAAAAAACAGTGTATAAATAAATAAAATAATGTAAAATAAATAATAAAAATAAAAACAAAAATTTTTACAAACCCCCCGTCCCGACGAGCTCGCGCGCAGAAGCGAACGCATACGCGAGTAGAGCCCGCATATAAAAACGGTGGTCAAACCACACATGTGAGGTATCGCCGCGACCGGTAGAGCGAGAGCAATAATTCTAGCCCTAGACCTCCTCTGTAACGCAAAACATGCAACCTGTAGAATTTTTTAAACGTCGCCTATGGAGATTTTTGAGGGTAAAAGTTTGACGCCATTCCACGAGCGGCGCAATTTTGAAGTGTGACATGTTGGGTATCAATTTACTTGGCATAACATTATATTTCACAATATAAAAAAAAATTGGGCTAACTTTACTGTTGTCTTATTTTTTTATTCAAAAAAGTGAATTTTTTCCAAAAAAAGTGCGCTTATAAGACCGCTGCGCAAATACAGTGCAAAAAAAAGTATTGCAACTACTGCCATTTTATTCTCTAGGGTGTTAGAAAAAAAAAAAAATATATATATATATATATATATAATGTTTGGGGGTTCTAAGTAATTTTCTAGCAAAAAAACCTGTTTTAAACATGTAAACACCTAAAATCCAAAACGAAGCTGGACTTAAGTGGTTAAGGATGAATAATGCAGGTGGTTTGTTGTTGTGCTACTCATTTTTATCTTGTTATTTTTGGCTGGAGTTCTGCTGCCCCATGGAATTCAAGACATGCAGTGTTAAGCAGTAGAATACACATCTAAAGGGATCCCTGAAGCCTTCCTTAAGCTGGCCATACATGGATCCATCTATGGGCACCCTGATTGTATACAAATGGACCTATCGGTTGACTTGCGTACAACCAGCCTGTCCGTTTTTTCCCAAACACTTAGTGTCACCGGGTGTAGCCGGTGTTCTGACATATAGTGTCCTCCTATCAGATAGTGTCCGCCCCGTACTGCGCAGGCGCAGCGCCTGCGCAGTACGGAGCAGCAGGAGATGCCGAAAATGTCCGAAGTTGATCAGCTGACCATCAGCTGTACACGGCGCTCGGGCACCTGTTAGCGATGGCTGTGTAAGAGGGCCCCTCGCGGGCTCGCTTCGCTCGCCACGCTTCGGGCACGGCCTCGCTGCACTCGGCAACTATTTATTCTAACTCTATGTCCACTTGGATAGTAGGGAATGATCCTGGACATAGGGTAAGAATAAATGCGCAGGCGCCGTGTACAGCTGACGATCAGCTGTTGAACTTCGGAGACTTTCGGCGTCTCGTTTGTCCTCCGTACTGCGCCTGTGCAGTACAGGGCGGACACTTCTGGATAGGGGACTGTATTCGACAAGACACCGGCACCGCTGATCATTGTATTCTGCCAGCAGAGAAGGCTCCCTGCTGACAGAACACAATAGCACTGCGGGAGGAATACCCCCATTAACACTGACTGTGTTGATGAGGTAATCAAGCTAATTTCACCCATGGTGGAAGGAAAGAAAATTGCATAATCTATGGCCTGCCTTATACTTTCTCCTGGTCTGAAGACATTTGTCCCTCTCTGCTGTAGATACATTTATGTAGAGGCTGCTTCCTTCTAGCAGCTTGTGTTCTCTAGTGATTACAAGAGTGCACTGCAGTATATAAATAATTATTTATTTTACCTTCTGGCACTGAAATTATTAAATAAAGCAGGTTTATAAAGCAGATGATCTCTTTGTTCTCAGTTCCTATAGATACAAACAGGCTTAATGTAAATCTTTACCCTGGCATGCAAAGACGGCTCCTAAAGAACGGGAAAATAAAAAGGCAAAGGGTTATATTTTTAAAGTTGCTAGGTTTGCAAAATTAGAAGTCCTTCGTAATTAAAATACCCATCAAAAATATTACACTTGCTAACTTCCATACTATGGAGACAATTATATTTTATAAAAGTAATATCTAAATTGAGACATCCAACATGTAAATGATTGCTTTAAGTCACAATTTGCTCTGTATTGAACTGTTTATGTACGGCATTATATGTTTTTTTATGTTTACCCATTTTACTTTTTAGAGGATAGCGGCAATAAAGCAAGCACTGAATTCGCACAATATCACATTTTTCCTGAGAGGTGGATTTTGGGTTTTAGTGACATTAAGCGATTCTGTTTTAGGTAATGTCTCATGTCTTTTATCATTCTTCAATATAATGACCATTTTTTTTTAACATGCATTTAATATTTGTAATGACAGAAAATATAAATGTATTTAAAGTGTAACTAAAGGCAATTTTCTTTTCTTTTTTTTAAAGTTTTGGATAGAGCGGAGAGGAACTAGAACACCTGTCAGTTTTTATTGCTGTCTGTGTCACCATTAGGGAAATTCACCCTCTGCATTTGTCCTATTTACTGTTATAATAGAAAATTAAAGTAAAATAAAATCCCAGGTTTTTGGGTTCTGGTGAACCTGGTAACACACTGGGATTCCCTCACTTTGGAGGGATTTCCTGTCACGTCCTGTTTCGGCTATTGGACAGGAAGTGAAGTGAAATTTCCCCAAACAGCTAAATGGCCCAATTGAATACACATAAGGTAGCTATTGTGTACTTACCAAATATAAGGTAGTATCTATGTCCATTAGGGTTGAGCCCGATGTTCGCCTGTTCGCCGAACAGCGAACAATATGCGGTGTTCGCAGCAAATTCGAAAGCTGCCAGAACACCGTTAAAGTCTATGGGACACTATAATGAAAAATCAAAAGTGCCAATTTTAAAGGCTTATATGCAAGTTATTGTCATAAAAAGTGTTTGGGGACCCGGGTCCTGCCCCAGGGGACATGTATCACTGCAAGTTTTTTTTTTTTTAAACGGCCGTTTTTTCCAGGAGCAGTGATTTTTTTAATGCTTAAAGTGAAACAATAGAAATGAAATATTCCTTTAAATATCATGCCTGGGGGGTGTCTATAGTATGCCTGTAAAGTGGCGCATTTTTCATGTGTTTAGAACAGTACCACGCCGCCCGCAGACCCCCACAACCACCGGGCAAGGGTTGTGGGGATGAGGCCCTTGTCCCCATCAACATGGGGACAAGGTGCTTTGGGGGCTACCCCAAAGCACCCTCCCCATGTTGAGGGCATGTGGCCTGGTATGGTTCAGGAGGGGAGGGGGGCGCTCTCTCACCCCCCTCTTTTCCTGCAGCCTGCCAGGTTGCATGCTCAGATAAGGGTCTGGTATGGATTTTGCGGGGGGACCCCTATGCCATTTTTTTTTTTAAATTGGCGCAGGGTTCCCCTTAATTTCCATATCAGACCCGAAGGGCCTGGTATGGATTTTAGGAGGACCCCATGCAATTTTTTTTTTAATCTTGGTTCGGGGTTCCCCTTAATATTCATACCAGACTCAAAGGGCCTTGGTAATGGACTGGGGGGGATCCTATGCTCTTTTTTTCAGTGGGTTTTATCTATATTGCCGAGACCCGACAATTCATTACAGCCGCGATCAGTTTTAAATGACTTTATTTCCTTTATAAATGTCATTTTGCTGTGGTATTGTTCTAAACACGGGGAAAATGCGCCACTTTACAGGCATACTATAGAAACCCCCTAGGCATGATACTTAAAGGAATATTTCATTTTTATTGTTTCACTTTAAGCATTAAAAAAAATCACTGCTCCCGAAAAAACTTCCATTTTAAAAAATTTTTTTTGCATTGATATATGTCCCCAGGGGCAGGACCCGGGTCCCCAAACACTTTTTATGACAATAATTTGCATATAAGCCTTTAAAATTAGCACTTTTGATTTGTCATGTTAGTGTCCCATAGACTTTAACGGTATTCGCATGTTCTGCCAATTTTTTTGCCTATTCGCATGTTCTGCTGCTAACCGAACAGGAGGGTGTTCGGCTCATCCCTAATGTCCATTCAGTTATGAGAATTACACGTTTCCCACACAGGACAGGAGACCTGATTTTCCTTTGCTGCAAAAAAACAACACTTACAGGTCTTGTCCCTTCTCCAGTCTGCGACTGAAAAGTGAGACGAGAAGCAGCAGATTATATGGGCTCATACCCTATCACTCTGCTCTGTCTTCCTATCAGTATGGTCCTTGTTAGCACATGAGCACTGCAGCACAACTGAATGGCCCCTTGTGCTGGTTCCGCATCTCCCAGTCTGAGATCTGCTGTAAAGGGATCACAAGAGGCTGATATCAGATTAAACTCAAGTATTTACACTGCTTGCATTAAAAAAAAATGTATTAATGAATACCAAGCTGCAATAGTTTGTGTCTTTTGTATCTGCCTGGAGTTCAGCTTTAATCCCCAGTATGCTTACTGTACAATTGTGAAGCTATTCATTATGATTTCAGATGTGCATGAGTCAATCTATATGCTCATTAACAGGATTTCTTAGATTTCAAAGGACTGCTGACATGACAGGAAGTCCTTTTCTTTTGTTTGACTCTTTGGAAAGGACACAAGATCCCAGGGAAGCAAAAGTTGATTGGGAAGTCTTCTGTTTATCATTGTATTTCATTTCCTAATGGTGCAAGCCTTCAGTGATATAAATTAAACATTTAAAACTGAATAAGCCAGAAAGGTAATTGGAACTATGCTAAAGTCTTGCAAGTCTTGACTTACTAAACAGTGGTAGCACATATCATATATTTTATCCATCAGATCAAGCAGGTCTGGCTAAACATTAGTACTTGCTAAACTTCATAAGAGTAGAGTACCAACAGTGGCGGCCAGTCCATAAGGGGCGCAGGGGCACCTCCCACTTAATCCATGCGCCCGGCCTCTAATCTAAATGCAGGGTGCCGGACGCATGGATTCCAATGGGGGTTTTTCTTTTTTTTAAAAAAGATGATTAGACTTGGAGGCTCCAATTGGCTTCAAAAAAGGGTGGACTGGGGGCGCAGAGCATTGCTTGCGCCCTGAGTCCACCCAGTTGTGTGACAATGGAAAATTAATATTCACTATTGGAAAACAGGTGTGTAGACACTGCAACCTTCCTACATAAAAGCTCCGCCTGGTGCTCAGACCTTGCTGCTCCTGACACCTCCAACATACCAGAATAAGGAAAGGGATGGTCGGTACTCGGACTGACATCCAAAATGGTATTTCTTTGTTAAATACATGTGCAAAGCTGTAAAACAGCCTATGCATTTAGTCATGGCTAAGGACTAACATCCGAAATGCGTAGGCCCTTTTACAGCTTTGTACATGTATTTATTAAATAATTCCTATAATATTTCCTTAATATTCACTATTGCCCTCCTGATTCTCCTCCGGGTCAATCAGGAATGGGGTCCTGAGATCCAATTGGCCAGGGAGTCTTAGGACCCACGTCCTGTTCGGCCAGGAGGAGATGGCGGCCCCAGAGTGAGGGAAAAGCCATAATAGGAACTATGTGTGCAGCAGGGACGGCTCACCCGCAGCCGCATCCAGCACTCCCCGGCTCGGGCAGTGGAGGGAGGAGGAGGGGAGATCAGAATGTCATCCTGGCCAGGACCTGTCACTTGCCTCCTATGGTAAGAAGGCCTCTGATCACTGACTTCCCATTTGTCCGTCTCCTGCCGGTGGGGGTGTGTGTGCGTGATCCCTGCCTTCCCGGTCGATTGTCTCCCACCGGGGGGGTGAGTGTTGTTGGTTTGCCACCCCCCCCAAAAAAATATTGAGTACCAGCCGCCACTGAGTACCAATAAATTCTATCAATACTGCTGATGTCCTGTAATATTATAGGGCCATGCTGGACTTAGTCCTTTTTTCTATGATTTATTTAGTTGAAAAAAAGCACCCAGGACATTCTGGCCCAGCACACAAGACATGCGGGTAGGTGTCTGCCTAATTGGATGGTCAGCAAGCATACTGGCTCCTTACTATGCTAATAGATAATTACTTAAAGTGTTACTAAACCCAGGACCATGCATTCACTATATCTGGTCTCCCACAGTACACAAGTGGAAATGCAATTATTTTAGTAAAGTATAGTAAAGTACCGTATTTATCGGCGTATAACACGCGCCAGCGTATAACACGCACCCCAAGTTTAGGAGGGAATTTTAAGGAAAAAAACTTTTAGGAGGAAAGTTTAAAGTGGTGTTCCGGCCGAAATTATACTTTTTAAATAAAAATACCCCTATAATACACAAGCTTAATGTATTCTAGTAAGTATAGTCTGTAAACTAAGGTCTGTTTTGTTAGTTTATAGCATTAGTTTGTTATGTTATAAACTTACAGCAGGCCGTGGCCATCTTAAGTATGGGCATCTGAGGCCAGACTGTATTTCTTCCTGGATCTCATCCTTGCAGATCTCGCACATGCTCAGTGCAGCACAAGCAGTGTAATAGGTTTCAGGTCAGGTTTCCATAGCAACGGCAGTTTCAGAGGAAGTTGCCAACCCCTTCCCAGAAGGCATTGCAAACAGGAAATGGTGCGATGGCCCGTGGCCAGGGAGGAGGAAGTAAAAAATGAACACAGCAGATATACAGTAGGTGCTAAAAAAAAAAAAATATATATATATATATATCCAATTTGTTTACAGTGCACAGTTTAGTGAGGGATGCTGAAGAGTTGTAAAAGTGGGTGGAACTCCACTTTAAGGAAAAAAAATTACATTTAAATGCCCATCAATGCATCCTTATCAGTGTCCATCTGCAGCCTTCCCCAGTATCTTTGCAGCCTTGTGTCATTATTGCAGCCTTCCCTGTGTCAATGCAGCATGTGTCTTTGCAGCCTTGTGTCTTTTAAAATGGGCGCCGATCGGAGGAGAGGGACGAGCACTGCCGAGATACACACTTCGACTAGACTTGGCTCTGCTCACAGTCAGGGGCGGGACTGCGAGAGGAGAGAAGTGAGCGCCGCCGACCTACACAAAGCCGAGTGTACTTCGGCTAGACTCAGCTCTGCTCACAGCCAGGGGCAGGACTGCGAGAGGAGCCGAGTCCAGCCAAAGTACACTCGGCTTTGTGTATATTGGTGGCGCTAGCTTCTCTCCTCTCGCAATCAGTGGAAATGGGTGGGACTGCGAGAGGAGCCGAGTCCAGCCGAAGTACACTCGGCTTTGTGTATGTCGGCTCCGCTCGCCCCTCTCCTCACAATCAGTGGAGATCGGCGGGGATCGGCGTATAACACACCCATGATTTTCCCCTGATTTTAAGGGGAAAAAAGTGTGTGTTATACGCCGATAAATACGGTATATAGCAATCTTGTGACTTCTATCAGTGCCTGGTTAAAACTTATAGGAGGAGTTTTCATACTGCACTTGCTGTCCTATCAGGATGCAGGACCCCTGACCCTCTGCCTGGAAAGTGCTGATCACATGCACTCTCCCAAGAAAAAAAAATATCTCTAGCAATACACACCAAACATAAACAGGTGCAGCCTGACTCCAGCAACTCTGTCTTATCTGGACATTTTTTTGGGGGCAATGCAAGAAGGGGATGATCTGTGCATACAGGATAAAATAGCCTTTTACACAATGCTGAGGATTAACCCCTTAGGTTTTACGACGAGTATAACCAGCATGCCTTACTGCATATACAGACTGATTTTACTGTTGTGGGTTTAGCAACACTTTAAGGAAGCATTGTAATAACTCCCTTCTACACTGATACTAGCCCATATCTCCAGCAGCATTGTACTAGTAACCCAAGAGGAAATGGCCCAAAAACTGCATACGTTTCCCCCACTCAGAAACACCAGCCTCATGCTAAAGGAGAGAAGTGGGAGTTCTTGGGGTAGTCAAACCACTAGAGGCAGGTCAATTGTCCACCCCCACCCTGGTAGGAGATGGTTTGTTGTCTACCTCCTGATCCTACTGGCAAGTTATTTTTCACTTTTGATGAACTGTTGTGGATTGATATCAATGCAAGTAATCAAAAGAAAAGAAACTCCAAACCCCTTGGATAGGGTAGGGAGAGGTTAGACCCTTTGTCAGTCAGGAAGAAAATAAAAAACCCAAGAAGAGTTTTTCTACTTCCTTACTATGTCTAATAAAAATAAATACACGTACACATTAATAAAAAAAAATATTCATTATTGGTACAGAAAATTGCCTGTAAAAAAAACCACTGTGCATTTATCAAGTAAAGAGTATTTTAACTAACTGTGGACATGAATGGCTTTGCTTTTTTGTTGCTGATCAAGACTATTGTGTATGCCTATATTTATTATGAAGCCTATGGACATTTATGTGTAGTAGTAGAGATGTCAGTCCTCATCACTACCACTAGTTTGCCTGCATATGTGTATATAATCAGCGTGTTCTCTTTACAGACTCTCGGGTCATTGGAGGAACTGGAGGGTATTGGGCTATAGTTGTCATCTTCTCAATATTCATCGTAGCGGTTGGTGCCTTTATCCTATATAAGTTCAAAAGGCAAGTCCAGAACAGATTCTGCAATAAAAATTACATTAAAAACAGTTGTTTTTGTTATAGTTTAAAAATGATTGATGTCCATGACCTCTTATATCATCAGCTTCAATCAATGACACAGATGAGCTCAATAATCTAATCTGTGTCTTGCTCTACTGTGCTGTACATTTATGAATAGTAAAGACCAATTATATTAGCTAGTTTAACAGGGATTCATCCTTATTTATATATTAAGTTTGGAAGTAAACAATATTTTGTAATTTACACTTCTGCGGGCAATAGTTGTTAAGGTCGAGCCTGGTATTCCAGTGTTCTTGTTGTGGCAAGAATAGAAAACTGAATAGCTTGACCTCAGATTCTGATTTCTTTTCTTAGATAGCCCAGCATGCACACTACACATTGAAGCTTAGTAGCATCCTGTATTAAAAGCTATCTGTAAGATGTTAAAGGAATTATTAATGAAAATGTATAGAAATTAAACATTTAGAAATATTAGTAGTAAAATACTTTTAAAAATAATGTTTTGGAAAAGTGAAATATTTTGCACAATTGTTGTCACAATAAGCAGGTATATCCTATTGCACACTTTACACTTTGAAGCAAATTTAAATAGAAAAAAACAAAACGGTGTATTATAAATTCTCTACATGGCTTAATGTGCATTCAACATCGAAGAAAGTGGCCATCAGCAAATTCACCATTTATAGAACTACCGTAAATCCAAACCTATAGCCAGTCTGTCCACTTTCAGGAACTGGACAATTGGACATGTTTGTGTTTGTGAATTGTATCACTAACCTTTGTATGTGAAGCACCTAGTATCATAAAGGTATCATAAGGTATCATAAAGCAATGAGTGAGAGATTTATTGAAACATTACAAGGTTAAGAACTGGGCACTTTCTGGACATTTTGTACTTTGCTTTCTGAACAGTATTTATTTTAAAGAGTCATATTTATTGCACAAGACTTTAACCCTGTTATGTAATTTTAAAAATAAGCAAAGTGCAGACTGTGGGGTTGATTTACTAAAACTGGCTAGTGTAAAATCTGGTGAAACTGTGCATAGTAGCCAATCCGCTTCTAACTTCAGCTTGTTCAATTAAGCTTTGACAATAAAACCTGGAAGCTGATTGGTTTCTTTGCAGAGCTGCACCAGATTTTGCGCTCTCCAGGTTTAGTATATCAACCCCTGTGTTTCAAAAACGTAATGGCTTCGAACTTAGGTGAGTATAGAGGGTAGGCACTGTCCAAACTGAATTGTATTATTAAGGATTTTTGTGTATTTTAAAATACAACATTAAAGAGGGTGTGAAATGTGAAAGTTGTGCCCAAAAAAGACAAGTAGAGGATAAATGACTTAACTCAAGAAACACCGCGCTTGCTCTATCAAAGCAGCTCACACACAAAATAAGGAGATTTTGTAAACCGTATGTGTATAAATAGTATAGCGCTAATATTAAATCACAAAAAAATAATAAATAAAAGTCACAAAAAGCATAGTGTCCAATTCGTGCCACCACAAACTTAGGGAGTGGTGCCAAGAAGGATTTAGATAAATATCTATTCGCCTGAAAGAAATCTGGAGACCAGTGAAGGATCAGATTCTAATGGTAGTGTCTATGCACCCCATAGCTAAATTAAAAGAAGCAGTAAGCAAAGAAGGGACAAGGAAAATGTACATATAACTATTTGGTTCACAACACCATATATTCTAGATAGTACTGGAATGTCCGTAAGTGTCTGTTTATGTAGAAACTGAAGATTATAAAAATCCAAAGTAGATGATGATGTCTCTACGTCACATAAGTTGAAAGAAGATGGTGTATAATGGTGGAGGCTTACCGGAACCGTTGGACTCACAGAGACATATATCCCTTGAGTCAGAAATGCTTGTGTTGCCACCTGGGCAGTGGAATGAAGTGTCACGCTGGACCAATATGGAATCCGGATACTGTATCCAAGGCTCCCAACAGATTTCTTTCTTGTATGATCAAATTCAGTAGTGGCTCATGGAAAGTAAAAAAGGGGCCACATAGTGTAATACCGTTTAAGAGAAATAAAATTTATTGTGGTAAAAAACGTACATGTTCCATGGTAAAAAAGCGCTTAAAATAGACTTAATGGCAGGCAGTGGAGTCTCCCGACGCGTTTCGTCTCATTAGACTTCCCCCAGAGGAAGTCTAATGAGACGAAACGCGTCGGGAGACTCCACTGCCTGCCATTAAGTCTATTTTAAGCGTTTTTTTACCATGGAACATGTAAGTTTTTTACCACAATAAATTTTATTTCTCTTAAACGGTATTACACTATGTGGCCCCTTTTTTACTTTCCATGAGCCACTACTGAATTTGATCATACAAGAAAGAAATCTGTTGGGAGCCTTGGATACAGTATCCGGATTCCATATTGGTCCAGCGTGACACTTCATTCCACTGCCCAGGTGGCAACACAAGCATTTCTGACTCAAGGGATATATGTCTCTGTGAGTCCAACGGTTCCGGTAAGCCTCCACCATTATACACCATCTTCTTTCAACTTATGTGACGTAGAGACATCATCATCTACTTTGGATTTTTATAATCTTCAGTTTCTACATAAACAGACACTTACGGACATTCCAGTACTATCTAGAATATATGGTGTTGTGAACCAAATAGTTATATGTACATTTTCCTTGTCCCTTCTTTGCTTACTGCTTCTTTTAATTTAGCTATGGGGTGCATAGACACTACCATTAGAATCTGATCCTTCACTGGTCTCCAGATTTCTTTCAGGCGAATAGATATTTATCTAAATCCTTCTTGGCACCACTCCCTAAGTTTGTGGTGGCACGAATTGGACACTATGCTTTTTGTGACTTTTATTTATTATTTTTTTGTGATTTAATATTAGCGCTACACTATTTATACACAGAGGATAAATGACTAGTCACTAGTATTGCCTGTTGTCTCCCTGCAGCGGGTCTTTTTCCCATCAGTGACTTATTCTGTACTGTTTCTCTGTGTAGAGGCTTTCATTTTGGTAGAGGCACAGGGCTTTATTTTTAAGGAAATTATCAAACAACAGCAGGAGAAATGTGGAAATCAGAGATCTACAGAAAGAATGCAGCAGAAGCAGGGAGATTCTTTCACTACAGGTCCTCAGACACAGCTTCCACTCCAGCAAAGAGAACAGTGAGCAGCAGAGTAGTGAGATCACCAAATCTTGCTTCATATATTGTGAATCTAGCAGTCATAAGCAGCAGTGCCTTAGATATCATACTACAGATGGCTGTAGGTACAGGAAGTGCAGTGCTATTTTTAGGGCAAATTGAACACAAAAGGTAGATTTTTCAGGGTACAGCTCCAAGTTGACATGTGGCACTAGTAGTCACACTTGAAGGGTAAACTTTGTCTTTGTGCCCAACACAGGAAAATGCCCGGCAGGAATGTCTATGCTCAAATGCACAATGAGAAGGAGCAGGAGATGACAAGTCCTGTGAACCACAGCGAGGACACACAGAACATCATCCAAGGAGAAGAGTTCATTGATGATGACTTGGACACTCAAACACTAGGAAACGCAAGAGGTAACCGAATGATGAATTTGTTACTTCCCAACAGGTCTATTGTTTATGACCAAAAGGTCAATACAGTGCCACCGTAAAGAAAGGACTTTGCACTCCACAGCAGCAAATTAACTGACTGACATTAATTTCACAAGCCACTGTTAGCTCTTGGTTGCCTGCGTTTGGCCACTGAAGTCCTGGGTTCATTTCTTCAAGGGGCACTATGTAGTGCAGGTCCATATGTCATTATGCTCTGGTTTCCTCTAATTTTGCTCATAATGTATTTGCTTCCATTCAGTTTCATAGCAATAGAATGTGTGTTTGGCAAGAGCAATAGATTGTAAGCTCCTCTGGAACAGGGACTAATGTTAAAGCCTCTTACTTCACTGTAATAAGCTGCAGCATGCTAGCAGTATATCAGTATATGAAATAAGTACATTTTGTACAAAATGGTAAGCTTTTAGAAGGTGCCAATTACCATTCTGTTCACACACCATTGTATACATCTAGTACGTAAGATACCAGAGGTAACCCAATGGGTAACCTAATATACTTCATTAAAAGGTTACCATTATCAATAACAATGATATTTACATGTTACATAGACTTGGCTTTAATGATAATAAAGCAATGTTTTAGCTGCACAGTTACTACTGTTTTCTGTGCCCTCTTGCTATATATTAAGGGAATGTGTGAGAGTGAAAATATAGGAGCTGCATTGGAGTAATAAATGTTCAGGTTCTAGGACTGTCATCCCGATTCTATAGCTTCACTGTTTAGTTAGTGTACATGTCCCTGTGCCTGCCATATTCACCAGTCTGGTTCAAACTATGGTACAGTAGCTTCAGTGCCTAGAATCCAGAGCTGGCAATGATCCTTACTTTAGCCTAAACCCTTAAGCTAACCCTATCACTAAGGCCCCTTTCACACTGGGGCGGTTTGCAGGCGTTATTGCGCTAAAAATAGCGCCTGCAAACCAACCTAAAACTGCCGCTGCTGTTTCTCCAGTGTGAAAGCCCGAGGGCTTTCACATTGAAGCGGTGCGCTGGCAGGAGAGCCCATTGAAATCAATTGAAACCGGAGCTATGCGAGCGGTTTTAACCCTTTTTCGGCCGCCAGCAGGGGTTAAAACCGCACCACTAGCGGCCGAATACCGCCGCTAAAACGACGGTATAGAGGCGCTAAAAATAGCGCCATTTTACCGCCGACGCCCCCAGTGTGAAAGGGACCTTAGATTGGTCAGTGGGAGGAATGCCCTCTTACATTTAACTAAAAAGTTAATTGGTGTCAATGGTTACCTATCTAAAAGTCAGAAACTGTTTATTCATCAAGGAACCCCTAGCAACCTCTAGTAGAACCCTAAGGTTCTACAGAACCCTGCTTGAGAAAGGCTGCATGGGTCTCGGAGATGTGTAAATGGACTGTAAAACATTTTGATGACAATTTATCTGCCAAAGTTTGTTGCTGTTTGCTTTTTTGAAATTTGTAATATGAGGATACATTATTCCCTGGAATTCCTAAAAACTGATGCAGGAAGATTTTACAAAAGTGTCTCTTTCCTAAAAGTGGTGAAGAATGTACCAAATTCATGTACCTGTCTAGAACTCGTACCTGTATTTGGCTCATGCTGCACCACTTTTAGAATGAAATTGAGACACTTTCGCAAAATCTGTCTGAGCCAACTTTCCTCTGTGTATATCAAAAGAGAGTTGGTCTTAACTATCTCTGTCTTTACATTTGGCACATTCAATGCAACACAAATTGAAAGTGGTGCATTTTAGAACTATCTGAATTTGGTGCTTCACGATTCATGAATTTGGCACAATGCATTAACAAGAGGGATTAATGCCAGAAATGTGGTGCAGCAGCTTTATTGATTCCCCCATTGTTTTTCTTGTCCTAATTAATATCCATGGACCATGCTAAATGTTCATGGAGTTCAGCAAATTTGGGGTTATTTCCTTGTATGGAAACAGGTAGGTGACTTTGTTCTACTCTGCTGCTTCTTTGACTCCACAACTGAATTGTTTTGTTGTAAAATCTAGAAGCCTTCCACTTGTATTGCAGATACATTTTTCCTTGGTATAATAAACCAACTTTAAATGCTCCAACCTTCCTTTTTCACTCTAGTGCAGTACATTTTGTTATAACAAGAAGAATTAAGCCATTTACCCATAACCGTTTTATTATGTTACCTCTAATATCTCTTCCAATAAAAGGTAATTACTGATATTTTTCTGTACACATTAGAGAAGGCTGCTCACCCAGGAAAGAGTTCTGCTCTCAAATTGCGATATGTTTTGTGGCTTACATTCAGCATTTTTGCTACATTATTTTATGGAATCAAAACATGAATTCATAGCTTGGTTTTATTCCTTTTTAAAGGGCCACTAAAGTTAAAGAGCTTTGCACGAAAGGTTACGAAATCCTACTGTAGTATGGAGAATTATACTTCCAGGCTTACAATAGCTCTGTGTTGTGATCTACCAAATACCTTACAGCCGCTGTATTTTATCCTTCTGATCCCAAAAATACAGTGAATGTGGGGTGAAAGGATTGTCACGTTTTATCAGCCTGAGACGACTTTCTGAATGTTTTTATGCCCAGATGTTTCCCAGCATGCTTGAAATCTATTCAATGCTAATTGTTTTCCATGCATTTATATATTTAAATTAGCAATTGAAATAAAATATGTATTATCCATTTTTTTTATATCAAATATTTGGAGTTTAAGAGATACTGTTTATTGGCTAACTTATGTATCAAGTTTTTGAGTTATTAACCCCTTTACGACAGCTATAGACACATTTTCAGTTGCAGGGCAGATAGGCCTTAATACAGGCAAAGCTATGACCCAGCTTTCACAAACAGCTCACAATCGGGATGCGGTAGGCTGTGCTCCTGATGACAGCAGCACTGTGCAGCCAATCACAGTGCTGCACAATCTGGACCCCCTCTTACCTACAATGGGTGTCAAAGCCCATTTAAAGCACCAGCTCCTGTTAGTGTAAAGGTGTAAAGATGCAAGCTTTCAGGATGCCTTAGATCCCGTCTTCAAGCTTTATAAAGCCTGTATGTCAAGTATAAAGCATAAAGAAGAAATCTAAGGCATCCCAAAAGCTTGCATCTTTAATTTTAATAATAATTTTAACTTATTATTATACAGGATTTATATAGCACCAACGGTTTGTGCAGCGCTTTACAACGTGAGGGCAGACAGTGCAGTTACAATACTATTCAATACAGGAGGCATCAGAGGGCCCTGCTCATTAGAGCTTACAATCTAAAAGGAAGGGTCAAGTGATACAAAAGGTAATAACTGTGGGAGGGATGAGCTGATGGAGAAAATAAAAGTACAGTTGTTAGGTGGAACCAGGATAGGCTTCTCTGAAGAGAATTTTTTTCAGGGATCACTTAAAAGTGGATAGACTAGGAGACAGTCAGTCAGATTGAGGTAGGGAATTCCAAAGGATAGGAGAGGCTCTGGAGAAGTCCTGGAGGGGAGCATTGGAGGAGGTGACAAAGGAACTAGAGAGCAGGAGGTTTTGGGACAAACAAAGAGAATGATTTGGTTGGCATTTTGAGACTAGGTAATTGATGTAGTGGGGGCCAAGTTGTGGAAGGCTAAGTTATTGTTAGTATTCTGAATTTAATTTGTTGGGTGAGTGGCAGCCAATGGAGGGATTGGCAGAGAGGGATAGTAGACGCGGAGTGGTTTGTTAGGTGGATGAGTCTGGCAGCAGTATTTATGATGGACTGAATAGGGGATAGCCTATGTAAGGGTAAGCCAATGGGGAGGGAGTTGCAGTAGTCAAGGCGAGCGATAACCAGGGAATGGATTAAGAGCTTTGTGTTGTCATTGGTTAGGAAGGGGTGTATTTTGGAGATGTTGCGGAGGTTGGGGCGGCAAGCTTTGGAAAGTGATTGGATGTGGGGCCGAATGGAGAGTTCAGAATCTAGGACTACACCTAGAACCCTCGCATGGGGGGATGGGTTGATGGTTGTGCCATTGATCTTTGCAGAGAAGTCAGGGGAAGGGGCACTCGGGGAGGAAATATTATGAGCTTGGTTTTGGACAGGTTGAATTTGAGGAAGTGGTATGACATCCAGACTGATAAGTCGGTCAGTAAATTAGTGATGAGTGAGGAGACTGATGTTGTGAGCTGAGGGGTAGAGAGATAGATTTGGTGGTCAATCGTATCAAAGGCAGCCAAAAGGTCCAAAAGTATGAGTACAGAATAGCATCCATTGTTTTTTGCTGTTAGTAAATCATTTGTGAAATTTAGGAGAGCAGTTTCTGTGGAGTGTTGAGGGCAAAATCCAGACTGAAGGGGATCAAGAAAGTTATTCACAATGAGGTGGTCACTCAGTTGGTTGTAGACCAGTCATTCAAGGAGTTTGTAAAGGGCAAGCAAAGAGATGGGGCATAGGTTGTTAAGATTGGTGAGGTCCAAGGAAGGCTTTTTAAGTTTGGGGGGGACAGGTGCATGTTTTAGAGAGTTGGGGAAGATGCCAAAATAGAGGGAGAGATTGAAGATGTGGGTTAGAGAGTGTAGGATAGAGTCACAGGGTGACCACAGTATTTTAGAGGGAACCGGGTCCAGGGGACAGGTTGTTAGGTGGGCATTGGAAATAAGTTTAGCAACCTCGTCTATAGTAGCATGGTTGAATAATGGAAGTGTTGATTGTACCTGTGGACATAGGGTGTTAAGTGGGGGGATATATGTAGAGTGGAGATTTCATCACAAATTGAATCAATCTTATTTTTGAAGTGATTGGCAATCTCCTGGGCAGTGAGTGAGTTAGTGGGTGGAGGCAGTGGATGACAAAGTAGAGAGTTAAAGGTAGAGAAGAGTTGACAGGGACTGGATGAGAAGGTGTTACTGAGAGTAATAAAATACTGTAGGTCTGCTTGGCAGTGTGGAGGCAAGAATTGTATTTATGGAAGGCAGATTTATATTGGTTGAAGTCTTTGTGAGATTTAGTCTTTTGCCACAGACGCTCAAGAACACGGCTATGTTTTTTGAACACTTCTGGTGTCATCTGTTTGCCAGGGTTGTAGGAGTCGGGCCTGATTCTGTGTGTAGTGAGGGGGCGAGCTCGTCCAGGGTTTAGGACAGCGATCCATTGTAGACAGAAGTGGCTAGATTAGGGCAGGACAGGGGTGAGATTTTGTCATAGTGGTCAGTAGCAGAATAGAGAAGAGAAGGGTTAAAGTGTCGAAGGTTTTTCCGGGTAATTGTTAATTGTTTGGAGGGAGAGGTGGTGGAAGACAGGGAGAGAGCGAAATGAATAAGTTAGTGATCAGAGAGAGGAACAGGATTAGAAGCATTTACCCATTTCTTTAGGTCAAATGAGAGGTTTAGACTAAGAAATTAAAAAGTAGCAGGAATGTTAGTATTAACAGGGATGTTGACATCACCTAGAGCAGTGGTTCTCAACTCCAGTCCTCAGGACCCACCAACAGGCCAGGTTTGTAAGATAGCTGAAATACATCACAGGTGATATCACTTGCTGCTCGGTGATTGCAGTATTCTAGTCTGCAACTCCCCAAGGTAATACTTAAAATCTGGCCTGTTGGTGGGTCCCGAGGACTGGAGTTGAGAACCACTGGCCTAGAGTGAATGTGGGAATTTCAGAAGAGAGAAAGTAGGGTAGCTAGGCAGAGAAGTCATCAAGGAAAGTTGATACTGGTCCAGAGGGCTGATAGATCACAGCAATTCTTAAGAAAATTAGAAAAAAATAGACTTATACAGTGAGCTTCAAATGATGAGAGGGACAGAAAGGGAGGAGAGAGAGGAACCTGGAAGGTACTGTGTGGGGATAGGAGGATTCCCACTCCACCTCCCTTGCGTCCACTAGGTCTAGGGGAGTAAGTCTAGATAAGGTCACCATGGGAGAGGGAAGCAGCAGAAGCAGTGTCGGATTCATGAAGCCAGCTTTCGGTGACAGCGAGTAGACCAAAAGAGTAAGTGACAAAGAGGTCATGAACAGAGATGTTGCAGACAGAGGGCACAGGAAAAGAGGAAGCTGGTTTTGGGAAGAAGAGGAATGGAAACTAAATTGGATTTCCAGCCACTGCCAGAGGGTACATGGTAATGGGTGTGTTGGGTACAGTTGGATAAAAGAGGCCCAGGATTTTGGGATATATCTCCAGAGGTTAGGAGAAGCAGAAGTGTGATCTATATGAGGGGACATGCCTTAGCATCCTCAGGATTTTATTAGCATGTGGGGTTAGAATAAAGAGTAGGTGATGAGTGCAGTAATAAGGAGAGGGCAAATGTGAGGGTTATAAATGCAAATTTTGGGGTGGAGAAGAGGGGTGAAGGAGAGAGAGTTTAAGCAGAGAGGATTCAACTGTGAAAAGGAGAGGTAAAGAGCGCATGTTGCAGAGAGGAAGGAGAACTAAACGGAGAAAGGAGGTCACCTGCCACGCCACAATCAAACTGCAAAAGGACCAAGAGGGCAGGGTTGTAAAGATTTAGGCAGGCCATACACGGTGCAAATTTCTTTCCTCCAACCACAAGTTGCAGGAAAGAAATTCACACGATTCCCCCATCAACACAGACAGTGTTGACAGGGGTATCAGCAATTGTCTTCTCCCAGCAGGGGGGGCGGGCAGGGAAAAGTCGTCCCTGCCAGGAGAAGACAGTGATGATCGCTAGTGGCTATAGCAGCCGCTAGTGATAATTACAAGAGAACCCGGCAGCCTGGTTGTACCCAAGTTGATCAATCGATCAACTTGGTACATTCAGCCTGCCCATTAATGATTCGAACCGTGTATGGCCAGCCTAAAATCAGTCCATAATTTAGGTAAGAGATTTAAAAACAAAATAAACATCACAATAATGTGAATACAGTTATAGATGGATGTGAAGCAGCAGTAATATAGATGTAAGTTTATCATAAAGATATTGAGAGCAGTCAGTCTGTATTCAGTTTAACTTTAATCATTAAAGTTAGCCAATTAAGGGTATCACTTAAACTCCTAACTTTATAGATACAAGAGATACAATACTTTACTCCAGTTATGTCATGCAATTCTTTCTCTGTATTCTTGTGCAAAATTATGGATTCCTCTATATTTCCCCTCTCTTTGCCCCATGTCACTCTGGGGATTCTGGTAACATTTTGCCAGTTTGGCCAGAATCATCAGTGTGACATGGACCATTTGGAGGAGGGCTATGCAATGTCAGCCAGCTCTGCAAACATAGGAGGTATTAATGAGAGTTGGTCACATGCATGTCACCTTGCTAGATTGTGAAGTCAATCCTGAGACCCATCATGAGTCTAACTCTCACTGAAATCTGCATGAAGCTACAGATATTCGTAATGTTTGCTCTTAAAATAATGTATGTTGAATTAACAAACAGCATGTTGGGAAGTTTCTGAGGCCAAAAAAAATGTGTGACTAATCTTAAAGTACACCTGTCATAAAGTGCTTGTTATCAGCATGTCATGTCTATGCTCTCTGAGTCACTGTCCTGGCACAAGCTTAAAAATCAGGAATTTGGACCTTTCTTTCTTATTTACTGCGTAACTGTTCCCAGAAGTATTCAAGCTAGATACAGCCAGGCAAATAGCATTTTTAGAAGGCGGCCAGCAATGAGAAATTAAACATTTTGTTCATGACTGGTGTACTTTAAGCTGATACGTTGTTAGTTTCTTCTAGTTTTTCAGCTATATCTAAACTTACTCTATTTAAAGTGTATATCTGGGCAACATTAAAAAATGTATTCAGTACATTTCTGTAATACACACATATTTCCTATGTTTCTTTCTCTTTAAAAAGCTGCAAGTACAGAAAAATACTGGTTGATCTGCCAGAAATCTGGTGAGCTCCTATCTTTCTGTCGTGAGCCAATAATGCTGCCTCTACTGCAGTGAAATTCCAGTCAGTGTTGTCAGCCCCCTGCTTAGTTCTCCTCCACTGGTCTACATAACTTCTTCCTATCTTTAACATAAGGGTTAGGTGTTCTGTAGTCCATCAAGAGACAACTAAGGCAGGGCTGACCACACTGCTTGGGATTTCAGAAAAGCAGAGGCAACATTGGCTGGGATGCCGACTGAGATGGCTATATTTGCTGTCCATTTTGTCACTGGCCACTCACTACAAGGACGTGGGCAGCCTGGGCTGCATAGTTTCTTTGGTTGCTAGGAAGAAGCTGGGCTGCACATCATCACTGGTTGTTATGCCGGCGCCTGCCATAACAACTAATGTCCCTTTGTGACCTGAGGGCTGAACATACACAGAGCTAAACATGCATGTATGAGGTATGGTATTAGGACAAAGTGTCTGGTATGGGAACAGAGTGTCCAGTATGAGGATGGAGTGTCCACTAAGAGTGTCCAGTATTAGGACAGAGTGTCCGGTATGAGGATGGAGTGTTCACTATGAGTGTCCGGTATTATGACAGAATGTCCAGTATGAGGAAAGAGTGTCTGGTATGAGGATGGAGTATCCGCTAAGAGTGTCCAGTATTAGGACAGAGTGTCCGGTATTAGAACAAAGTGTCTGGTATGGGGACAGAGTGTCCAGTATGAGGATGGAGTGTCTGCTATGAGTGTCCGGTATTATGACACAGTGTCCATGATGGGGAAAGAGTGTCTGGTATGAGGATGGAGTATCCACTAAGAGTGTCCAGTATTAGGACAGAGTGTCCGGTATTAGAACAAAGTGTCTGGTATGGGAACAGAGTGTCCAGTATGAGGATGGAGTGTCTGCTATGAGTGTCCGGTATTATGACACAGTGTCCATGATGGGGAAAGAGTGTCTGGTATGAGGATGGAGTATCCACTAAGAGTGTCCAGTATTAGGATAAAGTGTCTGGTATTAGGACAAAGTGTCTGCTATAAGGATAGAGTGTCCAGTATGAAGATGGAGTGTCCGCTAAGAGGGTCCGGTATGGACACTCTGGCATCAATGCCACCCACACTATGCCTCTTTGAGTTCCTGGGGCAGATACCTTGTGAGTAACATGGCCCTGATTGTCAGCTCACTGAAGGAACTGTGGCAAATGAACGAGTATTTTTCTATAATTGCAGCTTTTCAAAGAGACAAAACCCAAGGGAAAGTGCATATATTGTGGAGATGTACTGCACAATTTTATAAAAATGTATCCCGGGCATACATATCATTGTCTATAGCCAGAAGCTAGTATGTGTTCATGTTTATTTAGTGATGGCCCACTATATCTTCTCAGTTGATGTCAGCTTTACTGGCCCTTTAATTTATCTCATGCTATGCGCTCTTCCATCCTGCAGCTCTCATTCATCCTCTATTTCATTTTCCCATACACTTTATTTTGCTTGTTTGTTTGTTTTTCTACGGCCCAACCTTGGGATTCCTCCACATCATTGCCTTGCAGTGACACTATCTGGGAGAGGTGGATTGTTCAACAGCTACAAGGTCCCTTTATTGTCGATGCCTGCCAGTGTCCATTCGCAGGTCAGTGGCATGTTAGGTGGATGTTTGACTCTGCTCCTTTATCCCTCCAGATTATCTGCACTATTACTGCACTACAGAAAAATCTTGCACCCCGCCACTGTTAGGCCATCCTACTCGGAAGCACTGGGACATCTGTGATCCATCATGGATGGGGGCACTCAAAGCTCTTTTGTGTTTTTTTTATTATTGCACATTTTTATTTAATTTATTCTTGTTGTTAAACTGCCCTAATGAAATGGGGAAATCAGGAGCACTAAATAATATTGTAGTTTGCTTGGGCTCAGCTGCATCGGAGATATTGCATCTGTTGTTATTGTGATATTAACTCATTGCTGAGAGTCTGTCCACTCACAGCACACTGAAGTCAACGCAGTTGGGATTATTTTACCGGCAGTTACAAATATCTTGTGTAGCTGATTCCTTAGCCAGACGTATATATGATAAATACTACCGAGTGGTAAAAAGAATAAACTATTATAAAGTGATGCCCAAATCATTGCTGAATAAATGCTTGACAAGGGATACTATGGGGTTGATTTACTAAAGGCAAATAGACTGTGCACTTTGTAAAGCACAGTTGCACTCAGCAAGTGCAGTTGCTCCAGAGCTTAGTAAATGAGGTGAAGCTTCACTTTGCAAAGAAGATCCAATCATGTGCAAGGAAAATTAAAAAACATTTTGCATGGATGATGAAAGTCAGCAGAGTTTCTGCTTATTTACTGAGCTCTGGAGCAACTGCTCTTGCAGAGTGCAACTGCACTTTGCAAAGTGCACAGTCTATTTGCCCTTAGTAAAATAACCCCGATGTGTTGTGAAAGCTTATTTTTTGGCAGTCAGACTACTAAAACTGATACTTCACCTTTTGGTATTTGCTAGCAACTTGAGTCTTTCACTACCTTAAAGTGTCACTAAGCTTTACATATCAGCTAATTATTGACCTTCTAATCTATTTTTCATGAAAATGTTTCTTACTGTGTTTTTCTGCCTCATTGTAATGTTCTTCTTGAGTTCCTGAACCTTTTGTTTTCCACCTTGCTTCTGTTTGTTTGGAATGAGTAGTGCATGTTAGTTGTAGTCATGTGTACTGCTCTATGCACTACAAAATCCCATAGTCCATCTTGGAAGCGAGCAAGAGAAGGTGGCCATGTTCCTACATATAGTGGGACCATGGAGAATGAATGTAGCCACCCTCTAACAGGAAGTCAGATCACAGCAACCAATAAAAAGGAATTTGGAGGAGGCAGAGGGAGATAGAAGGACATTATTTGAGTAACAATACATACTTTAATAGCTTTTTTTTTTAAAACCAAAGTTTAGGGTCTCTTTAAAGTGGAACATTACTCACTGAAATTAAAGAAGAATTCCAGAAGTCTGAAGCCATGGGATTGGGCTTACCGCACCAACTTCTCTTGCAGCTTCAAGCTAGTTTCAAAAAAAAAAAGACACAGTCTGCATTAAAATATCTCGGCACATTCATCCCCTCAAAATCACAGGCTCTTACAAACGGTCAAGCATCTCTTGAATACGTGGCACACCGGACTACCCTCGTGGTTGTACCGCTGTAACATCCTCAAAATGAGCATTCTCCCCAAATTTTTATACCTTTTCCAAGCCATACCAATTTCCATCCCCAATAGCTAATTTAAACAAGTACAAAGTCTGTTTACAGATTTTATATGTGCCCACAAACGACTGCGTTTACGCAGAAAAATACTCTCAATAACCCAAACTTTATGGTGGGCTGGCAGTTCCAGACTTACAGACTTATACCATGCTACTCATCTAAGTAGGCTGGTGGATTGGTGTCACCATCAAGACATAAAGCTCTGGAGTCAGAATAGGCCCAGAGTGACATACCTCTCTCCAGGACATGAGTCTGCGCCCAAATTGTCCCTCGAACACACCTATCTCCCTCCGTTATATCCCATCTTGGGAAATCCGTTGTTCCCCGGGCTGTAGTGATAGACCCTTCTGAAACTTGTTGACCTCGGGACATTTTCAAGTCTCTCATTTCCTCGTAGTGGGACACTGGCCATCACTGTCCACGCTTACAGACCCCAATGGCACCTTCCAATTGGACTTTTGGAGGGCTCTCCAAATGCGTAATTTTTTTAACTCATTACTGCCTCCAGGGAGCTTTAACCGCCCTCTGACTACCTTTGAAGAGTCGTGCTCAGACACCGGAGTGCTACCACATGCACTATCTACTAATTACATTACACTAATCACCCCCCCCCCCCCCATAGCTACCGGCTTCCCGGCTTGACTGGCTGGGAGCAAGATCTAAACCGCAAATTCACCCCAACCAAAGACATCACATCTTGCGATTCACACACAAATCCTCAATTTGCACTAAAACGCAAGAAACTAATTTTAAAATTTTATCCAGGTGGTAGCGCACACCTTCCCAACCACATAAGTTCTTTCCCTCGGCGTCTGACCGCTGCTGGTGCTGTAGGGATGATCGAGGCACAATCCTACATACCGTATTTTCTGGTCCTGCCCCAAACTTGAACTATTTTGGAAAACTGTTTGTCACATCTTACAAAAATTCAGGAAAAGACCAATCTCAGACGACCCAGTCTTTTTTCTTCTCCATGCCTCCAATATCCTGGGAAAAAGCTTATAGGAAATCAATTATTCATCACCTCCTTAACACAGCCAAGGTGTGTATCCCTCTTAACTGGAAATCCTCACACCCCCAGACCATTGGCCTTTAGCGGCGGAAAGTGGAAAAGATAAACAAAATGGAGGATTTTGTCCTTACCTCAAGGTATCAGCAGTAGCGCTATTCCAAATCGTGGACTCTCTGGAACATGTTTGTATTCTCTGACGAGGGTAAGGCTCTATTCGAAAACGACACTGCCAATTGATCTTTTAGTACATGACCCATGGGCGACATGTGAACTTTCCACTATACGGAAAAAGTAAACTGGTTGAAGCGGGTCCCGCAGAGTCTTCTTTTGCTTACCTTTTGCTTAATGCAAATTGACCTCCCTTCTTACCTCGGCACAGGCATAATGTTTATTTTATCATCAGGTTGATATCATAAGGTGTTGTACAGCCCTTAACATCATATATTGTCTCTTCCAATTCATCTTATATGACATATGACGACTCTGTAGAATTTCCGTTTCTACCATTTTGCAACCTGTGCTGTACTATACATGTTTATTCACAAGCTGTTTTTGAAAAAAAAAAAGAATTCCAGGCATGGATATTTTATACATAGTTGTATTCATTGATCCAGTGTGGACCAATGTAACTATGTACACAGTATTGTCAAAAGTATTTAGATGCCTGCCTTTACACACACAAGGACTTTAATGGCATCCCAATCTTAGTCCATAGGGTTCAATACTGAGTTGTCCCACCCTTTGCAGCTATAACAGCTTCAATTATTGTGGAAGGCTGTCCACAAGATTTAGGAGTGTGTGTATGAGAATGTTTGACCATTCTTCCAGAAGTGCATTTGTTAGGTCAGGCACTGATGTTGGACGAGAAGGCCTGGCTCGCAGTCTCCGCTCTAATTAATCGCAAAGGTGTTCTATCGGGTTGGGGTCAGATCAGTCAAGTTCCTCCACCCCAAACTCACTCATCCATGTCTTTATGGACCTTGCTTTGTGCACTGGTGTAGTCATGATGGAGCAGGAGGGGGCCATCCCCAAACTGTTCCCACACAGTTGGAAGCATGAAATTGTCTACAATGTCTTGGTATTCTGATGCCTTAAGAGTTCCCTTCACTGGAACTAAGGGGCCAAGCCCAACTCCTGAAATACAACCCCACACCATAATCCCCCCTCCACCAAATGATTTGGATCAGTGCACAAAACAAGGTCCATAAAGACGTGTAGTCAGAGAACACCTTACATATAACATGTGGTTTGATGTATTGGGAACAGGGATTAACAAGCTGTGGTCAAGGGGTATTGCCTCTATCCAGAATTTTAAATTCAAGAACACATTGAAAACTATCAAAGCTCATCTAAGCAAACATCAGAGTAGAAACAAAACAGACATTGACACATGACCTACCTAACACTGCAAAAAATGCACCTATTCCCACATGCATAGATCTAAATGTGCCCTAAAGGTAAACTATAGTAGTCATGGGTTAGTTTATTTTGTTTTTATTTTAAGCTTATACATTTTCTTTCACTTTTATTTTATTGGGGACAAAAATTGATACGTACATAACTATGCAATAGCATAAACAGGTAGAACAGAGTACATTGGCTGTTATAAAAGGGCAACTTAAATAACACAAAAAGCAAATTCAAAGGGAGATTCCCTTAGCAGATATTAAACATTGAGCAGTGTTCATAATCATAAATAAGGAATGACTTATCTGGACAACATTGGAATGTTAGGTAATCAGATAGAAGAGAGATGCTTGAAATTGCCACATTCACGACTTTTTCAAAAACTCCCCAACTGGCGGTCCAATAAGCTAGATAAAACACAAGTGCACCAATGCAGTCATCCACAAGACCAAACATAGGTATTGCTAGTATGCGTAGACAAAAAGGTAGTCTCAGGGCAGAGAAAGTCATAAAAGAGAATGAGAAAGTGGAAAAGTAGAGTAATATATAGCGGGTGGGGAGGTGAGGAATCCATCTCCACCCCGGAGGCTCACTGCTGGTTTATTAATTTGCCACATTAGCTCTACAATTCTAAGAGCAGTTGTGTACATAGGAAGTGTGTGCAAGAATTTGTCAAGCCTGTTGTTTAGTATCGCCATCGGTTTTTCATTGACCAGCTTACCATGCGCCTGACTTTTTACTTCGTCAAGTCGGCATTTTCCACGCTTTTGTGATCGTCTGTTCCGTGGCCGAAAATATGAGGGTCATGCTTATACATTTTTAAAATAATTATATATATATATATATATATATATATATATATATATATATATATATATATATATATATATATTTATACACAGTACTGTGAAAAAGTATTTGCCCCCTTCCTGTTTTTTTTTTTTTTTTTTTTGCATATTTCTCATACTTAAATGATTCAGATCATCAAACAAATTTTAATATTACACAAAGATAACTCAAGTAGATCCAACATGCAGTTCTTAAATTATTATTTAATTTATTAAGGGAAAAAAGCTGTTCAAACTTGCCTGGACCTATGTAAAAAAGTAATTGCCCCCTTCCATGCTGAGTTATGAATGAACTGTGATTAATCACAATTTTTTGGAAAGCTGAGTTAAATTTTACTTGCCTCACCCAGGCTTGATTACTGCCAGACCAATTGAATCAAGAAATCATATAAATAGAAGCTATCTGACAAAGTGAAGCACGCTAACAGATCACAACAAGCCACACATGATGCCATAATCTAAAAAAAATCAAGAACAGATTAGAAACAAAGTAGAGTACATGTATCGGCCTAGGACGGGTTTTAAAGCCATTTCTAAGGCTTTGGAACTCCAGTGAACCACAGGGAGAGCCATTATCCACAAATGGAGATAACTTGGAACAGTGGTGAACCTTCCCAGGAGTGGCCGGATAACAAAAAATACTCCAAGAGCATGACGATGACTCATCAAAGAGGTCATAAACGAACCCAGAACAACATCTAAAGAACTGCAGGCCTCATTTGCCTCGGGTAAGATCAGTGTTCATGATTTAACACTAAGAAAGAGACTAGGCAAAAATGGCATCCATGGGAGAGTTCCAAGGCCAAAGCCACTGCTGACCAAGAAGAACACAAAGGCTCATCTCACATTTACCAAAAACATCTTGATTATCCCCAAGACGTTTAGGAAAATATTCTGTGGACTGATGAGACAAAAATTTTACTTTTTGGAAGGTGTGCGTCCCGTTACATCTGGCATAAAACGAATACAGCATTTCATAACAAGAACATCATACCAACAGTTAGACATGGTGGTGGTAGCGTGATGGTCTGGGGCTGCTTTGCAACTTCAGGACCTGGATAACTTACCATAATTGATGGAACCATGAATTCTGAGCTCTAGCAGAAAATCCTAAAGGAGAATGTCCGGCCATCAGTTTGTGACCTCAAGCTCAAGTGCACTTGGGTTATGCAGCAGGGTAATGATCCAAAACACAAGAGCAAGTCCACCTCCAAATGGTTCAAACAAAGCAAAATTTAGGTTAGGAAGCAATTACTTTTTCACATAAAACCAGGCAGGTTTGGACAGCTTTTTTGCCTTAATAAATGAAACCATCATTTAAAAACTGCATTTTGTATTTAATTGGGTTATCTTTGTGTAATAATAAAATTTGTTTGATGATCTGAGTCATTTAAGTGTAACAAATATGCAAAAAAAAAAATAATCAGAAAGGGGGCAAATACTTTTTCACAGCATTGTATATACACAGTTAGGTCCATATATATTCGGACACTTTTAGATGTTTTCAGGTATTTACCAAAACATATTCAAGCTATAGTTATATAATGGACATGGGCTGAAAGTGCACACTCTCAGTTTTAATTTGACGGTATGTACATCCAAATCGGAGGAAGGGTTTAAGAAGTACAGCTCTTAAGATTAGCCACCCCCCTTCTTTCAAGGGACCAAAAGTAATTGGACAATTGAATCAAAAGCAGTTTCATGGCCATGTGTGGGCTACTCCTTTGTTATTTCTTCATCAATTAAGCAGGTAAAAGGTCTGGAGTTGATTTGAAGTGTAGTCAGGGTCACCATCAAGTCAAGTGTCAGGGGCCCCGGGGCCCCGGGGACCGAGGGTCCCGCCCGGGCCAGAAGAAGGCAGGACCAGTAAAGGGGAGCCGTGCTGTGCATTACAGAAATGATTTCACAGCTTCTGCTGTTTTTGTGTCATTGAGCTCAGACATCGAGCTCTTTACTGCCACCTCTGGCTATTATGTGCATGTGCACCCCTCGTGTGATCTGTACTATACTTCTCAGCAACATGTCAGCTTTGTGAAAATGAGCGGGGACTAGGTAGGA
Organism: Aquarana catesbeiana; assembly: GCF_042186555.1. NCBI lineage: Eukaryota > Metazoa > Chordata > Amphibia > Anura > Ranidae > Aquarana > Aquarana catesbeiana. The sequence continues at coordinate 881,996,356 of NC_133324.1, forward strand.
AGTAGGGGTTGTGAGGGAAAGGGAGGGGGTTGTTTGTGTACAGGGTGGGGCCAGAGCCTTGTGTGTTTACAGGTTTGTGTATGTGAGGGGCTGCCATATATATACAGGTGTGTGTGGGGGGGCTGGCATATATACAGGTGTGTGTGGGGGGCTGACATATAAACAGGTGTGTAGGGGGGGCTGATGGCTGACATATATACAGGTGTGTGTGGGAGCTGGCATATACAGGTGTGTGGGGGCTAACATATATACAAGTGTGTGTGGGGGTGAGGCTGACATATATACAGGTGTGAGGGGGCTGACATATATACAGGACTGAGGGGGAGCTGAGTGCGTACAGGTGAGGTGGCCGGTGTGCGGAATCGGTAGGATGGCCGTGGACAAGCCCTGGGGAATGTTGGTGGTCAAGCTCGGGGGGGGGGCAGACCTAAAGCTGTGTAAGGGGCCCTGAGTGTGGTATTTGCATTTGGAATCCATTGCTGTGAACCTACATCATGCGTTTAAAGGAGCTGTCCATGCAAGTGAAACAGACCATTGTAAGGCTTCAAAAACAAATCCATCAGAGAGATAGCAGCAACATTAAGAGTGGCTAAATCAACAGTTTGGCACATTCTGAGGAAAGAAAAACGCACTGGTGAGCTAGAGCAACATAAAAAGGCCTGGACGTCAACAGAAGACAACAGTGGTGAATGATCGCAGGATCCTCTCTATGGTAAAAAAAAACCCATTCACAACATCCAGACAAGTTAAAGACACTCTCCAGGAGGTGGGCGTATCATTGTCAAAGTCTACAATCAAGAGAAGACTTCACGAGAGCAAATACAGAGGGTTCACTACAAGGTGCAAACCATTCATAAGCCTGAAGAATAGAAAAGCCAGATTAGACTTTGCCAAAAACATCTAAAAAAGCCAGACCAGTTCTGGAAAAGCATTCTTTGGATGGATGAAATTAAGATTAATCCATACCAGAATGACGGGAAGAAAAAAGTATGCAGAAGGCTTGGAACGGCTCATGATCCAAAGCACACAACGTCATCTGTAAAACATGGTGGGCCTCCATGTTTGATAGTGTGATAGCATGGGCATGAATGGCTTCCAGTGGCACTGGATCATTGGTGTTTATTGATGATGTGACAGAAGACATATTCAGCCAAATGCAGCAAAGTTGATTGGACGATGCTTCACAGTACAGATGGACAATGATCCAAAACACACCGCAAAAGCAACCCAGGAGCTTTTGAAGGAAAAAAAGTGGAATCTTCTGCAATGGCTGAGTCAATCACCTGATCTCAACCCAATTGAGCCCTCTCTTGCTCCTCCTGTGCCTCCTGGTCAGGACATCTCTGTGGGTTGTAAGAGAGCCCCATCCCCACCCGAGCCCAGGCCCAAGGTCACCCCCCCCAGACTGGGGAGCTCCATCAAAGGCCCCGACAGCCTAACACTTCATCTTCCACTCAAACAACTCCTCCTCAACTGGGCTGATCCTGGGTATTTAAGGAGGCCTGCCCCCTGCCAATCCAGATTGGTTGGGGCTCCTCAGAACACCACAGGCAGCTCCACCTCCCCCGCCCTCTCCACCTCTCTTTCCAGAAAACACCAGAACATTCAGAAAAGAGGTGGGAGGTCCTGTTGATGCTATCTGTGAGTCAGCCAGCACTACCCTGAGCCACTCCCAGCCTAGATCAAAACACACCCAGGCTTGGCTGCCAGCCAAGCCGGGAAGTTTTATCTACTCTCACAAATTCTTTTAGCACACTAGAGGGTGCTACAATAAAAGAAAGATAATTCCTCTAATGGAAAATAGGCAAAAACTCAGTTTTTTTTTACAGACCGATTTTTTACACAGATCTTTTGTAGAACAATCTACCTTACATGGATCAACATTCAATATGAATAAGCTGTCCCTCAGACCCCTATTCAATGTTTATGAGTACGGTAAATGTGACCAGACATGTAGCAATTTGAGATCAATTTAGGTGTGAGCGATCACAAACAAGAGATTTATCATCGATTAAGTATCAAACAATGCAACACACACACAGTATTGGTTTTACAATCAACTGAAAATATTGTTTGATGATCTGATCCGTTCTTTGTAAATATAAATGATCTATTAAAGTGCGAGTAAACTCCAATGCATGGCTTTGCGCCGTTCAAGAGAGCGCATTAGCTCTGAAGGAACAGCATACTGTGCTGATCCTTCAAAGTCCTGTGCCGTGATGTCATCATGACTCCAGCCACTCACACAGCCAGAAGGAAGAACTGGTGAAGATGGAAGGGCCCCCAGTGGAGGGTTTCGTTCTAAGGTAAGTTTCACATAATATGCTAGTATGCAATTCATACTAGCACATTATGGCTTTACCTTGCAGGTTTAAAAAAAAAAACAGCGGTTTACTACCACTTTAAAAACAAAGATTTAAAATATCGCTGTACTGACATAGTTTTTACAGCGACTCCACTTGAGCTGTCAGGTTTTTTTTTTTCGTTCAGCAGGTAGTGTGTACCAGGCTTTTGGCTATAAGTATAATATGTATGGAATTAGTATCCCTCTCCTACTCATAATATAAAACTACGGGTCAGTTGACTTATTAAAAACAAAGTACTCCCTTTTTGGCTGATATCCTATTTTATAGCTGCCATCCACCACAAAAAAAACAAAAACCCATTTCATTTGTTCAGCGAATGATAGATAAACACTCCAGACACCTGTATTATGGAGCTTATGTTTTTTGGTAGTGCAGGCAACTCTCCCCCATCGTCTTGTGGTTTATTTCCCTATCCCTTGTTCTGCAGTCCACTGATTTTATAATGATCCTGTTCATGCGCATATGCAGCATTGCATTAAAAAGCTGGTGCTTCCTTGACCCAAAGGTTTACATCTATGCAGCTGCAGTTGATGCGTTTTTCGTATACCAGACTCGAAAGGGGGAGGACCCCATGCTGTTTTTTCTTGATGAAAAAAAATGGGGGGAAAGCAGGTCCGGTATGGATTTTGAGGGGAACACCATGTTAAAATGAAAAAAATGGTGTGGGTCCCCCCCAAATCCATACCCAGATCCATACCCCGTTGTGATCTGCGAGCCGACGTGTCTCGCTCGATTCACAGTGCCGAGCTCCGTTCCCTGCGAGCGTTTCGACGTACGGGGACGGAGTTCAGCGCCAAATTTAAAAAGTAAAACACACAGTACAGATACAGTATACTGTAATCTTACAGATTACAGTACTGTATCAAATAATTACACATCCCCTTTTGTCCCTAGTGGTTTCTCCAGTGCCCTGCATGCAGTTTTATATTATAAAAACTGTTCTTTCTGCCTGGAAACTGGAGATTGTCCATAGCAACCAAAACTGTCCCTTTACATCAAAAGTGGTTTGCCATGATAAATTAGAATCACTTACAGAATTGAGCGATAGTGATTTGTGGGGAAATCCATCATCAAACACTAAAAAGTAATGACAGTGACAATTCTGCAACTGAGCAAATTTCAGTGTTTTTGATTTGATTATATTATTGAATAATTTTTATTATTATTATTATTATATTATTATTTGGTATAATTATTTATAGTTATTTATTATATTATAATTTATGATTTCATTTTTCAAAATTTATCATACCCGGGATGTCTACTAAACTCTGGTTTGGACAGATTTAAGTGAATTATTCCTAAGAATTACAGGCCTACAATATAAAACGCCAAATTTCCATGCAAAATAATTGTACCACTTTCAACACCTAAAATCTGAAATAATCATACCGCCAGGGAGGATAAACGCAGGCCAGCAGGTCAGGAAAGGGAGGGGACAAGCAAGCGCCCCCTCTGAAACATACCAGGCCACATGCCGTCAACATGGGGGAGGCAGCTTTGGGTCAGGGAGGCTCTGACAGCTGACTGCTGATGACTCATCGGTTGTTAAGGACACGGCAGCCGGCTTCCCGGCCCGCTCCTTAACAACCAGCTGTACACAGTTTGTTATGATTCCCCAACTCCTGTAATATCATTTGTCACATGGGGTTTCAAGGAAGTCCACATAAACACAGAGTGAGAGCGAGTGCCTATGCTGTCATCCTGGCAGAGGTGCTCTTCACATCTCAGCATTGCAAGGTACAGAGAATATGCAATGGATTGTGCATGTGCTAGTGATGTTACCAGGAAAAAAAAGGAGTACATGGTACAAAGTTGACTTTATTTCAGCTTTAAGACAGAGTATCTACACTGAGCCACTGACAGCTCCCTCTAGGACAGGGGTGACCAACCAGTGGCCCGTGGAGCCCTCTGATGTGGCCTGCGACCTCCTGCTCTGGGATGGCTGGTTGGCAAGCCTAGATCGTGGGTTCCCGACCCGCTATACCCGAGCATCAGTGTTGTGAATGAAGCCGGCGGTAGAGAAAGCAAGCGGCTGTGGAGCAGAGCCGCATAAGCCAATGCTTCCTGTATAGCACCGCCTCCTGTCACAGGCGGAGTGATACCAATTGCACTCTGCCTGGGACAGCAACAGCTGACGATACCTGAATGGAAGACTGTTATTAAAGGTAAGTTTAATACTACAATCACAGTGTGTATATATGGGCATATCTGTTCTGTAGTGGTTACCGGGCTGCCTTCAAACCGATCTGCAGGTGCAATGAGCCATAGACTTCTGTTATCACCTGCGGGTTTGGTCCCGCTACACCTGCAGGATATAATAGAAGTCTATGGCAAAGTGCAGCTAACCTGCAGGAAATCCACAGGTGCACTGCTCTGCACCCGCAGTGTGGGTAAAAGGCAGCGCATCAGTGTGAAAGGAGCCTTAGGACCCTTTCACGCGATCGGTCCGACCCAATCAGACCCTCCATTCATATCTATGGAGCAGCAATTGTGTCCGTTTACACCCGCCTACCTCCAATCCGATCCGCTAACAAAAAAAAACAGAAGGGGATCTGTCCCATTCCATCTGGGGGGATCGGATTGGAGAGCCCAATAAGTAGAGTGGACTGTGTCACTGTGTCCGTGTCCGCTCTGCATATGCGGAGTGGACACAGACCTGTCATCCACCTACTCCGCTCATTGTGGCCCCCGACTGGTTACCAAGTCGCTTAAGTGGCCCTCGCTCTTCAAAAGGTTGGGCACCCCTACTCTAGTAGCTATTCTGTGAATTTCTATATTCACTGCAAGTAAATTGCATAGCAAAGTTGTAAAGGAAAGCACTGAACTAACATCAGAAAATACTTTCTCACTAGACATACACTGTACTGGTCAAGGGAACAGAAAACGGATATATTGTCCAGAATATTACAATCCATATAAACGGTCAGACAACTGCCAAAAACTGAAATATTAGTAATTGGTGGAAAGGGACTATTCTCTTCCTTCTAAATGCATCTCTTCAAATAAGAGTTTACCTTTTTTACCACTCCAAAAAAATGACTGTCACAAAATAGAGTGAGAACGATGTGGTTGATAGACATAATGATTTCTCTCTCTTCTTTATTCACAGGTAATCACTCAGGAGTGGTTTTAAGTATCAACTCTAGAGAAATGCACAATTATCTTGTTAGCTGATGTTTACAGAAGGAGACAAACATTGTACAGACTCTTCTCTAAATTGTAATATTGTTCCCTGGTGAACGGCCAGCTTGGGAATACTCGGACTGTAACAGCAATCGGAGAAGTTTGTTTCTAACCTGTCCTGAAGATACGTATTGTCCGCTACTACAGGAGAGCGATCCAACCGCTGATGTGTATTAAAGACTCGTTTTCATACAAGCAGCAGTTGTTACATCTCATATTCAAGTAGTAGCCAATTTGTAACCCAAGACACAACTTTTGTGTTCTATTCATATTATGTGTACACTTTATTACATTTTCATTTTATCTAGAGATATTTTTTCCAAAATTCAAGTTTACTTTAGAATAATGGAATTTCCATCGTTTGACTGGAAGGCGGTTGGAAGGAATGTGCCCTGGAAAAGAGAGGAAGATCCGGAACTTGTACTTAGTGCATATGGCCCTTTTGTGAGCTTAGCCATTGTACAGGAATCATGGTCATTAATCAACAGATTGGCTGACCACTTTTATACACCCCAGACTGATTCCATTAATTACATTTCTGGGCTTGCTAAAAGTATTTTACTTAAAACGGAACTTTACCCATAAACAACTTGATAAAAATGTTCTTTAGCAAGGAACATACATTCCACATTAACAATTATGCTACCAAAATGAGTGTGTGCTGTAAATTGTCTCCAGCATCGCTCCTGTTTCTTCTTGCCAGAGGCTGCCATTTTGCTGAAGCCCAGAGCCCCTGAACAGCAGTAAATCATAAAGTGGAACTAAATCCATCGATTTAATGGTTTCAAAAAACAGGTACATTCCTGTAGTGCTGAAATTGCTAACTTCACATTTGCTTGTGCTCTCAACCAAACCATCAAATGGCTGGTGTCATAACTGATCATATGTGCAAAACCATGGTAGTTTGCAGATCAAACAGAAGCAGCTTCCTTGGCTGAAAAGGATAGGAGGGTTTAATTCCGCTTTAAGGCTGTCAGCAGATTGGCCTCTTCAAACTCAGCAGTGCCTAAAAATAGAGAGCAACTGAGCATGTGCAGAGGAGGGTGAGACAGTGTATTACTGGATTTTAAACAGTATAGACACTTTTTTTAAAGGTTTACATAGCTATACCTGCAAAAGGGGCCTGAGGTCATCTAGCAGGACCTCATTTTCTGACTAAAGTTCCATTTTAACAGCAGCAGGTCATGAAAGGATTGATCAATGGTGGAGCTTAATGTTTCCAGACTTTACTTTTACATTAAGTAATGATATTGGTTTATATGTTTTTCTTTTAACTTTTTCAGTTAACTGTTTGTCCTAATTATTGGCATCAAAGCAAGGAAATCAATCCAGTATTTTTGTTTTTTCAAACAAGAATGCTTCATATAAAAGCTACTTAACATTTACAGGAAAACAATGCAAGACATACAGAGTGCTGCAAATAAATCCAGAACTGGTTTAGAGGCACTCACGGGTCTTGCAGAGGAGAAAGATTAAAAACAGCAGTGTTTTATTGTCAACGTTTTGATGAAGCTCAGTGCTACACATATGCATACATGTCCATGCTATCTAGTCTGTATGCAAATGGATATATTAAAAGTCATTGAGCTTCTGTTATAGCTGGTCCCCAATTTCCTTATTTAACAGGATTTCCCTTCACCATGAGACAACACTAAAATTGCACTACAAGAGAGATGAACTGCCAAGGTTAAAAAAAAATTTCCTCCTAAACTTTTTAATAAGGACATTGTAGGCCAGATATAACAGAAGTTACATAACTGTTAATGTATTTCTATTGTATCCAGATAGTATTTGCATGCATATATATGCATATTTACTCTGTATACCGTTTACTGTTTTCCTAGAACTGTAGTTTGTATAAGCAGCATTCTTACTTACTAAATGCACATTAATGTACTACTGGGTTAGTTTCCTTGCTTTAATGCAAATAATTAAGACAGCAGTTAACCGACAAAAAAAAGATACAAACAAAACATTATATTAAAATGAAATTCTGGCCAAACATTGAAAACACCAATTGTCCAGTAATTTTGATTAGTTTTGGATAGTGAGGTAGTTTAAAAACCAGTGAGATAAAATCCTGACAGGGGGTTTAACTTTGCCTCACTCTAGCTGGTGTTTGTGGGTTGTGATAATTATGAACTGCCTCCTTCACACTTACGCATTGTGGTAATAAGAATGGCACCCCTATGCACAAGTACAGTAAGTGCCAACATACCTGCACTGTAGCGCACATAAATTGTGGTGCATGCCAATAAAAAATGGTACTCGTCAGTTTTTTAACCATTGCTGTGCGTTAACAGCCCATTCAAAATTAATAGGCTACTTTATTGCATTAATTTTCATGCAGTATTGATCTGCAACTGTGACTAATAATTGGAGCAGCATAAAGTTTCTAATATTCTTAGTGTGCTATCATCCCAAAATGACATCAAAAGAAGGAAATGTAGAAAAGGGAACTTTAAATATAGCAATATACACATCTTGAAGAGGAAAATAAATGTAAAACGACTACGTTTTATTAAAACATAGAATAATATACATCAAATTGATCTGATTGCTATACATACCTCACAGTTTTATAAGTGTGAACAGCATGAGAATGGCCACCTCAATTATAGATACTAAGATATATTATAATCACAGGTCGATGCTTTTTGCGAATTTCCTCTGCTTCTTCGGGACCACAGTGATAGATGATTGTAGTTATACAATACATTCTGGTCTTCACACTTTTAAATAACATATTCAAATTACAATTTTCCAAAATAAACCCTAAAAAAAGGGCATTAAAGTGACCTCAAAAAGGTACTGCTTTCAAATAGGACACTTCCCATTTGACCATGGATCTTAAACACTGGATCACTGCGTATCAAAGATGGAGTGGCCACCCGTTGGCCCTTCTATAAAGGCTGCCAGATGGAAATGCATTTCCATCTGCTATGTTCTAAGTACCCTTTTATACAATTTCTTCTAAAGATCTGCAACTGCGTGTAAAAGAGACCTACAAATCTTTATTGGGGCAGCTCTGTAGTCCTTGGAAACATGAAATTGGAGTAAGAGCAAAACATATTTACCTGTATAGTCTCTGCTAGTAAGACAATGGTAATTTTCTGCTCACAACAAATGAAATAGTATAGCAGGATTTTTTTACATGATGATAAATACATTGCTATAGATTGTAGCCCAAACAAAAGAACCATCCATTGATAATTTACTGAGTTTTTCACTTTTTCTATAGACACTTTACGGAATCTACATATGAAATGGAGCCAGACAGCACAGCTGTTGCCTGCCTTTGCTGAGGCTCCTATTAGGCTGGGGGGGTCACAATTGTCTGAGCCAGCACCAGTTCCAGGGCAGAAGATATTGGGGCACCTCTCCTCTGACAGGTTCTGTTAAAGTAGACCTTTCCTTAGAGCAATATGGGGCTGTCATTGCTTTCTGATAAAGCGGGTTACCTGGCTCTTATGCTAATCTCAATAATAACCTAAAAAATCTGAATAATGATTAATCTGAGTAATAATAATAAGCGAAGGAGATGAGGTAATGTGTATGTTAAACTTGGCTCCTATATTTTATACAGCTGATCCATTTCTTTTAACCTCCCTGGCGGTATGATTATTTCTGATTTTAGGTGCTGAAAGCGGTACAATTATTTTGCATGGAAATTTGGCGTTTTATATTGTAGGCCTGTAATTCTTAACAATAACACACTTAAATCTGTCCAAACAAGAGTCTAGTAGATATCCCGGGTATGATAAAGTTTGAAACACAAAAACATAAATTATAATATAATTAAAAAAAAAATAATAATTAAAAAAAATAAAAATAAATAGTAATAAAATAAATTTCCACACGATTCACTATCGCTCAATTCTGCAAGTGTTCTAATTTACTATCGATGTTTTCTAGCTGGTCTAAAGCCATTTTTGACGTAAAGGGACACTTTTTGGTTGCTATGGACAATCTCCAGTTTCCAGGCAGAAAGAACAGTATATGCAATATAAAACTGCATGCAGGGCATGGGCCAGAGCACTGGGGACAAAAGGGATGTGAAATGATGTCATACAGTACTGTAATCTGTAAGATTACAGTACTGTATGTGTTATGCTTTTTACATTTTTTGAATTTGCCGCCAGGCTCCGCCCCCGTTCGTCGCGCCGCTCGCAGGGAACGGAGCCTGGCACGGAGAGGCTTCGGAGGAGGACGGAGCCCTCGGACACTGCGGGGGACATCGCAGGATCCCGGGGACAAGGTAAGTAAAGCCGCCCCAGGATCCTGCAATGCGATCCCGAGTGTGGCTCGGGGTTACCGCTAATGGTACTGAATTTTAACCCCGAGCCACACTCGGGAATACCGCCAGGGAGGCTACATACTTTGTCCCAAAAAGGCAAGTTTCCATCAGACTGCGCCTTCAACTCTTTATATTACTGGCGAGTGACAGCCCCATAGAGGTCTGTGAGCAGGTCTCTATTTTTTTAGATTTGGATAGAGTAGTGAAGCTTTACCACCACTGCCATGTTTTAATTGCTGTCTGCGTCCCGGTTAGTGAGATTTACTCTGATTTTCTGGATCGCCATTATTACTGGGAATGAAAGTGAGGGTAAATAAAACATTTTGATTTGTCAGCAGAACAGGAATAAAGGAGAAATCTTCCATTGGAGACACTTGGTCCAGGGACAGCTATCTAATGCTGCATACACACGGTCCGAATTTCCATCAAAAAAAGTGTGATGGGAGCTTTTGGTCGGATATTCCGACCGTGTGTATGCTCCATCCAACTTTTTCTGTCTGAATTTGCACCAGCAAAAGATTGAGAGCTGGTTCTCCATTTTTCCGATGGAAAAAGTTCTTGATGGAAATTCCGTTCGTCTGTATGCAATTCTGACGCGCAAAAAAACACGCATGCTCGGAAAAAATTTGCCGCATGCTCGGAAGCATTGAACTTCATTTTCTCGGCTCGTCGTAGTGTTGTACATCATCATGACGGTCGAAAATTCAGAGAACTTTTGTGTGACTGTGTGTATGCAAGGCAAGCCTGAGCGGAATTCCTTCGGAAAAACCATCCAAGATTTTTCCGACGGAAATTCCGCTCATGTGTAAGGGGCATTAAAGGAGATTTCCCTAAACATCCCCTCACTGCCTTTTGAGTCTGCAGGACAGGAAATGAGGGGAAATCTCACTAAGGGCTCATGCACGCGTCAGGAAAAAGCAGCACTAAAAACACGCTTTTAGATGCATATTGTGAATAGCGTTAAGCCATGTTTTTCTATGTTTTCCACGTTTTTTACAGTAAAAACACTCCATAAAATCTAAAAACGTCAAATGCAGCTAAAAGCTTGTTACAGCATTAAGCCACGTTTTGCTGCGTTTTTACAGCCAAACAGACTCTGCTTCTAGACACGCAGGCAGTCGTGTTTTTTTTTATTTATTTTTTTTACTGCCCCTAAATGCTTATAAAATAAAAAACCCAGAAAAGGGTTAACGCTGCGCTAGAAAAGTGTATATTAAAAAGTGAGTTATAAAAGCCACCAGCACTAAAAGTCTAATACTAAACTCCAATACATTAAAAAAACAAAACAAGTGCAGCGCTGAAAATAAATATGAGTTGTATATCATATTAAAAATAACCATAAGGAGTGATTGACCCACCAAAGAAATAAATGAAGAAAAATATAAAAAATAGAAAAAAGATAAAAAACAAGTCTCCCATAGAAGACAAAGATAGATATCTCACCATATACGGTATATGGTGAGATATCTATCTTTGTCTTCTATGGGAGACTTGTTTTTTTATCTTTTTTCTATTTTTTATATTTTTCTTCATTTATTTCTTTGGTGGGTCAATCACTCCTCATGGTTATTTTTAGTATGATATACAACTCATATTTATTTTCAGCGCTGCACTTGTTTTGTTCCCTAAATGCTTATGCCTCCAAACTCCTCTGAAGGTTTATGTGTGCATAGACACATTGGCTAACATGGAAAAGAGTTCAGAGGCAGTAAAAAAATAAATAAATATACCAGACACCCCTAAAAGCAGCTGCAAAAACGTCCTGTGTGCATGAGCCCTAAAAATGTCCGTGCTTTTAACCCTCCCCTCCTCAACTGCTATTCAAAATGGAAAAAAAAAACAAGTTTTTTTAGTCTTTAGATATACTATTCTTTAAGGCAGTGTGGTTGATTTGATAAGGAGTAGAGACCATTTACTTTTAAAAGCTTAGAAAATAAAAGAAAGCTATGTTCGTCTCTATCTACAAATATGCAAGCAAAAATTGTGTTTTTTTTAAATCATTATTATTCATTCACCCAGTTTTTGGTATTTACATTGAATACAGCTTTACCTGATTTATTGTCATTCATTTAGCACAGTGGACATTTATTTTTCTAAGTGAACAGCCTCTACTTTAAAAAAAACAATCCGTCCCTCCTGTAAATTTCTCAGACCTGAACAGTTAATTGGTTGCATGGTACTGTTTTACCACTGTGTGTTGTTTTGTCATTAAATTCACTCCACCCTTTAAAAGACTGGCATTTCAGTGCGGATTCAGGGGACAATTTGAGAGATATATGTGCGGGTTTCTGCACAGATGTCTATTGAAATCGCTCCTGAAGTCGCCAAAAGTAGTGCAGAAACTACTTTTGGGAATTGGTGAGACTTTGCGGATGGTGCCGTTGAGGACAATAGGCTCTGATTTGGCATGCGATTTAACATGTCAAATTGGCCCAATGTGAACCGGGGCTGTAGGTATGATGGTAAAATGTCCACAGACTATTGACCATACAGTGTATATGTGGAGACCATAGTGGAATTGTCCTACTTCTAGCTAACATGCTTTCCTCTTTATTACACAATTATTGTCTTCCTCCCGGTGTGTGTCCTGCAGGCCAGTGATCATCAACCCTGTCCTCAGGACCCACTAACAGGCCAGGTTTGCAAGATAACTGAAATACATCACAGGTGATATCATTTGCTGCTCAGTGATTGCAGTATTCTAGTCTGCATCTCCCCAAGGTAATACATAAAACCTGGCCTGTTAGTGGGTCCTGAGGACAGGGTTGATGACCACTGCTGCAGACTACTAAATCCAATTTGCAATACAGACTAAATAGCTGCAATTGGTGTGATGGCCAGGCATCTATGAACTAGGAGCTCACTATAGGGTGATCATGATGCGCAACTACAAACTACAGAAGTGCTCCCTTTTTATTGTAGTATAAAAAATGCCAACTGTTCTCACATTAGAGAGAGGGGGGAAAAGGGTTTTGACTGTCTATATGCCAGCTCCTAGAAGTGCAGGTCTCACACTGCCTTGTCTTAGTCAAATAAAGTCCAAATTTTGCAAGTGCAGTTGCACTCAATTTCACTCTTTATGGTTGTGTTAGATGTGCTTAATGGTGCTTTTTGTGAAAAAGCACCATATGTCCTATTCTTCTGCATTTTGCTTTTTCCTGTATAGAAATCAATGGAAAAGCAGTCTGAAAGCATCACATTGGCATAATGAATGCAGCTCAAATGCGTCCTGCAGGCCATTTAAACAAATAGAGGTGCATTTTTAACATGCGTTGATGCATGTTGATACACATTACATTGCCTCTACCCATTGTTTACAATCATTATTGACAATAAATTAGAAACCTATTAGAATTCAATGAGGTGACCTCCAAAACACATTTGTGCATTAACACACATGGGGGGTTAGTTACGAAAGGCAAATCCACTTTGCACTACAAGTGCACTGAAAGTGCACTTGAGAGTGCAGTCGCTGTAAATCTAAGGGGTAGATCTGAAGTGAGAGGAAGCTCTGCTGATTGTATCATCCAATCATATACAAGCTAAAATGCAGTTTTCTATTTTCCTTGCATGTCCCCCTCAGATCTACAGCGACTGCACTTGAAAATGCACTTTAAGTGCACTTGTAGTGCAAAGTGGATTTGCCTTTAGTAAATAACCCCGACTGTAATGAGCAGGCATAGCTGTGGAGTAGTTCTTAGGTCTTTTTGAGACGGGTGGTCGGGGGGCGGGTTGGTAAAAACAAGCAGCTGAGCCTCCAGTGGCCCACCTGAACTGTAAACTAATAGCCAGAAGGGACTGAAAACATGCCATGGCTGCAATGCTTTCCTTTTAAGTTAGGCTGCAGAGTTTAACAAGTGGCACATCTATCCATTGTAAATGTAACTGTGACCTATTTATCAGTAGGTTTTGGATTCTGAGAGTCTTGTATCCCTGGAAACACATCTGCACATTTTCTGCATGTATTTGCAATATTCGTATCACTACAATTATGTTTTTAACAATAATCATAGACCTTTGATCAGTGGCACAGAAATGATCACTGCTGTCACATTTACTGGGCAGTACTGCCATACGAAAGACCATTCAACTGGATGGGGGGCACCCCGCAACTGTGTATGAATGCACGTAGTTGCGGAGCGCTGGTGCTGGACTTAAAGGGTTAAAACAGGCAGTAAGGAGGCAATGTAACTCCTAATTGCCAAACTGAAGACTGATCCAACGTGAATCCCTCTTCAAAGGGTAACGCAATTGTAAAAGAGGCCTCAAAGTCCCCCGATGTGTTACTTGCAGTCTGGGAGCGTGTTTACCACAATGCCTCACATGCCAAGTATGGATGAGCAAAGTAATTTCAGTGAAATTGATTTTGCCACAAATCTAACGATTCCCACACCTAAGCAAAAATTCTCAATTTTGCTTATTCAACTGCTTAGATGAAATTTTCTTCAATATTTCACCTAATCAACAGAAGAAACAGGAAGGATGTATTGAGGGTAGTTTGGTTTATCTCATTTTTGAGAATGAATGGCACCCAAACAAGCTGCCCTATGAGCTTTTGTTGTGCAAAAGAAGCTCCTTCCTTGAGCTTCGCACAATTTTTTGAGGCCTGTATTATCATGATCCCCACAGGTTTTTGTCGTGTGACAATCGTGGAAAAATCACGCATTTGGGTGCCAGTAAGAATGAATGCATTATGCGTTTTTCCTCTATTTTAGTGCGATTTGGAATCTGTATAATTATGATTCTGATTACAAATTGCTTGGTGTGAATGGGGCCTAATATTAAGTAGCACCATGAAAAACAGGCTAAAAAATCCTTGTTGGCCACTACTGCCGGGAAATAGGTGCCGTGGTTAAATAAAAGGCCATCTGTAATGTAAATGTGGCATTACCCAGAAATCCTTTCTTACTGTGGATAGAGATTCCAAGAAAGCATTGTCTTAAAGCAGGGGTGTCAAACTCAGTTTCATCATGGGCCACATCAGTAAAATGGTTGCCCTCAAAGGGCTGGTTGTATTGGGGGTGTGCTACTTGCATAAATCAGGAGCGCATTATGTATAGAGTACAGAGTTCTGGAGTGCACTACGTAGTGGGTGCAGAGTTCAGGAGTGCACTAAGTAGAGGGTACAGAGTTCAGGAGTGCACTACATAGAGGGTGCAGAATTCAGGAGTGCACTACGTAGTGGGTTCAGAGTTCAGGAGTGCACTACGCAGTGGGTTCAGAGTTCAGGAGTGCACTACCTAGTGGGTGCAGAGTTCAGGAGGTCACTAAGTAGAGATTTCAGAGTTCAGGAGTGCACTACGTAGGGGGTGCAGAGTTCAGGAGTGCACTAAGCAAAGGATACAGAGTTCAGGAGTGCACTAAGTAGTGGGTGCAGAGTTCAGGAGTGCACTACATAGAGGATGCAGAGTTCAGGAGTGCACTACGTAGAGGATACAGAGTTCAGGAGTGCACTACGTAGAGGGTGCAGAGTTCAGGAGTGCACTACATAGAGGGTGCAGAGTTCAGGAGTGCACTATGTAGAAGATACAGAGTTCAGGAGTGCACTACGTAGAGGGTGCAGAGTTCAGGAGTGCACTACATAGAGGGTGCAGAGTTCAGGAGTACACTACATAGAGGGTGCAGAGTTCAGGAGTACACTAAGTAGAGGGTGCAGAGTTCAGGAGTACACTACGTAGAGCAGGGGGTCTCAAAATGGTGGCCCTCCAGCTGTTGCGAAACTACAAGTCCCACGAGGCATTGCAAGGCTGACAGTTACAAGCATGTCTTCCACAGGCAAAGGCATGATGGAACTTGTAATTTTACAACAGCTGGAGGGCGCCGCCAGTTTGACGCCCCTGACACAGAGGTTGCAGAGTTCAGGAGTGCACTACGTAGAGGGTGCAGAATTCAGGAATGCACAACATAGAGGGTGCAGAGCTCAGGAGTGCACTATGTAGAAGGTGCAGAGTTCAGGGGTGTGCTGTGTACAGAGTGCAGGGTTTAGGGGTTCTGCCATATTATGGCTGTAAAACTCAGTGCAAGGGCCACATGACAAGGCCTGGAGGGCCAGATTCGGCCCGTGGGCCTTGTGTCTGACATTTGTATCTTAAAGTCTCTATATGCTTACCTTTGTGCTTTTATGTCACTGAAAAAGATACGTTTTCTGCACTGCCATTATTTTCAATAATTTTTATTGAAGAATTCAAAGTATAAGAAGAGTAACAATAGGTGGGAAAAGCATTTAAAAGGCCTGTACGGCCAATAAACAGAAGGATAACAATACAGCTCGTGTAGGCATCAATGAAGTCAATGGAGCATGTGCAATAAAAATGGAGGGTTATTGCATTCCATAAGAGTAAGTGGCACCATGGCCTGTACTACACAAAGAACCATAATCCATATATATTGGTCAAACAGAGTATACACTGGACTGTCATTATAAATTGCCCAATACAAATGCAAAGATTAGATCATTCAGCAACACCTCAAGTATTCCATAAATTACCATTGTCTTATTATATGAGTGAACTAATGTCTCCTATACATTCCAGTAGTATAAAGCTCCTGCTGTTATAAGGTTTAATGAAAGCAGTTGGGAATGTTTAATAAGAAGTTGTGTACGCTTATATGAAGAGTTCTTGAATTCCAGGTCTACTTACCTTGATGATGATATTATTTTCTGCTCATTTCCCATGTAACACTTTGCCTCAAATGATCATTTCCGTTCAGTCTCAAATGTTTTATAGCACAGTAAAACTTTTTATGAAAAATATGGCGATTATTTGTTCTGTTTACTTGCAAGTGTTTCTATGTATGGGAGGATGGTAAACTTTCTCTAAATTATTCTGAAATAAAAGGTGGAAGTAAGGAATTTTATCAACGTGTTTCCTTGGCTTGCTTTATCCGCTCAAAAACGAAATACCTTCCTTATATTGGGCCAGAGTAAAGGGGGGGTTATTTGTGCACCCAAAAATGAATGAAATACTGAATACGGGATCCTGGCACTGAAGCGTGTGAGTTTCCATCACTATCTGCTGCGGATATTAAAGAAGTCCTACTCTCTGTTTTATGATTTACGTCCTATTATACAGAATATATTGGTGCTTTCTCATTTTGTAAAGCAGGCCAAACTAGTATTTTTTGAGCCACAAAATGCAAAATGTTCTCTGAATGACACCCTTGCAGAGTATCAGATCTCCAGATCAGATCAACACAGGGCATGAAAGCAAATGAAGATAACTGGAGTGGTGGTGTCTATACAGTGATTTCCAGATTCCATACCAGCCATTCCATACCAGTGATTTCCAGATTCCATACCAGTACTGATAGCTAAAGTACATCAAATTTTTTGTATTTTTTTGTAAAGGGGAAGAAAGGGTTGGGACCTCTGCCAAGTTTTTATTGTCAGATGTAGAAGAAAGGTGTGGGGTGGTACTGGATCTGTTAACCACCTCCAGTTCTGACATTTCTCTCATACATGTAAAAATCAGCATTCTTTTGCTAGAAAATTAGTTAGAACCCCCAAACATTATATATAGTTTTTAAGCAGAGGCCCTGGAGAAAAAACATGGTTGTTGCAATTTTTTTACGCCACACAATATTCATGCAGTGGTTTATCAAATGCAAATTTTAGGAAAATATACAATTTTATTAAATTTAGTGCACACAAACACAGTATAATACTACATTTTTAGGCAAAATATAAAAGATGATGTTACGCTGAGTAAATACATACCTGTTACAGTTTAAAACTTCGCCAGCCCGTGAAATGGCAACAAGCCTAAAAATCTCTATAGATGTTTTCTTAACCACTTGACCTCCGGAAGGTTTTACCCCCTTCCTGACCAGGCCATTTTTTGCGATACGGCACTGTGTTACTTTGACTGACAATTGCGCGGTTGTGCATTGCTGTACCCAAATAACATTTTTGTACTTTTTTCCCACAAATAGAGCTTCCTTTTGGTGGTATTTTATTACCTCTGGGGTTTTTATTTTTTGCGCTATAAACAAAAAAAGGTGGACAATTTAAAAAGAAAAATCTGCTATTAACAGACCCAAAAAAATGTAAAAAATCAAATGTCTTCATCAATTTAGGCCAATATGTATTCTGCTACATATTTTTGGTAAAAAAATCCCAATAAGCGTATATTGATTGGTTTGCGCAAAAGTTATAGTGTCTGCAAACTATGGGATATTTTTATTTATTTTTTTACTAGTAATGGTGGCGACCAGCGACTTATAACGGACTGCGATATTGCGGTGGACAAATCGGACACCTAACTGACAGGGAAGGGATTAACATCAGGGGCGACCAAAGGGTTAAATGTGTGCCAAGGTTGTGCTTACTCACTGTGGGGAAGGTGTTTTGACTAGGGGAAGGCAAAGATCCACGTTCCTGTTTAGCAGAAACACACTCTGACAGAACGACAATCTGCCTTGTTTATATAGGCAGACTGTCATTCTGCCTGTGTCCAGTTTAATCAGCGGGTGCCGGTGGACATCAAGACCGCGGTACCCGCCGCTGGGCACCTGTAGTGTATGATCACGTACTAGGTATGTGATCTGGCGCAGAGCGGCCTCCCTGCTGCGGTAAATGTACGGTGGGCTCTCCACAAGTGGTTAAAAGCCTTTACAGGTTACCAGTTTAGGGTTACACAGGAGGTCTGGTGCTAGAATTATTGCTCTCACTCTGACATGCAATACCTCACATACCTGTGGTGTGATCAGAGTTTACATTCTGTATGCGTATGTGCATGTTTGCATTTGCGCATGAGCACAGAGAGATTTGGCATTTTACTTTTTTTATTATTATTTTATCTAGAAAAAAATTTTTGACACTGTACTTTTTTTTTTATTTAACTTTATTGCTATCACAAGGGATATCATGGGCTGTGACAGATCCTCTTCATGGAGAGATCCGGGATCTATTAGACCCCAGATCTCTCCTCTGCCCTCCAAAACATCTGATCAAATCGAGATCAGTTTGATAAGATGCTTTACAAGCCGTTAACAGCTTGTAAACAAACAGATCAAAGTGACAAAATCCTCGTCGCTTCCTGTTTCTGACAACACAGAGGGGAGTTTTGTGTTGGACATTGATTTTGATTGGTCGCATCGTTTCCACGCCCCCCCCCCCCCCCCCCCCGGTGGGATGAGAGAGCCTGGTAAAAGCAGCAGGTAGGGGCTTGGAGGGGGGACCTCCTTCTGCCTCCTGCAAAAGTGATCGAGCAGCTGTTCAGCGGCTCCAATCAACTTTACATTGTAGGGAATCGCCAGCTCTAAATATGATATCACAATCATTGCTCTGGCTGCAATGACGTACAAAGATATCGCCTCTCCCGTCCAAGGACATATACAGTGGAGAAAATAATTATGTGATTCCCTGCAGATTTTGTCATTTGCCCACTTACAAAGAAATGAAGGGTCTATAATTGTTATCATAGGTGTATTTTAAATGATAGAGACAATATCAACCAAAAATCAAGAAAACACACATGATACAAATGTTATAAATTGAGTTGCAGTTCAGTGAGTAAAATAAGTATTTGACCCCCTACCAATCAGCAATAATTCTGGCTCCCACAGACTGGCTACAGTATGTGCTTATGTGGTACACAGATTAGTCCTGTCAATTTAAGAAGGTGCTCCTAACAACTAGTTACAGTAAAACCTTGGATTGTGAGCATAATTCATTCCAGAAACATGCTTGTAATCCAAAGCACTTGTATATCAAAGCAAATTTCCCCATAAGAAATAATGGAAATGCAAATGATTCGTTCCACAACCATTTATTCATAAGTCCTTCAGTTTATAGTCTATATAAAAAGATTATAGCAATTTGATAGGTTGTGTAACCATAAAATGTCCATTTACAAATGGAAGGCGCCACAAGGGGCTGTTTCTCTGCTAAAGGTACAGCCCGACTTTGCCACACTAATTGGCCAATGGACGGGGCCATGTATTGTAAAATCTTGGATGAGAACCTTCTTCTCTTAACCAAAACACTAATGCCCCGTACACATGGTCGGATTTTCAGACGGAAAATGTTCGATGAGAGCTTGTTGTCGGAAATTCCGACCGTGTGTAGGCTCCATCGGACATTTTCCATCGGAATTTCTGTCACGCAAAATTAGAGATCTGGATCTCAAATTTTCCAACAACAAAATCTGTTGTCGTAAATTCCGATCGTGTGTACACAATTCCGATGCACAAAGTTCCACACATGCTCGGAATCAAGCAGAAGAGCCGCACTGGCTATTGAACTTCCTTTTTCTCGGCTCGTCGTACGTGTTGTACGTCACCGCATTCTTAACGTTTGGAATTTCCAACAAGATTTGTGTGACCGTGTGTATGCAAGACAAGTTTGAGCCAACATCCGTCGGAAAAAATCCATAGATTTTGTTGTCTCAATGTCCGATCGTGTGTACAGGGCATGAAGATGGGTCATGGATGGGTCTTTCAGCATGACAATGACCCAAAACATACCGCCAAGGCAACAAAGAAGTGGCTCAAGAAGAAGCACATTAAGGCCATGTAGTGGCTTAGCTCTCTAGACCTTAACCCTATAGAAAATTTATGGAGGAAGCTGAAACTTCAAGTTGCCAAGCGACCGCCAAGAAACCTTAAGGATTTAGAGAAGATCTGTAAAGAAGAGTGGACCAAAATCCCTCCTGGTCACCAACTACAAGAAACTTCTTACCTCTGTGCTTGCCAATAACAGTTTTTACACCAAGTACTAAGTCATGTTTTGCTTGGGGATCAAATACTTATTTTAATCTCTGAACTGCGACTTCATTTATAACATTTGTATGTGTTTTTTCTGGATTTTTGGTTGATATTTTGCCTCTATCATTTAAAATACACCTATGGTAAAAAATATAGACCCTTCATTTCTTTGTAAGTTGGCAAATCTGCAGGGGATCAAATCATTATTTTCCCCACTGTATAAACGTACGGCGAATGGAAAGTGGTTTTAGGCCCCTTTCACACGGATGGATAGAATGGTGCTTTTAGCTACAGATTTTCTAATTTTCTACCGCAGCTAAAAGCACACAATGCTTTCCTATGGCCTTATTCACACACTGCGTTTAGCTGCGAATTAGATACATGCGGTTCCGTGAGGATAGAAAAAATAGAATTGACTGCGTCCAGGAGCGATTTAGCGCAGCTATCTGCACATAACCGCAGGTAATCGCAGTGCACGGTGTCAGCTGTGGATAACAGCGCCGAGCTGCTCATCGTGAAAGGAAAAATGATTTTCCCTTTCCCAATGAGCGACAAGCACAGGGATCCGACTCGGATCCCGGCCAATGCCCGGCACTGTTTGGTATGAATCTTGAGGGGGAACTCCCCGCCAAATTTTAAATAAAAAAACGTCGTGGGTTCCCCCCAGTGGCATACCAGGCCCTTAGGAGGAAGAGGAAGAAGAAGAGGAACCCCCTACGCCGAAAAAACGGCGTGGAGTCCTCCCCAAAATCCATACCAGACCCTTATCCGAGCACGCAGCCTCGTCGTCAGGAAAGGGGGTGGGGACGGGCGAGCGCCTCCCCCCTCCTGAGCCGTATCAGGCCGCATGCCCTCAACATGGGGGGTGGTCCCCATGTTGATGAGGACAAGGGCCTCTTCCCGACAACCCTGGCAGTTGGTTGTCGGGGTCTGCGGGCGGGGGGGCTTATCGGAATCGTCACAGTCCCAGCATGCCCAGGGACTGTGACGGTATAAGGGGGTGGGGTCACCGCCTATATAAGTCAGAGCGGAGTGCTCAGAGAGCATTCCAGCCGGAGAGAGCGTTGTGTCAACATCGGAAGAAGAGAAGAGGGAAGAAGGCAGAAGGCAGCAGACCGGGCTCCTCCGCTAGCAAAAGAGCATAAGATAGTGGAGGAGCCCGGCAGAAGACCCGGAGAGCGCGGAGAAGAACCGGAGAGACCCCCGAAGCCGGAAGAAGACCCCCGGAAGAAGACTTTAAAAACCTGTGTAGTGTTTTTTTTTTATTGACACTTCCTCCCCCAGGTGAATGGGTAGGGGTACCATGTACCCCATACTCATTCACATAGGGTGAGGGGCCGGCATCTGGGGGCCACCTTATTAAAGGGGGCTACAGGATTCCGATAAGCCCCCCGCCCGAAGACCCCGACAAACCCCAGGGTTGTCGGGAAGAGGACCTTGTCCTCATCAACATGGGGATATGGGGACAAGGTGCTTTGGGGTGGGGGGCCGCAGGGCCCCCCTCTCCCCCAAAGCACCCCCCCATGTTGAGGGCATGCGGCCTGGTACGGTTCAGGAGGAGGGGGGGCGCTCGCTCGTCCCCACCCCCTTTCCTGACCGGCCGGGCTGCGTGCTCGGATAAGGGTCTGGTATGGATTTTGGGGGGACCCCACGCCATTTTTTCGGCGTAGGGGGTTCCCCTTAACATCCATACCAGACAGAAGGGCCTGGTATGCTCTTGAAGGGGGAACCCATGCCGGTTTTGTATTTAAAATTTGGCGTGGAGTTCCCCCTCAAGATCCATACCAAACAGTGCTAGTTGGTACCCTGTCGGGTAGCCATGGAAATGGCAAACCGCAGCTAAACGCAACCACAGTCAATCGCACTGTGCAAATGCTGCTGATCGCAGTGCCTGGAGTCTTGAATGTCACAGGAAAAAGACATGCTTTTAACTGCGGCAGAATAGCCGTCCGTGTGAAAGGCTCCTTAAAGTAGATGTTCACCCAAAACATGTTGACTTTTATGATACAAGAGCCTGAATAAAATTAAATGTAGACCTACTATGTTCTGCTATCGGTGCTTTCCTCCTTGCACGCTTATTTTTTTGTTTTGTTTTTGCAGTCTTTTACCCTTCCATTCTCATGGAACATGATGGACATGATCAAAAATGTTAAATTCTACAGTTGTCACCAGAACAGAACAGGGAAGGGAACAGGGGTCTAACAATTACCTATGCTATCCAAACCTAAAAAAAATATTAAATAGAGAGACATCTTAACCGCTTGCTTACCGGGCACTTAAACCTTTTTCCTGCCGAGACCAATTTTCAGCTTTCAGAGTTGTCACTCTTTGAATGACAATTGCACGGTCATACAACATTGTACCCAAATGACATTTCTATCATTTTTTTTTTTCACACAAATAGAGCTTTCTTTTGCTGGTATTTAATCACATTTTCACTGTAGTGGGGCCACATTACACTACACAGTAATTTAAATAATTCTGTTGCGCCGGTAGACACATGTTTGTTTTAAACCTGCACTTTTTACTTTTTTCTAAGATTCCACTGGCAGCACAAATGGAAGTTTTCTCGTTTCTCGCCAATCGTAGGCTAGACCTGGAGGAACTTTTTGAAAACTATGACAACACCACAGCAGTAAATACATAATAAGGGTTAGCGCAGTCAACATCTTTTGCTTTATATTTAATCATGGCTGGGTTTTTTTTTTTTTTTTTTTTGATAAAAAACGAAAAAATAAGTTTCATAGTTTTGTTATAAAATTTTGAAACAGGTCATTTTCTCCATTAATGTGCGCTGATGAGGCTGCACTGGTGGGCACTGAGAGGTGGCACTGAGAGGTAGCACTGATGGGTGGCACTGATGGGCAGCACTGATGGGCACTAATATGTGGCACTGGAGGGCACTGATAGGTGGCACTGGTAAACACTGATGGGCACTGGTAGATGAAACTGATAGGCAGCACTGATAGGTGGCACTGATGATGAGGGACTGATGGGCACTGATTTGTAGCACTGATGGACACTGATAGGCAGCAGTGATATGCACTGGTAGGTGGCACTGGTGGGCACTGGCAGCACAGATGAGGCAGCAGCAGCTCTCCCTGTTAAGGACCGATGTCCCTCTGATAGAAACCGGTGATCGGCTTTTTTTTCCTCTCACACTGTCAATGTGAGGGGAAAAAAAAGCAGATTACTGATCTTCTATTTACATCACATGATAAGTTGTCATTGGCTGACAGCTGATCATGTGGTAAGGGGCCGAGATCGGTGAGCAGCCGAGTCTCATTGACTCGCTGATCATAGAGTATGCCGTGTGCCACACAGGGGGATTGGCAATTAAGGCCCCCGCTGTAGCCGTCTTTTGGCTATAGCGCGGGCGGGAGGAGGTTAAAGTGTTATTAAATTCAAAGCCAAAAATGTACTATATTGCAGCTTACCAATCATTAGATGTGGAGGCTGCATTCGTTTTCATTTTTAGACATTTTCCCTCTGTCTTCATATGGTGATCTGGCCAGTAACACATCTCTTATATTAGTAAGATACGACTCTGGAGGAAGGAGCACAGGGGGCACCTTTCGACTGCAGCATTGTCACGATCAGGGGTCAGGCTCAAAGACCAGTTGCTACAGCAAAAGCTGGACTACCACTGACTAGCAGGATAGGTACACAGGCATTCACCCTGGCGGATGATGCGGGCTCACCTGAAGAGTGGAGTCTAAGTACTAACCGGTGTTCACCAGAGCTCCTGATGGTGGAGATGGATTTTGCTGCGTGTTAGTACTAGGTCACAGTTCTCAGGATCTCCCCATAATGAGGGGAGCAAGCCAGGGTCCAGTAGCAGATATAGCCAAAAGGTCATGAATGAGTAGTTGCAGGTTGGGATCAGGCAGAAGTGTAGTCGAAGAACAAGCCAAGGGTCGATAACGAGTGGCAACACAACATGGATGAGAGCAGGGAAGACAAGAGCGAGATACTGACTGTAGAGAGCACAATAATCTGACAATATACAGGAAGCATAGAGACATGGCTTAAATCAAGAAATTCATGGGGGGAGAAAAGAGTTCAAGGTTCAGCAGAAGTCAAGGCACAAGGTTGTTCCATGGATCAGACAGGGTCTTGCCCAGCATCTCAGGTAGCTCAGTGAGAAGAGTCATTGCCAGACACAGCAGAGGTCCCAGGTTCAAGTCCAGGTCCGAACAAGCATTGTCAGTCTGGGGGCAGGCACTGTTAGATGTACTAGTAGATTTAGATACATAAGAAATTGAAGTCAGACTCTAGCTTACACTGCAGTTACAGCAAACAGTATTTCTTATCGTACATCACGGGACACAGAGCCATAGTAGTAACTATATGGGTTATATAGACCACCTTCAGGTGATGGACACTGGCACACCCTAAGACAGGAAGTCCACTCCCTATATAACCCCTCCCACTACTGGGAGTACCTCAGTATTTTCACCAGTGTCTAAGGTATTGGTCACGAGTAAAGATGTGCTGTGCTGAGCTCCACTGGAGCAATCCTTGCAGGGGCTAGCTATGCAGCTGGATCCATTCAAAGTGTCTTTTCAGGCCAAATTGAATAATACCCAGGCCTCGTGGCGGAAGAAACAAGGTTTTGCCTGTAACGCTTCTCTTTTTAGAGAGCTGGACCCCTGGATCCAGAGCTTTGGTTTTTTCAGCCATAAAGTTTTTTCTGGCGGAGTGTTTTACAGGTCCAGGAGTGTGGGTTCCCCGAGGGTCCCCAGTTCCTGAAGGTTTTGTAATGGAGCCCACCATGAGAGGTGAAGATTGGGCCTGTTGGTTTTTACCACTGAAAATCTGCGGCGGGAAAGGTAAGTGGAGGTTTCTAAGGAATTTTTAAATTTTCTTATGAAATGTCTCCTTTAAAAAAGTAAATGTTGTCATGCCTAAGAGTCACCACTGGGGGCTGTATAGAGCACATACCTTGTCATGGTTTCCTCAAACATCACGCTGTGTCACAGAAGCAGCAGGCTTTCCTCCGGCGAGCAGCTCAGACCTCCGGTAAGATTGGGGGGAATTTTCTTCCACGAAACACTCCCCATCTGGACAAAGCTCTCCCCCTCTTCCTGCAAGGGGGAAGCCAAAAACGATTGTTTTTTTCACCGCCCCTGCACGGCAGCTTGTTACAGGTCTCCTCCTCACCATCCCCCCCTACACACACGCTGATCACGTCAGATCGGAGGCCCACGCGGGAAAACCCTTTTTTGAAAAGAGAGAGGGGCCGTAATGTAAAAAAATGGAAGGGGCGTGGCTTAGCGCGGCGTTGGCGTCCTCCAACGTCCAGCGAGGGAGTATTTTTAATAGCTCCATTTTTTGCTGGCTGCAGATGTCGGAGGAACACAATAGCAAAAAGGGGCATATAAGAGGTTGGTGACACAGGCATTCCCTGACACATTTACTAAAAGCATCAGCCTGAGCGTTAATAGCAGCAGCAGTGGCTGGACTATTGTTTAAGCAGTGGATGCGATTTCTTCTGGTAGTACCTCTGCTTTTGTGCATCGGGCTAAGGTCAGAAGGGGGGGTTGAAACACCCCCAAAAAAGGACTAAAAGGGTCTCCCTCAAGCTCTGGAAAGCCTACTCATCTCTACAATGGCATCCTCCCCTAAGAGTGGGTGGCTGGTCAGAGTGAGCATCGGGGCCATGAAATGTTTGCAACTGTTTTCAACACTGCAGCTGGTAGGTGGCACTGGTGGGCACTGGCAGCAAAGATGAGGCTGCAGCAGCTCTCCCTGTTAAGGACCGATGTCCCTCTGACAGAAACCGGTGATCGGCTTTTTTTTCCTCTCACACTGTCAATGTGAGGGGAAAAAAAAGCAGATTACTGATCTTCTATTTACATCACATGATAAGTTGTCATTGGCTGACAGCTGATCATGTGGTAAGGGGCCAAGATCGGTGAGCAGCCGAGTCTCATTGACTCGCTGATCATAGAGTGTGCCGTGTGCCACACAGGGGGATTGGCAATTAAGGCCCCCGCTGTAGCCGTCTTTTGGCTATAGCGCAGGCGGGAGGAGGTTAAAGTGTTATTAAATTCAAAACCAAAGATGTACTATATTGCAGCTTACCAATCATTAGATGTGGAGGCTGCATTCGTTTTCATTTTTAGACATTTTCCCTCTGTCTTCATATGGTGATCTGGCCAATAACACATCTCTTATATTAGTAAGATATGACTCTGGAGGAAGGAGCACAGGGGGCACCTTTCGACTGCAGCATTGTCACGATTAGGGGTCAGGCTCAAAGACCAGTTGCTACAGCAAAAGTGGGACTACCACTGACTAGCAGGATAGGTACACAGGCATTCACCCTGGCGGATGATGCGGGCTCACCTGAAGGGTGGAGTCTAAGTACTAACCGGTGTTCACCAGAGCTCCTGATGGTGGAGATGGATTTTGCTGCGTGTTAGTACCAGGTCACGGTTCTCAGGATCTCCCCATAATGAGGGGAGCAAGCCAGGGTCCAGTAGCAGATATAGCCAAAAGGTCATGAATGAGTAGTTGCAGGTTGGGATCAGGCAGAAGTGTAGTCGAAGAACAACCCAAGGGTCGATAACGAGTGGCAACACAACATGGATGAGAGCAGGGAAGACAAGAGCGAGATACTGACTGTAGAGAGCACAATAATCTAACAATATACAGGAAGCATAGAGACATGGCTTAAATCAAGAAATTCATGGGGGGAGAAAAGAGTTCAAGGTTCAGCAGAAGTCAAGGCACAAGGTTGTTCCATGGATCAGACAGGGTCTTGTCCAGCATCTCAGGTAGCTCAGTGAGAAGAGTCATTGCCAGACACAGCAGAGGTCCCAGGTTCAAGTCCAGGTCCGAACAAGCATTGTCAGTCTGGGGGCAGGCACTGTTAGATGTACTAGTAGATTTAGATACATAAGAAATTGAAGTCAGACTCTAGCTTACACTGCAGTTACAGCAAACAGTATTTCTTATCGTACATCACGGGACACAGAGCCATAGTAGTAACTATATGGGTTATATAGGCCACCTTCAGGTGATGGACACTGGCACACCCTAAGACAGGAAGTCCACTCCCTATATAACCCCTCCCACTACTGGGAGTACCTCAGTTTTTTCGCCAGTGTCTAAGGTATTGGTCACGAGTAAAGATGTGCTGTGCTGAGCTCCACTGGAGCAATCCTTGCAGGGGCTAGCTATGCAGCCGGATCCATTCAAAGTGTCTTTTCAGGCCAAATTGAATAATACCCGAGCCTCGTGGCGGAAGAAACAAGGTTTTGCCTGTAACGCTTCTCTTTTTAGAGAGCTGGACCCCGGGATCCAGAGCTTTGGTTTTTTCAGCCATAAAGTTTTTTCTGGCGGAGTGTTTTACAGGTCCAGGAGTGTGGGTTCCCCGAGGGTCCCCAGTTCCTGAAGGTTTTGTAATGGAGCCCACCATGAGAGGTGAAGATTGGGCCTGTTGGTTTTTACCACTGAAAATCTGCGGCGGGAAAGGTAAGTGGAGGTTTCTAAGGAATTTTTAAATTTTCTTATGAAATGTCTCCTTTAAAAAAGTAAATGTTGTCATGCCTAAGAGTCACCACTGGGGGCTGTATAGAGCACATACCTTGTCATGGTTTCCTCAAACATCACGCTGTGTCACAGAAGCAGCAGGCTTTCCTCCGGCGAGCAGCTCAGACCTCCGGTAAGATTGGGGGGAATTTTCTTCCACGAAACACTCCCCATCTGGACAAAGCTCTCCCCCTCTTCCTGCAAGGGGGAAGCCAAAAACGATTGTTTTTTTCACCGCCCCTGCACGGCAGCTTGTTACAGGTCTCCTCCTCACCATCCCCCCCTACACACACGCTGATCACGTCAGATCAGAGGCCCACGCGAGAAAGCCCTTTTTTGAAAAGAGAGGGGGGCCGCAATGTAAAAAAATGGAAGGGGCGTGGCTTAGCGCGGCGTTGGCGTCCTCCAACGTCCAGCGCGGGAGTATTTTTAATAGCTCCATTTTTTGCTGGCTGCAGATGTCGGAGGAACACAATAGCAAAAAGGGGCATATAAGAGGTTGGTGACACAGGCATTCCCTGACACATTTACTAAAAGCATCAGCCTGAGCGTTAATAGCAGCAGCAGTGGCTGGACTATTGTTTAAGCAGTGGATGCGATTTCTTCTGGTAGTACCTCTGCTTTTGTGCATCGGGCTAAGGTCAGAAGGGGGGGTTGAAACACCCCCAAAAAAGGACTAAAAGGGTCTCCCTCAAGCTCTGGAAAGCCTACTCATCTCTACAATGGCATCCTCCCCTAAGAGTGGGTGGCTGGTCAGAGTGAGCATCGGGGCCATGAAATGTTTGCAACTGTTTTCAACACTGCAGCCCCTGTTTATGTTACAAACAAGGTCTTTTTTCCTCAGCCATGATAGGATTTAAAAAAAAAAAAAAAAAAAGGTTAGTGGCTTTAAGCGCATCCCAGTGTGGGAAAAAACGCGACAGGTTCCCTTCCATTACCCAGGACCCTCAAACTGAGGAACTGGGGGCAGGAGAAGATGAATTCCCTCAGGGGACCGTGGTGAAGCTGATGACGCCTCTTCTGAGGTGTGAAATGCGGGGGGATCAGCTTTCATAATCTGTAAGATTGATGGTGCAATTTCTTGCTAAAGCCCCCTCAAGCTGTGCATGCCTTTCCTGTCCATTCATTGCTAGAAAAGCTTTTTGTATCTGAGTGAGTCACCCAGATAAGCATTTTTTCCCTCCTAAAAAGTTTTTTTCACACTTTATCCTATGGAGGAAAAAATCACTAAAAGTGGGGTATACCAGTAATTAACGCTGCTATATCTTCTGTGAATAAAAATTTGACTTATCCGGCAGACAATGCTCAAATGCTTAGGGATCCAATGGATAAAAAGTTGGAATTCCTATTAAAAAAAAAAAAAAAAGCTTTTTTCTCTGGCAGATTGAGTGTCTCACACTGCGCTGACAGTAATTGGTTAATCATTGAGAGACCAGTTTAACCACTTGCTTACTGGGCACTTAAACCCCCCTCCTGTCCAGACCAATTTTCAGCTTTTAGCGCTGTCGCACTTTGGATGACAATTGCGCGGTCATACAACACTGTACCCAAATGAAATTTTTATCATTTTTTTCCTACAAATAGAGCTTTCTTTTGATGGTATTTGATCACCTCTGCGGTTTTTAGTTTTTGTTAAAAAAAATTAAAAATACAGAATTTAAAAAAAATAAAAATTTTTTTTTTATATTTTGTTATAAAATTTTGCAAACAGGTAATTTTTCTCCTTCGTTGATGTACGCTGATGAGGCGGCACTGATGGGCACTGATGTGTGGCGGTGATGGGCACTGATGGGTGGCGGTGATGGGCACTGATTGGGCACTGATTGATGGCAGCACTGCTAGGTGGCACTGATTGGCACCACTGGAGGGCATTGATAGGTGGCACTTGTGGACATTGACAGGTGGCACTTGTGGGCATTGACAGGTGGCACTTGTGGGCATTGACAGGTGGCACTTGTGGGCACTGTGGGCACTGGCAGGTGGCAATAATAGATGGCACCTGTTGGCACAGATGAGGCATATGTGCCTCCTTTCTCTTCGGGACCGATGTCCCTTTGACATAAGCCGGTGATCGGCTTGTTTTTCCTCCTCATGCTGTCAGAGTGAGGAGAAAATGAAACCGATCACCAACGTTTTGTTTATATCATGTGATCAGCTGTCATTGGCTGACAGCTGATCACATGGTAAGGGGCCGGGACCGGCCCCTTACTCGGATCTGTGATCATCCGAGTCTCCGTGACTCGGTGATCACAGCGCGCATACCGCGCGCCCTGCAGGGTGCGCGCGGTGCGTGTGCACAGGGAAGGATGTCCCATGACGGCCTCCCGGAAATTGAGGTCCACGCTGTAGCCGTAATTCGGCTATGGCCCGGATCTCAAGTGGTTAAACAGGTGCTCAAGGTTCCTGTTCAGCAGGCCCAGGATCTGGCAAGCTACTAGCAGCTTTATGTTTGCAATAGTTGCTATGAGAGATTCTATCCTTCAGGCCTTGTGCCCTTCGCTAAGCGCCATGCAAGAAGCTCCTGGCTAGTCTTCCTTTTTGTGGTGAAATGGCTGTTTGGGGATGATTTGGGTAATACATCCAAAGAAATTCTAGTGGAAATTACCAATTTGCCATTTAAGACAAGGAGTAAATTGTATTTCATTTTAACAAGCTCCTTCTCCTGTGCCAGGGGCATCAGCCTCCAGGCAGTCACGACGGCCTCCCCCGTCAAGTTCAAAATTTAATCCTCAGGGTCAACCCCAGGGACAAAAGAGGTCTTGGGGGAGGAAACCTACAAAATACCAAAGCCTCCTTATGAGGAGGCACCCCCGCTCGCTCGAGTAGAAGGAATACTTCTGTTCTCGAGGATCTGGCAGGAAGAGTGTCGAGACAGATGGGGGACTTCCTCAATAGCTCCAGGGTACAAACTGGAGTTGCAAGAGTTCCCGTATCCTCGTTTTCTCGTATCAAACGTTCCTAAGGATCTGGAGAAAAAGAAGTCTTTCTTTCAAGCATTGGAACATCTTTTGGCAAACAGTGATCATGGTGGTCCCCATGTAAGAGCAGGGGTTGGGGTTTGGTTCAAACCTTTTTTTCACGGTGCCAAAACCGAATGGACATTCTGGATCTCAAAATCGAATTTGATTCCTGAATATAACCGCTCTTTTTTCGCATGGAGTCAATCCAATCAGTTGTTTCCATCCTACAAGGCGGAGAACTCCTGGTGTTAATCAACATCAAAGATGCATACCTCCATGTGCCTATTTCCTCACTCACCAGTAATATCTACTTTTCAAGGTAGAAAATCTTCATTTTCAGTGTTTAGTTCTGCTTTTCGGTCTAGCTACTGCACCTTAAGTGTTTACAAAGGTTCTGGCCCCTCCTCTTGCCAGATTAAGGGTCCAAGGTATAACGATTATAGTTTACCTAGACGATCTGTTCTTGATAGACCAGTTGGTAGCCCACTTAGACCAATGTTTGGTCACCACATTCAACTATTTGGAACACCTAGGTTGGATTCTCAACCTAGAAGAAACCTTCCTTAAAACCAATTAGAAGGCTAAAATACTTGGGTCTGATCATAGATACACCCAGACGAGGGTATTCTTGCCCCAGTCAAAGATCAGCACCATAAAGGAACTGATTCAGGTCGTCGAAGCAAGATGAATTATTTTATTCAGTTTTGCATGAGGTTGTTGGGAAAGATGGCTTCATTCGAGGCCGTTCCTTATGCTCAGTTTCATTCGAGACTGCTGCAAAACAGTATCCTGTTTTGGAACAAAAGGGTTCAAGCTCTAGATTTCCCAATGTGTCTGACTCCAAAGGTGTGACGGAGCCTCAGTTTATGGTTAATAACCACAAATCTGCAAAGGGGAAAATCCTTCCTTCAGTTACCTGGGAAGTGGTAACAACATATGCCAACCTTTTTTGGGTTGGGGAGCAGTCCTGGAAGAGGCAACTGTCCAAGAGAAATGGCCCAGATCAGAAATGGCCTTGCCCATTAACACTCTAGAAATTCAGGCAGAGTACTTGGTCCTGAGGGCCTGAATGATCAGTTTACGGAATTGTCCTGCCAGGATTCAATCCGACAATGCCACAGCAATGGCCTATATCAATCACCAAGGGGGCACAAGAAGTTGTGCGGCCCAGAGAGAGGTGAATCATATCCTATCTTAGGAAAACAATGTGCTTTGACTATCGGCAGTCTTCATTTTAGTAATAGAAAATTGGCAGGCAGACTACTTGAGTCGCCAGCAGTTGTTCCCGGGAGAATGGTTCCTTCACCCCGATATCTTCCTGTCAATATGTCAAAGATGGGGGATCCCAGGCATAGATCTGTTTACGTCCAGGTTCAACAAAGAAATAGACAACTTTGTGTCAAGAACAAAGGTTCCGCTAGCTTGTGAAACAGATGCCTTGCTATTCCCGTGGAATTGGTTCTAACTGATTTATGCATTCCCTCCTATTCTGCCTGCGTCCACAACTTCTTCGCAGGATCAAGCAGGAAGGGAAGTCTGTGATTCTTGTGGCCCCCAGTGTGGCCCAGGAGACCCATGCATCCTACTACCACGGCCAGACCTTCTCTCGCAAGGTCCGGTATTCCATCCTACTTTACAAACACTTAAATTTAATGGTTTGGCTATTGAGACCCACATTCTGAAGAGGCGTGGGCTGTCAGGTTCAGTGGTGTCTACTCTGGTTAATGCAAGGAACCCGGCCTCCAGAGTCATATATTATAGAGTCTGGAAGGCATATGTCTCCTGGTGTGAATCCAGGGGTTGGCACCCCAGGAAGTATGTCATAGGTAGAATCCTTGACTTTCTACAGATGGGATTAGAAATATAGCTGATCTTGAGTACTATCAAGGGCCACGTTTCGGCCTTATGAGCATTATTTCAGCGACCACTTGCTTCACACTCCTTGGTTCATAGCTTTATTCAGGGGGTAACGTGGCTTAATCCTCCAGTTAGGTCACCCCTGAACCCTTGGGACTTGAATTTAGTCCTGTCGGCATTACAGAAACAGCCTTTTAAGCCAATACGACATATTCCCTTGGTCCTTTTGACAAAGAAACTAGTTTTTCTGGTAGCCATATCTTCTGCAAGAAGGGTATCAGAGTTGGCTGCTCTTTCTTGTAAAGATCCATATTTAATTATTCACAAGGATGATGTTGTATTGCGTCCTCATCCTAATTTTCTACCAAAGGTAGTGTCAGGTTTTCATTTAAACCAGGACATTGTTCTACCTTCTTTTTTCCCAGAACCCTGTTCTGCGGAAGAAAAGTCACTACATTCTCTTGATGTGGTGAGAGCAGTCAAAATCTATTTGAAGGCGACTGCTCAAAACGGATGTCTTGTTTGTGTTGCCTGAAGGTCCTAAAAGAGGACAGGCAGCATCGAAATCTATTATTTCTAAATGGATTCGACAAGTGATTGTTCAAGCTTATGGTTTAAAGAGGAAAAGTTCCACCTTTTCTTATTAAAGCGTACTCCACCAGGGCTGTTAGTACTTCCTGGGCAGTGCATCACCAAGCCTCCATGGCACAAATCTGCAACTTGGTCTTCAGTCCATACATTTACAGGATTCTATCAAGTAGATGTAAAAGGTCATGAGTATATGGCCTTTGGGCGCAGTGTGCTGCAGGCAGCATTATAAGTCCTCTGGTCTCATGATGCCCTACTTTTGTTGTGTCTCCCTCCCTTCAGTTGGCATTGCTATGGGACATGCCACATAGTAACTACTATGGCTCTGTGTCCCGTGATGTACGATAAGAAAATAGGATTTTTATAACAGCTTACCTGTAAAATCCTTTTCTTTAAAGTACATCACGGGACACAGAGTGTCCCTCCCTTCTTTCTGGTATACACGTGTATTGCTTTGCTACAAAAACTGAGGTACTCCCAGTAGTGGGAGGGGTTATATAGGGAATGGACTTCCTGTCTTAGGGCGTGCCAGTGTCCATCACCTGAAGGTGGCCTGTAACCCACATAGTAACTACTATGGCTCTGTGTCCCATGATGTACTTCAAAGAAAAGGATTTTACAGGTAAGCTGTTATAAAAATCCTATTTTTCATTTTGGGATAAAGATTTTACATAAATAAAAGCTGATCATTGTAAGCACCCCTGTCAGTGGTAAATAGTTTGTCCCAACACTCTTAAATGATACATTTGCAGGGAAGCTTGTCCTATTAAAATACAACCGACTTACTGGCTGGATTGCCAGCTGAAAGTAAAAGAAAAAAAAGCTGAAAGAAAATGAATGCAGCTATCACATCTAATTCCCTGTACACACGGTCGGATTTTCCGATGGAAAAAGTGCGATCGGATTGTGTTGTCGGAAATTCTGATCGTGTGTGGGCTCCATCAGACTTTTTCCGTCGGAATTTCCGACACACAAAGTTTGAGAGCAGGATATAAAATTTTCTGACAACAAAATCCGATTGTTTAAATTCCGATTGTGTGTACACAAATCCGACGCACAAAGTGCCACGCATGCTCAGAATAAATTAAGAGATGAAAGCTTTTGGCTACTGCCCCGTTTATAGTCCCGACGTACGTGTTTTACGTCACCGGATCATCATCGGATTTTCCAACAACTTTGTGCGACCGTGTGTATGCAAGACAAGTTTGGCCCAAAATCCGTTGGAAAAAATCCGATGGATTTTGTTGGCGGAATATCCGATCAATGTCCGATCGTGTGTACAGGGCATAAGGATTGGTAAGCTACAACATAATAAATATTGTTTGCTTTTGTGTTTAATACTGCTTTAAACTTTCAGTGTTTGATAATAATTTTTCTTTCGCTTTGGGAATTCTGGTGGAAAGTTCTCTACACCTGAGTTCTCAAGGTGGCACACATACTTTGGTCAATATTAGGAGGCTCCACTCTGCCTTTGGATAATTGTTTTTTTGTAGATCATGAAGAATGTAAAAGGAACAGTGGGAACACCGGAATCTCCAACATGAACAGAAACAGAGCCAGGAATTATGATGGAAAGATCTCACTGCAGGAGTCTGTTTTTTATCCAGAAAAATCAGAAATAAATGCATGTGAATAAAATGTAGTCTGTGGATGGCCAGCGGATGGAGCTTAAAGTTTCTTTTAACATTTTCTTCTGTTGCGTTACTTGTTTTTGTGAAGTAATTGTTTACAGAGCTCAGTAGCTCAAGCAAAAATACACACGCGTACACACAAATTAGTTCTGTTACAGGTGCTATCACACAAAGTGAGCCTCAAAGCAAACCTGTGATTTGCCCATTTAGAGCAAACTTCTATTCTCCCATCTGTATCAGCATATACAGTCATATGAAAAACTTTTGAACAGGCAAACATTAGATCTTAGATAAAGGTGATACTTAAAATAAAATGTATATTTAACAAAAACACAAGAAATATGTGCCTTTTCAATAATGCATTTAACAAAGATATCTATAGATGTAATGGTGTACTGTGATAAAGGTAAGTACATGCTTGGCTTTAAATGCCAGTATTGCCCCTGCAGCAGAAATGACTTCCTGTAGGCATTTTGAATAACTGCCCACCAGTTTCTGACATTGACTGTGAATTTAAACACTTCTCCATGCAAAATTCTTTAGTTTCAAAGTTTAGGCTTACTTGCATGAACCGCCTGTTTCAAATTTCCCCACAAGGGGAACTAAATCAGGGCTTTCACTGGGGCAGTCCATAACTCTATATTTCTTCTCTTTGAACCATTCCTTGGTGGATTTGCTAGTGTACTTTGCATCATTATCGTTTTGGCTCACTTCAATGTTCAACGTTTGGACAGATGGCCTCACATTCTCATCAAGCACACGTTGTTAAAATGCAGAATGTATTGTTGACTGAATGACAGGCCTGCCTAGGTCCAGAAAGAAAAGCAAGCCCAAACTATAACATTTCCACCATGCTTCTTAGTTGGTATTAGGTTGTTCTGAAATACTGTTTGGTTTGTGGCAAATATATCTATTGTAAAGGCTCATTTACACTTGCAGTTGGGAGGTAGTAAAAACAGGCAGCTGACGCGCATTTTTTCTGCCCCGCAGCCCCCCCCCTCTTTAATCCGCAAGGGCAACCAGGGTGGCGTATGCATGCAAAAACACCCCCTTGTAACCCATTCAAATGAGAGGGGTCACACCGCAACCTCACTGCAACCACATGTAATGTGCACGGTTGCTTCATGGTGTGGCTTTTACACGGTTGAAACACCTCCACAGCGATCCACAACTGATAGCTTTTCAGAGGTGCAGCAATACGGAATTGACCATACAGCCACGCCCCGACATGTTTCGACATATCAACTTAATCATGTCACGAAACATGTCGGGGCATGGCTGTACAGCAATCATTTTTAATATTTGACGCTGCACACTGGACTAGGAGGTGGAGATCCGATCCGAGCCTGAGGGGCGGGTGAGAGTGAATCTTTGTCTGCACACCTTGGGTCCGCCGTGACCACTATACACCGCTGCTGTTATCTGTTTGAAGAGCTGTGCTTACAATGAGTTTATTTGATGTGAGTGCAATAATTGAAGATTTCTGAGTGTTTTAATTAAACTGTTTTTTACGTTATCACACTATTTGGAGCACTTTATTATTTACATGTGGAATAATCCGGATTGATACTCACGGCTGGATATTGGAGTTCACTTAACCCCCTTTTGTGTGGTTGAAAGCGTTTAAGCCAAGCACGAGAGTGTGAGGCACTTGAAGCTTGTGAGTGCGTTTTTTGAAGGGAGCGGAATCACTTGCACATACTGGTGTGGTGGAAGAATTAAGAAGACACTATACAAAATTATTAATATTGGAAGAATTCGTTTATGGACTGTTTTTTCATAAATAATTTAATATTTTCACACTTATCACAGGGTGGCTAATATTTATGAATGCATTTTTTATTAATATTTATGTATTTTGCACTGTAATTTTGTGTTTTTAGTGCTACTATTTTTTCACTATCTCATCTTGGATAGAGGTCAAAATACGGTTCATATTATCTTATTAGTTAAAGTGGTAGCTACACTACATAGGTATATATATTCTAGAGGCGCAGTGGTGGGACTTCAAGTGTGGGCGTTTGTTACTTGCTGACCATCAGTTTGGATACATCTAAATGTAGCCTTAAGCCCCGTACACATGAACCGAATGTCAGGAGACAACAGCCGGTTCAAAAAAAAGTCTGACATTCAACCCTTGTGTAAGTCGGTCTGTCCGACAGAAGCTGGGCGTTCGGCCATTGACAACCAAGGACTCCCTCACTTTGGAGGGATTTCCTCTCACTTACTGTTTTATCTTTGGGACAGGGAGTGAAGGTAAATCACCCCAATGGGACGTAGATGATAAAAAAAAAAAAAAACTGACATGGGTTATAAATGTAGCACCCTCTAGTGTGCTACTAGTGTTAGAGTAGATAAAACATAATCTGGCTCGGGGCTAAGTCTGAGTCATGACACAGTGGTTGCGCAATGTCAAAGGCTCGGATGCGAGAGGAGAGGATACTAGCCTTTGACGTCGCACAGCCACGGAGGTGAGTGAGCGGACGGCTCTCAATACATGTAACAAGCAAATTTTGTTTTTATATCTAATAAGTGTCCTATTTTAGCGGGGTTTTAAATAAAAGTTTTATAGCAGAGAGCACTATGTCAGCTGTGTTTTTGATTACATGATACATGAGTCCCTTGAAGTGGAGGAACAGCTGAATAATCTCGGAGGTCAACTCCCTATCTGTGAGGGATACATTGGGTGGAATGGAGATCGTGAAAGGGAGAAATTGAACAGCTGAGTCCTGAGAGGAAGAAGAGACGTTTGGGAAGTGAAAATAAAGAGTTAATTTGAGTCTTCCTGACTCATCCTTGGGATGAGCAGATTAAATAGCTGGTGGTGGTTTGCACAAGCAATAAGAATTATTGAGAAGCACAGTGATATGATAATAACACTGGAGCACCACTACCAAGATTGATATTGACTTATGGGACAGTTATTATGAATTTTAATTTTATTGCATGTATACATAGCACTAAGTATAGCATTGAATTATCACTGTAGTAGTGCTGCACTGTTTGTGTGTATGTGCGTCTTTTGGTACACATACACACACACATATATATATATATATATATATATATATATATATATACCCTGTTTCCCCGAAAATAAGACCTAGCGTGATTGTCGGTGATGGCTGCAATATAAGCCCTACCCCCCAAATAAGCCCTAGTTAAAGTCCTTGTAGGTCTTATTTTCAGGGTAGGGCTTATTTTTGGGAAAACAGGGTAGGGCTTATTTGGGGGGTAGGGCTTATATTGCAGCCATCACCGACAATCACGCTAGGTCTTATTTTCGGTGAAACAGGGTATATGGCAAAGAGTTTTCTGAGGATCTGAAAAAAAGAATTGTTGCTCTACATAAAGATGGCCTAGGTTATAAGAAGATTGCCAAGACTCTGAAGCTGAGATGCAGCATGGTGGCCAAGACCATATAGCGGTTTAACAGGACAGGTTCCACTCAGAACAGGCCTCGCCATGGTCGACCAAAGAAGTTGAGTGTACATGCTCAGTGTCATATCCAGAGGTTGTCGTTGGGAAATAATAATAGACATATAAGTGCTGCCAGCATTGCTACAGAGGTTGAAGGGATGGGGGGTCAGCCTGTCAGTGCTCAGACAAAAATGTGAGTGGTTTACTCACTTTTGTGAGATACTGTATATATATATATATATATATATATATATAAAACTAATAAAAACCATCAGTTTATGGTTAGCATTTGCCGTGCACACTTATTTTAGCACTTAAAGCGTGGATGCCAAACCTGCAAATACCACTGCTGAGATTTCAAGGTTGAGAAATACTCATGCTCCAACCAGTAACTGCCACCGCATTGCCCTGTAAAAGTCAGTTTTCTCTCGGTTGCACGGACCTCACAGGCACCATTTTCCCAATGTGATATTACAAGCCCACCATCATCTCTGCACCTCGGGCAGTTGATCCTGATGCCTTCCCCTAGTTTCAGAAAGCAATGCATGCAGTTAACACTCCATCTTTCCTTTCCTGCAGGTAAAGAGATAAATGCTGTCAATATAAAATGGTGAAATGGGATCACCCAAGTGAGGAGCAGTTATCTGTCACTGACATCTGCTCAGCACTTATAGCAGCCCTACGTTCAGAAGAATACTGAATCCAGGGCTCAGGTAAATGTAGGTCACAGCAGACAGAGGAATGGCAAATTATCTTCACATTTATTGTTGCAAGTTTTAGAGCTGTGACAAAAATAACGTCATCATGTATTTTTATACATATTTCGTGACTTTTACATACTGTAAATAGTCATTCTGTGTAGTTTTGCAGCCACCACGTTCTACAAGTCTGAATAACTTTCTTACATTAAAGCGTTTAACCCAAAAAAACAAAAAACAGATCCTGTTCCCTTAAAGCATGTTATACAGCACAGTGCTTGTGCTGTGTAATTTGGCCTCCTGTATACCCTAAAATACCTGGCTGATCCTGCCTGGCTATACCCTCCCCTTTGCAAACAGACCACGATAATCAGGGCTGAGCCATGCTGAGCCCTGACATCGTGGTCCGTTTGCGTGATTCCGTCAGACGCAGCCCTGCTCTCAGCAGCTTTCCCTGTGTCTGTGTCCTCCTCCCCTCCCTGCTTGTACAACCCCCCCCCCCCCCGTGCCTGTGTTCTGTAAAAAATCTGCCCGATTGTACCTGTATGAGCTCTGCTCCCACCGCTCAGCTGACGTGTGGCTCTCTCTCTTTCCTCTCTCCCCCTCCTCCCCGGATGATGTCAGCGGGAGGGCTCGGCCCCGCCCACTGCAGCTCTGAGCCAGAGAGAGAAGGAGGAGAGGAATCAGCTGAGCGGTGGGAGCTCATACAGGTACAATCAGGCAGCTTTTTTTACAGAACACAGGCACAGGGAAACTTATAATGGTAGGATGGCAGCATTTAGTAAAAGTGGGTTAACAACCACTTTAACCACTTCAGCCCCAGAAGAATTTACCCCCTTCCTGACCAGGCCATTTTTTTGCGATACGGCACAGTGTCACTTTAACTGACAATTGCACGGCATTGTACCCAAACAAAATTGATGTCCTTTTTTTCCACAAACAGAGCTTTCTTTTGGTGGTATTTGATCACCTCTGCGGTTTTTATTTTTTGCGTTATAAACAAAAGAAAAGCGACAATTTTGAAAAAAACACTATTTTTTACTTTTTGCTATAATAAATATCCCCAAAAAATATATAAAAAAAAAACACATTTCTTCCTCAGTTTAGGCCGATATATATTCTTCTACATATTTTTGGTAAAAAAAAGTCGCAGTAAGCGTATATTGATTGGTTTGTGCAAAAGTTATAGCGTCTACAAAATAGGGGATAGATTTATGGATAGATTTATGGCATTTTTATTATTATTATTTTTTTTTTTTACTAGTTTTACTAGTAATGGTGGCAGTCGGACATTTTTGACACTATTTTGGGACAATTGACAATTATAGAGCGATCAGAGCTAAAAATAGCCACTGATTACTGTATAAATATCACTGGCAGGAAAGGGGTTAACACTAGGGGGCGATCAATTGGTTAAATGTGTGTCCTAGAGAGTGTTTCTAACTGTGGGGGGATGGGACTGCCTGGGGGAGGAAACCGATTGTTGATCCTAAGCAGTAGGAACAACAGATCAGTCTCCCCACTCCTGACAGAATGGAGATCTGTCTGTTTACATTGACAGATCTCCATTCTTTCTCTGTCAGGAGTGATTGTAGGTGTGCGGGGCCACAATGTCCGCCGGGTTCACGCATCGGCTCCTAAGCGACACGGCAGGCGCGCGCGCTCCTATACTCCCTAAAGCATCCGCCGTACGGCTACAGCGATTTGCGCAGGAGTGCCATTCTGCTGCCGTCAAAGGATGGCAGGCGGTCGGCAAGTGGTTAAATAAAGAACATACAAAGCAAAGCAAGATAAACCACTTTTTGGTAAAATCTGCTGTCTACATACATATACTCCAGTGATGACTGCATGCCATTTCTCTCAGTGGTTTTCCTGATGGTGATAACAGTGGACCATGATTGTGTACTATGCTTTGTCACGGTTGTTTGTAGTCTCCACTGGAAGAAAGTGTTATAGGATGAAAACACAAGAGAACAATTGAGAGACATGGATAGTATATTGTCACCCTATTAAAGAAATGCCGAAACAGGGACCTTCATGGTAAAATCACCAGATATTGAGAGCTGCAGATTTGAAAATATTGGCACAGCTTGGCACAATGTAAATATGCATTACTCATGACTAAGGAACCATTTTGGAAGTTGAAAATTACTGTTTTAGTCAGCATTACTACAGTGATATGTAGGCAGGTTCAAACAGTTAGGTGCTGTCCTGGCCTGGGGGGTAGGAGTTAATGCCATGTCCGGTTTCTTGGTCTTTTTGGCGGGTTCTTGTCTGGGTCCAGTAGATTAATCCTGTGATATATAAATATGGGACAGTGGTCTGGTAGCAGAGAACCCCTGGGGAGTTCGAGAGAGGGAGGGGAAGCTGTTCGATCCGAGGACAGAGAGTTTTGGCCCCCAAAAGAGTTCCAGGGCATCGGTGTGTTTTGAAACCTGTGTGGAATGCAGAGGAAGAATGAGACCTGGGGCAGCAGGAGGATGCCATTTACAACTGCCTGCAAGTACATTTAGACATTTAAGTTAGGGTTTGCCCTGAAGACACCAGCATTGGAGAATGCCTCTGAAGGACTTTAAATTCTGGACTACACCTTAGCAGGTATGCAGGGGCAGCACTCAGCCTGTAGTGATAGTTAGGAATTAGGAATAAATACCGCTTTTATCTGTTGGACTGTGAGATGTCTAATCTGCACCTTTGTTAGGCAAAGTATTGAAACGTTGTCCTTGCCTGGTCTGAAGTTACTAAAGAGTAAGGATGAGCTCATGCGTGTTCGCAGCTCCACATGCCCGAGCACGCCAGGAAGCTTACACTCTGCAGTGCTAATCACAGGCAGTGAGACATTTCCCGATCCGCGGCTGGAAATCCTTACTAAATAGATGTATCGTAAAAAATTGGCACACACATAGTTCACCGAGTAGGTCTTAGCACATCGGGGTGTGAAGACATTGGTGTGGAGTGGAATAATCTGAAGACACATGTGGTTACCTAGAGTAATGGAAATGTAATAAGCAGCCTGTCAATAGCGTGTACCCGTTATAGGTGGCATGGCCTCTAGCAGATGGCAAGATGTTGTCGGCACTCCTTCCGCCAGCAGTCTGTCTTCCATAGCAACAGGAGTGGATTGCACCACAGAGGTTACCATCCTTCACAGAGGTACAGAAGTTCAAGAGTTAAGTTCAGTGCACGTATGGAGCCCTTGCAGAGTGCACGGTGAGGCCCACTCCGCTACTAAAGAGAGTGGAAAACGCTGGACAGGTAGATGTGGACATTGGCTCAGTGTGTCCCTCCAAAATGCAAGTTACTATGAAGGGGTATGTAGCCCTACCCCCTCAGGAGCCACTGAGTATAATAGGACCCCTGTTTCCTTCTGAGCCCTGAGTGAGACACAACAGCTGTTGACACCACCATAAACCTGCAAACAGGTGTCACTTTGGTTATCACACAAAGGATAAACACACGACTTTGGATGGAGAAAATATTTAGTTTATATGGAAAATTAGATGAACAGTAGTATAGGTACAAAATCAGTGTCTGATATACACCAAAGGGAAACACATATAACAAAGCAAACAACAAAACACAGAACATTGCCACTTTAAATAGACCCAATTGTCCTGCAGGACTCAGAGTTTAGACAAATTACAAGTACAAGGCGCAAATACCATACTTAAAGTTCTGCTGCAACCCAAATGAGAATGTCCATAAAAAGTCCATAAACATGAATGAAATGTGATATATTAGTCCATACACAAAGGGCTGCCACCACTAGGGAATAGAAGCCAGATTACAGCAAGGCTGAGGATAAAACAAAGGGGAGAGGAGCCTCTATGTGCAGGAGTAATAGCCAGTTTATTCAAACATACAATTGACAACTCACATGTTAAAAGAATTTGGCAGTCACATCAGTAAATAATATCCCGAAAGTAACATTGATGGGAAGTCAAGTCTCTCTGCTCCTGTCTCCATAAGTGTTCAGGTCCCCGTTAATCACCGCTAAGATATAAAGCCGATGTTCTGTCAATTTCTCCCACCAATCAAAAACTCCAACCACCTAATTGCCAGTTTATTTAAACCCTTAGTATTTGGAGATTTTGACGAATTGGTGGTTGGACACAACACCGGCAACGGAATAGAGTCCGGTACAGGAAGATTGCACTGTTTTGACAGCACATCGGCTAACGAGGACAAAGTTGTCGCCGCCTTGGAGGCGGACATTTTGTTGGCTAGTATTAGAGTGGAGTAAGAATTTCCGCTCATAATATTCTGCACCGGACTCTATTCGGTTGCCGGTGTTGTGTCCAACCACCAATTCGTCAAAAACTGCAATTACTACTGGTTTAAAGAAACCGTAAATTAGGTGGTTGGAGTTTCTGATGGGTTGGAGACAGAACACCAGCTGCACGGCGAGGGAGTCCAGAATGCGGCTTGACACGCAGGTGGCTGGGCAGGGGGGGAGAGATGACGTCACCGGAGTGCTACGCGTCTCCGAGCATGTGCGCTGCGTGTGCTATACCTATATAGCTTGAAAAGGGAGCACGGCTGCCGCAACACACGCATCGTGCATGCCTGGAAACGCGTCACACTCTGGTGACGTCATCTCCCCATGCCGCCCAGCCACCTGCGTGTCAAGCCTCGTTCTGGACTCCCTCACCGTACAGCCAGCTCTACATCTTAGCGGTGATTAAAGAGGAAGTAAACCCTCCTATCATTTTCAGCCAAGGATGCTGCTATTTTGGCCTCTGTTTAATCTTCAACTGCCATGGTGCTGTACATGTGATCATTTACGACAGCAGCCATTGGATGGTTTGACCGTTTGGTTGAGAACACAACCAATGGACACATGCCAGAAATGTAACTGTCTTTT
Source organism: Aquarana catesbeiana (assembly GCF_042186555.1). NCBI lineage: Eukaryota > Metazoa > Chordata > Amphibia > Anura > Ranidae > Aquarana > Aquarana catesbeiana. The sequence continues at coordinate 882,040,469 of NC_133324.1, forward strand.
GAAACTGTTAAATTGATGGGTTTACTTCCGCTTTAACAGGGACCTGAGCACCTGCGGAGACAGGAGCAGAGACTTGACTTCCCACGATGTTACTTTCAGGATATTATTTACTGATGTGCCTGCCAAATTTTTTCAACATATGGAGTTGCCAATTGTATGTTTGATTAAACTGGCTTTTACTCCTGCACTTAGAGGCGCCTCTCCCCTTTGTTTTATCCTCAGAGTTTAGACGTAGCTCTCCTACTGAGAGAGAATTTTCCCCAAATGAAGAAAAGGGGGAGAGCAAGAATATTAGGCTAGCTCATTTATATAGGCTCTCAGTAACCAGAACCAGAGTTTAACTCTGAGGTTTTTTGTAAGCAAAATGTCCCATACAGAACCTATCAAACAATGTGGAGGAACTCTTCTGTCGGCTTGTTGGAGCTCTTTATGTTGGTACACAATGGAGATATAGTCCCCTTTTTATGAGAAATTAACTTCCCCAGAGATGGTAACAGAACAAGCAAAGTTCCCCTTTAATGAATGCAACAAGTTGGGAATTTATTTTAAAGACGTCAAGAGGTTCTTAAGGTTGTTCAAGCTGAGGAAAGGTAGGAGCATAATTTAGCAGTAATGTGTTCTGTTAAGTGTAGAACTTGGCTTGTGGATCTTGTGGCTTCTTTGGATAGAATAAATCAAAACAGTGGAAATGCAGACGCCAACAGGTTCAGACACCTATTTCAAAACGAAAAAGTCCATCTGGAAAACAATCATATATAGTCCAAAAGTAGATGCGTGAAATAGTCCAAAAGCTTGTGCCCCAGGGCAGCTCTTCTAAGGAGCAGAAGCAGATGCTCTATGTAGAACACAAAAGACAAATAGAAAAGTGCCTCTAAGTGCAGACTGTTTAAAAACGTTTAATTAAAAAGTAAAAATGCCACATGGCAACTCACATAGCAAGGTGAGTATTAGGCTCATCAATCACAGTAAATCTGGGACCCTGTATAGGAAAAGCCGCCGAGGAGACCAGGATCCACTGCCATGTCGTAAGGTGTTTAGGGAAGCCAGCCAGACACTTCCAAGATGGTGCTGGAACACACACGTGACCCGCAGTGTCAGCGGGATGACATCACCGGAGTCGGAGCTGTGACGTCCTTCAGAGCATGCGCAATATAGCTATCGGCATGCTCGCTCTTTCATCAGGTAAGGTTAAAGGTGCAAGGGTACCTAGCCTCTATATATTGCAGCTGGCCCACAGGGGACTACAGGGCTCAGAAAGGATAATTCATGTCACAATAAAACAAAACAAATTCAATTAGATGAAATACATTATTAAATATACAGATAGCTTAGAATTGAAAATTGAAATTGATGGTATATAGCAGGGATATGCAATTAGCGGACCTCCAGCTGTTGCAGAACTACAAGTCCCATGAGGCATATCAAGACTCTGACAGCCACAAGCATGACACCCAGAGGCAGATGCATGATGGGACTTGTAGTTTTGCAACATCTGGAGGTCCGCTAATTGCATATCCCTGGTATATAGCATAATATACCCCAAAATGTGGTAAAATAGATGAATGATTATTAGGCGAATATAAATATATTGATGCAAAATAAAAAAAAATCAAGAGTTAATTAATACAGTTGTTAAAAAGAAAAAAATGATTAATGAAGATAATAAAAAAGAAATTATGCACTGGCAGTAATTCATCTTGAATGTTAAACATCTAATAAATAAAAAGAGCAAAAACACATTTGCGTTAGGATTATGGAAACTAGATTGTATATACATATATGTACTCTGTACTTACTATAGTCGTAAAAACGTGGTCTAATCATAAAAATGCTATAAAGGATATCTGTGAATAATGGTATAGACTAGAGTATTAATACAGTATACTAGGATGTTATACCTTATGTATATATTAGTATATTTATATATGTGTCACAGATCAGCTGCGGAGCTGATCTGTGTCTCACCTTTACTGCTGTAGGCCGGCTGGCACCTGTTGTTCCACTAGCTTGTGTTCAGCTCTGCTGCACTCTGCAGCTATGGGTGTCGCCGGCCTCACCTGTTGATTAATATATGATTCCTTCCTGCTACTTCCTGTTCAGCCCCTCATGTGCTTCTTTATTTAAATCCCTTTCAGACCAGCCACTGGTTGCTTGAGCAACATTTGTTTCTGAGCTCCCTTCGTGTAACCTGCCTTAACCTGACCTCTCGTGAACCGATCTCTTGTGTACCGACTCGGCTTGTTCTGATTACGTTGTCTGCAGCCCGCCCTGACCTTGGCTCGCTATCCGGCTCTCCTTTGCTTCATCCATCCATCTTGTCTAACAGTGTCTTCTGGTACTTCCCTAGCGAGCAGGGTGAACCCGGGGGCCGTGACCTGTGGTCAGCACGCAGCTAAGCCCAAACCCTCGTGAGGGGGTCCCTGGTAGAATACCGGCTGACCCTTAGACTCCATGCCCTGGGGGATCCCGTGTCACCTGCTCGCCGGTGGGCTCACTGTAAGTAGTACCGTGACAATATGTACATTATGCTTGATGATCCAGAAGTTCACATCTATCACTGTAGTAGTGCCAAATACTACAGTGATTGTCAGCTCTCCCTGCAGTCCATCAGGTTTAAGATATGCATACCTACATTGTGGCAAGCTGGACCGATGAAAGTATGCAATAAAGGATTCTTTCTGAAATTGAGATTTAATATTGTAAAGCTCATGAGATTATAGTGATGGAGTTTACATACTGTATACTTTAACTAATTCCACTTAACCCTATTCCGATCCCCTAACTTTAACCTTGCCCTTAAACCAAATCACCTAACCCCTGACCCCAAAGCTAAACTTGACCATAAAAACATAATTATCCTACAACTATCATGTACTCGCCTTGTCTCACCCCAGTTTGTACCATGTCAAAAATCCCTGCATTGCCACTAGTGAGTCCAAAATCCATTTTTTCCTTTTCCACTCTGTCTTTTAAGATAAAAACAGGATTTGCAAACCTTCAACAATGCAAAAGGATGAAATAAATAAGAAAAGAAAAAAACCATAAGCCATCAAGGTACAAAATCGAGTTTAGTACATAACAGATTGCATTTTGCTGTCTCCAGTCTGTGATTTCTTTGGACGGTCCCTGGTTGTCAAGAATTTGACACATATTTAGAAGGCCAGTCTAGGCTGCGCTTCCAGCGGTTTTCTGTTGTGATTGTTTAAAAGAGCCGCAGTGCCACCTAGTTACCAACTGAGTTACTACTTCCACCTAATATCACTGAGGAAACAACACAACCCTTCCACATGTATGCTAGCAGAGATAGTGTATAAGGTTTATGGAAATGGGCAGTGATTAACAGATCTCATTTTCAACATTAAACAGAATCTTCCTGTGCACCGACGTTTCATGCTTTAGGAAAATGGATTCATGGATTAGGCTGATGCCTGTAGCTGAAATTAATTTGTAATTCTGAAAGTGAAAAATTTAAATGTGATTTATTTCACGGTAGCTATTTTAAGATTAATTACAAGAGAGACTGTTGCAGTGCCAGAGCCGAAAACATTGAAAGGTTAAAAGACATGAAAACTGTTGCAAAATGTTATATATATATGTATATATATATATATATATATATATATATATATATATATATACCGTATGTATATACAGTATCTCACAAAAGTGAGTACACCCCTCACATTTTTGTAAATATTTTATTATATCTTTTCATGTGACAACACTGAAGAAATTACAAGTAGTGAGTGTACAGCTTGTATAACAGTGTAAATTTGCTGTCCTCTCAAAATAACTCAACACACAGCCATTAATGTCTAAACAGCTGGCAACAAAAGTTCTGCCCAAGGGGGGACGCTAAGGTTGCCACCTTTTCTTTAAGCCAAACCGAACACTTTAGCAGCGCATGACAATTTAGTTATTTTTTTTGGCAGTATACCCTATAGCAGTGATGGCGAACCTTGGCACCCCAGATGAACCCTGGCACCCCAGACTACATTTCCCATGATACTCATGCACTCTGCAGTGTAGTTGAGCATCATGGCAAATGTAGGTCCAAAACATCTGGGGTGCCAAGGTTCACCATCTCTGCACTATAGGATTGCAAAAGACCTGGGACAACGTTGAGTTGGATTTTGGCGCATGTAGCATTCCTTGACGGACAGTGGGTGTGGCCAAATTGTGTTAATAATGGGAGAAGCTTAAGGAATATAATTGAATCAAGCAAGGTTAGTTTGTCCCCCGGTGAACACCTCCCCCCCAGGTCAGTCTGTTCTCCAGTATAATCCCTTCCTGGTCAGGCTGTCCCCCAGTACATCCCCCCAGTTCAGACTGTCCCCCAGTATAATCCCCCCCAGGTCAGTCTGTCTTCCCAGTATAATCCCCCCAGATCAGTCTGTCCCCCAGTACAACCCTCCAGGTCAGTCTGTCCCCCAGTATAATCCCCCCCACGTCAGTCTGTCCCCCAGTATCATCCACCCACGTCAGTCTGTCCCCCAGTATCATCCACCCATGTCAGTCTCCCCAGTATAATTCCCTCCACATCAGTCTGTCTGCAAGTGTCCTCCCCCCAGATCAGTCTGTCCCCCAGTACAACCCTCCAGGTCAGTCTGTCCCCCAGTATAATCCCCCTACTTCAGTCTGTCCCCCAGTATCATCCACCCATGTCAGTCTGTCCCCCAGTATCATCCACCCACGTCAGTCTCCCCAGTATAATTCCCTCCATATCAGTCTGTCTGCAAGTATCCCCCCCCCATGTCAGTCTGTCCCCCAGCACAACCCCACCCACATCAGTCTGTCCCTTAGTATAACCCCCCGCATCAGTCTGTCCCCCAGTATAATCCCCCCATGTTAGTCTGTAGCCCAGTTAAAGTGTCCTCCCTACCAATATAATTAAAAGCACTGGAAGCTGAAGGGAGGGGAGAGGGGGATAGGAGGACTGGCGCTGCAGGGCTGCCACTGATGTGTCTGGGTTTCAGGTGGACTGAAACCCGAACACAGAATTTAAAACCTGGACTGTGCGGGTGAATCCCGGACAGGTGGCAACTACTGTCAGGTATGTACTGAGTTACACCATGGCCGCTCGTCGGCCCTTGTAATCGCAGTACCTCCACTCACTGACGCACTATCTCTGCCCTGTCTTTTCAGACCATACCGGCTGCACAGTCATCCAACCTGGATGGATACAACTGATAGCAGCTGTCCACTGAGCAATGTGACTTTGCATCTTTGCTACATGAGAGAACACTTTCTGTGGCTGGCTTCTCTTATTTTTCCCCTCCCCCCTTGGTGCCACATCACACCTTCTAGCGTGATAGTTTAGGTATGGCATTTATTATGTGCTTATATTGGTCCTTGTCCTATAGTTTGTTTGTTTTTTTTCCACCCTCCTCCCCTTTTCTTCTCCATGTCTGCCGTGGGGGGAGTTTTTGGTGACTGATGTGTGCAATTGGTAAGCAGCTATGCCTGTTTTTGCTGTTTCGTTGTATTTACTGTATATGTTATTTGATGTATTATATAAGAGATGTATATTTTTTATGATTGTTTGATTTATACTGTTTACGTTATAGATGTACACTCCTGAAGAAGCAGTCCCTTGATCGCAAAACTATGGGGCACATTCACATCTGTGCATTTTATGGAAAGGGCCAGGGACTTTTTTCTGGTTTTTGGTTCCATAGACTTCAAGGGATCAAAAATATGTATTGAAAAATGCAAAATGCACCTGGAATATGCAAACTGGAACCTGCATAGGTGTAAAAACAAGACCTTGTGCCAATGTTACATGCACAGCATAAGTTGTTAGGGACACCAGCTGTCCAATACTTGCATGACATTCTATATTTTACATAAAGCAAACTCGAAATGACTGGAAGCTTTTAGTCTGATGGTTCTTTCAAACAATAGTAGGCATTTTTGCAGATGTCTACACATTGGGGTTGATTTACCAAAACAAAGATGAGTGCAAAATCTGGTGCAGCTCTGCATAGAAACCAATCAGCTTTCAATGTTTTTTGTCAAAGCTTAATTGAACAAACTGAAGTTAAAGGCCAATTGGCTACCATGACACCTGAGGTGCTCTAATATGCAAACACTGACTTTCTCTCTGAAGTCAATTCTTGACCCCACCCTTTATTCTTGGTATAGGGTTGCCACATAATCCCTTAAAGCCCAATTATTAATTACACAGGTTCTGATTAAGGTGGTAATTAAACTCACTTAGTGCCTTATCTGCATTAAATTAGCCTCAGAACCGGTGTAATTAATATGTGTTTGGGTTTAAAGGGATGAGGTGGCAAATCTTGGTACAGTATTGGGCAAGGGGTGTTGGGGACAGTACCCGGCAGGGTCAAGAACCGGCTACATAGATAAAAGCAGTATTTTCATTTTTGTACACCCAAAATCTGGCTAGTAACTCACCACAGGCAATTACAACTCCTATTTTCCTATTCTGACAGGTACCTTTGAAAGCAGAACAAAACAAAATGGTAGTAGGCAGAATATTTTGGTTGAAGAGACCTTGGGGTTGATTTACTAAAGGCAAAGCAGTTGCTCCACGGCATAGTAAATAAGCAGATGCTCTGCTGACTTCCATCATACAATCATGTGCAAGCAAAAATTTTTTACATTTTTTTTAATTTTCCTTGCACATGATTGGGTATTCTTTGCAAAGTGAATCTTTACCTCATTTACCAAGCACTAGAACAACTGCTCTTGTACAGTGCAGCTGCACAGTCTATTTGCTTTTAGTAAATGAACCCCTTTGAGTGTCTCTCTTGGCAAAACACCCCATGTTCTTTTTTCCTAGCAATTGTGCATTGTCTGTCGAGCATATGGAGTACAGGGTGAACTCCTGGCATCTGTATAATGGCACACGAGTCGGAGTTGTGATTTTGCTGGCCTCCCGATGCTTGAAACCAGATGCTGGATATGTAAGAAGATGGCAGTACTGTGACTGAAAAAAAGCCCAGAGCTGTAATCACTGAAAGAGTGCAAAGTAATTTTGCCATAATTTGCAATACCTCCATGCCCCCCATCCTCACTTTAGCTTCAAGTAGATTCAGAGATTGTGCAGGAGGGTATTTTGTGAGGCTGCAGACCCACCTGAAGGCCTGTGTACAGTACAGCCCTCTGAATCTGGCGGCAGCTTATTTAAACTTCAGATTAAAGCTAACCATACATGGTACAAATTTCATCTGGTTCCCATGAATTGGACGAAATTTGAGCCTTTGGTGGCCCTACTGACATCACCAGGCTCGATAAACTCAAACTGAAGGAGTCAGGTGGAAAAAAGTTCAGCTCCAGTCACTGGCCAGGAATTCTGACAACCGAGGGTGGCAAGTGGCAGAATACAATAACTGGCAGCGGGAGATTTATGCATCTTCTACACTGTTTAGCGTGATAAGGGAAAATCAGATTTCTCTCATTCAGCCTAGCATAAAATATTTATGTGTATAAGAGAACAAAGGAAAGCGCACAACTAGTGTAGTAAAACACTTTATTAAATTAGAAAGATAAATAAATCAAATACACTCACATTAACCAGGTCAGGTGTCGCCTTTAAACACTCCACATAGATCACAGAAGAATGCTGGTCAGGGATACAATGTGTTTTATAATAGCCTCTCTCACTGTAAGCTTTGCAGGCAGTCAGGGAAAAAGATCACATGCCCTCCCAGCTGGGGTGCGCTCCACAACAAACCACTGTCAACATATGTAGGTTTTCTGACCACTCCTCGATCAAGCTTCCTGGGTTGTCATGACGAAGCACGTTTCGGGGGCGTGTCCTCCTTTCTCAAGTCTCCGGAGAAAGGGGGTGTCTGTGGAGCAGACCTCAGCTGGGAGTGCATGTGATCCTTTCCCCTGCCTGCCTACACAACCTGCAGAAAGAGGCTTTAAGGAAACATGTATCCAGGATTCTTCTCCGACCTGTGCGTGAGGATGAACTTAATAAAGTGTTTTACTACACTAGTTGTGTGCCTCCCTTTGTTCTCTTATGTTTTGAAGCTTGTGCATTCTCTTGTGCATGATTCCAGGGAAAACTAAGGAGAATCAACTAACGTGGAGAGAAGACATCTAATACAGTGCCTTGAAAAAGTATTCACACCCCTTAAATTTTCCACATTTTGTCAATCAAAAACATAAATGTATTTTATTGGGATTTTATGTGATAAACCAGCACAAAGTGGCACATAATTGTAAAGTGGAAGGAAAATGATGAATGGTTTTCAAAAATGTTTACAAATAAATATGTGAAAAGTGTGGCGTGCATTTGTATTCAGCCCCTCTGAGTCAATACTTTGTAGAACCACCTTTCTCTGCAATTACAGCTGCAAGTCTTTTTGGGGATGTCTCTACCAGCTTTGCACATCTAGAGAGTGAATTTTTTGCCCATTCTTCTTTGCAAAATAGCTCAAGCTCTGTCAGATTGGATGGAAAGCGTCTGTGAACAGCAACTTTCCAGTCTTGCCACAGATTCTTAATTGGATTAAGGTCTGGACCTTGACCGGGCCATTCTAACACATGAATATGCTTTGTAGCTCTGGCTGTATATTTAGGGTTGTTGTCCTGATGGATGGTGAACCTCCGCCCTAGTCTCAAGTCTTTTGCAGTTTTCTTCTAAGATTGCCCTGTATTTGGCTCCATCCATCTTCCCATCAACTCTGACCAGCTTCTCTGTCCCTGCTGAAGAAAAGCATCTCCACAACATGATGCTGCCACCACCATGTTGCACGGTGGAGATGTGTTCAGGGTGATGTGCAGTGTTCGTTTTCCAACACACATAGCATTTTGCTTTTAGGCCAAAAAGTTACATTTTGGTCTCATCTGACCAGAGCACCTTCTTCCACATGTTTGCTGTGTCCCCCACGTGGCTTCTCACAAACTGCAAACGGGACTTCTTATGGCTTTCTTTTAACAATGACTTTCTTCTTGCCACTCTTCCATAAAGGCCAGATTTGTGGAGTGCACGACTTATGCCCTGTACACACGGTCGGATTTTCCGACAGAAAATGTGTGATAGGACCTTGTTGTCGGAAATTCCAACCGTGTGTAGGCTTCATCACACATTTTCCATCAGAATTTCCGACACACAAAGTTTGAGAGCTTGCTATAAAATTTTCCGACATCAAAATCCGTTGTCGGAAATTCCGATCATGTGTATAAAAATCCGACACACAAAGTGCCATGCATGCTCAGAATAAATTAAGAGACGAAAGCTATTGGCTACTGCCCCATTTAAAGTCCCAACGTACGTGTTTTACATCACCGCGTTCAGAACGATTGGATTTTCCAACAACTTTGTGTGACCGTGTGTATGCAAGACAAGTTTGAGCCAACATCCGTCGGAAAAAATCCATGGACAGATTCTCCCACCTGAGCTGTGGATCTCTGCAGCTCCTCCAGAGTTACTATGGGCCTCTTGGCTGCTTCTCTTATTAATCAGTTTAGGTGGATGGCCATGTCTTGGTAGGTTTGCAGTTGTGCCATACTCAGTGGCATACTCAGGGGCGCCGCCCCCTCTCTCCAGCCACCCCCCACGATCCCATTGGCTGCCTAGCAGAAGGCAAGAAGAGACACACGGAGGACACAGGAGCCGCCGCCTGACCCACGCTACCCATTCTACAGCTCGCCGCCGTCACACACCGCTGCCTGACCCATTACCACAATGGGGTAAGTGGCGGGCAGACAGCAAGCAAGCGGGCGGGTGTCATAGTGGCTGCATATGATGGGGCACAGTTGGCTGTATATGATGGGCACAGTGGCTGCAAATGATGGGCACAGTTGGCTGCATATCAGTGGCGGTGCGTCCATTAAGGACGCACGGGCGGCGCCCCCTCTCTCCAGCCACCCCCCTATATGTATCATGGATAGGTTCATGCATAGCTTTTGCTGGGCACAGTTTGCTGAATATGATGGGCACAGTTGGCTACATATGATGGGTACAGTGGCTGCATATGATGGCCATAGTTGGCTGCATATCAGCATCCATTAAGGGCGCACGGGCGGCGCCCCCTCACTACACCCACCCCCTTATATCTATCATGGATAGATTCCATGAATCTATCCATGGCCGCCGCTGCCACCCCCTATTCATTTGTCTGACCCCTTTTCGGGCGCAGGTGGCCTGAATTCCAGAGATGGGGGTGTTTTTTTAAAGCACCTGATTAAAGCCATAGGCTCTAATAGACTTCAAAAAAGGTGAACTTGGAGCGCAAAGCATTGCGTTCGCAGTCCACCCAGGTGTGTTAGAAAAGCGAATATTCATTCACTTTTCTAACACTGAACCGCCTCTCAGCCAATCAGGAGGCACGGGACTAATACCTGTCACCTTATTGGCTGAAGGCACAAGGGATCCCATTGGCCACCTAGCGAGTGAGCAGGTGTCACAGTGGCTGCATATGATGGGGCACAGTAGGCTGTATATGATGGGCACAGTGGCTGCATATGATGGGCACAGTTGGCTGCATATGATGGGCACAGTGGCTGCATATGATGGGCACAGTGGCTGCATTTGCTGGTCATAATGGGCTGCATATGATGGCACAGTGAGGCTGCATTTGATGTTTTTGTTTCAGTATTTTTCAGTTCGTTTGTGCCCCCCCCCTCCCCCAAAATTTTGAGCACCAGCAACCACTGCTGCATATGATGGGCACAGTGGCTGCATTTGATGGGCACAGTGGCTGCATTTGATGGGCACAGTGGCTGCATATAATGGCACAATTAAGCTGCATTTGGTGTTTTTGTTTCAGTATTTTAAAGAATTTTTCAGTTAGTTTGCACCCCCCCCCCCAAAAAAAAATTTTGAGCACCAACCGCCACTGCTGCATATGATGGGCACAGTGGCTGAATTTGATGGGCACAGTGGCTGAATTTGATGGGCACAGTGGCTGAATTTGATGGGCACAGTGGCTGAATTTGATGGGCACAGTGGCTGAATTTGATGGGCACAGTGGCTGCATTTGATAGGCACAGTGGCTGCATATGATGGCACAATGAGGCTGCATTTGACGTTTTTGTTTTAGCATTTTTCAGAATTTTTCAGTTCGTTTGCACCCCCAAAAAATGTTGAGCTCCAACCGCCACTGGCTATGATCTTTCCATTTTTGGAGGATGGATTGAACAGTGCTCCGTGAGATGTTCAAAGCTTGGGATATATTTTTATAACCTAACCTTGCATTAAACTTCTCCATAACTTTATCCCTGACCTGTCTGGTGTGTTCCTTGGCATTCATGATGCTGTTTGTTCACTAAGGTTCTCTAAACAAACCTCTGAAGGCTTCACAGAACATCTGTATTTATGCTGACATTAAATTACACAATTATTAAATATTAACAATATTTGCTAATTAGGTGACTTCTGAGGGCAATTGGTTCCACTAGATTTTAGTTATGGGGTAAAGGGGGCTGAATACAAATGCACACCACACTTTTCAGATAATTATTTGTAAAAAATATATAGAAAACCATTTATCATTTTCCTTCCACTTCACAATTATGTGCCACTTTGTGTTGTTTTATCACATATAATCCCAATAAAAGTCATTTACATTTTTGGTTGTAACATGACAAAATGTGGAAAATATCAAGGGGTATGAATACTTTTTCAAGGCACTGCATGTCCGTGACAAAAAGGGGTATAAAAAAGGGGAAAAAACCTCACTTAATGGGTATTTATAGAATACATAACCGACCTACCCCAACTAGGGGGTGGGGTTCCTGGAGCCAAGGTAAGCAACATACAGGAACATTTAAGTTTAAATTTAGATTTAGGTTCAAATGTAAACATTTTTTGTTTTTCTGTATTTTGTGTTGTTTATCCTGCTGTGGATCCCTGCTTTTATGTAGTTCTGGATGGATTGCCCAGTTGAATCAGAGAATAAAAATTGAGCCCTCTTATGAGATGTGCATGTTACTGTATCCATAACGTATTACACTCACGTATTATTATTTGATCCACCTGTTAAATCATGATGTGGGACGTTACTTCTGTGGCAATTAGCAGGGAAATGTTCAAAGGGGAGGTGCCTTCACAACCCATTATAAGCCCCAGTACGAATCTCCACAGTGTCCTGAAGAAGCTCACGTGACCCGGTGAGTGCATAATGCATTGATGTCTTCACATCATGTGACCGAGCTCTCTCGCTCATTCTATGGCTAGTCCATCTGCTACTCCACACCGCTCCATGTGGATCTGACAGCGCCCATGAAGACTTTCTGCAAAGCATCAGCATCCCAGCACTGACATCCGCAGCCACATCGGAGACCACTGAGGGGGAGCTGCACAGGACTTCCCTCACCAGGACACAGCAGGGTCGGTGGAGATTGAGATCTTGCGGAACATTGGTTGAGACCGTTCATGGGACATAGTTCCCAAATCCACTTAACAACTGTTTTACACTCACCAACGCCGTGTGGCTACACCCCAACCTGCATTGCAGCAGTTGTATCACCTTTCTCTCTCCCTTCTGCTCCCCCTGCCATCCATGTACTGGTTGTTGGCTTCGCATCGCTGTCTGTTCCCTGCTCGTCCATGGATTTCAGTGCCTGTTTCAAAGTCAGCTGTCCCAAACCACCTATACTGCCATATCTTCTAGTGGTTCATTTTTACAAGGACTTGCTGACATCCTCGGTCCCCTCTTACCAGTCATCTGTTCTTGGCTCCCTCTTTCATCACGGCCACCGGGGACCGCCCATCATTGCTGTTTTTTGCTCTTATACACTGCTAGCCCTCCTCAGTTCCCTGGTATGTGTGGATTGAATGGCTGAGAGCCCGGGTTGTTTTCAGTATTCGTGACAACGTTGTCATGAATGTTTTACTTGGTGTGGTGAAGGTTTGACTTTTTTCATATTTTTGATATTGTTAAAACTTTTTGCATTAATAAAATCTGCTTATACATATGCTGCAGTGAGTTTCCTTTTGGAGCCTTCCTTCTAGCTCTGGTCCTAACTGAACCACAGCTGAATTTTCCTGTATACTGTATGTCCGTGTTTTGTGAAGCTGATTATAAGGATACCTCAGCGCGATAAGTGGAAAAAACACCTCCTTAATGTGTGTATGACCAATTTAAAGTGGTTGTAAACTCTGTTATACCACTTTTACCTACAGGTAAGCCTACAACAAGGCTTATCTGTAGGTACCATGAATATCTCCTAAACTTGAACACTTTAGGAGATATTCAGTATATGCGCTGTTGCCGACATCATCGGCGCATGCGCGCTGAAGAAACGGCCCACTGTTGCCGTGGTACTCGTGCCATGACCGGCAGCTCCCACGCGCAGGTGCGGGAGTGATGTCATCGTGGCTCTGGCCAATCACAGCAGTGGAAGATGTCGGCCTGTACTTGGAGTACCGACGCCGATTCAGGGCATCATTCTGAGGTATTTCATAATGAGCTAGTATGCAATGTTTTTTTTGTTTTTTTCCCCCGAGGTTTACAACCTCTTTAAGGCAAACTGAGTGGACACTTTGAGATATTAATTGTTTGGACTTTATCATTACATATTTAAGTTGTGCAAACTGTTCACACGTGGTGACATGTTTTATTATTTATTATTTATGTTCTAAATATTCATTCCCGGTTTGGGAATTCCTTTTCTCTTAATTTTTTTGGTTAAATTGAGTGGACTATATTCTGTGTTTCCAGCGAGCAAAAAGATTCCCTGATTGACTATGACTTAGGACAGGAAATTGGGAAAACATTTATTGCAGCAGCACATTAACCAGGACACATTGTTATTTTAAAAGCAAACATCCACTCCAAATTTCTGTAAATTAATTTTATTAGTGCACATTACTGCGTAAGCACTCAAACTAAGTGCAAGTCCATATTAATACAGTGTACAGAAATATTTAAAGAATAGTCTAAAATACAATAATCAGTTGAATCCACTTTCATATCAAGTAGACATGTCTTTTTTTTAAATAAAATATGCATCTTAAAAATTAAATATGTCCCATAAAAATGGATGTATTTACACACACATAAAAGTCTAACCAGGATGCTCAGCAACTCTCTGCACATTATGTAATACCATGGTGTACAAAGGCAGTGCTGTAACCCTTGGCAACTGGAAATCAGTTTTTATTGTGTTACCTGTTGCAAGCCCAATGAAAACTTATTTCTGATAGGTTGCTATGGGTTACTGCACACCAAGGCTCTTTACACCAGGTTATTAAGGAAAGGCCTCTACGACAAAAACACACACAAAGAAGAAATGCATTACATTCATGACAGGAACTGAATAAGATGGCATTATTTGTATTTAACAAACACAAATTGTGGAAATGAATGATATGTTTTTATGGGGATGTAAGCATGGCCACCCTGGGGCAGATTGTAAATAGTCAATCCATACTACAAGAGGAAAGAATGACCACTCAGACACGTAGCAGGTAAAAGAGATGAGGTTTGGTGGGAAAGGGACCACCATGACAAAGGGACACGTAAGAGAAGGTCTTCCAATGTGCAAATAATAGCACCCTTTGGCTGTCCCTGTATAAAGGACAATGAACAACCAAAAATCTAAAAACCAAGCAAAATCAGTAAAGGACCATTCAAAATTATTGCTAAACGGTTAAGCAGAGGAAACTTGTGGTAGTGTCTTGTAATATTGGTAGGTGTTTACTGAAACACAAAGGGCATCTTATATTGGCATTAAACACAAACCTTGATATGTTTCACACCTTTAGTACTTATTCATTGGGTATTATGGGTAAGCACTAAGGGTACAAAGCACATCTAGATTGTCAATTGGTAAGATCTGGTTTGGCATAAAAAAGATCCATGTAAGAGAACTGTTTGCTTGGCCTTATAGCAACCCATCAGCTGGCATGAGAAACAAGACAAGGAGAACCTAGCCGTGATAGAAAATACAGTTCAGACACTTTTGAATACTGATCCAAAATGGCAACCTAACTTGCCTGCCAAAAAGCAATATTCGATAATAGCGGCACTGAATGAAAACAGCATTTGCATTAAAAAAAAACACTATGTACATACAGAGAGCACACTGCATTAACGCCAGCAATAATTTTACATAAAAATATCTACAAAAATCAATAAGCCTTATATAAAAGTTCCTTTAAGAAAAAATCCAGTAGGTAAAAAGAACCAACAAAATAATTATAAAAACATATTCACATAAAAAAAAAAAAAAAAAACAACTTTTGAATGTGTTGCATTTATTTAAGCCACTGGTATAATAAATCCATAAAGCACATATTTTTATGGACCTGTCATATCATATACAAATCACATACTTCCCAGCCACATAGCGACCCCCTTTTTTTTAATACAGTGTCTGAAATAAAAACTCTATGAGGCTGATTTACTAAAGGCAATTATACTGTGTACTGCAAGTAGTTGCGCTAGATCTGAGGGGACGCTCTGAAATGAGGGGAAGCTCTGCTGATTTATATCATCCAATCCTGTGCAATCAAAAATGCTATTTTTTATTTTCCTTGCATGTTCTCCTCGGGTCTAGAAGAACTGCACTTGCAGTGCACAGACTAGCTGCCTTTAGTAAATCAACCCCTATGTATTGCAGCACCAAGAACCAGTCCTATTTGACTCTTCAACTGCCATCTCCCGGCCAGGAGAGCACAGTTACTGGTAGCAGATGGCAGTAATTGTATGTAAAAACCTGACAGGCTGGTTGTATCCAAGCCAAACGATGGATTGACTTAGGTACAATCAGCCTGCCCATACATGGATACATTTCCACCTTTAAATAAACATATAAACTGTACAACTCAATTGAAAAACAAACTGAAATCTTTTAGGGGGGGAGGAGTAAAAATAAAATAATTTGGTTTCATAAGTATGCACACCCGCTTATAACTGGGGATGTAGCTGTGTTCAGAATTAAGCAATCACATCCAAACTAATGTTAAATAAGAGTCATTACACACCTGCCATCATTTAAAGTGCCTCTGATTAACCCCAAATAAAGTTCAGCTGTTCTAGTAGGTCTTTCCTGACATTTTCTTAGTCGCATCCTTCAGTAAAAGCCATGGAGCTTCCAAAGCATCAGAGGGATCTTATTGTTTTAATAGGTATCAGTCAGGAGAAGGGTACAAATGAATTTCCAAGGCATTAAATATACCATGGAACACAGTGAAGACAGTCATCATCAAGTGGAGAAAATATGGCATAACAGTGACATTACCAAGAACTGGACGTCTCTCCAAAATTGATGAAAAGACAAGAAGAAAACTGGTCAGGGAGGCTGCCAAGAGGCCTAGAGCAACATCAACCACTTGACGACCGCCCACCGTCGTTATACGTCGGTTGTTTGAAGTGGAATATCAGCTAGCTGCTGCCATAACCCTGGTATCCACTTCTTCAGCGGGCGGTCGGCTTCCAGATAAAAGTGGTCTCAGCGGCTGATTCGCCGCAAGAACACTTTTATCAATGGCGGTAGAGGGCCCCCTCCGCCGCCGGCAGCGGCGATTGGATCCTTCTCCCTGTGTAGTATGGAGCTGAGTGAGGGGAAGATGGCCCCCACCCAGCTCCATACCATTGCAGGGCGGAATCGACCTCAAAACGTCACTTCTGCCCATAGCTCTTAAAGGAACATTTATTTATTTTTTTAAATTTCAACCAACTTTTTTTTTTTTAATTGCATTTTAGTGTAAATATGAGATCTGAGGTCTTTTTGACCCCAGATCTCATATTTAAGAGGTCCTGTCGTGCTTTTTTTCTATTACAAGGGAGGTTTACATTCCTTGTAATGGCAATAAAAGTGACACATTTTTTTAAAAAAAAGAACAATGTAAAAATAAAGAATAAAAAAAAAAAATTATTTTTAATGCGCTCTGTCCCGCCAAGCTCGCATGCAGAAGCGAACGCATACATGAGTAACGCACGCATATGTAAACGGTGTTCAAACCACACGTGTGAGGTATTACCGCGATCGTTAGAGCGAGACAATAATTCTAGCCCCTACTCTAACTCAAAACATGCATCCTGTAGAAATTTTTCAATTTACTCGGCGTAACATCATCTTTTACAATATAACAAAAATTGGGCTAACTTCTAACAACTAACCGTTGTCTTATTTTTTAATTCAAATAAGTGTATTTTTTCCCAAAAAAGTGCGCTTGTAAGACCGCTGCGCAAATACGGTGTGACAGAAAGTATTGCAACGACCGCCATTTTATTCTCTAGGGTGTTAGAAAAAATATATATAATGTTTGGAGGTTCTAAGTAATTTTCTGGCAAAAAAAAACAGTAAACACCAAATCTCAAAACGAGGCTCTGTCCTTAAGTGGTTAAAGGAGCTACAGGAATATCTGGGAAGTACTGGCTGTGTGGTACATGTGACAACAATCACTTGTATTCTTCATATGTCTGGGCTATGGGGTAGAGTGGCAAGACGGAAGCCTTTTCTTACGAAGAAAATCATCCAAGCCCGGCTAAATGTAGCAAAAACACATCTGAAGTCTCCCAAAAGCATGTGGAAAAATGTGTTATGGTCTGACGAAGCCAAGGTTGAACTTTTTGGCTATAATTCCAAAAAATATGTTTGCCGCAAAAACAACACTACACATCACCAAAAGAACACCATACCCACCGTGAAGCATGGTGGTGGCAGCATCATGCTTTAGGGCTGTTTTTCTTCAGCTGGAACAGGGGCCTTAGTCAAGGTAGAAGGAATTATGAACAGTTCCAAATACCAGTCAATATTGGCACAATTCCTTCAGGCTTCTGCTAGAAAGCTGAACATGAAGAGTAACTTTATCTTTCAGCATGACAACGACCCAAAGCATAAACCCAAATCAACAAAGGAATGGTTTCACCAGAAGAAGATTAAGGCTGGGTTCACACTATTGCGAATTGGATGCTGGGAAATAGCAGGAGATTTTGACCAACTCTCTATGGAGCCAGTTCACATATCTCCGCTGAGGCTCCGGTGCAAATTTGCACAAGAGCCCTGTGCGTCTTTTGGTCTGTTTCAGGTCTGAATTCAGCCCCAAATTTGGGCTGAAATCGGACCTGAAAAGGTGAACCAGGACATACCGGACCCCTGCTGTGAGCCGCATGTGGCGATAGTGTGAACCCAACCTACAGTTTTGGAATGGCCCCGCCAGAGCCCAGACCTGAATCCGATTGAAAATCTGTGGGGTGATCTAAAGAGGGCTGTGCACTGGAGATGCCCTCGCAATCTGACAGATTTGGAGTGTTTTTGCTAAGAAGAGTGGGCAAATATTGCCAAGTCAAGATGTGCCATGCTGATAGACTCTTAGCCCAAAAAGACTGAGTGCTGTAATACAATCAAAAGGTGCTTCAACAGTATAAGTATAAGTTTAAGGGTGTGCAAACTTATGCAACCATATTATTTATTTTATTTTTATTTTTACATCCCTCCACAGTTTATAGGTCACATTAAAGGTGGAAAAAGTTCTGCAATGATTTATCTTTGTCTCATTTTTTTAAATCACAGAAACCTGACATTTTAACAGGTTAGTGAGCTTGTAAAACATAACACATTTACTTTTTTTGTGCATTTATGTTCATTATGCTAAAATACATAGATTTAATAAATGTCTAGTCTGATGGGCTTTTTGTGCTTGGATAATACCATATAGAATAAAAGGTATTCACATTGTATCCACAGATCACAAACAATGGCTTACTCCTATATCTGGGGTAATGGATGGAGACATACAGATTCCTTCTTTTAATCCTGGTGGTCAGCTGCAAATTCATAACCCTCAATTTATAGGGCTCATTAAGCCAACCAAGTACACCAGTTTACCCATCTTATATACAGCTGATCAAAGTTTTATAGGTTTGTAGAATTGTAGTGGAAGATGTTTTTGTGCCAATTATAACTCTTATCACCATAAATATATCAGTTGTACTGTGTTCCAGGATATGAAAGAATAGACTCTCCTACCACAAGACAAAGGATGTCCAATCATGAAGCAGTTTCTGAATTTTGCAATTATTCCTACTCAGCCAGCTCTACTTTCCTGTAACTCCCTGGTGCCCAAAGTGCCGCCGCTGTGCTCCAGAACGCAATGCAGTTTTGTCTCCAGGGGAATGTTGGTACAAATGGGTTTATTTCTCTTCAGACCCATTCATAAATGTTTGAATGGATTCAAAAGGCAAACAAAATGTTGGCAGGTGAAATATGGACAATGGTGACTCACCACTCTACTCACAGCAGAGTAACATAAATGCATTTGTTTACAAATAGAAATCCATCCATAAGGCTCCATTCACACTTGTACGACTCCAAAGTTGTGCCGACTTTGGAGTGCATCTTTGATGCAACTTTGGATGGGTGCAGCTTGGATACAACTTTGGCTTTGACCAGTGATAATGGACAACTGTTGCACACAAGTTACATTGTGTAACATTCAGGTACGACTTTCATGTTAACACTATGGCCCTCAAGTTGCATAAGGCCCCTTTCACACTTGTGCTAATTTTCCTGCGACTTTGTACATCATGACATCAAGACATTATGACAAGTCGTACCCCATGATAACCATTCATATCTGTGTGACTTCAAGTCACACCGACTTCAAACTAGTCCCTGTATTACTTTGGTCCGACTTTGATGTGAGTTGAGGTCCATAGATCTCAAGTTTACACAGGCATTCCCTGAAATCGCGTCAAAATCACGGTAAAATCACGCAACTTTCAAGCTGTGGCAGTGTGAAAGGGACCTAAAAGTCAGATCAAAAGTAGTGCATGAACTACTTTAAGTTTCTGCAACTTTAAGTAGCACATAAATGAATGGTTAAAAAGTGTCAATGGAATCTAAATGTTAAAAGAAAAAAGAAAAAAGAAGTTTATAATATAATAAAAAATAAATTTTTTTTTCAGTTTTTATCTTTTGTTTGGCAGACTTTTGGTGTGTTTTTATAATTGTGTCATTTTACACAACATAGAAGAATAAGTCCAAATAGCTACTTTAACTGCAGATAACAGAAACATTCTCCTAGTGTTAAAAATTTAAAAAAGTTATTTTGAAACCCTCTTTTAATTTTTTTTTTTTAACAGATTTATTCACTACCTCTAATAACAACAAAATACAGCAAATAATATGCGACATAAGGAAAAATATTTCCTTATAAAAAGTGGCATGCAGCTGTGCCAGGTGAAGTTTTTTTTTGTTTTTTGTTTTTTTAATGCAGCTTTGCCTTAAAGTAAAACCTTATCCATGGTACTGTTCCCCACAGACATACTGCTCCAAGGTATAGGACTCTTCCAGGCTGAATGATGACAAGCACCATTAAACTCACTTTCTTTGGGCTCAGGCTGTCATGGACACCCCTCGGGCGTGCTACACTTAAGACACGTCAGAGATGACACTGGAGGCCCTCCTGATGCGTACTAAGTTGACAATTGCTGTTGTAAATTGTCTCATTAAGATACCCCACCGCAATCATCATTGAATTGATCACCTCATGTGGTAAAGAATCCAACAAGTTACTTTTTCAAGAGCAAAAAGGCCCTTTTTTAGTATCTGTGACAAATTATTTACAGATATAAATAAAAGACATTAACAAAATTAGAAGAAATTTACAAATAAATATATTTTTTAAAAACTGTGTTGGTTCTTTGGACTTAAAGAGGTGTTCAATCCATATTTTAATCAAAACTGATCTTGTCAATGATTGAAGATTGGGAAGTTTCGTCTTTAACTGAAGTAAATGTGACCCTAGGAGTGTTGGGTACCTATGACTAGTAAGAATGTTGCTGTAGGACATTCAAAAAATCCAGTGAGCCTGGTATACCTGCTACAGGCACATATCAACTTAGGCATTGAATGCCCCCCACCACATCTCAAAGGGCAATGCCATCTGAGACCTAATATATTGGGAGGCCCCTCCATTACACCATGTCATAATATAGGGGAAGTGCCCAGACTCCAACTTTCTATTATGACAACATTTGAAGGTCGGTTGGGTCTAAAGTCTCTCATCCATGCAACAAAAACTTTACAAGGCATTATTACTAGTCAGCACCTATCGTTCAAAAAAATAAAGTCTTGCGAGCTACCATGTGAAAATCCAAATGATAATTAGAGATGATTAAAGGACAGCTGCTAGCATTGATCACGTCCCATATGCTCGTGCCAAATAAAAATTCATACCAATATAATGCTGCGCTATCCAAATAAAATCATATGGTAATCGTACGAAATCCTAATATTACTGACTACAGTTAAATATCTCACCACCACTATTTAACTGTAGTCAGAAATATTAGGATTTAGTACAATTACCATATGATTTTATTTGGATAGCACAGCATTATATTGGTATACATTTTTATTTAGCACCTATCCTTCAGTTCTAAATTAGCATGGCAATTAGTGCCAGTCCTCAAGTACATTACTATAAAGTTGGGGAGAGTGTGACCCCTCAACAGGGAACCCTGTATCTTTGTGCAGAGAATTGGGTGGCTGTTCTGCAGTTTGCAGAGGATGGTTTGTTATGAGGTAAAGCATGTTGGTGAGTGACAACCAGTTGGCCAGATAGCCTGCCCCATGGATAGGTAGGAGATTGGTGAGCTCTAGCAAAATGCACTGATTATTTGGCAATCAATATATCATTTCTAGAGGTGCATGGTGGTGTGCCATCCAAATTGAACCCTGTAGGTAAAACATTCACAATTCACTCAACCTTAAATGTCTGCTATGTACCAGGAAGGAGGATGGGGGGGGGGGCACGGGACAATCAACCTGCTCCGAGGAAAGGCTTGTTCTCTTCAAATGACTGGGCACCTCCCAGTAACAAGTAAGCTAATTTATAGGAAGATTTCCCATTCCTCATACGCAACACTGAATCTAAAATTGCTGGCAGAGAGCCTCTTCCATATTCTGTTTAGCATTACATAAAAATCAGAGCCACAAATGACCTTAGTGGAATGAATTGTAGATGGGTGCTTAGTTGGCTTAATATTGAATTTTGTGTTGCCTATAGTAGTTCTGGAAAAACACATTTACAGATTCATTATAGAATATCATCTGAAGATTCATCAACGCCTACATTATTATGTAATCTGTGCTCATTTTTCTTCACAAGAGTCCTATGTAAATAAAGTTAGCTTGTATAGAGGAGCTATAGGTAACATTTACAGATACTGTAAGAACATGGGTTCTCTGAGACAGGATCCTGATTGTAAGGAGAGAATTTCCAATGCACAAAAACCCTGTCCAATGACTCATCTGATGAACATAGTAGCTAGACTCTCCCTAGCCTGAAATGTCTGACTTGTAAAAGTGAAGACCAAATGGATCTACACAGCACCTGTGAATATAATGTGGAATGCAAGAAGGTCTGTCTAGTTACGAAAAGGACAATCTCCTACAGAACTGTGGGATGTTAAGCTTTTATCCCTGGCTCAGATCTACTCAGATTTGACTCGCTGAAAAGAAAGAATGGTCAGACATAGTAGATAAAATTACAAAAAGAAAATGTCAGGCCACACACACCGCATAATCAAGGGTAACATTAATAAACAAGTGCCAGGGACCTTCAACTTTACCCTAATGTGTTTTGTCCCTCTAAAGCAGTGCATACATATAAAAAAAAAATTTTGTTCAACAAATGACCCGATTCCCCCATCCACACACTCGATGTGGATGGGGAATCCTTCCTGCTGAGCTGTTGTGTTCTGACAGCGACAAGCCTTCCCCACTGTCAGAATATACTGATCAGTGCTGCAGCAAAAAGCCCATTTGGGAAAAACCCGACAGGCTTGTTGTACAGAAGTCAATCAGTAGATCGACTTCTGTACAAACAGCCTGCACATACATGGATAGAAATCCGGACAGTCCCTGCTAAAACGGCCAAATTTTGATCCATGTAGGGCCACCTTAATTATGTCTCTATGATTCCAGCAGGAGATCAAAACGCATCACCAGAGGAACAGGTTGCCACTGTATAAATAAAGCTGCCCTTGAATACAAAGTGTAAGAGGTGTGCAGCCTCACATTTTCTGGTTCACTATTAGGTGACGGTGCCCAGGTCTAGCCAGCACTTTCCAACTGATGCAAGCAGATCTGGGAGAGGCCCCTAAGCAGTGGCGCAGATCTTACATTTTCTGACATTCCTCAGAAAGACAGACAGTTTTACAAAGTTAGAAAGGGGTTATGTGTGGCCACTTAGGAAACATGGATTACTGTGTTACAAAAAAGTTTAATAAATGGATAGTGATATCATACCCAGCTGTCTTCCCTTTCATTAAAGGCTATCTCCACCCTTAGCAACATCTTATCGCCGTATTTAGGGTGTAACATGTAACATCTTGCTAAGCACCTCAAATGCATTTTTTTTACCTGCATAAACACGTGAATATTTTTATTTTTTTCTGTTAAAGGTGAACTTAGCCTTTAAATTCATTAAAGTTAGATCATTATGCAGCTTCCTGATCAGGAATTATTTTGCTGAAAGGAATATAACAGAAGTCTCCAAACTTGCAACAAGGGGCCAGTTTACCACCCTTCAAACTTTGGGGGAGCTGGACTGTGGTCAGTGAAAGTAGAAAATGCCCCAGTAAACAATGTTATTGGCTTGGTGGTCAGTGGGAATAAAATAATTACACCATTGGTGTCAGTGGGAGGAATAGTGCTCCATAATTGGTGTCAGTTGGAGAATTAGTTCCCCATCTCTGGTGTTCGTGGGAGGGATAGTATCTCATTGCTGGCCTCAGTGGCATGAATAGTGTCTCGTATCAGTAGAAGTAATAGTTCCCCAAGAGCCGGATAAAGGCAAGCAAAGGGCCACATCTGGCCTGCAAGCCTTAGTTTGGAGACCACTGACATATAGCTTACTGCACTAAAGAATATTAACCTTTTATTGAATGAGGCAGATGTCATAGGGTATTAAGCTGCTTTTTACAGCGATATATGTCTGTACAGATGTGGGTCATTCTACTCATACAGTTGTGAATGTTATAAATAGCTACTTCACATAATAAAATGATTGAAATGTTTACATTTTGGGATTCGCAGTGCTTTAAGACATAGTAAGTAGACATAAAAGTAGGGTATTGGTGTGATAATGTCTATAGCTGCCTCTCTGCTATGTGCCAGCAAATTCTCAGGGTATGCCGTACAAATTGGAAGGTGCAAGATTAGGCTGATGGCACTCTGTGACATTTGGCAGTGACCGATGGCAGTCTATCACCGAAAACCTCGGAATATTCCAGTCCTTAACACAAACAGCAAAACAATACAATGAAGACAATTCATGCAGCAGTGGGAGAGTTACTTGTATTTGTGGTATTCCCAGTCATTCCCTGTTATGTGGCAGAAAGTTGTGCATGTAACATTACAGCAACTCGCACGCAGTGGTAATGTCAGCAGAGGTCGGCTGGTCATCAGACCGGCGGCACAGAGAATGGACCTGTCTTCACAAGGCAGAATAATTGGTCCGCTGGGACAACCCCCTTCACAGCTGCTCTGTGATGTGTGGCCGATTCTCCACAACAAAGAAGCAAAGTACATTGTACTCATGTACTGGAAACACTGAGTCGTTTTGTCTCTTGGTCCACGCTGGTTAAGGCTCCTACACGAAAACGTGTTGTGAGGTTTATGTGCCGTTCTTCAGCTCCCATTCCTAAATATAAACACAAAAATTATATATATGATCACAGAGCTAGGTGTGATGCACTCCTTGGTCATTCAGCACCAGAGACCAGCGGTGTAATAAAGCCTACATACACTATATTGACAAAAGTATTGGGACACATGCCTTTACACACACATGAACTTTAACGGCATCCCAATCTTAGGCAGTAGGGTCCAATATTGAGTTGGCCCACCCTTTGCAGCTATAACAGCTTCAACTCTTCTCCACAAGGTTCAGGAGTGTGTCTATGGGAAAGTTTGACCATTCTTCCAGAAATGCATTTGTAAGGTCAGGCAGTGATGTTGGACGAGAGGGCCTGGCTCACAGTTTCCACTCTAATTCATCCCCAAGATGTTCTAACAGGTTGCTGTCAGGACTCTGTGCATACCAGTCAAGTTCCTCCACCCCAAACTCACTCATCCATGTCTTTATGGACCTTGCTTTGTGCACTAGTGCGCAGTTATGTTGGAACAGGAAGGGGCCATCCCCAAACTGTTCCCACAAAGTTGGGAGCATGAAATGTCTTGGTATACTGACGCCTTAACTTCCTTTCACTGCAAGCCCAACCCCTGAAAAACAACCCCACACCATAATCCCCCCTCCACCAAATTGCAGTCACCGCCACTAAACTGCAAATGTGTGAACCAGACATTAGTCTCCAGCAGAAATGTTTGCGACAGGCTGACAACACAGAAGAACAACTTGGAGACTAAAGCCTCGTACACACGATCGGATTTTCCGCAGACAAAGCCTCAGACTTTTGTCCGAAGGGCGTTGGCCAAAAACTTGTCTTGCATACAAACGGCAAGAAACTGTCGGCCAACAAACACGAACATAGTGACGTACTAGACGTACTACGAGACGATAAAGAGGAAGTTCAATTGTCATGCGCCACCCTTTGGGCTCCTTCTGCTAATTTCGTATTAGTAGAAGTTTGGCGAGTGTTGATTCGCGCTTTTCATTTTGCGCTTTTCATTTTGCGCTTTTCAGTTAGTTTCTGAATGGCCGTTCGTCACTCAGCCATGTTGCGGAATCGTAGGAGATAACGTGTTCTTATTGGCCTTTGAGTTATTGCTTTGACCCAAGTCCAGTCCAGAAACAGGAGGAGTTCTTGGACCAAAAATTGGTTGCTTTATTAATTGTGACCAATTATGCCATATGCCTTTGCTGCGGGAGCTCCGGGAGAATAATCTGGATGATTTTCGGAATTATCTCCAGAGGACGGACCCCTGCTTTCACCAACTCTTGGCACTGTTGACCCCCTATATTAAGAAGCAGGACACATGCATGAGGCTTTTATTTTATTTTTTGGTTGAATATTGATTTGATTTGGTATATTTTCTATATTTTTGGATGCATAGAATGCACTTTTTGGTTAATTTCTATTGGCAGATAGCATGTGTAATTTTATTTGTTTTCTTTTTTTAATGCACAATAAAAAAATTGTGGGGAATAATACTTGGCTATGTGTTTTACTTCAAATGACAGTTTGGGAGTAGGCAGTTACATTTTTAAAAAATACAATGTAAAATTAACAAGGGACACCAACATAGTTGTATCTTTGATCTTACAAACTACGGGATAATGGTGTTGTGGTAACTTGCCCTAAACAAAAAATAAAAAAACAAAATAATAAAACAAAATAATAATAAAAAAAAAAAAATCCTTTAAAAATGTGTTTGCAATAACTCCATCAGTATCACCAGCAAAGCAGCTTCAATATTATCCCATTAAAGAAGAAGAGAATTGTGCGCTGCATTTCGAGATTTCATAATTTGCCGCGTCACAAATGTTAATTCTCCATTACCAATGCTAGTTTACAAGACCGACCACTTCTGGCTCGTCCTTGCTTCCGAGCATGCGTTTGTACTTTGGACTTTTGTCCAATGGACTTGTGTACACACGCACGGAAAATCCGACAACAGACATTTGTCCGTGGAAAATTTATAAACCTGCCATCCAACATTTGTCCATGGAAAGTTGGCCAACAATTGTCTGATGGAGCGTACAAACGGTCGAATTTTCCACCAACAGCCTGTCATCACACAATTCCCCTCGGAAAATCCAATCGTGTGTACGAGGCTTAAAGGAATTGTGTGATGGCAGACTGTTGGCGGATAATCCGACAGTTTTCCCGCTCCATCAGACAATTGTTGTTGGATTTTCCGCGGACAAATGTTGGATTCCTAGGCCATAGAGATAAGCAGAGGCCATGTTTCTTTCGCTCATCTCTATACCCGGCTGCTGCTAACGCCGGATCGTTTTTGGACTTCCCAATCTGCCAGGTAAGCCCCAAAACCACCAAAATGCGCGGGGGGGGGGGGGGTGATGACCCCTCCTGCCATTTCTATGAGTGGCCCAACAGTGAAACTGCCACTCGGAGTACTTTTATCTGAAAGATCGGTGCTGAGGGAAAAATGATACTAGGTTATAGCATCTAGCTGCAGCCACAACACTGATATTTAACATCGAAGTAATGATGTATTTTCCTAGTTAGGCAGTCGGCAAGTGGTTAAATCACTCGTTTTACTTAACGATGGGATTTCTGGTCACAAAATACTACTCTCACCTTTGCTTTTCTTAGAACGTGTCCTCGTACCGGGGAGTTTTTTGATGCAGGTTGCCGTTTTAATGCTGAGGCACTATTTACCGGTATAGAACATTCAGCATCACTTGTGTCACAGCTGGAAATTGGAGAGTTCTCCACCGTTCTGTGCCGGAGGCTTGGAGACTAAAGAAAAAACAAGTTGGTTCCTATATTAATAATAGTTCTAGTTGAGGAAAGGTATACAAGATAAAACAGCTTGCTTTCTAAAGAAACTTGTCCATGCAGTGGCCATACCTGTGGCCTTGAGGTCTCATTTTTGGGTTCAATAGCAAGACCCAGTGTAACCCCACCAGACATGGCCTTCTTCAGGCTTTCCTTCACCTCCGTCAGTTCCAATTCGAGATTTACTCGTTCACCCTCCTTCAGTTTACACTCATTCTCCAGCTTCCTCAGCTTTTCCTCCAGCAAGACCTGAGATTTCCTTCCTGTAGAACACAGTTATAATGACATATTGATGGGACACGTGTGTTTTATAACACTTTAATTACATTACTTTCAAACAGAGCAGGTCTAATGTAGAGGAATGACAGAATAACAAGCATTATTTTAAATTTTACATAGAAAAAAGTGGACAGAACCCCAGACCACCAATGGTTATATCTTGATAATTGTGACCATTTTCACCATAACAGAACACTGTAGTGAGTTGTCCCATCCCTGTATATAGAAAGAAATACCCCCTGAATGGGACTTTGAATGGCAACAACACTACAAGGGTCGGATAAAATACAAATATTTTTTGAAAATTGTAAAAAATCAATCACACGTGATGATTAGTAAAACATGTGGACAAAAACAAAAACATACAATTTCTTGCAATCATGAATAAATTTGTACATATAGGTCTGAGTGTTTACTCTCCAATGTCCGAGAACAATCTTTGGTACCCGACGCGTTTCAGGTTCAAGCCCCTTTCATCAGGGGTATTTATGTAGGAGAATCTATGTTCAGATTAAGGTAAATGGGGCAGCACTTAATACGTACAATTATTCAAGCAGAGACTAAATCGTCACTGTCGGTAGATGGCATGGTTGGAGGTTTGGTCTAGCCTCCATTTTAGCCCAAAAAACTCCACGTAAAACGCAGTGTCAGTTTAAACGCACAAATTGCGTATTCGGTTTGATGCCATAAACTCAACTGCTCAAAGAGTAGTCACCCAGTACGAGCCAGGTCAGGCCTTTCCACAATCCTTTGATATGAAAGGGGGGTGTACTGGATATATATTCCTCAGTCTCTTTCCTGTTTACTGTAGATCCGTGGAGCTGGTTATCCGACCCTTGTAGTGTTGTTGGCATTCAAAATCCCATTCAGGGGGGTATTTCTTTCTTTCTAATGGTTGTATCTTATACATTCTATTAGCCTCCACAAATAAAGAGATTAAAAAAAAAAATCCTCTATTCGATTTAATTTCCCTAGCACCAGCAAGAAGTAAGTATAAAGTACAAGACCGTGCTCCATCTGACTGAGAGTCATCCCTTTACATTTCAAAGTGCGACACAGTTTAATGGGATGACTTTCATAGAGTGCGGTCTTCTACTTTATCCTCGCTATACCCGCTGAGCTGGATGAACTTTTTTCTAACTGGCAGCCAGAGCAGTAGAGGACCTGAGAAGCAAGTTGAGGACTTGGAGTGGTGTAATTTCTTTGCCTTTGAACTCCCACCACAAAGAAGCAGGTTTTAGCGGAGAAATACAGTTAGCTCTTCCATCACACACTTAATATACAGTGCAAAGCCCATATACAGTAGAAATACGATACTACTACCACACACAGATCAGTACACTCCATTCTGAGGTTATTCCTAGATATAGACTGGGCTTATATACTATCCTTTATGAGTCTGTTATGAATTTATATGTACTTGACAATGGCAAGGTTTTAATCATTTGTTTTAAGGTGATATTTGGCCTTGTTTGATAATGACGCTATATGGAACATTAATGACAATGTAGAGCAGGGGTCTCCAAACTTTCTAAACAAAGAGCCAGTTTACTGTTTTTCAGACCTTGGGGGGTGGGTGGTCTGTCAGTGTAGGTGGAAAATTTCCTGGCATCAATGGGAGTAAACACTGCACCATCATTGGTATTAGTAGGAGGAACAGTGTCTCACTGTTGGTATCAGGGGAAGGAATAGTGCCCCATCATGGGTGTCAGTGGGAGGAATGGTGCCCCATTACTGGTGTCAGTGGGAGGAATTGTTCCTCATTATTGGTATCAGGGGAAGGAATAATGCTCCACCATTGGTATCAGTGGGAGGAATTGTGCCCCCTTGTTGGTATCACTCAGAAGTATCACTATCATAGAGAAGAAGAGTCAAGCAACTAGTCCTCTGACTGGGTAATTATTATGGTCCATGGAAACAGAACAGGTAAGGTAGGATGGAATCTGCATATCTAATAGTCTAATATGACATACAGTGAGGGAAAAAAGTATTTGATCCCCTGCTAATTTTGTACATTTGCCCACTGACAAAGAAATGATCAGTCTATAATTTTAATGGTAGGTTTATTTTAACAGTAAGAGACAGAATAACAAAAATATCCAGAAAAAAGCATTTCAAAAAAGTTCTAAATTGATTTGCATTTTAATGAGTAAAATAAGTATTTGATCCCCTATCAATCAGCAAGATTTCTGGCTCCCAGGTGTCTTCTATACAGGTAACGAGTATGGGAGCACTCTCTTAAAGAGAGTGCTCCTAATCTCAGCTTGTTACCTGTTCAGAAGACCCCTGTCCACAGAAGCAATCAATCTGATTCCGATCTCTCCACCATGGCCAAGACCAAAGGGCTGTTCAAGGATGTCAGGGACAAGAGTGTAGACCTACACAAGGCTGGAATGGGCTACAAGACCATCGCCAAGCAGCTTGGTGTGAGGGTGACAACAGTTAGTTTATTCGCAAATGGAAGAAACACAAAATAACTGTCACTCTACCTCGGTCTGGGGCTCCATACAAGATCTCACCTCGTGGAATTTCAATGATCATAAGAACGGTGAGGAATCAGCCCAGAACTACATGGGAGAATCTTGTCAATGATCTCAAGGCAGCTAGGACCATATTCACCAAGAAAACAATTGGTAACACACTACGCTGTGAAGGACTGAAATCCTGTAGCGCCTACAAGGCCCACCTGCCCAAGAAAGCACATGTACCGGCCCGTCAGAAGTTTGCTAATGAACATCTAAATGATTCAGAGAACTGGGTGAAAGTGTTGTGGTCAGATGAGACCAAAATCGAGCTCTTTGGCATCAACTCAACTCGCTGTGTTTGGAGAAGGAGAAATGTTGCCCATGACCCCAAGAACACCATCCCCACTGTTAAACATGGAGGAGGAAACATTATGCTTTGGGAGTGTTTTTCTGCTAAGGGGACAAGACAACTTCACCACATCAAAGGGACGATGGACAGGGCCATGTACCATCATATCTTGGGTGAGAACCTCCTTACCTTAGCCAGGGCATTGAAAATGGGTCGTGGATGGGTCTACCAGCATGACAATGACCCAAAACATACAGCCAAGGCAACAAAGGAGTGGCTCGAGGAGAAGCACAGACCTTAATCCCATAGAAAATATGTGGAGGGAGCTGAAGGTTTGAGTTACCAAACGTCAGCCTCGAAACCTTAATGACTTGGAGAGGATCTGCAAAGAGGAGTGGGACAAAATCCCTCCTGAGATGTGTACAAATCTGGTGGCCAACTACAAGAAACGTCTGACTAAGGTGATTGCCAACAAGGGTTTTGCAACCAAGTACTAATTCATGTTTTGCGAAGGGTTCAATTACTTCTTTCACGCATTAAAATGCAAATCAATTTATAGCTTTTTTTAAATGTATTTTCTGGATATTTTTGCTGTTATTCTGTCTCTCACTGTTAAAATAAACATACCGTTAAAATTATAGACTGATCATTTCTTTTCCAGTGGGCAAACGTACAAAATCAGCAGGGAATCAAATATTTTTTCCCTCACTGTATTATTACTGCAGTAGATAAAAATGCTACAGCCTCTATGCTTATTACTAGACTTATTACTATTACTTATCCCATTTTCTTGACAAAGCCAAAACCTCATGGTTGATCAAACAATACTGTACCTATGCACAATCAACCATAGGATTTTTTGTTGGAGGGAGTCTCAGAATTGTTATGTAATTTGTATTGGAAACTCAAAGTTTTTAGTTTTGGAAAGTATACTGTTATCATCCACAATAGATGAAGTACCCTGTACATCTAGTCCTCCAGTTTTGTGATGGATAACCAGGACATACATGGAAATAATTAATAAAACCAGAATTAAGAGTTCAATGGATTTACCGTATATACTTGAGTATAAGCCAACCCGAATATAAGCCGAGGCACCTAATTTTACCACAAAAAACTGGGAAAACTTATTGACTTGAGTATAAACCTAGGGTGAGAAATGCGCAGCTACTGTAAGTGGAAAAGAGGGTCAACAATGCCCATTTGCAGCTTCACTGTGCCCATTTGCAGCCATAGGTCCCCGAATTTCAAACTCGGTAGTTAAGGGTTCCTAGATGCCCCCTACCTGCAGCCAAAATTTGGGGTCTCTGGACCCAAAGAGTCCCGAAATGACATTGCTGCAGATGGACACAGTTAACCGACTTTGGGGCCCCGTATCTTGGGGCCACTTGGTGCTAGGAACCCCAAAGCTGGGGTTCCTAGCACCAAGTGGCCCCGAGATACAGGGCCTCAAATTCGGTTTGTAAAATGTCAAGCACTTTTCTGCAGCAGAGAATTTTCCGAACCAAATTTGGGGTCACGTATCTCGGGGCCACTTGGTGCTAGGAACCCCAGCTTTGGATATGTTGTTCCACTGAGCTAGCACGCCAAATTTGGGGTTCCTAGCACCAAGTAGCCCCGAGATACCGGGCCCCAAAACGTAATTCTCTGCTGCAGAAAAGTGCTTGACTCTAGTATAAACCGAGGGGGGCATTTTCAGCACAAAAAATGTGCTGAAAAACTCGGCTTATACTCGAGTATATACCGTAACTTTTTTTTAACCAGTTTAGGGTTGGCAAGGACAGCCATTAAAAATCACCTGCATTGGCTTCGATTGCCGCCCTGGTGTCTCGTTTTTCTTTGCGGATCTGGGCTAATCTGTTTCGAAGAGCCTCTTTCTTTTTCAATAATTCCTCTTCCTTGAGCTGCAGTTTTTTAGCATCTGCCTCCACCCGATTCTTTCCATATTTATATTGTTCAGCATCTGGATTGTACAGAAAATATCTTGTGAGAGTTTTGTAATTTGCTCAGCCTGATCAATGATCATTGAAAATTCAAGTCTGTTAACACACAAACATTACATTACTAATTAAGCAAATAATGTAGTACAGTACATGACAATATTGTATATACCTTGTCTCTGATTAATTTTAATTATGAATGTGCTGTGCAAGAAGGTTGCATTACAGCTGCTCAATGTAAAGGTAACAAAATTTGCAGTGAAAGCTCTGCTTATTTTGCAAATGCAGATTATGTTACACTCAGTTTAGCAAAAATCTTTTCAAATTGTGAAGCTCCTCACAATATCTAATAACTCCTAATAATATGCACATGTGATTCAAGGGATGGGCACACTCTCTGCCCTCCAAATGCTACAGATTATGCATTACAGTGGTACTAAAGCCTAAGCTTTTTTTACCTTAATGCATTCATTGCATTAAGATAAAAAGTGTTTATGTATCCACCTTGACAAACCCTTTTTTTTGCTTACCTAAGCCTTCATGTGCACCAGTGTTGTGCCCATCTGCAGCACTTCTTTCACTTCCTGGTCTCACTGGCTTTGCTGAGGCAGTGGGGGCGATTGTCTGTTGTCAATCAAAGCCAGTGACCAGAGAGTGGGGAGGTAGGGCCAAAGCACGCTGTCTGTGTCAATAGATGCAGACAGCAAGGCTCGGGAGCAAACCTGCACCAGTGCCTCGATAGAAGTGGCTTTTTATGGGGGCAATCAGGGGAGGAGAGAAGCGCCACTTTGATTTCACAGAGCAGGTAAGTATAAACCTGTTTGTTATTAAAAAAAAAAAGCTAAGAATTTAGAAACACTTTAACCCGCCATGGTGGCCATGGAAATGATGGCAAATCTTGCCTCATTTGCCATGATGAAGGGGACAAAATTGTAGCAGTTGGATGTGAATAGCCTCCTCTTCTCTAATGTAAAAGGTCGACAGAATGAAACACAAGATGTATAGAGATAGTCAAGAGAAGACGGAGAAGACATAGTGGGCAGAAGATGGGGTGAACAGAGTAAGCAGGAAATGAAATGGAGAAGTGGACAGACCAGACTGAGTGGAAGGAAGACAGAGCAAGCATGCTGGGTGGAAAGCAAATTGGCAAGAGTGGGAAAAAATTGACTAGATAGGGTGGGCTGAAGTTAAGTAGCCATAGATGGTGAAATATGGAGTGGGCAGAATGGTTGGAAGATTGAATAGGCAGATTGGGTGGAAGATTGAATAGGCAGATCGGGTGGAAGATGGAGTGGGCAAAATGGGATGAAAATGGAGTTGATGAAGGATTATGTTGGCAGAGGGGAGGGGTGGGAGATAAATCATAATGGGGGGGGGGGGTAAAATAAAGCATAGAAAGAGAGAAGGTGGAGAGGGAAGAGGGAGTGAGAGATGAAGCATGATGGCTGAAAGAAGGAGCGGACAAAGATGGTTGGGAAGTTAAGCACAGTAGGTTGAAAATGGAAGCCTGTAGTGGGAGAAAGTTGAAATGGACATATTAGGCAGAAGATGGAGTAGACAAAAGGAGCAAAAAAATAAGTATAATGGATGGAAGATGGAATAAACCAAGTGAGATTAGATAAATCTTTCTCTGCTTTTTTACCACAGAACCCATGTTTATCCTTGCATGTCAGGCTCCAAAGAAGCTATAAGATTAAATCTACTTGTCATCCGAGAGCTAATGCTTATAGAATTGCTTACTGGAGGCTGTACGTTTTACAGTAGTGGTTGGATTGGGTTTCTTTTGCTGGTTGTTGGTTATTCTGGACTTTGATAGAATTCCATTGGCAGCGGGAGGGGGTTTCTTGCTCTTCAGCTGTATGGAAGAAGCAGATTTAAACAATCATACATTTAATTTGTTTGTTAAAGAGGAACCATTTTACTTACAGCTGTTGAACAGAAAATATTAGCTGGTAAATGCAATTACTTATTTGACACAGGTATCCATGGTGCAGAAAATTCTTTCAAAGAAACCTGTTGTCATTGCTGAACCCCGCTCTTGAAATGGTTAGTTGTCTGACCTAGTTATCTGACCATATGGTGGATATGGATCTGAAGTTCTGACCTCACTCTCACTTTCTACGCTGCATGCTAGTTCCAGGTCAGGGCCTAAGAAAGTATCAAAGTCAGCCAAATAGTAACCTTATAAAGGGAGTTACTGTGGCTTTGATAAAAGGGATCCTCCTGAAACGTGGAAAATTTGTATTTGGATTTATGTTCTGTGGCTGCATAAAACTATTTTTTTTTGTTGAGTAATGTTGAATGCTGGTGACATTCAGATATGATCAGGATTAAGAGCGAGTCACATGATGTACCGCTCCTGGAAACAGCAGCCATGGGAGAGAAGGGAAATATGTATATACAGGGGGCTGGGCAAGAAGGAAGGAAGCACATGAGCAAAACGGGTTCACTTTAAAGTGGACTTGAACTCAAAAGGTAAAGATTTGCTATCTCAAAGGGAAGAGAAAGACATTTATAATCATGCCTAAGCAGTACCCTTTTGAAAAATAGCAGTGCACTTCCTTTACCTACAGTTTCATAGCTGTGTATCTGCAGTGTGAAAGCATCAGTGCCATGAAAAAGTATTCATACCCCTTGAAATTGTCTACATTTTGTCATCTTACAACCAAAAACTTAAATGTATTTTATTGGGATTTTATGTGATAGGCCAACACAAAGTGGCACATACTGTAATTGTGAAGTGGAAGGGAAATGATAAATGGTTTTCACATTTTTTTACAAAAAAATATCTGAAAAGTGTGGCGTGCATTTGTATTCAACCCCCCTGAGTTAATATTTTTTAGAACCACCTTTCACTGCAATTACAGCTGCAAGTCTTTTCGAGTATGTCTCTACCAGCTTTGCACATCTAGAGAGTGACATTTTCTTTTGCAAAATAGCTCAAGCTCTGTCAGATTGGATTGAGAGCATCTGTGAACATCAATTTTCAAGTCTTGCCACAGATTCTCAATTGGATTTAGGTCTGGACTTTGACTGGGCCATTCTAACACATGAATATGCTTTGATCTAAACCATTCCATTGTAGCTCTGGCTGTATGTTTAGGGTCGTTGTCCTGCTGGAAGGTGAACCTCCGCCCCAGTCTCAAGTCTTTTGCAGACTCTAACAGGTTTTTTTCTAAGATTGCCCTGTGTTTGGCTCCATCCATCTTCCCATCAACTCTGACCAGCTTCCCTTTCCCTGCTGAAGAAAAGCATTCCCACAACATGATGCTGCCACCACCAGGTTTCACGGTGGGGATGGTGTGTTCAGGGTGATGTGCAGTGTTAGTTTTCCGCCAAACATAGCATTTTGCTTTTAGGCCAAAAAGTTCAATGTTGGTCTCATCTGACCAGATGTTTGCTGTGTCCCACACATGGCTTCTCGCAAATTGAAAACTGGACTTCTTTTGGCTTCCTTTCAACAATGGCTTTCTTCTTGCCACTTTTTCCATAAAGGCCAGATTTGCGGAGTGCACGACTAATAGTTGTCCTGGGGAGAGATTCTCCCACCTGAGCTGTGGATCTCTGTAGCTCTTCCAGAGTTACCATGGGCCTCTTGGCTGCTTCTCTGATTAATGCTCTTCTTGCCCGGCCTGTCAGTTTAGGTGGACGGCCATTTCTTGGTAGGTTTGCAGTTGTGCCAAACGCTTTCCATTTTCAAATGATGGATTGAACAGTGCTCTGTGAGATGTTCAAAGCTTGGGATATTTTTTCTAACTTAACCCTGCTTTAAACTTCTCCACAGTTTTATCCCTGATCTGTCTGGTGTGTTCATGATGCGATTTTTTCCCCAAGGTTCTCTAACAAACCTCTGGGGGCTTCACAGAACATCTGTATTTATACTGAGATTAAATTACACATAGGTGGACTCTATTTACTAATTAGGTGACTTCTGAAGGCAATTGGCTCCACTAGATTTTAGTTAGGGGTATTAGAGTAAAGGGGGCTGAATACAAACGCATGCCACTTTTCAGAGATTTATTTGTAAAAAAAATTCCATTTATCATTTTCCTTCCACTTCACAATTATGTGTCATTTTGTGTTGGTTCATCACATAAGATTCTAATAAAATACATTTATGTTTTTGGTTGTAACATGACAAAATGTGGAAAATATCAAGGGGTATGAATACTTTTCAAGGCGGACTTTATTTTTATTGGAATGCGTTTGCAGGGATGGAGGGGCACCACTGGGTGCATTTGACTGCATTTTATTAATCTGCTGATATCTAAGGTAGCAGCAGCTCTGACTGCTACTTACAGGAGATTTAGGTCTGGTTCACACCTATGCAGGTTGCAGTTTGCATATTCCAGGTGCATTTTGCGTTTTTCAATACACCTTTTTGATCCATTGAAGTCTATGGAACCAAAAACCATAAAAAAAGTCCCTGGACCTTTCCTTAAAATGCACAGATGTGAACGTGACTCATAGGAAGCCATGTTAAATGGACTGTAGTGTGTTTCTGCAAAACTGAAGATGCACTAAAAACTGCATAGGTGTGAACCAGGCCTTAAAGTGAGATGTGATGATGTCGCAACTGTTCTCCTTGCTGGAGAGGAATCTGTACCCGAGGACCTGCAGTGCAGGAATCTCCCTGCTTCTGCTTCATAAATTGTGTGGATCTGTGATCTCTAAACTTCTCCAGCTACTTTTATCATTTCCCCACCATTTATCAGATTACTGGTCATCAGATGGGCCGCTCTGATATGGGTAAATCCTTGCCTCTACTAAGATGGCCATCCCCACACAAAGACACAGCACAGAACAAGGCAAGCTAGTCAGTAATGGTAAAAGATGAGTTGCGGGGACCCCACAGGCAATATTGGTGTCTAGTCCTTTGTCCTCGTCTTGTTCTTTTTGGGTACAGTTTCCATAGTTTATGTACTTTTTTAATAAAATATCTGAAGTGCAATGTAACTGTTCTTTACAGTAAAAAGTATTTTTGTGGATACTACAAACGAGAGAGCAATTAAGATTTTTTTTCGGTTTCACGGAGCAGGGAAAACATACACGGTTAACAAAAGACGGAGACAAAATTAAATGTTTGATTGAACAAACCATCAGATGTGAAAATTCAGCTTAGGGGGATATAAATAACCCTCAGAGGAAGAAACAAAGGCTAAATTAGAAGTTGTTAAGGGTCATGAAGTAGTAATTAGTTGTTTAAGGACACAATTATATACAGCAACTAGAAAGAGTGTTTAGAAAAGGAATGTTTCCTTTGAGATTATATTGATTAAGACACACTAATACAATAATCTTTTCAAAGTAGACTATATGCTGTAGTCAGCTTTGTTTTCCCCATTGACCTTGTTACCTACAATAAATGTATGAACCTTCCATAGCAATATATGGAGAAGTCACTTACTGTAGGCTTGACAGAGTACATTTGCCCGGGGGGCAGGGTGTGATCTCCTCTTTGGGGTCCCAAAATTACTAAATACCTTGCAAAGAGAACCTGTCTTACTCTACCCACAACAGAAAATCTAATATGGAAGGACTTCTGTAAAGCAGAAAATCCCTGTTTTTGTTTTAAATGAAGGGTAATGGGGGAGCCTGTACATATGGTTTGATTAACGGGTCAGATGGCGATCCAGATTTGGTGAATTTTACCCCTTACTACAGATGTTGCCTTATGGATGTTGAAGATTTCCCATTGGTTGTAAATGGGGATAACACACGGATAGAAGTGGTGAGGGAGGATATCAGTGGAGGAACTTCTTCAAGGTTGGCCAAAAAACTTCAATTAACATTATATATTAACTGTTCATGTGACTTTACGCACAAAACTAACATTAGCAGGCTTAACATACATATTACTATAAATGTATGAACTAATAAATAGCGGTTGTTCTATAACACTGTGGCTGTAAACTTTTTAATAATTTATAGTTGCCCTTGTATTTATTGGAATTTAAATGTCAGTATGCTTTTGTTTTGGTTACTTTAACATCATTCACTTTGAAAGGATAAAATGCTGCATACCACTGTGATACTGTCAATGAAAAATAACTATTGAGGTAGTCTTGCGTTTCATAAAAATCCCTTAATGTCAGCAGTGGTGCTTAGATTCACCACCATGGAATGTTAATCCTGTCTCTGCAAGTCCAACCACCCGGAGGGGGAGATAAAACTTGTGAAAGTAAATGGAGGGTCACTGATGATTCATTGACTGTAGGGAATGCAGGAGGTTTGGTGTAGCTGCTTGGACTGTTTGTATGTTTTGTTAAAGGCAGATATCCTGTATCTGTTGAGTCAGGATACAATGTTTGCTTGGATATCATATAGAATTCTATGGCATCTATCTATCTGAACCAATCTATATCCATCTACCCAGAATTTACACATCTACCTGCCTTCCAGAATCAGTCTGTCCTTCTAACTATATACCGGAGTCTAACTATTTGAGGCTGGGTTCACATCTCCGTGGGGAGCGGCTCACAGTAGGGGTCTGGTGCGTTCCTGTTCATCGTTCCAGGTCCGGTTGCAGTCTGAATTTTTGGCTGAATTGGGACCTGAAATGGACCAGAAGACGCACAGAACTCCTGTGCAATTCGCTCTGCAGCCGTCTCGGAGCTGTGTGAAAAGGCTCCATAGAGAAACTTGTCAGAAGTGGTTCATGCTGATAGCAGAGAAACGAAGCAGCAGACAGAAATGACACTTAGTGCTCTTAATTGAGACAAGTACACGCTATGGGATATGCTTTGTTCATATTTTATGTCTGAGGTTTACAACCACTTTAAGGACAGATGAGCAGCTTTGGACACAGACAGTTTGTTTCCAGGGCCATCCATCTGTCCCTTATTGAAAGTAAATTGATGTGCAGATACATGCAAAAATTCACGCACAACAGCGGCATTTGTCAGCCTGATGTGAAGGGGGACAGTGCTGGGGGGGTGAAGGGGGACAGTGCTGTGGGGGGGATGTGAAGGGGGACAGTGCTGGGGGGGGGGGGGTGTGTGAAGGGGGACAGTGCTGTGGGGAGATGTGAAGGGGGACAGTGCTGTGAGGGAGGGTTAAGGGGTACAGTACTGTGGGGGGATGTGAAGGGGAACAGTGCTTTGGGGGTGATATGTGAAGGGGGATAATGCTGTGGGGGGGATGTGAACGGGGACAGTTCTGTGGGGGGGGGGTGGATGTGAAGTGGACAGTGCAGTGGGGGGGATGTGAAGGGGGACAGTGCTTTGGGGGTGATATGTGAAGGGGTACAATGCTGTGGGAGGATGTCAAGGTGACAGTGCTGTGGGGGGGGGGGGGGGGGGTTAAAGGGTACAGTACTGTGGGGGGGGAGTACTGTGAAGTGGAACAGTGCTTTGGGGGTGATATGTGAAGGGGATAGTGCTGTAGGGGGATGTGAAGGGAGGCAGTGCTGTGGGGGGATGTGAAATGGGAACAGTGCTTTGAGGGTGATATGTGAAGGGGGATAGTGATGTGGGGGGGATGTGAAGGGGCACAGTGATGTTGGGGGGGGGGTTAAGGGGTACAGTGCTGTGGGAGGGATGTGAAGGGGGACAGTGCTGCGGGGGTATGTGAAGGGAGACAGTGCTTTGGGGGTGATATGTAAAGGGGGATGGTGCTGTGGGGGGATGTGAAGGGGGACAGTGCTGCGGGGGTATGTGAAGGGAGACAATGCTGTGGGGGGGATGTGAAGGGTGACAGTGCTGTGGGGGGATGTGAAGGGAGACAGTGCTTTGGGGGTGATATGTAAAGGGGGATGGTGCTGTGGGGGGATGTGAAGGGAGACAGTGCTTTGGGGGTGATATGTAAAGGGGGATGGTGCTGTGGGGGGATGTGAAGGGGGACAGTGCTGTGGGGGGGATGTGAAGGGAGACAGTGCTGTGGGGGGATGTGAAGGGGGACAGAGCTTCTGAGGTGATATATGAAGGGGGACAGTGCTGTGGGGGGGTGAAGGGGAACAGTGCTGTGGGGGGGTGAAGGGGGACAGTGCTGTGGTGGGGTGAAGGGGAACAGTGCTTTGGGGGTGATATGTGAAGGGGATAGTGCTGTGGGGGGATGTGAAGGGGGACAGTGCTGTGGGGGGGGGGGGGGGGGTGAAGGGGAACGGTGCTTTGGGGGTGATATGTGAAGGGGATAGTGCTATGAGGGGGATGTGAAGGGGGATAGTGTTGTGGGGGGGGGGGGTTGTGAAGGGGACAGTTCTGTGGGGGGATGTGAAGGGGACAGTGCTGTGGGGGGCCCTAACCGGCCACAGGGGGTTGGGGTAAAATATTTAAAATGTTTTTTTCATCTTACACAAGACATGTCTGTTCAGCTGCACTGTCAGGATTTTATTTAGGAATTCATCATCCACTGCCCATCAGGATCATAGGAAGGCACATGCAGCGAACACACAGACATAAGCAATCAGGTGTACCTGAGTCGGGGACGCCCTCCCCAGAGAAGAGTTATTAGTGACAGAAGACAGACTGGAGGAGACAGGAGATTTGTAGTGGTTAGGAGACATTTTGTCAGTGGATAACCTATTGGCCTTTGTGTCAGCAGGTGAGTAGCGTGCAAAGATTTTCGGAGACGGTAAGTTATCGTACACATCTGCTTCATCATAAAGCACTTCTTCGTTTTTTCTGTTATAGGACGGAGCAAAGTCCTCATCCGGTCTCCACTGAAATTAAACATACTTGAACTGTTAAAGAACATGCAAAGAATGAAAGGCAGAAAGTCAATAAACAGATCGCAGAGAAAGCCTGATTAGGATGACAGCCCAAGCATGCATCTAGGACAGAATCCAGCCAATAGCCGCACAGAACTGAACAGAGAGTTGGTAAGCATGACAATTATATTAATACAACATGGCTTTTTATTATAAAATATCCAGAAAATATCAACTATAAGAACACCACAGCCAATAACAGTACAGTACACCATTAACTGCACCAGCCTTGGGGTACTAGACAGTGAAGTCGCTCCACATGTGCATGGTTCTGCATGGTGCCGCACACCATTGTTGCTGCAAATCCCAGTGCACATATGCAAATATTTACCTTTGTGAAAATCCAAATTTGCATATTGCTAGGTACTCCTCACCACCACACCAATGTGACACTGTTGGGTGAATGGATGCTCAGGTACCAAATATTACATTATGGAAAGTGGTGGGAAGAGCCGACTTGTGTACCCCATACGTGGAGGTCCAGTGGTCCCATGGGGCTTTCAGGGAAGGATTGAGAAATTCATGTGCATGCTTTAACACAGGTTCCCGTGGCCACGTGTTCATTGTCGTATGCGTACATGTGTGTCGAAACAAGAAAAAAGGAAGGCACATACACTATATTGTCAAAAGTATTGGGACACCTGGCTTTACACACACATGAACTTTAATAGCATCCCAGTCTTAGTCCATAGGGTTCAATATGGAGTTGGCCCACCCTTTGCAGCTATATCAGCTTCAACTCTTCTGGGAAGGCTGTCCACAAGGTTTAGGAGTGTGTCTATGGGAATGTTTGACCATTCTTCCAGAAGGGTATTTGTGAGGTCAGGCACTGATATGGATGAGAAGGCCTGGCTTGCAGTCTCCAGTCTAATTCATTCCAAAGGTGTTATATTGGACACACAAAACAAGGTCCATAAAAACATGAATGAGCGAGTTTTGGGTGGAGGAATTTGACTGGCCTGCACAAAGTCCTGACCATAACCCAATAGAACACCTTTGGGATGAATTAGAGCGGAGACCGTGAGCCAGTCCTTCTCATCCAACATCAGTGTCTGACCTCACAA
The DNA here is from genome assembly GCF_042186555.1 of Aquarana catesbeiana. Classification (NCBI taxonomy): domain Eukaryota; kingdom Metazoa; phylum Chordata; class Amphibia; order Anura; family Ranidae; genus Aquarana; species Aquarana catesbeiana. The sequence continues at coordinate 882,082,638 of NC_133324.1, forward strand.
ATGCGCTTTTGGAAGAATGGTCAAACATTCCCATAATTACACTCCTAAACCTTGTGGACAGCCTTCCCAGAATAGTTGAAGCTGTTATAGCTGCAAAGGGTGGGCCAACTCAATATTGAACCCTATGGACTAAGACCGGTATGCTATTAAAGTTAATGTGCATGTAAAGGCAGGTGTCCCAATACTTTTGACAATATAGTGTACACATGTACACATTGGAGCAAAAATACATTGCAGGTAAAATTGTACATCTATACTGCTTGACTATCAGGTGGGTAAGCAGCACCCGAATTCCACCATGCAATGTGGATTGCCCATCAACTCACTGAAACGTGTTATTTTTGCATTCCATTAATTTTCCTTAGTGCAACACGGGACCCCTTATGCCCCAAAATAAGGATGAAGGAATCTAACCCCACTTCCAATGTCTTAGGAGTACGGGAAGCTCTCAGCATGTCACTGTGGTATGTGTAGTATTTTATTAGTGTTGGTATATGTCTATGCCTTACGGAGATAACAAATGTATGTGTGCATTCTTTCTTACCAATCCATTAATACATGGAACATCATCATAATGAAGAGCCAGGCCGCTGGGGCAGGAATAACCATTTGTAGGGGCTTCTCGATAGGGCCTAGTCGATATTACCCTTCTGTTCATAAAACTAAAAGTGCAAAAACAAAGGGAGATGTATTAATGTGACAATAGGAGTATTTCAGTCAAATAATGTTTACATACTTATCCTCACATTTTAGCTGATTAGTCTTTTTATCATGTCCCCATACTTCCCCGTTGGAGAAGTTGGAAAGTTTCTATCATAGAAAAGGCATTCAGTGCATTCCTGAGAATTGAGATGCTAAACATTCATATGTACTGGTTCTATGAATTTGTATTGGGCTTTCTGTACACGGTGCAATGCCCCGTGCACACGATAGGATTTTCCGATGGAAAATGTGTGATAGGACCTTGTTGTCGGAAATTCAGATCGTGTGTGGGCTCCGACACACAAAGTTTGAGAGCTGGATATAAAGCTTTCCAACAACAAAATCCGTTCGCGTAAATTCCGATCGTGTGTACACAATTCCGATGCACAAAGTGCCACGCATGCTCAGAATCAAGCAGAAAAGCAGCACTGGCTATTGGATTTTTCTCGGCTCTTCGTATGCGTTGTACGTCACCACGTTCTTGAGGTTCTGAATTTCCTACCAACTTTGTGTGACTGTGTGTATGCTAGACAAGTTTGAGCCAACATCCGTCAGAAAAAAGCCCATGGATTTTGTTGTTGGAAAATCCTATCGTGTGTACAGGGCATAAGAAGAAAGCCAAACACAACATGCTTTCAGCATTAAAGCTGAATTCCAGAAATTTGGCAAATTTTGCAGGTACACTGAGTTAAGTCCAATTAGATGCATGCCACCTGCAGGACTTATCTCTATTACTTATACGTGAAAGGTTTATAGCACTCCTGGAGGACACACTCCAACTGTGAGAGGAGAGAAGCACACAGATCAGCTATGCCCACCCATCCCCGAAGCTGCCCATTCACAGAAGCCTTTGTATTTTGTGAATGAATCAACATAATACAAAGGCTTCTGTGAATGTGCAGAAGGAAGGGGTGGGTGGGCATAGAAGTTCCAGCGACTCTGACCTTGAAGGAGCTGAGACCACAGGAAGCAGAGTTATCTTCCTGGAGTACAATAAACCTGTCAGATGTAAATAATAGAGATAAGTCTAGGAGGCAGCAGGCACCTCGTTGGACTTAACTTATGGTATGCCTGCAGTTTTTATAAAGCAGCTGAATTCCTGGAGTTCAGCTGTAAATGACTTGCATTCAAAACGTGCTTGAGGTGCTTCTTACTTGCTATTGAGCAACTTTACCAAATCTTCGGCTTGCTTTTGTATAAATTGTACATTTACACATAGTAGGTACAGAAGCAATTTAGATGCAGTAAGACAGGAAATGTTGCATTTACCAGAACATGATGCAAAGCAAGCAGAGTAATAAATATATGCATGAATGCGTTACTCCATAAGATCTAGTTTATCATTTCTGCATCGGGTGTTGATTTACTAAAGGAAAATAGACTGTGCACTCTCCAGCTCAGGTGCACCCATTTTTCTCCAGGGCTTAATAAATGTGGCAATCCAATCCAATCATGTGCAAGCAAAAATACTGTTTTTTTTTAAATTTTCCTTGCACCTGATTGGGTATTCTTTACAAAGTGAAGCTTTACCACATTTACTAAGGAAAATTAGTTTAACTGCACTTGCAGAGTCCAGTCTATGTGCCTTCATTAACCACTTAAGGACCGCCGCACGACGATGTACGTCCAAACTTTGAACGGGGATATCGTTGTTATGGCAGCAGCTAGCTGCCATAACCCCGGTATCCCCGTTTTCGTGCGGTGGCCGGCTTTCAGATAAAAGTGGTCCCTGCGGCGGATTCGCCACGAGATCACTTTTATCGGTGGCGGGAGAGGGCCCCCCCCCCTCCTGCCGCGAACCGGTGCCCTCCGCCGCTTACCGGAGCCGTCGGTAGTGGCGGAGGCGATCTCGTCCTTCCCTGTGGTGTGTCTGGAGACGAGTGAGGCTAAGATGGCGCCCACTCGTCTCCATGACACTGCTGGGCGAAAGCGACGTCAAAACGTCACTTTTGTCCACGCCTTTTTGCATTTTAGTGTAAGTATGAGATCTGAGGTCTTTTTGACCCCAGATCTCATATTTAAGAGGTCCTGCCATGCTTTTTTCTATTACAAGGGATGTTTACATTCCTTGTAATAGGAATAAAAGTGACACCATTTTTTTTTTTAAAACAGTGTAAAAATAAATAAAATATTGTAAAATAAATAATAAAAAAAAAAAAAAAAATTTTTTTTAAACAACCCCCCCCCCCCCCGTCCCGACGAGCTCGCGCTCAGAAGCGAACGCATACGCGAGTAGCGCCTGCATATGAAAACGGTGGTCAAACCACACATGTGAGGTATCTCAGCGACCGGTAGAGCGAGAGCAATAATTCTAGCCCTAGACCTCCTCTGTACCGCAAAATATGCAACCTGTAGAATTTTTTAAACGTCGCCTATGGAGATTTTTGAGGGTAAACGTTTGACGCCATTCCAGGAGCGTGCGCAATTTTCAAGCGTGACATGTTGGGCATCAATTTACTTAGCGTGACATTATATTTCACAATATAAAAAAAAATTGGGCTAACTTTACTGTTGTCTTATTTTTTTATTCAAAAAAGTGAATTTTTTCCCAAAAAAGTGCGCTTTTAAGACCGCTGCGCAAATACGGTGCAAAAAAAAGTTTGGCAACGACCGCCATTTTATTCTCTAGGGTGTTAGAAGAAAAATCATATATAATGTTTGGGGGTTCTAAGTAATTTTCTAGCAGAAAAACCTGTTTTAAACATGTAAACACCTAAAATCCAAAATGAGGCTGGTCCACCCTAAATCCACCCTATTGTGTTCCAAATCCTTCCAGCTTCTTCACAAAGTATCTGACCAAGAAAAATTTTCTTTGATTATTTATTATAGAGTGGTACCAGAATTACAATATAAATCACTACTGTATCTATCTCACAGGGCTATTAATTAAGTCCTATATTTCTGTGTGTTCTCAGTATGTTCCCAGGGTGCTCCTATAAGGTGTGGAAAGGCTGGAAGAGAATCCAGATGATGTCATCTCCCTCCCATCGCATTCATTTTATCAGACACTCCCTCCTCATAAATTATATCATATTCTGGCCATAACTTCCTATATAACTAAAGAAAAACAAATTCCTGAAATGTTAATTGTTGATTTCTATCTATATCTGCTATGTTTACCAGTAATAACTCAGTAATAACTGATACACGTGGGGTAGCTTCTTTGTATTCTGTATCTGCATGTGATTATGCTCACTTTTTGCCATCTTATATCTCTTTTTGGTAACCTCTGTCAGTTTTTGTGTTTTTTTTTATGTGTGCTTTGTATTAAAAACCTAAAACGTTCAATAAAAAAATTATTGAAAAAAAAAAGAAAAGAAAAACAATGTCTTTTAATGAAGGACACTGGTGGAAAACCCATGGTTCTGTAAAACCTGATTCACTACCACAAAGCTTGAGAAATGTTCTGGTCACAAAGAGGGTCCCTGCCAGACATTAAGTTGATAAAACAGGGGCCAAGGGCAGCAATCGTCGACATGGTCCGTGTGCCAGGATGATTGACTCCTGCGTATGCACAGAAGTTATGTCATCCTGCACCAGCCGAAGAAGATGCCTGAAGGCCATCACCTGGGAAGAAGATGGCTACGCCGGGAAGGGACCCCTCATGAACTTTGGGCTGTTATAGGTAAGTATAGGGACTTTAGTTCCACTTTAAAGTAAAACTGAAGCTTTACAAAAGAATACTTTAGTTAGTGTCACACAGTTATTATTGTGGTGACACAAAACACAGTACAACAGAATGAGCCAGTGCTCATTCTGGGCAAGTTACCACAACACCATTATCTTGTAGTTTATAATATCAAAGATACAACTATGTTGGTGTCTGTTGTCAACAGGGGCGTTGCTGGGTCTACAAAAGATCTGGGGCTAGAGCCCATAGCAGCGTAGTAAAGAAAGTCATACGCTTGGGCGGGCATACACCGCCCTTGCATCAGGGTCCCCAGAGAGCCTCCCCCTTAAATCAGGGTCCCAAGAGAGCCTACATCTTAAATCAGGGTCCCCAGAGAGCCTCCCCCTTAAATCAGGGTCCCCAGAGAGCCCCCAACTTACATCAGGGTCCCCAGAGAGCCTCCCCTCCCCTTGGGGACCCCTGCAGAGACTCAAGGCTATGGGCCCCAGATTTGGGGCTATAGCCCCAAAAGCCACCCCCTAGCGACGCCACTGCTTGTCAATTTTACATTGTATTTTTTAAAATGTAACTGCCTACTCCCAAACTGTCATTTGAAGTAAAACACATAGCCAAGTATTATTCTCCACAATTTTTTTATCGTGCATTAAAAAAAAAAAAAAAATTAGACCTGCATTTAAAAATATAGAAAATATACCAAATCATTATTATTCAACCCAAAAAATTATGTCAAAGCAATAACTCCAAAGCCAATAATAAATAACACATTATCTCCTCCGATTCCGCAACATGTCTGGTTGACGAACGGCCGTTCAGAAACGAACTGAAAAGCGATAAATGAAAAACGCAAAGAGAAAAGCGCGAATCAACAGTCACCAACTAACTAACACGAAATTAGCAGAGAGAGCCCAAAGGGTGGTGCTAAAGAGCTGAAAAACAACGTAGTACGTCTAGTATGTCACTACATTCGTAATTGTTGGCCAACATTTGTGTGACCGTGTGTATGCAAGACAAGTTGGAGCCAACACACTTCGGACAAAAGTTCACGGTTTTGTTGTCGGAAAGTCCGATTGTGTGTATGGGGCATTAGGGACCACCTGAAGCTGGTCCACTAAGTACTTGGTTAGGGGCTCCCCCAAAACAGACCCCTCTGGAAGGAGAGAGGCAAAGGACCACGAAGACCATGACGAGCCTTCTAGGCCAGTATAAAAAAAATTGCCCCAGCTAGCTAAAAGGCGCAGTGCAAGAAAAGCATAAAAGTGATGTGACCACGTGCCAGTAAAAAAACACAATGACTGTACCACTTCTGAAAATCTTAAGTTACCATACTGGCACCCCTGGGACACCACCCCTCCCCAGGGGGCACCTCACCGGGAGCTCCTTGCTCCTACCAACCTCAGGCCAGACAAATGCAGCATCCTGTATTCAAATTAAGAAGGCATTAAAACTTAGGAAGAGCCCAGTAAACTAGGCCAGATTAAACCCAGGAGAAAAAAAGATCCCTCCCACCATTCCCACCTTATTACATCAGGAAAATACTAACCAGCACCCCCTGTCTACTCAGGGTGTCGGCTTTCTTCCTCCCAAAAACTGAAAAGAACAGATACTACATTTGATCTTAGCCACAATTCCAAGAGGCTCTGTTTGGTCTGCAGTTTACATCTTATCCACAGGATGGCAGTATGCATAAGAGAGCCAGTTTTTATAAATATTTAAGAGAATAGCATTTTAGTGGAAGGAAGATTATATGTCTATTGACTTTATTTTCTTGAAATGAGACTACAGGAAACAGACGCAGAAATTAAGCCAAAATGTGGTTTAATGCAGGTCTCTACATATAAAGCAAATTAAATAAAACAGAGAAAAATTAAACTAAAGTCTTTATGTATAAACATATCACTTTTAAATGAATCAAACTAGACATTAGAATTTCTACCATAACCCATTAAAGCCTGCTTTAGTAAGTAACTTCCAGTTAAGAGGTAAACTCTTGCCAAACCACTAAATACCCAATTGAAACACCTACACACGTACGGTTTTGCCTTTAAAAAGATTCACAAAAACGCACATAGTCCTGTAATTTATCCACCCCACCCTGTGATATATTGTATCACTGTGAATAAATTACCAAAAGTATTGGGACACCTGCCCTTACACGCACATGAACTTTAATGGCCTTACAGTCGTAGTCCATAGGGTTCAATATTGAGTTGGCCCACCCTTTACAGCTATAACAGCTTCAACTCTTCTGGGAAGGCTGTCCACAAGGTTTAGGAGTGTGTCTATGGGAATGTTTGACCTTTTCTTCCAGAAGCGCATTTGTGAGGTCAGGCACTGAAGAGGACAAGAAGGCCTGGCTTGCAGTCTCCACTCTAATTCATCCCAAAGGTGTTCTATCAGGTTGAGGTCAGGACTCTGTGCAGGCCAGTCAAGTTCCTTCACCCCAAACTCACTTATCCATGTCTTTATAAAAAAAAACTGTATTACTGCAGGTAAATTTGGCATCTGGTGTTGTAGCAAATGATTGCTTTCAATATTCCATTGGTTAAACTTTTAAATATAAAACAGTTAATCTGATTAAAAAACAAAACAAAAACATGGATGCATTTATGTCTAGTATTAACTTGACCAACAACTACGTAGTATGATGTATAATGGTCTACCCAATTCCATGTACAGTAAACAGAATGGGTTATTAGATATGCCCAAGATGTTAGTGTATCTGAAGTTTCTAGTGAATCTGATGAAGTTTGTGCAGAGATTGTACAATCAGTGCCATTGTAATGTCTGTGGCCAGCTTCAGTACCCACCCCACCCCCTCTTTGGAGCCGATCAGCATACTAAACAAGCAATCCTGCTACTAGCTTTCAGCTGTTATCAAGCAACTTGGTAACACATTGCAGGTATTTTTCAACTTAACGGAAAAGTGATTTCAAGACTTTTGTAGGAATACATCTATGAACCAAAGGCAATGTTTACATATACTCCTGGAGTTATTATTCAAGAGTACCTGTCTTCTACACAGCAGAAACTAACTTGTGAATTAAACTAATTGGGCGTTGAAGAAAGTTGAGTTTACATGAAATGATTCCTAAGTGATATTGTGCATTCTGTTTGCACCACGGAGCAAAAAACATGTTTTGGGTTTCTAGTAAGATTTTAGCTGCTTCCATCAAGATGTGAACATTATGTGTTCAGCTAAATATGCAAGACCTTCTATCCACGGGGGGGGACGACATGTGCACATATCCACATACTTATAACAGGGTGGAGAACATTACGTATAATACACTTTCTGCACCAAAATGATGAGATTACATAACCATTTATAGTGTGAGCGAAAAAACTGCCCATTATGGTTTATAATAGTGCCAGGTATACATGCAGGAATCGGAATCCCTACGTGTGGCACTTCTCCCTCCTTAGCATATTAAAATTGACCAGGGATATCACCCATAATGCAACCAACTGTGCGTGTTATGAACCCATAATATCAATCATGACATGGGCACCAACACAAAGTTGCATCAACTGCGGGCGATATAGCTGCCCCTCCAATGCTTATTAAAGCAAGTAAAACCGTTGGAGTGCATCCAAGAAAAACAGGTTTTCATGGGGGTTCCTTGTGTAAAAAATGGCCCCACTTTCTAAATATCCCAACACTGCATCATAAATATGGCTGGACTTATACTTCCTGTTGTCCTAGGCCAACTCTCTCCTCCAACCAGCTAACAATATTATAACCACAATTATCATATGGCATAGTCGTAAACGGCATGCCAAATCTGGTGGCAGCGACGATGTAATAGTCATTACCCCTCTTTTTAGGTGAATGAACACAGAATGGGTGAACTGTTTGTACAAAGAACACTAGTCCTCAAAAACTGTGCAGAAGCAGCAACAACAAGGACCCAGTAATAAGAAGAGCCGGCAAAACTGTAATCCTTGAAGTGTCGTTTATTGGTACATCAGAGTGACAATAAAACAATAAAGCTGACGCGTTTCGGCAATAGCCTTAGTCGTAGCTACGACTAAGGCTAATGCCAAAAATGCGTCAGCTTTATTGTTTTATTGTCACTCTGATGTACCAATATAGCCGCATAAAGAAGCAGTTAACCAACCTGATCACAAAGGAAACACAGGTCAACACAAGTATGATGGAAGATACTGCATATAGCTGCATAAAGAAGCAGTTAACCAACCTGATCACAAAGGAAACACAGGTCAACTCAAGTATGATGGAAGATACTGCATATAGCCGCATAGAGAAGCAGTTAACCAACCTGATCACAAAGGAAACACAGGTCAACTTAAAAATTTGTGAATCAGTACTGCTTGGACCTTGAAGAAGGGGACATACCCCGAAAGCTTGTCCTGAAAAATTGTATGTTAGTGCAAATAAAAAAGTATCACGGACAGTACTCAATTTTCTCTGTCACAATTGCACTAATACGGCTACAATCAAATCAAGTATCAACTTACCAGAAAGACTGTTTAGCAGTTTGTATGACATTGGCAGTGGTGTCCACATCAATGTAGTCATAGTGCAGGGCTCCAGGGTCAGTAGAAGAACCTGTTTCAGCCAATAATATTCCTATCCAACGACCCATGTCTTCTGAAGAAGTCGCCTACAGTGCCAGAAGAGAAAATAAAGGAAAGAAGTGAAGAACACAAAAGTATATAACACATACAGTATACAATTATTATTCAGTAACAAAGAACTTTTTTATAATCTGTATCTCATTCAACACTACAGTTAAAGACCAAAAAATAATGCTCCTACAAAAGTAGGTAATCTGGGATTATTTTATCTCATACAAAAGCCTTTTGAGTCCTTTAGAAAGAAAAAACTATCATTTTCCCTGTTTCTTTAATGGCTAAATTTTGCATTTCTCCGTTGGCACTTCCCCACTGTAAAACCATGGGGTACTCAGGTTTTCAAAGCCAAAGAGTAAAAGCAGTCCAGGTGTAAAGAAAAAAAGCATGCCAAGCCAAATATGTGTACATGACTAAACCCGGCCAAGAAATTCTAAGCAGACAAGTGTAGATAGCCATGCCAATCCTTCTAGTAAATGCTAGAGATGCCAGAGCTCCTGCTAGTAGGCATTGCGGTTTCCACACTTTTTCAGATGCTTGTTGTGGCGGGCCAGTTTTGAACATATAGGGGTTGATTTACTAAAGGCAATTAGGCTCTTCATTTTGCAGGGGAAATAACGTTTTGCAAAGAAATTCTTCCCAGAGCTTGATGAACGAGGTGAAGTTATGCAAGCAAAAATGCTGTTTTTTTTTTGTTTTTTTCCATGCATGTGGTTGGGTATTCTTTACAAAGTGGAATGTTGCCATATTCACTAAGCTCTGGTGCAAATTCCCTTACACTGTGAAAAATCTATTTGCCTTTAGTAAATCAACCTCATAGTTTATTTAGCTTGAAGTGGGTAGATTTTCCTAGCACAAAAAATCTGCTGTTAAATATCACACTTATAGTCTCAGAGGTATCTCAACTCCAGCAGACAGAGAACAACCCTGGAGGAGCTGTGCAGTGCAGCTGACCTTGCTGAAGGATTGTAGAATGATGTCAGAGGGAATCCTGGGTACAGATAGCTCAGGTATTAAGGCCTTTATAATGGAGGGAACAATGTGCTCAAAATTTCTTATGTATAAAATCTCATAAAAATAGTGACAGTAAAAAATGAAAATCTTGTTCGATGTTTTTTGGCTTAATTCACAAAGCTTGTTTTATTCTTTTTTACATAATGGAGATGACAAAGGCTTTGAGCATTATTACATAATGCTACTGGAAATTAATTGAAACTAGAAGCACCCTTCAACAATGTGGATTTACAAACTTCATTCTCTTTCCCCTCATGGCATGAATGAGGAGCTAGACACCCATACCTTCATGGAATGAAACCCCGATCTACTCTCAAGTTATTGCATATGATCGCTAGGATTCGCTAGCATTTACACAATGGGAATGACAAAAGCTTTGAGCATTATTACATAATGCTACTGGAAATTCATTTAAACTAGAAGCACCCTTCAACGATGTGGATTTACAAACTTCATTCTCTCTTTCCTCATGGCTTGAATGAGGAGCTAGACACCCATACCCCGATCTACTCTCATGTTATTGCACATGATCGCTAGGACTCCATCACACTGTTATGCTGTTTTTTGTGTTATTGATTGTTATTAAATTTTTATGGTTTTAGATTATTCATTAATACAATACAGTAAAACCTTGGTTTGAGAGTGTTTTGCAAGACAAGCAACATTTTTTAATAAATTGTAACTTGATATACAAGCGATGTTTTGATATACAAGTAGCGTCTTGTCACAAGTGAGTATAAAAGAGAAAAGAGGCACCTCTAAGTGTAGCAATATGGTTACATTTAATGAAGGTACAACATTTAGCAACTCACATGGTTGATGAAAAAGGCACATCTAAGTATGCAGACATCCGGGGTAAAGCTGTCCACATAGACCATCCTCCGCACAGCCATCTATGTCATCCCTTCCACGCTGCGCTCACCGAGCGGTTTAGGCCTCGTTTTCAGTTCGCTCTACTGCAGGGTAGTCTTCCCGGTCATGATTGCAGACTGACATCAGTGAGAGCCGGCGGTGCAGAGGAAGGTCTATGTGGACAGCTTTACCCCGGATGCCTGCATACTTAGATGGGTCTCTTTGAATCATCAACCATGTGAGTTGCTAAATGTTGTATCTTCGTTAAATGTAACCATAATGCTACACTTAGAGGCGCCTCTCTTCTCTTTTATACTCTGTAGCTCCTGCTGGATTTTGCTTCTAATCCCCTTTCTGGAGGCTTCCATTTGTGGATGGACATTCTATGGTTACACAACCTATCACATTGCTATAATCTTTTTATATGGACTTTAAACTGAAGGACTTATGAATAAATGGTTTTGGAATGAATCATTTGAGTTTCCATTATTTCCTATGGGGAAATTTGCTTTGATATACAAGTGCTTTGGATTACAAGCATGTTTCTGGAACAAATTATGCTCGCAATCCAAGGTTTTACTGTATTGGTATATAACTTCTTAATTCCAATCATTTATTCATGTAATTGCATTTCCATTCTATTATGCATTAGGATCTGATAATGATTTTTACAGTTAGTGTTAGAAATGCTTTTAGTTATCTTTTTATTGCATATACAGAGGGTAACGTGTGTGGGACTTAATGGCTGTCCCACCCCCTAGTATTGGTATTTATATCCCTATCTCTTGCCAGCTCAGATCAGATGACCTGACAAAGGGGTCAATCCCTGAAACATGTAGTCCTTGACTGAGCTCTGGCACTCCACTCTCCCCCTCCCATTGCCCTGTGGACAGATGACCGTCCAGATCCTGCCTCTGATTGCCGCTGCCTTTCGTGTACACGGACCCGAAAGCAAGCTCTTCTGTCTGCTCCTGTCGCCCCCTTGATCAGGACCGATCAGCCCTGCACCATCTCACCGACTATCCGGAGTGTTGCGTGCACCTCCTGGGCTCCCAGCCTCCATCCAGGAGCTCCAAGACTTCCCACAGCCTTACTCCATCTGCCACTGTCTGAGACCTGGGAGCATAGCCTGCACCCTCCGGGGTCACCATCCCTACCACACAGCACAAAGGTATGTGACAGCCATCCATCCCTTCTGGCTCTGTGGAGGACTCCACGGTAGCCGTGAGTCACAGTGCTCACAGGACACCTTCCTTTTCCACTGCATAACACCTGACATTTGTTTTTTGTTATATGAATTGATACCTTTGCAATTAAAGATTGAAACTTTTAATTGTATTGCTTGTTTAACCAATCCACCGAAACAGTGCTCCTTCTGTTGAATCTCCCTATCTATCTCATTTGGTCTCTTGAGTTTGGGAGCAGCGGCCGAAGTCTATTATCTTCCATTTATGGGTATCTTTGATCACATTTATGCGCCTGCCCTCCTTGTTGAATCATGGAGGCGCTCACCTCCACCACGGCCACCTCTTGTCCATTCCGCAGTAGTCGGAATGTCAGTGGATGTTTAGAGTCGAGACCGGTGTTGACTTCACACCCTCGAAGAGGTATGGAGACTATGTGTGTTTTTAGGTCAGTCCGGTCCTTGTGGAAGATGAGTTTGTGGTCCTTCACCCGACACCAGCGTTCTCTCCAGCGGTTGTTGCTTAGAACATTTAGATATCCTAGTATGAAACAACATAATTTATTACATAAAAACAGACAACTACCTTTGTTACCATATGTAGAAGACAGGTATTTATAACTGGATTATAGTCTGAATGTCTAGGCAGTATTTGGAAACTTCTGCAGGGATTTTGGGAAAAAAAGCTATGGGCTGGACTAAAATTTTCAAGAATCAGAGCTCTGTCCCTTATCATATAAGAGGTGCCCATAGTGTCTGCTGGGCACGTAGCAGTAGGCGCCCATAGGACACCAGGTTGATGATACAGAGGAGCTCTGGTTTATACAAAATCTTTTTCTTTTCTCTTAAAGTGGAGTTCCACCCATTTAAAAGTCAGCAGCTACAAAAAGTGTAGCTGCTGACTTTTAATAAACAGCCACTCACCTGTCCCACGGTCCAGTGATGCAGGCGTACGAAGCCCCGCTCCTCTCCCCCTCTTGTCTGCGGCGCTGGCATTGTAACTGTGGGTGCCTGTCTGTGGCTTCACAGCCGGGCACGCACTGCGCATGTGCGAGCAGCACTGAGCGTTGTGAATGGCTGGGCAATCTTCTGGGACCTATGACCTGTCCCAGAAGATTGCAGGGAGGGAGGGGGGAGAGGTAAACTTCTTTCCAGGGCCACGGCACCAGGGGAGGAAGTGGGGGCTGAGTGCCTGTCAAAACTGGGTAACCCCCAAAAAATGACATGCCAAATGTCAAGGGGTCACCAGTACTTAAAACGGAAGTTCAATTTTTGGGTGGAACTCCGCTTTAATACAGCCTATTGCTTTTAACATTAAATATAGTAATATAAAAATGCAACAATATTGTGCATCATAAATACCTGACATTTAGGTTTAACCACTTCTGGAACAGCAACAGGTATCACCTCAGTACCACTTTTTAGAGCCGGCGGTCGTCTCTCTTGTAAAAGCAATCCTAGCAGCTAACTAGCCAGTGGATTGCTTTTACATGCAGCAGGAGGGGTCATTCCCTCCCCCCCACACCCTCGGCCACCTTCTGCAGCTTGCTCAGGCTCTCCTGTCCCAGGAGACCCACATCCGTTGGCTGGTTGGAAAGCCGAACAAAGCCTTGATCAGTTTTGATTGGCTCTCCTCTATGGTACCCCAGAAGTGATGTCAATGGTGACATTTTAAAAAATAAAAAACATTCAAAAATACAGATCTTAGTGTTTTGAATGCTTTTAAGGGCAGAGGAGGGATTATAGACCACAGATCTCTTCATAAAAAACGGAGTTACTTACCGGTAACATCCTTTTCCAGGAATCTTTCAGGACAGCACCATAGAGAGACACCGGCTCCTCCCCTCTTAGGAAACACCGCCTTCCAATTCAATATTTAAATCTCATCCTCCCAACGGCCCCTCAGTTCTTCACGAGTTCCTCCGGCCAGCTGGGGAGACACAAGAATACGTCATACAAATCTTTATCTTACCTGACGTTCTCATGCGATGAGTTCTCATAGATAATCAAAAACCTGGGTGGGTACTAGTGCTGTCCTGAAAGATTCCTGGAAAAGGATGTTACCGGTAAGTAACTCCGTTTTTCCCCATTCATCTTTCAGGACAGCACCATAGAGAGGATAAGCGAGCACCTTACCTTAGGGAGGGACTACTGCCTGCAGCACCTTACGCCCAAAGGCTTGGTCTTTGGCTGACAGCAGGTCCAATCTGTAATGCTTCACAAACGTGGAAAAACTGGACCACGTTGCTGCTCTACAGATCTGCTCCGGAGAAGCACCAGCCCACTCTGCTTGAGAAGTTGCCACTGCCCTGGTGGAATGTGCTTTAATACCCTCCGGGGGCTCCAAACCCCCGATTACATAGGCCTGGCTAATGGCCAACCTTAACCATCTGGCTATTGATCGTCTAGAGCAGTGGTTCTCAACTCCGGTCCTCAGGACCCACTAACAGGCCAGGTTTGCAAGATAACTGAAATACATCACAGGTGATATCATTTGCTGCTCAGTGATTGCAGTATTCTAGTTTGCATCTCCCCCAAGGTAATACTTAAAATCTGGCCTGTTGGTGGGTCCTGAGGACTGGAGTTGAGAACCACTGGTCTAGAGGCTTTGAACCCTTTCCTAGCCCCTGAAAACAATACAAAAAAAGAATCGGATTTCCTAAACTGTTTTGTACTATCTAAGTACTGAAGGACGCACCTTCTAACGTCCAGTTTGTGAAAAATATGCTCCTGTTCCCTCACAGGATTCGAACAGAAGGTAGGTAAAATAATTTCCTGGCCCCTATGAAAACTAGAGGCCACTTTTGGTAAAAAGGCCGGATCCGTTTTAAAAATCAAACGGTCCGGAAAAACCTGAAAAAAAGGCGCCCTAATAGAAAGGGCTTCGAGTTCACTTACTCTCCTTGCTGTGGTGATCGCCACCAAAAACACAGTTTTGAGGGTGATCAACTTCAAGGTACAGGATTCCAATGGCTCAAAAGGATCCCCTGTAAGAGACTGTAAAACTAAGGAAAGATCCCACACTGGGAATGGGGAACTTTTAACAGGCCTCTGTCTGCCTAAAGCTCTAAAAAACCTAGCTACCCAAGGATCTATAGCTAGCGGCTTTTCCAGGAAAACGCTTAGTGCCGATACTTGTCCTTTCAAGGTGCTAAGGGCTAATCCTTTGTCCGCTCCTGCCTGCAGAAACTCTAATATTGCTACAGAACTTCGTACATCGAAGGAGCTTTCTGTGCACCAACTGTTAAAGCGTTTCCACACCTTTAGGTAAATGGCTTGCGTCTCTTTTTTCCTGCAATTTAGGAGAGTTGTCACTAGCCGATCCGAGAAACCTTTGCCCTTTAGCAATTCTTCCTCAGTAGCCACGCTGCGAGGTTCCATCGCTCCACCTGAGGGCAACAGATTGGACCCTGAGAGAGAAGATCCTCCCGGATAGGCAGAATCCAGGGAGGCTCCACTGTCAGACTCTTCAAGAGGGAGAACCACGGCCTCCTTGGCCAGTGTGGTGCGATCAGAATGAGGGTTGTGTCTTCTGACCGAAATTTTCTCAGAACTGCTGGAATCATTACGGGAGGGGGGAAAGCATAACACTTTGAGAAACGCCAGCTCTGAGCTAGTGCATCCACCCCGGCTGCTCCGTCCCATCTGTTTAGGGAAAAGAACAGACGAGCTTTCGTATTCGCCTTTGAGGCGAAGAGATCCACGGAGGGGACCCCCCACTTCCGAGTAATCATCTCGAAGATGTCCTGGTTCAAGACCCAGTCGCCTTCCTTCAGCATTTTTCTGCTCAGAACATCTGCTACGTGGTTCTGCTCCCCCTTCAGATGTATTGCAGAGAGAGAGAGAATGCTCCCTTCGGCCCACCTGAGGATGGATTCTGCCAGACCCCACAAGGATCTGCTCCTGGTTCCCCCTTGCCTGTTGATGTAGGCCACTGCTGATGAGTTGTCCGAACGGACCCTCACATGCTGCCCCAGGAGTTCTCTCTGAAAAGCTCTGAGAGCCAACTCTATTGCTCTCAGTTCCCTCCAGTTCGAGGACTTCTTTGCGTCTTCTTTTTCCCAGGTGCCCTGCATCATCTTGGAATCTAGGTGTGCTCCCCACCCTGTGCCGCTCGCATCGGTCGTAACCGTTATGGACACTGGAAGAACCCACTCCAGGCCCTGTGAGAGATTGGACCCTTTCCTCCACCACCAGAGGGACCTTTTGACCTGACTTGGCACAGATATAAGGGAGTCCAGAGATGCTGGACTGTGGTCCCAGACACTCAGAATAAACAGCTGTAGGGGGCGAAAGTGCAGCCCTGCCCACTGAACTGCCGGAAGCGTGGAAGTCAGTAAGCCCAGTGCTGACATTGCTTTCCTTACTGAGATCTGACTGCTGCCCTGGAGCAGTAATATTGCTCTGTCCACCTTCTGGATTTTTTCTGCTGGAAGGAACACTTTTTGTTTTGTCGAATCCAGTACATAGCCCAGGAAGGTGACCTTTTGGGCCGGAACCAAACTGGATTTTTCCAGGTTCAAGAGCCATCCCAGGTTTTCTAAGCTGTCTCTTGCTACCTGAAGATCCTGGTACAACTGCTCCAGGGAAGGAGCAAACAGGAGTAGGTCGTCCAGGTACGCGACTACAGAGATGACTCTGAGCCGCAAGAAAGCCAGGACCTCCACCATCACTTTGGTGAAGATGCGGGGGGAAGAGGATAGTCCAAAGGGGAGTGCTTTGAACTGTAGATGAAACGTTCCTTCCCCAGTTTTCACCGCCAGTCTGAGAAACCTCTGGTAACTTTCTGCGACTGGAATGTGCAGATAAGCGTCCTTTAAGTCTATTGACGCCATGAAGCAATTTGGGGGAAGAAGCGCTTTCACCGAATAGATAGAATCCATCCGGAATTTCCTGTAGGTAATTGAGACATTCAGAGGCTTCAGATTCATGATAAGCCTGAATTTTCCCGAAGGCTTGCGGACCACAAAAATGTGGGAGTAAAAGCCTCTGCCTATCTCCTCTACAGGAACCCTCACTATCACCTCTTGTTCCTCTAACTCCTGTAGGGAGGATAGAAGAGCTGACGCTTTCTCTGCACACTTTGGCAGCTCGGTGACCAGAAGTCTGTGCTGAGGAGGTTCTGAGAACTCTAGCTGGTAACCTCTTCTTATGATCCCTAACACAAACTGGTTGGAGGTGATCATCTCCCATTGTGGGAGGAAGGCCCCCAATCTTCCTCCCACCGTGGTTACCCCGTCATTGGGTCTTCTTGGGCTGTTCAGGAGGGCGAAAAATCGCCCCTCCCCGCCCCTTGCCCTTCTGCCCCCAAGCTTTTTTCTGCCGCTCTCCTTTTGGGGTTTCAAACTTTCTCTGGGGGCGAAACTTTCTTTTAGCCTGCTCCCCAAACTTCTTTTTAATGGGAAGGGCCTTTTTCTTATCGGCCGTCCGGTCTAAAACGGTCTCTAACCCTGGGCCAAACAAGAGATCTCCTGTGAGGGGAATTCCACAGAGTTTAACTTTAGACGCGCTGTCTCCTTGCCACGTCTTAAGCCATAGGGCCCTTCGAGCCGAATTAGTGAGGGCTGAAGACCTTGCGGACATGCGCACTGATTCGGCGGAAGCGTCCGCAATATACGCTACACCCTTAAGTAGCACGGGAAAGGAAGCCAAAATAGTCTCTTTTGGCGTTCCTGCCTCAATATGCGCCTTTATCTGCGTAAGCCAATATTCCATATTGCGGGCCACTACTGTGACCGCCATGGCAGGCTTAAGGTTTCCCTGTGACGAATCCCAGGACTTCTTTAAGAGAGAGTCCATCCTTCTGTCCATGGGGTCTGCAAGAACCCCCATGTCCTCGAAGGCCAGATCTGTTTGCCTGGAAACCTGAGAAAAAGCAGCATCCAGCCTAGGGGTCTTATTCCAGACTAGAGACTCCCCTTCTGAAAAAGGAAACCTTCGCTTCAAAGCCCTTGAAAAGAAAGGTTTTCTCTCAGGATCTTTCCATTCATTCTTTATGGCCTCAACCAATACATCATGGACTGGGAAATCCTTCCTTTTTTGTTCCCCAAGACCTTTGTACATTTGGTCATGGAGCGATAACACCTTCTTTTCTTCCTGAATTCCCAAAGTGGTGTGAATAGCTCCCAAGAGCTCCTCCACTTCGTCCAGGGAAAGCTTATAGCGAGAGGTTTTTGTGGATTCCCCATCCACCTCCTCCACATCCGATTCCCTTTGAGAATCTGAAGCGGTGCTATCTGGCTCCTCCTCAATTTCCACTCTGGAGCCCCCTGGTCTCTCTCCACTAACAGAGGGAGTATCCACTGGGCTAGGTGTAACACTCTGCTGCACTGGTAAAGGACTGCTTTGGGCTTGCGGCAACTGGAAGCTAGAAAAGAGTGCCTTAAAGGACTGAAAGGTGCTAGAAAGCTCTTTGACGGATGCAGCAAGATCTGTACCCTGTTCTGCTGCCTGTTCCCTGACTAATCCATCAATGCACTCCTTGCAAAGTGCCTTGGTCCAGGATTCCCCCATACTAACTCTAAAAGAGGGGCATTTTTTCTTTGAACCATGAGGCGACTTGCTTTTCTCTGTGGCTTTCTGAAAAAGAAAGAGAGAGAGTCGCCATAAATGCCCAATCCCACCAGTGCTTTTACAGAGGACCACCAGGAGTGCCCCCCCCAGGACCAACCACCACCAGGGTCCCAGACACACTCCCCTTCCCCCCAACCACCAGTGAGGGGAGAACACCCGTGAAGCTATCGGGATTTAGGTAAGGGAACACCACCCCAGGGTTCCACTTACCTTAGCATGGCTGGTGCTACTGTCTCCTGGAGCAGTTCTAGAGACCTCTGTCTCAGACATGTCCGCTGAGGATGGTGGTCGATCGTTTCCCCCGACAGCTGACTCTACAGCAAAGCAAGAGGGTCGCACCAGCCGAACGCTCGTTCCGTTTTCTTTCCCCGCGTCCGGAACCGGAAGACGCGGAATCGTCGGAAGTGCCCGCCCTCGCCGGAACTGACGTCACCCGTCATCCGACCCGGCCATAGAGCTTCAAACGCTGGCTGCTTGAACAAGCAGGAGAGACTCAGGCACTTCCCACAGCGCCCCCCTGGGCAGAAGAAACACGGACCTCCTCAGCTGTCTCTTTCCCCAAGAGAGGCTGAGGCGCGCCAATTCAGTTTTAAAAACAGGTAAGTATGGCTTCCCCAGCCTTTACCTAACTGAATAAACAATAGTAGAGGGAAAGAGCTAGAGAGACCCGACTCCCCCTCTTCCTCACACCAAATCTTTGGCTTCAGTCTCCCTGACTGATCCGCCACGGTTCCCAAGCAGTGTCTCCCCACCGGAGGAAACACCTGAACTGAGGGGCCGTTGGGAGGATGAGATTTAAATATTGAATTGGAAGGCGGTGTTTCCTAAGAGGGGAGGAGCCGGTGTCTCTCTATGGTGCTGTCCTGAAAGATGAATGGGGAAAAGTATGTGTCACAGGCGTTTAAAAAAACGCTGCGCAAATATGGTGTGAAATAAAAAAAATTTGAAAAATTCACCAATTTATGCTCTAGGGCCTCGGCTTTAAAAAAATATATATAATGTTTTTTCTAGCAAAAAATACTGACTGTTACAAGTAAACAAAAAGTGCCAGAAAACGCCTGGTTTGGAAGTGAAACTTTTTTTTTTCACACTTTATTGCATATCAGCTTCTTTGCAGTCACTTCATGTCTACATGCATGCACTCTAACTTTACACTATTTCTCAGTACAGGTTACATGATGGTGGCAATAGTGGACCATGCCTATACAATGCAAACATCATGGAGGCTTGTAGTCGTCATTGGGACAGTGTGCGATAATGCAGGGGCACAATTGGAAGACACAGACAGAGTGTTATCACCTTATAAAAATGCCTTCAAGGCAGGATAATCAAGTGGTTTAATGAAAGCTACAGATTTAAAGCTTAAAATGGATTTTAAGGATTTGAGTTATATATACTCTAAATTTGTACAGGGAAACTAAAATATTCTGTTGTCTGTTTCTTAAGTAAGGCCAATGCTCTTTTAGCCCTACTTCTCCTGTACATCACAGGAGTGCACTTCAAGCTGGTTCTGACTCTGGAGAGATCAAAATTTAATGTCGGGATCCACCCAGATGCCTGAACCTGCAAGTTGGCTCAGCCTCTTAGCGAGCTGCCTCCCCCCACCTGCCCCCTCCACAGCCCAGCGATCCAGTGAGGGTGGGGGACAGAGCACAGAGTGGTGACTGACAGTCACCGGCTCTCTGCTCACTGAAGAGAAATGAGCGATCAGCGGTCTTTGATCGCTCAGTTCTCCTTCTTAGAAGCAGAGGGAGACAGATGCAGCATCGGAGTGATGTTGCATCCACCTAGGTGAGTATAGATTTTTATTATTTTTTTTTTTATTCCAGTACTTTACTTTTAGGATCATTGAGAGGCAATATGCCATTCAGGATACCAAGTTACTTTTGTGTCCATATGTTTGTGAGAAACTTCATGTAGTGGTCCATCAGAGAATAGGCTAAAGGTCCTTTCAAAGTACAGGAAAGTTTAAAGGGGTAAGGAAGGGATCTAGGGTGAAAATATAATTGTAGGATGCAATGTTTTTTAAGTTAGTCAATTGGAACATTCATATGGAACTTTCCTATGCGTAATGTAATGAACCATAAAAGAGAATTTCAATTCTGACTGAAGGACTCACCACAAGTTGGGACGTCCTCTTCTGCCGATGACGTCTGCTCATCTGTACTGGGCTTCTTCTTCCCTAGACCAATTATTTTGGTGATCTTCTTTCCTGTTACTTTCGTTACTGCACTTTTTGGCGGCTCAGCTTTTGAACTTTTTTTTCTTTTCACTAGAGCAGAAAGAAAAAAAATTATAAAAATATTCATCGTTACACAATGTACTCTACAATCTACAAAACAAGTAAGACCTTTTCAACAGTGATCTGTGGTCAGTGTTTTGGGATCGCTCAACCTGATGCTCAATTTAGAGGCTAAAAGTGAACCCCAAGCACTTACCATCAGATGCAGCTGCTGTTCAGGTATTCTGATGTCCAGAGTTAGCTGCTGTTAGAATACAATAGCCTAGCAGGAGGATTCGTCCATCCACACCGTTTAGCATGGATGAATGACTGGCTAGATTTTTTTTGTTCAACCTGCAGGCTGAATGAAGGAATTCGAACAGCTGGAGGTGTGCCTCTGTGTGTCTGTGTAAATCCAGGAAGTGAACAGGCAGCAGCCTCAGCTGCCCACAGTTAAAATGGATGCACTCAGACTCAGTGGAGGGAGATTTCTGCAGCATATTTGGCAAGTACAGAATCACAGTATATAAAAAATAATATGCAAAGTGGTTGGAGGGAAGCTTCAAAATGGCAAAGATGTTTTTACTACAAATAATGTGAGCAGACTGCAGTTCCTCTTTAAGTATATTATATACTTTTTTATATATATTAAGAGTATAAACATTGGAGCTATCCTGTGTGCCCCTCCTGTGGCTCGCCTATACCACCTTGAGGCCATCATGGGTTGTTGCAATTATATGGAGCAAGTTGTTTTTTTTTTTATTTGTGCTATATGCACTTTATGCGTATTTGTATATAACTGGTTGGTGAGATGCCCATCATCACACTCCAGTAAGGCTGGCAATACATTACACAATTTCCTTTAGATTTACCAAAACTATATAATATAAGGTCAAACCTAAACATTTTTAATTTGTATGCAATCAGGCAGGCCCTTGTACTACATAGTTGAAGGTAAATCTAAAGAAAATTGAATAAGAAAAGTGTATGGTGTATGGCCAGCTTTATGATTTTGTAATTTTCTAGCGAAAAAAATTCTAACATATACTGTAGCATATTTTCTTGCTTGTATTTGAATGATCATGTGCTTTCTTGCATTTTCCTATTTAGAATCCATTTGATGCAACCTGTATGTTGTAATATATTCTCCTGAGGAAGCCATATAAAAGGTGAAACATGTCGAGTTGCTTCAAGCAACATACTTGTGGCAACTTTCTATAGCATTAAATAAACTTTGTTGTCTAAACCTTTTAGATTATTTTAAAAGTGTTTCTAAATTTTCTGGAGGTACTAAATAAAATTGTTATAATTTTTTTTTAACAAACCGTGTATTGTTGATATTTGGTACCCTGAAAATCCCAAGAATTTTCTTTGTATTTTTATGTACAGGAATGTGGTGCTTCTGGCTCCCCCCTCTTACCCATAACACTTTTCTTATTTAATGTATACCACCCATCCCCTTCCCTCCCCAACCTCTGTTCAGTTTTAGCTCCCTAGGTCCACTACAACATCAAGAACAATTCAACTGGGTTATATATTTACATTTTTCATACATTTCTTCAAATATATTCAATTCGAAGTCCAAAACAAAATAAGAATTTAGGTCTAATAAAAACCAAGGACACTGCCATTTACTAAACTTTAAGGGTTCGCTTACACTTGTTTTTACCCTCTGAAGAAAGATCTACAGTGGATCATTTTTCAGAATGTTTGACAGGGAGTGTGGTGGCATTATGTCTCCTCATCTCCTCCTGTTTCAGCCTGTAAAAAGCCACGCTGCAACCACAGACAATATACGCAGTTAAAGACAGACTGTGCCACGGTCCCATTCAGTTTTAGCTGTATATGTACACCCATCTGCTGCCTTTGCACCTTAAAGTGGAATTTCACTCTCTCAATCAACATTGATTATTTTTTATCCTAATGCTGCTAACCTTAGTAAATAGATAGGAAAGTATATCATATTGCCTTTTTTTTTACATTTCTTCAGTTACATCCTGGTTTCCATGCCTAGTCAAATGATGTACTACATCACAGGAGTCTTCAGGTGGGGAGGAGGGGTTTTCTCAGCTAAGCACACCCTTCGGTCTAAGTAAAAATCAATACTAAATTTATTAAACCGAGCTCCTTCCCTAATAAAGTGCAAAAATGACGTCAACTGAGCACCAACATATAAATGAATAGCAAAATTGGTAGCCTAGTCCCCAACTAAGCTGCCACAGGAACATGGGGGCAATTGGACTATCACAGTACAGTAAAAGCAATACAATCCCTACTTTGGTAACCCACCATAGAGACCACATTCATTTCCTGAGCACCAACATGATAATATAATAATATGTGTATAAAAAAATCCAAACACAAAATAAGTTCAGTAGTGCAAATAGTGAATATTCAAACAATGTATCAAAGTCTTCAGACTATGTATCAACTTCTTCAGATAGTGTACACAAGGTCGCTAAACGCTGGGATCAACATTGGGATCGTGCACAACTCCTGCTGGATATATCCATATGCGCTTTATGACTACCTGTAATAGGGGTCATGGAAGTCTGGTGAGTAGGATGTGTGACAGGTGATGGTGGTGGAAGATATTTCAGTCAAATTTACCTACTGTCCAGCAGGGATTTGAAGATTGTGTACACTATCTGAAGAAGTTGATACATTGTCTGAAGACTTTGATACATTGTTTGAATACTCACTATTTGTACTACTGAACTTATTTTGTGTTTAGATTTTTTATACACATATTATTATATTGTCATGTTGGTGCTCAGTTGAAATCACTTTTGCATGTTTGCACTTTATTAGGGAAGGAGCGCGGTTTAATCAATTTAGTATTGATTTTTACTTATCCATTTTCTTTTTTACAACGTGCTGCTCCTTACCAACTTTCACCTGTTTAGTTATTCTAGTTGCACTAATTATCTTTCCACTTTGCGCTGGTTCTGGGGTTTTTAACCCCTCATTCACACCCTTCGGTCTGCATGCATGCCTGAGCTAAAGGCAAAGAGATTCGGGGAAGTAAATGCTACATGAATCATCTGCCCTTACCTAAGATGGTCACAGCCAGAAATGCTACAGGGTTGTTTTTCTAAGTGATTTCTCATCAAAATAAAGCATGAAGCCATTGATGATGGGGGAGTTTGCTCTGAATATTAAATGAAAAATGAAGATAGCATTTTTGGTTTGTGGTGTTTAAATGCAGCATAGTTCCACTTTAAGGGGACGCGGTTGGGGGAAACAGTAAAAACTCGCCATGTTTTTATCACCCAACCGCAAGTGTAAACAAGGCCTGATGGTGCTAGAAAGTCGTACCTGATTGCCTGTTATGAAGAACAAAAAAGTTGTCCCTTCTTTTAGATTGTACATAGGAGGCACAAAGCCCTCCATGTGTTTATGTAACTGTTGGAAGGAGAAGAATTTACCATCTGTACTCAAATACTCTGATAATTTAAAACACTTGATTAGGGAGACAAGAATATATAAGCTGCTACATTTTTCCCACAGTAATCTAATTTTCTTGGTTACTTTGTAAAGTGTCCGGTGCCTACAATGTGTGCCATGGACTAGCTCCAGTAATACTGCAATAAAAAGGAATGCCTGGCACCCTCTATTCTTGGCCCACAGACTGTATTACCATAAAAGCAGAACATTTCTGAATGGCTAAACAATGTCACTAGCTGGACCTGTGGACTCTTTGGGGCACAATGCAGTGTACGCCCTACTGCTAGTTTGTAATCTTCTTAAGTCTCAATTAATCCTCATCAAGGAAGAAATTAAAATAAAATCAGAAATTTGTTTTAATAACATTTGTTTTGTAAATTTCTTTTAAACTTGAACTGTGTTGTTAAAAATCATACCAATCTAAAATTTAAAGTAAATCTCTGTGGTGTGGGAGAGTCTGAACTCATGTACACTAACTAGGTGGTTTTCCACTACAAGCTGGAGCTCCAACATGAACTTCCAGAGCATTGACTGCCAA
Organism: Aquarana catesbeiana; assembly: GCF_042186555.1. NCBI lineage: Eukaryota > Metazoa > Chordata > Amphibia > Anura > Ranidae > Aquarana > Aquarana catesbeiana. Next base: position 882,107,392 of record NC_133324.1, read on the forward strand.
TATAAAGGGGGGACATAATAAAGGGTGCCGAGCACATGACCTGGAGATAGAGTGGAGGCCTGCCTGCTGAGTGTGCCTGGACTGGGGGGATCTGTCCCCCAGTAGGAAGGTTTCCCATCACTTCATTTCTCATTGACACAAAAGCAAGTAAGATGGTATTTCTCCAGTGTGGAAATCCAATTTCAGACAACTGTCTCAGAAAAGCTGTGTGTCCGAAGATTTCCCCTCAACTGTTCCAGTGGCAAGTGTAAAATTTCAGAATTCTCATCACTTTCTGTCCTGGGGACAGTGGTCATCAAGACAAATAGAGAGGGTGAATCTCTTCAGCAGGGACAGAGAGCAGTAAAAAACAGGTTTAAAACATCCCCTCTATCAAAAACTATTTTTGACTTTAGATGTAGATTAGGAAGTTATGACATGGGATTTTGTATGATGGTTACTTTACAGCAAACTAATGCCTCGTTTCCACTGAGAGGATTGGTTCGGTACGGTACGCTATTTTGGGTGTTTCCATTATGAAAGCGGCCCATACAACCAAACCGTTCCATTCAGGGTCCTGCTTCAGATGTGAGGCCATAGAAAATGTAACGGTTCGGTTAGGGCGGAGCTACGATACATTCCACTGATTGGTGGACGTGTGACGCCATGACGGCATTTTTTCTAAACCCACGTATGGCCCCTGTCGGTCCGACTTGCAGTGGAAACGCTCGCCTGAATAGGCCAGACCATTCTAGTCCTTCCAAACCGATCCGACCCGAACCGATCCGCTTGGTGGAAACGAGGCATAAGAGGACATTCTGAACCTCGGTTACAATGTCAGAGGGATTGCCTAAGAAGTCCATGGTTCTTCAAGCACTGTAACGAAAGTAATGCAAAAGCGGACAAAACTTTTTTATTAACTTAGGCATTTTTCACACAAACGTTCTGATCCTCCTGCCACCCCTAGAAAAATGGACAGGCGGTCCGTTTTCATCTGACCGTGCATACAGGAGAGCGGTCTGTATCTGTGTCCACTCTGCATAAGCGGCCAGATCCTCTGCTGAGCAAGCCGATCACAGCAGTCTGCCCCTTGTGCATGGCCCTTTACATAGGGTGTTCAAATTTCACATGTTGGTAGATTAACTCTTCCGCTAGAGTATCTTTTCTTCTTTTTGGTAGTAGGTAAATAATGGATTCCAAGCAGCATCATTGAGTCCCTGCCAAAGGAGGAGTGCAAGCTGTCTAACATCCACAGAAGGCTAAAGAATATTCATGACAATGACACTATTGATGAGAGCCACCCATGACAAGACATTGCTTTTGTCAATGATGTCATTTCCATAAACATTCTGTAGCATTCTGTGGATGTCGGACAGCCTGCACCCCTTCTTCATCAAGAACTCAATGATGGCACATTGCTTCTGTTTGGAATCCATTATTTACCTTCAATGAAAAAGAGGGAGAAGAGAGGTTACTATATAGGAAGAGTAACTCTACCAACATGTTAAATTTGAACAAGCTATGTAAGTTAATAAAAAAAAAACTTTTGTCCACTTTTGCATTACTTTCGGTCCTCATATTTTTGCCTGGAGCTGCTCTTTAATAATTTTCTACACAATATTTTGTGTGCCTAAAAACAAAAAATACAGCACTAACAATGGTATCAAATACATATATCATAAATAGTGCTAAAATCAATTATGAAAACATGAACAGTCCAATCTGGATCAATGTGAAAACATGAAAAATCAAAAGGTGTGATGTCTGAAGTTTTCCTCCACCATGTGTCTCTTCAAAAGGTACTCCACAATTTCACCAAAGTGCTCCCTCCACCACACTAAGGGAATGCATTTACCAAACATATATGTATGCCTATCCTGCAATAGATTAGGTAAGTGGAGCTCGTATCAAGAACTTTAGCCACTTTCCACTGCTCTATCCACCTTCACTTCACCAATGCCTCTGATGGACATAGATGTAAAAAAAACAAAACAAAAAAAACACCAATAGTGTAGTATCATCCAGAGAATTTTTTTATTAATAACACTTAAAATATTAAAATATACTCATATATACCAATTAATGAGTTATTATTAAAAATTGTCTGGGTGATACTATACTATGGGAGTTTTTTTCTTTTTTTTGGCATCGATGTCCATCTGAGGAATTGGTGAAGTGAAGGTGGAAAGAGCAGTGGAAACTGGTTTAATTGCTTGACACAAGCTCTGCTCGCCTAATCTGTTGCAGGATATGCATATATGTTTGGTAAGTGCATTCCCTGATTGTGGTGAAGAGAGCACTTTGGTGAAATTTTGGACTAGCTTTTGAAGAGACACATGGTGGAGGAAAACTTTGAACATCACACCTTTGGGCTTTTCATGTTTTCACATTGGACTGTTCCTGTTTTCATTACTGATTTATAATGGATTTTTGAGTGATTTTGACACTATTTAGTAGTTCACTGAATTTTGCAGAGACAACCTAAAATCCAGAAAAAACACATTACACAAATGCTATAAATTGAGTTGCAGTTCAGTGAGTAAAAGAAGTATTTGATCCCCTACCAACCAACGATAATTCTGGCTCCCATAGACTGGCTACAGTATGTGCTCATGCGATACACAGATTAGTCCTGTCAATTTAAGAAGGTGCTCCTAACGAAAAACTTGTTATGTGTATAAAAGACACCTGTCCACAGAATCTCTTTCTTCCAATCACACTTCAACATCATTGGCAAGACCAAAGAGCTGTCAAAGGACGTCAGGGACAAGATTGTAGACCTGCAGAAGGCTGGAATGGGCTACAAGACCATCAGCAACATCCCAGGACCAAAATCGCTCCTGAGATGTGTGCAAACCTGGTAACCAACTACAAGAAACTTCTTTCCTCTGTGCTTGCCAACAAGGGTTTCTCCACCAAGTACTAAGTCATGTTTTGCTTGGGGATCAAATACTTGTTTACTCCCTGAACTGCAACTCAATTTATAACATTTGTATAGTGTTTTTTTCTGGATTTTAGGTTGACATTCTGTCTCTGCAAATTTAAATTACACCTATGATAAAAATTACAGACCCTTCATTTCTTTGTAAGTGGGCAAACTCAAAAAATCTGCAATTATTTTTCCACTGTATATACAGTATATATACAGAAGCAGTTCTAAAAACATGTTTATTTGGGAGCATTGTGACCATAGCGCGGAAGGGTTTAATGAATTTTGTGTGCCTAGTTATTCATATTTATGATTCATGGCTCAGGTCCTGATAGCATATACTGTTACTAGATGCAGCATGCTTCTGGATTCATGGCTCTCCATTGCATTGTAGGCTATAACATCATTCATATAACAGCAATGAAAGTGCCGCCAACAAGCCACAGATTGTTCCCAAGGTCACACTTCCCAGACTAAGAAAACAGAGCTGTGTGATTACTGGTAGAACAGTAACAGAATAAACTGCAGCAAGAAATCAATATGAAGCCCAGTGAGGGTCACTGAGACTGACAGGCCTGAAGGAGATGACAGATTTAACCATGAGCCTAGCCAGCTTGACAAATATTCTAACATCTAAATTCAGAGGATATTTCTTCTCTGTGTATGCTCATGTAAGGTCCTCATGTATAGAGAGGTTGTCTATTTTTTTGTCCTAGATCAACACAATAGATTGTTCCTACAACTTATTTCGGGGATCAAAAATTCCCCCTTTATCACAGCTGGAAACCATGCAGTGAGATTGCTGTGTAGAATATTGTGAGTGGGCTGCAGATGAGCTGGAAAGGTAATCCAGGCTCATGATCTAAATTATGTGGAGGCGGCAACACTATCTTTACTGCAAAGCTTTACTCGCTTTCAAGCTCGTTCCGAGGAATTCAGATTTTCTCTTTGACAACCTTGGCTTGGCTGCCTCAACTATACTGCACCTGAACCTAGGAACTCAAGTCACACATTGGAGCTTCCAACCATTACATCTGATCTACTCATGTGAAACTAGAACAACACAGAAAATATATGATGAAATCTGACTTGCTGCCAAGGTCAATTTGAGGTGAGTCTTTTACCTGTGGGAGAAAACTGGAGCCCTGAAAGAAAAAGTACTAGACCATAAAAACAAGTCCTTGCTGGAAAATGAATCCAGTATTACAGTGATAAGGGGGTCACCAAGCTGCCACGCTTGTCATGAGATTTGTTATCCAATTCAGAGAATGTGGATTGAAAATGTTGCCCTTTAACTACTCCCTGCCCGACCATCATTTTACAATAGCTTCCTTATCCTGGATGCACGTCATCCAGGTGCACAACTCGTGCATGCCCTAGGGGCCATGCAGTGGCGTGAACTGTCACCCGCTGTGTCTACACAGACTGTTACCAGGTGATCGCTGTGACGAATAACAACGATGTCAATACACAATGGCTTTCATTCATAGCCATTGTAGCAGGGTGACCCTGTACTCCTGAGTAAAATGGTGGTTTATGCCAGAATTTGCAGGAAGCAAGCACACTAATGATTCAGGTGTTTGCTGGGTTTATGTTGGAGACAGAGTTAGAGGTCAGGGGCCCACCCTTCCGAGGAAGTCAGTAGAAGGGAGCTGTGAGGTGCATAGTGCACCATACTGTCCAGGTCAGGAGAGACCAAGGCCCAAGCCCGGGAGAGAGTACAGGAGGGACAGGGCAGCTAGGGAGCTATGGGAAAGAAAGACGCAGAGTTGAGGTACGGTGTTCATGCACGACATGTTTGACAGTCAGGAGGACCAATGCGGTGCTACTCGGAGCAGTAAGAATGCCACAAGAGAGCCAGGAGGCTGAATGTTATGTTTGTTGCATTGATGGTGAGAACCCCCTGCATGGGAAGACTTCCATGTGAACTTTTTGCTTTATTTAAAAAAAAAGTGTGAAGAAAAAGCCCTAAAAGGTTCTTCTAGCGTGGAGTAAACTCACTGTTTGGTGCAACCAGTGAGCTACAAATTCCCCATTCACTGTGTACTATTGAGATCTCTGTGATAGGTCACAGTGACCACATGGTACAGGGGCCAAGTACATAGTACACAATGGCATATGAATGTATGAATTCAAAAAAATGATCGCTTATAACAGTGATCAGATCATCACTGTAATAAGCAATCACTATGTCGACACTGTACTGCTCTGGTCACAGTATGTAAAAAATATTGTGAAAAAAATAAAAAAAATTTAAAAAAATTATATATTAAAAAATTACCGTATATACTCGAGTATAAGTCGAATTTTTCAGCCCTTTTTTTTGGGCTGAAAGTGTCCCCTTCGACTTATACTCGAGTCACCGCCGTCTGTCTGCATGATCAGCGTGTCATGCAGGCAGACGGCGGCCGGCGTGTGATGATAGTGTTCGGAGGCTATTCCAGCTTTCAAAAGCTGCGCCTCCTGCTCGTCTGTGATAGGCTGAACAGCTGTCAGTGTACAGCCTATCACGGAAATTCTCTCATCCTCGTCCGTGGTATGAGAATGAGAGAATGTCCATGATAGGCAGTCAGCGGTCAGCCTATCACAGACGAGGAGGAGGCGCGGCTTTTGAACTGTGGAATGGCCGCCGAACAGTATCATCACACGCCGGCTGCCGTCTGAGGATGGAGATCGCCACAGGGAGGATGGAGATCGCCACAGGGAGGCTGCACAGGACACAGGTAGGCTGCACATGCACACAGGACACAGGGACACAGGACACACATGTACAGGACACACATGTACAGGACACAGGACACATGCACAGGGTACAGGTAGGCTGCACAGGACACAGGGAGGCATGCAGCTGCAGATGGGCATTGTTGACCCTCTGCATTTCTCACCCTCGTCTTATACTCGGGTCAATAAGTTTTTCCCAGTTTTTTGTGGTAAATTAGGGGCCTCGACTTATACTCGGAACGACTTATACTCGAGTATATACGGTATTTAAAAAAATGTTTTTTTGTTTTTTTTTTACAAACTGTCACCAGTCAGTGTCCCTGATCACTGCCACACCAGTCATACGATGATGCTGTACTGCTCTGGTGACAGTATGTAAAAAAAAAAAAAAATTAGTAACAAAAAAATTGGCCTGCCAGGAAGAAGGTAAAGTAAAGGGGGCCACAATACCTTAAGAACAATATTTCCAAGTGCGCATGCGCGCGGCGCCGAGGTCGGACATGTACTGACTCCGCTCCGCACACCTCCGGCCATAACAGCCTAAAATCAGCGATAGGGGACGAGCGGACCACCATCAAACCGACATCCCGAAGCCTGGGAGCGGATGATGCAGCGGAGAGGGCCGGGAAACAGCCGAAACCCCCCTCAGCACCTCAGAAACACCCGCGCTTCTAAGGCCCAGCTGCCTCCCTCTCCCAAGATGGCGCCTGGGAAGGGAGACACTACACGCGGCGGAGCCTCAGCACAGCGGCGGACCCCGCAGCCTACCACACAACAGGGAGGGGGTCACACCGAGGGCCACATTACTCAAGCCCTGCACCAGAACTGGGAGACCCAGCAGCAGCCGAAGCTTACAGCACCTGAGAAGGTTAGTCCCCAGACACAGCAGCGGCCCCCCCAGCCCAAGATGGCGCCTGACATGGGAGATTATCCTTATGAGGGAAGCCAGACACAGCAGAAGGAACCAAATCGCCCAGCAATCACCTTCCTAGCTGAGGTACACAGAGATCCCTTCTCATCCCAGTCCCAAGAGGGCCCTATTTCCCCACAGAGCGAACACCCACAGATGTCCCCATTATCGGGCTCCTCGGACAGACCATTATTGTTCACAGATTCCCCAGCCTCCTCCACAGATAGGCAAATGGCTGAAATTGCTGAAATAGCCATGAGTCAAAACAGTGGGCCTTCTTCACAACCATCTGCCCTTGCAGCTGGGTATTCGGGAGACACAGTTCTCCTCGCCAGATTCTCAGCACTCCTGCAGCAGGAACTATCTAAAGCATGCAACATCATCACTACAGGTATGAAGGATGACTTTCAAAATATAGGGGAGAGACTGGATACGATTGAGTCCAAAATGGATGGGACAGTAAAACGGGTAAACCAAAACTCCAAAATGATCACATCCCTGCAGGACCAACAAGACCAGGCAAACGCAAAAATCGAAGACTTGGAAAACAGGTCTAGGAGGTACAACTTCCGCGTACGAGGCCTCCCAGAATCATAACTAGATCTGGAAGATTCGATCCATGATTTAATGAAACAACTGATACCGGACATTTCACCTCACCAATTAGAGTTGGATAGGGTGCACCGGGCCCTGACAGCCCCTAGACAGGATGGACTACCACGCGACGTGATAGTTAAGCCTCATTTTTACCGTATCAAAGAAAAGATCATGCTGGAGGCCAGAAACCATGGAGACATAACTATCTCAGGTCACCCGATCCAGATTTTTGCGGACATAGCCTAGGTAACGATTCAGAAGAGGAGAGCTTTGAAACCGCTACTCAATCAACTCATCAACCGACAGATTAAATATCGGTGGTCGTTTCCATTCTGACTGTCATTCTTTTACAAAGGCAAATCCCACTCATTCACTACCTTTTAGTCGGGCGAGGCCCTACTTCAGGACTTGGGCCTTCTACATACAGAACCACAGGGATCTAGCGCCCTGTTCGATGACAGCCGACCAATTTCCCCCCTATGGTCTCAACAGAGAAGTCCCAGAGCCAGGAAATCTCCGTCAGTCACCTGAATTCTACCCAAGAAGCAGCTCAAAACTTCAGTATTCGTGACCGAGTACTCTGACGATGGTCCAAGACCTACTCTTGATGACCCAGATGCAAGCATCTGACTGTTCCTGCTGATGCCGTTTCCGCGGATGCCATTCCTGTTTGATAAAGACTTAAAAGTTGACACTGTTTCAGGTTATAAGTTACGAGGCCTCAGTTTCCTGAGAGGGAATCCTGCTTTTACCAGCAGAATTGCCTCCACTTTTTTTCCCTCGCCCCTCCCCACCTCTCCATCTTTTTGTTGGATCTAAGTAGTCAATCTTCCCAATTATACAATGGGTGGATCCTGCTCACCCCCTCCTGAAGCTAGTAAATAGTGCCGGAGGTGAACCACATGCCACTAAGAGTGAACTTGTCTCCACCGTAAGCGGAGAGACAACTTCACAACAACAACACAGGGGCTCGCCACCCCTGTCACCACACTGCATTGCAGTGTGCAGGTGCCGTTTTGGTGCCCTTCCTTTTTTTACTTATTCTCTTTTTTTTCCTTTTGTTAACCTCCTTGTTGTTTTTTTTCGGTATAATTAACAGGTTTTACTTAATGTTGCAACAAAAAACCTATTCCCTGGATGCGCACCTGTACAACGTAAGAGCCCGAGAGGATGATCCTACAGACTTCCGAACAACCCCACTGAAACGTCCAAAACGTGAGTACAGCCTTCCAAACCGCTATGACCTGTAGTAATAAACCCACCTACACTATACTGACGCACAATACACCGGGCCTTAATTCCCCAATTAAACGGACCAAGGCTTTCCAGCAATATCATAAATTGGGGGCAGACATTTTGTTCTTACAGGAAACTCACTTTTCACGAACTTCAGCCCCAAAATATCTAAACGCAAAATACCCGGCGGTATACCTGTCTAATGGACCAGATAAAAAGAGGAGTAGCTATATGCATTGCTAAACGGGTCCCCTTTACTCCTACTAATGTGATAAGAGATAAGGAGGGCCGCTATATTATGGTCGCTGGCAAGATCAATGATAGTGTGGTCACCTTTCTTTCTTACTACGCTCCCAACGTAGGACAGATAAACTTTTTCAACACAATGCTGGAGGTTATAACGCCCCATTTAGTGGGTCATGTGATGCTAGGCGGAGACAGCAACACCTCCCTCGATCAAATTTTAGATAAGTCGGACACCCGAAAGACGTTTCTGAAACATACCCCTAAACAAAGCAGTACCTTAGCACGCCTGCTCCATAGCCACGACTTGATAGACCTCTGGAGGGACGCCCACCCTACAGAACGGGACTACACATTTTACTCACATGTACATAAAACATACTCGCGCATTGATCACCTGTTTACGCTATCCCCATTACTCCCATACATTTCATCAACTAAAATAGTACCAATTGCATGGTCGGACCATTCTGCAGTCCTAGTGGTTCTGTCAGACCTATGGTCTAAGTCAAGACAGCCTTCTTGGCGATTGAACGAATCCTTATTGAGCGATCCTATAATGGCCAAGGAAGTTGAAACAGCCATACAACAATATTTCCAAGAAAACACCCTCTCGACCTCTTCCCCAGAGATAGTATGGGCAGCCCATAAGGCTACCTTACGGGGTAAATTAATACAGCTAGCTTCCAAGGTCAAAAGGGAACGAACTCAAACAATTAAACAACAAGAAGGAGAGTTACATAGACTAATACATGAACAAAAATCCAACCCACAAACGGATCTTAGAAACCAGATCGACACAGCAAGAACAGCGTTAAACTTGAGTCTCACTACCAAAGCAGAAAAATATATCAGATGGGCTAAGCACCGCTATTACACAATGGGGGACAAACCAAATAGATTATTAGTGAGAAGACTTAACCCAAGACCTTTCAATCCGGCGCCCCCTAAACTGAGACTGAAGACGGGACAAGTGACACAAAACCCCCAACTTATACTTCAGGAATTCTATACATTTTATTCTAAACTCTACGACTCCCCAACGGGCTTTAACGCAAACAAAGTAGAAGAATTCCTGAGGGACTTACCACTCCTAACTCTGTCCAATGATCATGCTGAGACGATGGAGGCAGAGTTTACGACGAACGAAGTAGCGGCGGCTATTAAATCCCTGAATCCGTCGAAGTCTCCGGGTCCAGATGGATTCTCAGGCCAATATTACCGCAAATACACAGAAATTCTGACTCCTCATCTTTACGCTTTCTATAATTCACTAAGAAAAGGGTCTCCGATACCTCTCCATGAAAATAAGGCCTTCATACATGTTATCCCTAAACCGAATAAAGACCATGGTGACTGTGCGAACTATCGCCCCATTTCGTTGATCAACGTCGACCTCAAAATACTGACTAAGATACTGACCATTCGCATGAACTCGTTCATATCGAAATATATTCACCCTGACCAGACGGGATTTGTCCCGAACAGACAAGCCCCTGACCAAACTAGACGTATTATTGACATAATTTCCGCTTTAAACTCGGGTTGGGACGGAGGGGGCCGGAGAGGAGCACTATTGGTCTCATTAGACCTACACAAAGCGTTCGAATCCCTATCCTGGGACTATCTTTTATTTATTTTAGGAAAATACGGTTTGGTCCTCACTTTCTAACCATACTTAAAACAATTTACAGGCACCCCACAGCAAATCTAGTAATCAAAGGATATAAATCCCAAAACATAAAGATACTTAGAGGAACTAGACAGGGATGTCCCCTATCCCCCCTATTATTTATTTTAGCACTAGAGCCACTGGCCATTAAAATCCGAGAACATCAGGATATACTGGGGGTGAGATGTGGCGACCGCGAGCACAAATGTGCAATGTTCGCGGACGACATCTTACTACTTCTCTCCTCCCCGGTCACCTCCTTACCCAATCTACAAGTAGTACTGCGACACTTCACAGAATTTTCGGGACTCAAAGTGAATCACTCAAAAACTCAGGCGCTTAACGTCTCCCTACAAACACACATAATTCAAGCCTTGCAACAATCCTATCCTTTTAAATGGCAGAAGGAGACAATGCCATATTTGGGCATCTTCCTTACTCCCACCCTTACAACACTGTACAAACATAACTACCCCCCATTATTTCGGAAAATACTAGATGATCTTAAAAAATGGTCGAATAATCCTCCGTCATGGTTTGGAAGGCTGTGTTCAATTAAAATGACGGTCTTACAGAAGGTGCTGTATCTGTTTAGGACTCTCCCAATAGCAATAGTAAGGAAAGACTTACAGATATTCCAGAGGAGATTGCTGGACTATGTGTGGGGACACAGGGGACCTAGAGTGAACAGGCGAACACTATACACACCAAAGCTGAGAGGGGGCCTGGGAATGCCCGATTTACTCAAATATTTCCAAGCAGCACAAATGTCCCAATTAATCAAATTCCACACAAGACAGCCCAGACCGCTCTGGATGTCAATTAAATCTTCTCTGTACCCTGATAGAGAGATTAGTCACTTAATGTGGATGAAGGCGAAGGACAGGCCGGTCATGATGTGCCCGAGCTTGTCGTTCTCCCTGAACTTGTGGGACAGACTGCTGACAACCCACAGGTTTAAGTCCCAACATACCCCATTGGCCCCCCTATTCGGAAATGCACTGTTCACTCCGGGTCTTCAACCCCAAAATTTCTTGTGGTGGACCAACAAAGGTTTAATGCGCATTGCAGATTTTTGTGACCATAGAGGTGCTTTGTCGAAATCAACTTTACAGGAGAAATATAACTTTCCAAATTCAGAACTTTTTCGCTTTACCCAGATAAGGCATTTCTTGGCGACATTGAATCGCACCTCTGATCTTACTACATTCACCCCTATGGAAAGTCTCTGTAGGAATTTTGATAAGCACACTGGTCATATATCACAGATATATAATATTTTGACTTTATCTACCCCAAAACTGTATTATATGCTTGAATGGGAGCAAGACATGGACACGGATCTGGACATGGAAGAATGGAGAAAAATAATACAGAATGCATCTAAGTCAATTGTTAATACCTCCCTGATAGAGGCAAATTATAAAGTAATGATGCGATGGTACATGGTCCCAGAGAGGATAGCAACTTTCGTTCCAGGGGCGTCCCCCCGGTGCTTCAGAGGATGTAATGTAAACGGCACTATGTTCCACACTTGGTGGACGTGCCCCAAAGTGAGGAGATTTTGGATACGCACCTATAATCTCATATACTCCCTCACGCAAGTGAACCTAATTAAATCGCCTCTGCACGCGCTGCTGGGACGCCCAGTGGAGGGGGCATCAAAGTCAATGCGCAGACTAATCACATTTATATTCGTGGCGGCCAGGATTTCAATAACCAAGTCCTGGAAGGCCCACACGGTTCCCTTTTACTTACTAAAAGCCAAACTATCATGGATAATGGTAAATGAACGCCTTACGGCAATCTTGAAGGATAAGATGACTGGATTTAATAAAACATGGATCCCTGGATAAGGTACCTTACTAATACGTAGGATGCCAGATGATTGTGGTATCCACGGCGTGGCAGGAGTGCATCCACACCACCTCCCTACCCCTTACCCCCTCCTACTCTCTTTCTTCACCCTCCTTTTCCTTTCTATTTCTTTTCTCTCTTTCTCTTCTCAGGTTCTTTGTGAAGACTGTTGACGACTCGCTTTGAGCTCATCCCATATAGTTGTGTAAAATATTATATAAGTCGGGTAGTACACATGCTACAATAAAACTATAACTTAACAGTAGAGTCCCACACAGTAATTAAAGTCCTCATACTGGCAATGAACATTGACACTACCATTTCCTAGCTGGTTAGGGGGTTTAGCTGATAATAGGAACAAAGATGTTAGAAGCAACAAATAAATATTGAATTGTAGGGACTGCTCCTCCGCCTAGTCACAGCAAGCTCCCAGGGGGGTGACGGGCGGAGGAAAACAGTGCCATCTGCATAAGGTATAGTTCCCATGAACCAGGCTGGGACGAGGTAACTGTAAGTTAAAATACTACCCTGAGAGTTGTCATTCTCCCCTATAATTTTGTTTTTCTTGTCCCCCCTCCCTTTTTTGTTTTGCTTTCCTTAATTTTTTATTACAGTCAATGATATCAGTAGACGTATGCTAAATAATGTTCCTGGTTTTTGTTTTATTTTCTGTAATTCCAAAAAACTGAATAAACACTATTGTTTAAGAACAATATTTCCAAAACACAGTTAATGCCAAAATAGTCTTAAACTGGCCATACACTGCTGCTGTATTATCCTTTTAATGTTTGTATGGACCTGTGTCCACTATATAAACCTTTCTGGGCTCCTGGCTGGTGAGCTTGTTTATATCTAGTATGGTGATCTGGATGCCGGTTTTACATCTGACTGGTGATATTAACTGAAGACGATACCTATTATGAGGTCCTGAGTATGGATTGATGACTACTATGTTCTTTCATCTGGTGAGTACATGCTATTGGTGGAGGTCCACGTATGAGGTTATCTTCTTGCACCTGATGTTCTCTCTGATACCATATTGTGTCCCGTCATCTGTTACTTCTGGTAAACAGACAACCGCACACTGAAGACATTGCTTCTCACTGGGTGTTTGATTAGTTTTTTTTAAAAAGACTTAGATCATATCCTAACTTTTGAATTTTTTTGAAACTTTTGAATTTCTCCATAAATATATTGTTTACAAGGATTGTACAGTCACCTTGGGTGCTAGCTGCTAAAATCATTTGGTGCAGTCACTATTCCTGATATTTTGGCCATACACTGCTAAAAATTCAGCCGGTTCACCAAAAACGCGGAGAATTTTGATTAGCGTGTGACCAACTGGTCCCGCTTTCAGGATACAATGAGCCATGCGGGAGGATTTCTCCATCCACCTAATTTCTTTGGATGGAGGAATCTGTTATCTTTTTTCCAGTCAGCCCACTGCCTGAAAAAAAAAAAAACTAAAAAAAAAAACAGCTTTATTTGCAATCATGGTTAAACATATAAAGTTTTCAGAAGATGTAAAGATGATGACCCCAAACAGTAACTATTCAAACCTGCGGTGGTCTGCGCATGCATGTAGGAATAGTTATACGGTCTTTATTTTGCCAACTGTTGCCACACTGTGAGAGGAAAGGGAGACAGCTGTTCAAATGCAGCAGGCAAATAGCGTCAAGCATTTTGGGGGGAGCTCAGACATGCCACAGGTCTCTCTGCCAGGTTCCAAAGACCTGGCAATGACCCAGGGTGCATCTAAGCATGTGCAGGTTCAAGATCCAAGATGGCGGCACGGGAGCAGAGGGAAGAAGAAAGAACTTTGGGCTGGATGAAATACACCAGACGTCATGGTCTAGTAAAGAAGTGTTTTACATTTTGTATACAGGGACAGTTCTTTTAACAAGTACAGGTTTGCTTTAAACAGATATTCCACTAGTGTCAGTGAGTTGCCACAATGACATTCTAAATTTTATTTGCAGGACCCCTATAACATTGCTAATAATGTTGTATTATGCTGGGTTGCAATTACTACATCACGTATCCCCCTCATTAGAGAAATAGTTATGATAAGAAGACGGCAAACCCAGTTCAACTCTTATGTCATACACACTGCAATTAGCCAGCAGACTCCCAAAGTCCCTGCTGATAAAGATGTTAGAATTAATTAGTAGTGATGGAAAGTCTTTACTGACTCTGTAGGTTCTACATCACTGTCATTAGCTCACTATGATGGAATTTGTTGTCATTCAGCCCTGCCAGTTCACAAGTGGCTGCTCAGGGACAGAGGACCTTATTAAGTGGTTGGAGAAATGCTTGTTGCTATGTGCCTGCAGCAAGTGATTAGCCATTTCCCTTCATTTCTCACAGTGTGGCAACAGCTGGTAAAAAAAGAGACCATGTAACTGAATGGAGCCGCTGAGAGCTCCCTCTAATGGATAATGTACACATCTCTATACTGAATACAATGACAAACAGATAGTGCTAACTTGTAAATACAGTATGTGAAAGTCATATAAAAATCACTGTAAACCTCACTTAAACAACCAAATACACACAATATACTGTAAATATAAGAGAGCTGCTTAACCTGCCTAAAATTATTTTTACCCATCCAGTCCTGAGATTTTCAAAGCTCTAATAGCTAGCCTGGGGGCTGATCTTTCTCTGCAGCAGTTTTACTTTACCTTTCAGGTCTCCTCTTCACCCCCACCCTGTAACTTGACTATGAAAAGAGAAGCAGCACAAGCTGATCTCTCCTTCACCCTGCTGTCTCCTCCTGTTAGCATGCCCACCACGTGAAATAACTGGCTTCTTGCTTGTCTGCTGCACAGAAGACTGATATCAAGTCAAATTCAGCTACTTACTCGTGCTTGCATTAAAAAAAATACATTTAGTGATGTATTAATGAATAAAGAGTTGTGTTTATTTGTGTCTTTTATATCTGCCTGCAGTTCTAAAATAAAGTCCAACTCCTGGATAGAGACTATAAATCCTTGCAGTGGAGACTTTGAAAGGTCTCGTGCAAGCTGAAGAGGATGCTGAAGGACTTACCTTACCTTACACCCAACTGTAGCAGGCTCCGTGAAAATATATGTGTCACTGGCGCAAAAACTATCCTATCAAAAATAGTGTAAGTGATATTTATAGCTGCTGCATCCAAAAAATATTTTTCAGAGAAAAAATTAAATTAAAAGTGCTATGTGAGTGGATGCGCTGCTCCCATCTGTGCTCTCTATATTGCCTGTGTATGTGCTATCTCAATAGCCTAATTTGGTTCACCATCCACCTAACAGGTTACATCTCATTTATACAATAATCATATGTTTGTATAATTCATCACATGTGAACAACAACTTAATCCAAATACTTTAAATCATATAAAAAGTCCAGTGACATATGTCACATAATGATAGACTCTTCTTCATATGTGTTGCGAATCATCCGTTATAATTGCCGTGGGCGGCGTGCTCTTGTGTGTGGTATTGGATTAAAAGTGATTTAGTGCTTCACCATCACCTGTGAGATTTGCCACTCACCAGATTAATCTTTAAAACTGCACCTTTGGTTCATTAACAGGGATAACCACTCCACTCAAAGGAAACTTTCTTCAATATCTATACCAGGTCCTCAATGTTCCTCATGCAAACGGATAAAAAACCATCATCGCGCAATAACGTTTAAAACCTTTATTCCATACATAAAAAACACTTTGCACTCACATTTCCAAGTGCCATTAGGCCGGCACCGAGCTTTTCCCGCAGTTAAGGACGGGTGGGCACTGCAGCCCGGTTCGTCTAGTGTGTGCTAGATGGTCTCCGTTGCCGCTTACGTTCCCCCCTGTTTGCGTTCGCGTCCTCTCCAAACCCCGTTCGTTCCCGGTCACGTGGGTACGATAATCTCCCAGCAGCCTCTACGCGTTTCGCAATCAAATTTGCGTCATCAGGAAGCTTCCTGATGACGCAAATTTGATTGCGAAACGCGTAGAGGCTGCTGGGAGATTATCGTACCCACGTGACCGGGAACGAACGGGGTTTGGAGAGGACGCGAACGCAAACAGGGGGGAACGTAAGCGGCAACGGAGACCATCTAGCACACACTAGACGAACCGGGCTGCAGTGCCCACCCGTCCTTAACTGCGGGAAAAGCTCGGTGCCGGCCTAATGGCACTTGGAAATGTGAGTGCAAAGTGTTTTTTATGTATGGAATAAAGGTTTTAAACGTTATTGCGCGATGATGGTTTTTTATCCGTTTGCATGAGGAACATTGAGGACCTGGTATAGATATTGAAGAAAGTTTCCTTTGAGTGGAGTGGTTATCCCTGTTAATGAACCAAAGGTGCAGTTTTAAAGATTAATCTGGTGAGTGGCAAATCTCACAGGTGATGGTGAAGCACTAAGTCACTTTTAATCCAATACCACACACAAGAGCACGCCGCCCACGGCAATTATAACGGATGATTCGCAACACATATGAAGAAGAGTCTATCATTATGTGACATATGTCACTGGACTTTTTATATGATTTAAAGTATTTGGATTAAGTTGTTGTTCACATGTGATGAATTATACAAACATATGATTATTGTATAAATGAGATATAACCTGTTAGGTGGATGGTGAACCAAATTAGGCTATTGAGATAGCACATACACAGGCAATATAGAGAGCACAGATGGGAGCAGCGCATCCACTCACATAGCACTTTTAATGTAGCAGGCTCCGGCCTTCTCTTCTCCCCGGCACTCTGAGCTGTGGGTGGGCCTTTGGCACCGTCATCACATACAATGCATGGTTATTAACCCAACATTGTACATAGAGGAGGCAGGCATGCAACGACAGCGGGAGAGACTTTGAGAGGAGGTTTTGTGGAAGCCAGTGCATAGATAGAGCCTACAGGGGCAAGGAGTAAAGGTAAGGAATACTCCTTATCTCTGTACCACTAGACTTAACATACAGCTAACCCTTGCAGTATGGAGAGGCCCACTGTCAGGGTCATTTTTATTATGTGTCCAGAGTTGGTCTTTAAGGTAAGCAATGCAGTATTAGCTCAAATCATGTGCTCAAAGAACATATCCTTTGTTGGCAGGACCAATGATATCAGAAAAGGACAATGCATGATATGTGTTGATGAAACCCTATGCCCCACACTTGCTGGGAATTAGAGAGCAGACATATAGGAACCACAGACTTAGATGAAATACAGCATGGAAGCACTCTGTCTATAAAGGGAAACAAGAGAACAAGGTCTGGAGCTGTAAGGAGACCGGGGTGGTCTACCCAGGGGGAAGATGAGGAAGTAATTCCATCTCACCAGACGTAGAATGTGGCAGAAAGTCCCATTTAAATCATTCAGCACAAGCTGCTAAACACAGACATCTTCACTTAAAAAAAAAGACCTAAAAGGTGAAATGTTTAACACGGTAGAGGAAATCTACATGAGTGGAAATATATTCCATCCATGGAAAATAGAGACTTTCCTACAAGTAAGGAAAACAGTAATTCTGTACTGATGATTACACTGCAAGGGCTACTAGAAAAAAAATACAAAGCCAATGTATCAGTAAAACCAGAACATACAATAAACGCATAAATGAATGCATAAACTATACTTAAGAAGAACCATTTACACATCAACTTCAGGTTATTGGAAAGGAAGGGTATATTGAAATAGCAGAAAACATACAAACTAGCACTTCAGTGCAATAAGCGAACAACTATATGGAGCCCCCAGAAAAGGTTATCCTGCACATGTGTGTGTCCAGATACATTATGCAGTATTCTTTTACAAGCTACTGTAGGTCCCGGGTGTTCAATCTGCGGCCCTTTGGCACTTTCTGTGTGGTCCTTGGGGCCCCTGCAGACACTTATTTGTGTTTTCCTACTGTTATAGCTATGATTTCTAGCAGTCTCTTGTAATATGTCTCCAGTTTATGACTGCCTCTTGAAGCATGTCCTCAGCCTCCAACAACTCATCCAGCATGTTCACAGTCCAACAGTCTCCGACAGCATGTGCGCAGTCTCTGACATTTCTTTTATCATGCCTGCAATCTCTGATCACCTTTTGCAAACTGCCCTCAGTCTCTGACCATTTCTTATATCATGTCTGTAGCCTTTGATCATCCCTCATATTATATCCACAGCCTCGGACCATCTGCAGTCCCTGACCATCTCTTGTATCAAGTCTGCTGTCCCTGACCATCTCTTGTAAAACATCTGCAGTCTCTGATCATCTCTTGTATCACGTTTGCAGTCTCTGACCATCTCGTATTCCATGTCCGCAGCCTCTGACCATCACTTGCATCACATCTGTAGTCTCTGACCATCTCCTGTACCATGTTGACAGCCTCTAACCATCTCACATACCATGCCTGCAGTCTTATACTATGTCTTCCATCATGTCTGCAGTCCCTGGCCATCTACCGTACCATGTCCACAGTCTCGGACTATCTCTTGTATCACGTCTGCAGTCTCTGACCATTTCTTGTATCATGTCTGCAGTCTCCAAACATCTCTTGTATCATGCTCAAAATCTTTGACTGTATCCTGTTGTGTGTCTGCTGTCTCTGACACTGAATATTCACTGAATTTTATGTGGGGCCCTTTGGTGATGTTGAGGGCCCCCCATCTCATGAAAGTTTAGCACCACTGAACTAGTTTGTTCTACTCAGTTTGAATCACTCCCGTAATACCTCGACAGTTCGGGAGCAAATAACACTTAAAGAGATCAAGCCAGTCATCAGATCATTCGTTTAAAAAAACTTCCCATAAGATTATATGTACATTTAACATGTTTTATGCATGTTATGTGCCTGAAAAAGCCTCCCTCGTGTAGACATGAAAAGCCCTGAGACTGTTGCTGGGTGCTGTGATGTGATATCAGCAACCCCAGCAGACTCACAGCTGTCACGTAGAGGTTTGTTTTCTTTTTTTTTTTTTTTTTTTTTTTTTAAAACATGTCATACTTACCTGCTCTGTGCAAGGGTTTTGCACAGAGCAGCCCCAATCCTCCTCTTCCAGGTTGCCCGGCAGTGTTCCTAGCTCCAGCCCCTCTTCGAGTGCCCCCACGTAGAGCAGCTTTCCATGGGGGCACCTGTGCAGGTGCGCTCACGAGTCCCGCTGTGTCCGCTGACAAAGACAGCAGGACTCAGCCCCGCCCCGTCACTGGATTTGATTGACATCTATCAATCTATCCAATGAGGACCCGAGACAGCGGCTGGAGCTGCTGGGCCCGTGCACATCGCTGGAACGATCGGGTTCAGGTAAGAAAAAGGGGGGCTCTGGGGTGCAGCTGCAGCACAGAAGGGTTTTTTACCCTAAGGCATAAAGGTGAAAAACCATGAGACTTTACAACCCCTTTAAGTGACACTCTATAGGTTTCCCATTGGCACCTTCCTGGCTGCTACATAACAAGTTTTCCATTAAACTCTTTGTCTTAAGACCCGTACACACGATACAAAAATCGGAAGAAAAATTTTGTCCGACGAATGATCTGCCAATTTTCGGATCGTTAGTATGGTGCTTTCGACAGCCGATTCCGGTTTTTCGTCCAACAAAAGCTGGATATGCAGAGTTTTAAATTTTTGTCGTACGTGAGCTCAACGTCCGATTTTTGTTTAATCAGTACGGTTTTCGTACGAAAAAAATTGTGAGAGCAAGACTACGCATGCCCGGAAATGAAAGAATACATACAAAATTAGTCAACACATGACATCACTTCTGAAGTTGTATTCTGTCGTACGAGAATTTTCATATTGTGAGTAACCTCTTCACTTCTGACATGAGACTAGCATGCCACAAAAAACGGAGGAACAGTCGTCCGAAAAATCTGATCATGTGTACGAGGCTTTAGAAACACATTGCTCCGCAGACCTTGTCAGCAATCTAGGGTTAAGCAGCTGCACCTGGTGGATCTTATCCTCACAGTGGATGGATGGCAGGTCTCACTAGTGCAGTAATGGATTACTTTCTCTGTGTACATAAAAATATATGTAGGAAGGTAAGGGCAGAGAAGCTGGGCCAGCTCAGACAATAATTAGGCACTGCCGGAAGAGGAGAGGGACTTGCAGGGAAAGAGAGGGGACCGTGCCAGGGAATCAGCTCTCCTGGAGAAGTCACATTTTCTAGTTCAAAGGCACATTGAAAATGAAGAACAAAATAATATGTAAAAAGGTAAAACACTGCAAGTAAGCATTCAAAATAACTGATATTTCTACCCTACAATTTTAGGTTGATGACAGGGTCTCCTTAAAGCTGAATCCCAGGCGTGAATTTTATTGCATCCAGCTTGCACCAATGTAAGTATACATGTGCCATACGTGTACGATCCATGTGGAAGCTGCAACTCACTGTAGTAGTTACCGGTGGCAGCTGTCTTCGCTGCATAGTACCCAAAGGGGGTTGTTTGGCACAGGTGCCATTCACAGAACACCTTGTCTCAATTAATGCAAGGGGTTCTCTGACTGAGATGGTGAAGTGGGGCAATGACACCATGATCGCCACCTCGTCCAATCAAAGAGATATATATTCAGACAACATAACACAGGCATACAGGATCTTTTCCATTGACAACTGCAGTGCCGTTCTCTGCATTACACTCCCCGTCAGAGCTGGGTCTCTCTGTAGACAATTTCTGAAGGGAAAAATATGTATAATATATGCATCACGATCGTTAGGCCTTGTTCACATGGGACATACTAGAGCATTTGCCCATGTGAGGGGCCATGCTTGCCCACAAGGGGATGCACAGGTATTTCTTGCATCCCCATGCAGGCAGTCCTATTCATGTCAGAGTACAGATGCACGGCCCCGGACGCCATGCACAGACACCCATGAGGCTGTCAAATTGCGAGCAGTGTCTGTGTCTGTACATGCAACTGCATCCCAATTGACATGAATGGGACTGCCTGTATGGAGATGCACAGAACACCTATGCATTACAGTGCAGGCAAACATGGCCCTTGCACGTGTTGTAGGCTAAAGTAAGCCTGAGTGAACAAGCCCTTAAATGTATCAAGCCTTAAATAAGCATATAGAGCCATTTACCTAAACTACTTTTATATTATACACATCCACTTAAAAAATGCCCAACTATAATTAAAATGTAATGCATTTGTAATGCATGTGTATGGTGATCGCCATTTATTCCAGCAGATAATTTGTACTGTGCTTGGATAGATACTCTCCACTGAAACAAAAGAGGGTTGCAGCATGCAGGACCTGACAACAATAGATTTAGAAGTGTGTTGTTGATCAGGCCACACAGCAAAGGCTCGCAGAGATGGGAAAGGAGACTTAATTACTTTTTTAGGGGTGATCAGGGAGAGTGTTGGAGCCCACTAAGTGTAATTCCACTTAAAGTGGAAGTAAACCCTCCTATCGTTTTCAGCCAAGGAAGCTGCCATCTTGGCCTCTGTTTAATCTTTAACTGTCATGGTGCTGCACATGTAATCAGTTATTACACCAGTCATTTGATGGTTTGACAGTTTGGGTGAATGCACAAATAAATGTGACAGTTAGCAATCCCAGCATGCCGGCAATGTAAGGCCACTTTCACACTGAGGCTCTTTACAGGCACTATAGAGCTAAAAATAGTGCCTGTAACGCGCCTCTCCTGTCAATCCAGTGTGAAAGCCTGAGTGCTTTCACACTGCAGCGGTGCGTTGTGGAACGTTAAAAAAAAGTCCTGCAAGCAGCATATTGGAGGCGCTGTTGGAGCGGTGTGTACACCGCTCCTACAGCGCCCCTGCCCATTGAAAACAATGGGCAGCGCCGCCAAAGCGCTTCGGCAGTGGCACATTGTGGCGCTTTTAAACCCTTTTTCGGGCACTGGGGGGGGGGGGTAAAAGCGCCCTGCTAGCAGCCGAAAAGCGCTGCTAAAAACGACGGTAAAGTGCTGCTAAAAATAGTGGCGCTTTACCGCCGACGCCCCCAACGCTCCAGTGTGAACGTGCCCTAACTGTTTTCTTAAACCTTTAAATCAATGGGTTTACTTCCGCTTTAAAGCAGAACTAAACCCATAAATTTTATGGTTTCATTAAAAACAGTTATATTTCTAGTAATGCTGGGAATGTAACTGTCACACTTGTGTGTGCTTTCAACCAAACTGTCAAACCATCAAATGGCTGGTGTAATAGCTGATCACATGTGCACCATCATGGCAGTTTCAGATAAAATAGAGGCCAAGTTGGCAGATTCCTTGGCTGAAAAGGATAGGAGGATTTAGTTTCGCTTTAAAGCTGAACACCTACTTAGAGAAAAAGAAACAAATGAAGTGCCCTAACCCCCCCCCCCCCCCCCCCCCCCCCCACTGCTTAAAAGCTCAATTTGTCTAGACTAGAGAATGGTGAATAAGGTAAATTGCCTTATTCCTTGTAAACCCTTCCTTCGCTACATGCGCAGATGTGCTGCAGGTCACTACTAGGTTCCAAGTACTTGGCAGAGGCCGGCAGAGCATTAGCACACAAGCTGGATTTTTTAAGATGGTGGCGTGAAAGAAGCGACTGCTGGAGGGTAAAATCCTGCTTTAAGCTGACCAAAATATGTCCTAAGAAGTGAACAAGTTCATATTACAGTTCATAGGGGTGTTAAGTATAATCGCAGCATCGCGATTTAGACGTTCATGATGCTGCACCGATGCTGAATTGATATCTGATGACGTCTTTCGGAGCTCCATGCGGTGAGAAACACAGAGGCAGAGCCTGCATGGTGGATAAAGCTCCTCCTCTTCACTAAAGCAGGAAGTCAGCTGATGAGCTAACAGCCAGTACAGTGCAGGGGGGGGGGTGAGTTTGAGGAGACCCGACATCAGGAGAGGCTTCACTGGAGGAGGGGGAATCGACTGACACTGAGAGCTGGTGAGTGCCAGTGTCACTGATCCCATCCCTCCACTACCACCACCCCTCTGCCTGATCCCATCTATCCCTCTGCCTCTGATCTCACCATCCCCCTACCCCTGACCCCACCATCCCTCTACCCCTGACCCCACCATCCCACTGCCCCTGACCCCACCATCCCACTGCCCCCGACCCCACCATCCCACTGCCCCTGATCCCACCATCCCTCTGATCCCACCATCCCTCTGCCACTGGAGAAAAAATTAGTTTTTCTGACTGCTTGAATTGTTGGATAAAAACGTTTTAACCACTTGTGCAGTAATCGTGATGTATCGTGGAATCAAATCGAATCGAATCGTGGACAGGATAATCATAATCTAATCCTATCGTGAGACCAGTGAAGATGCGCTCCCCTACAGTTCATATCGCTGAAGTATGCCCTCTACCTTTTCCAGTTCTGTCTTTGGTACGGGAGAGCTTGAAGACTGCCCATCCGAGTCCACAGGCCCACCGCAACTGCTGCACGCTTCTTTTATCACCTACAATAAAAGAGTTGGACAAACATTAGAAACAATGCCAGAGCACAGAGTGAACGTTTTTTACTAAAACCATATAATATGAGGTGAAACCTAAATACCTTCAATTTGTTTGTAATCAGGCAGTAAAGGAAATTGAATAAGAAATGTGTTTAATGTATGGCCAGCTTAAGGATAACCTGTAACCATGGATAATAATAAATTACCATGAAGCCCATTAACATAAGTTTAGAGGTATCTTAAAGGGTAACTCCACGTTTGTGGGAAAAAATACCAAATTAATAAATATATATATATATATATATATATTACAATTTACAATTGCTACACAAGCCATGTTATAATTGAATGTCATGAAAAGTTACCTTTCCTATTCAATCTGCAGCGCTGTCATTTTTTGTAAAATTCTATGTAATATTTCAACCTGGAGGTATTCCATACACCACTGTATAGAACACGCCCAGAAATATAGTTTCCTGCTTGTTCGATTGGCTCACTGATCTTCCCAGAAGTCTGCACTGACACAAGTTGAATTTTAGGCATCCTCTGCAATGGGAATTTCATTTTTGGTGAGATACTCTCAAAGGGTTCATCACTTTTAAAGGGATGGAGACACAGCAACTCTCCTCATTAGAACACAGCAAGTACATCAGCGTATTAATAATAAAACATTCAGATTGACTATGTAGACAACAAACAGCTTTTTCTTCAGAGCAGAAACAAGTAAGATGTCACAACAAAGTTTAATAAAATCCCTGCAATGTACATAGATCACTCTTGAAACTCCAACTTCACCACCAAGTTATACTTACATCTTATTAACTATGCTGGGTAAGAGCTTCTTTGTCATGCCAATTGCTGCCTGATGTTTTACTATTCTACTGAATACTACTTGTATTGTTTAGTTTCAATATCCATTGCAGCAAGTAACAGTAACAGCTAAGACATCAGGTAACAACCTTATAGAGCTGTATCAGCCTCAGTTCACATTGAGAGCCACATGCGAATCGCACAGGAATAGCACTGCGTTCCTGTGCAAATCACATGCAATTTTGTGCAGCGCGATTCAAGCCCATTCATTTTTGATGGCTCAAATCGCACTGCATCCACATCAAAAAGGTGCAGGCACCTTTTTTTTTAGCCGCCGTGGAATCAGATCGTTTGGGTGTTTATACCCATGCGATCCGGTTCAGGCAAACCCACTGCTATTTAGGCACATTTACTGGGCTCACCCCCTAGGCCTCATTCACACCTGAGCGATTTTCCGCTTAAAGCTCTAAAACATTCAACAAGCCAAATCCCATTCATTTCAAAAAATACATGAGCTATTTTTTTAGCAGATCGGGCTCATAGACTTCAATAGGGACGCCTGAAAATGTGCTTTCTATTGGCTAAACAAAAATGCCTGAAGCTGTAAAATGCTTGTAAAACACTTCTGAAAACGCTCAAAAAATAAAAACGCCAGTAAATTGCTGCGCTCAGATAAGCTGATGTTTATTCACTGGGCCTTTGGTGCTTCTCTATACAATGCAAACAGATTGCATCAACCCTGATACAAGCAGTGGGCTGGCACATTGGGAGACGTTATGCAAACTTCAAAATGCCTTGATAGGAGGGTATCAGTCTGGAGGCGTGGACATTCTAAGCGGAATGCATTTGCATGTAGAGTGCCCTAGGTAATGGCCACATGTGAGGCTGAGCCTCAATAACTAAAAATGGTGGGCTAGGGACAGGTCAGTTGGGGAGGAAAGATCTAGATGATGTTGAATTCCTCCAGCCCAAAACGAGGCAGGCTCTTTCTGACTTGATGCAGTTTCTACTGCATACTATGAGAAGCTCACAGTGTGTGGTGACATCAGAGTAAGCATTTTTAGTACAGGAGAGGAGAATGTATAACTGTACAAGACTGAAGGGAAGGCCGGAGTTCAGCTTTAAGTGTTCATGTTCGCCAGTGAAAACAAAAGTGATGGCCTTAATTCTAGTTCCTTTGGTCCTGTTGGTGGCTTGAAAGTTGTCAGAATCTGCTGACATCTAACAAAGGCACACAGCAGTTATGTTTACATGACCAATCTAAACAAAAACACGAGATACCGCAAAAGACAAGATGAACTGGTCTCCATCACACAGGGCTCCGTAATTAGGGGGAACAATGCCCTAAATCAACAAACACACATTGAAGCAACCTCTCACACAGATCATACCGATCTAATTAGTGCAGCCACAATGGTCTGGAAAATGCAGGGAAAACTGTGCACAATGTATACTTTGGCAGATAATGGGATCAAGTGTGGTCAGCAGATGCAGCGTATGGTGAGGGCTACAGGTGTCTAAACATTATCTAGCAGGCTTAGTAATTAGAACATGCCACTTATCATGAAGTCAACATTCTGCTATGTCCCAAATAAAAGTCAATGACTGTACAAGGGGTCACAGCCATAGGGGAAATTTGGAGTTGGAGTCCTCATATTTAACAAGGTTTTGGGAGCGTTTGAAGTCCTTTTTAACAAAAATTATCATGGTCATCACGGTCATGTTTTCTTATTTTTTTTTTTTGAATAGGTCAAACATGCCTACAACTGCTAAACCTCATCCTCAGGACCTGGTGGTATTTTGTATACACAGGCAGCTATTTGCAGGTGCTGATCGCTTCATAGTTAAACCTGGTCTTAGGCTCCTGCACTGACTCCCTTCTTTCCTGCACTGTGATGTATCCACGGGGAGTGACCATAGTTTCCACTTTCTCATATTTCACACCTTTTCTAGCGTTCCCTATCCCCACACTGTATCTTTACCCTCCTTCCCATTTGACCCCCCCCCCCCCCTTTTTTTTCTTCAATATTTTTTTCTCTCCTCTCCCCCCTTATACCTTGTATAATATCCATAGACTTCTTGCCAATTTACAGGGGACCTCTGCCCTGGAAGGGTAACTATAGATAGTAACCCTCTAGGTCAGCCTTTCTCAACCTTTTCAACACAGAGGAACCCTTAAAGTAACTTTCCGGTCTCAGGGAACCCTTGCCAAAAATTACTATATCTACTCATAATACATAATTCATGATACATGATACATTAGTGTGATGGTCAGTGGAAAGAAAACTTCTTACACTTGTGGACAGGGGGAAAAATTGCCCCCTTACAGATAGATAAAAAGGTCAATGGTTTCAGAACTAACTTATCTGAGAGGCAGAAATTGCTCATTGCGCAAGGCACCCCTAGCAACCTCTGGAGGAACCTTTGAGTTCCATGGAACCCTAGTTCAGAAACCTTGGTCTAGACCAAACTTTATCAACCTTTTTAGCCCAGAGGAACCTATTGGTGGTCAATGGGAAGAATGCCCCTACATTGATGGTCAAAAGGCCACCCTTCCCAAGAGTTAAAAAGATCAAAGGTATTACGCTGTTGGCTCTGCCAAGTGGCTTTGGACCAAGGCATCACCAGATGGCAGGTCATTCAGCCACATTGTGCTCAAGGAGCCCCTAGCACCCTCTGGAGGAACCCTTGTTGAGAAACCCTGCTTTAGGTGGTGTTTGCACGTTTTACTGTTAAGCCTCATGTACACAGGGCAGTTGAAAACCTCTTCTGAAGGCTAGAAACTGACTGCTGATAAACGACAGTAAAAAAACTTCCATTTTACAGTTTTTACATACTGAGTTTCTGTAAGTTTAGCAGCAGATATGAGCATTTGAGGTTAGAAGCCTTTTTCAAAGATAACCTGAGGAGACCCTCCCAAATGCCCACAATGCATGAAAAACAAGTAGCATTAACTATTTCAGCCATTCTATGAGAGAAGAGAGAGCAGTATGCTTTACCTATGGATTCTCTCTGTCTGTTTCTCTCTCTCTCTCTCTGTCTGTCCGTTTCCCTTTCTCTTTTTCTGTCTTTCTCTCTCTGTCTGTGTCTGCCTCTCTCTCTCTGTCTCGCTCTCTGTCTGTGTCTGCCTCTGTCTGTCTCTCTCTCCCTGTCTCTCTCTCCCTCTGTCTGTCTCTCTCTCTGTCTCTGCCTCTCGCTCTCTCTGTCTGTGTCTGCTTCTCTTTCTCTGTCTCTCTTTCTCTGTCTGTGTCTGTTTCTCTCTGTCTCTCTCTCTCTGTCTGTGTCTGCTTCTCTCTCTCTGTCTCTCTTTCTCTGTCTGTGTCTGTCTCTCTTTCTCTGTCTGTCTCTCTCTCTCTCTGCCTCTCCCTCTCTCTCTCTCTCTGCCTCTCTCTCTCTCTGTCTCTGCCTCTCTCTCTCTCTGTCTGTGTCTGCTTCTCTCTCTCTGTCTGTGTCTGCTTCTCTCTCTCTGTCTCTCTTTCTCTGTCTGTGTCTGTCTCTCTCTGTCTCTCTTTCTCTGTCTGTCTCTCTCTCTCTTTGTCTCTCTCTGTCTGTTTCTCTCTTTCTGTCTCTGCCTGTCTCTCTGTGTCTGTCTGTCTCTGTCTGTCTGTCTCCCCCTCTCCCCCACTCTTGCTGGCAACAGCATGTGGTGAAAATTTAGTTTTTCCCATATTTGTGATGTTCCTCTTTAAAAACGATTATAAAACAAAAACGCACATAAGCTCGGGTTACAGCTTTTATAAGAGTTTGGCTTCATGTACATGGGACATTGTTTAACCTCTCCTGAGCGATTTAACTTTACAGCTAGAAACCGGTGTCTAAAAACGTCCATTTAGCTGCGTTTACATGCCACGTTTGTTACCGCGTTGACAGACTGTTACAGGCATTTGGCGTTTCAAATGCCTCTGAACATCCGTCTAAACCCGTTTTTTTGCGTTCCAAAAAATGCTTCTAAACTCAACTGCCTAGAAACGACCCTGTGTACATGTACTGATAAGATAACAGAGGAGAGTTCAGGGGCAGCTGAAAATAATGCCCAACTGCTCCTAAACGTCCATTTACCAGCAGCAGTGTACATGAGGCCTTTGTTATACGAGAATTTTCTTACATTATTTCCTTCCTCATTTCCAACTTGCTGTCAAACAAAGAGGAAAATCGGACGATCGTTAACCCAATTTAATCACAGTACCTACAAGCCTTTAGTTGGGTAACATTTCTGTATAGGTCTAAATACTAAGTGTAAGTTTGATGGAGTAATGTACAGAACACGTTTTGTAAATTGATTCTTGCTGATATGTCACCACCTGCTGTTCGTAAGAAGTTTTCTGACGTAAATAAAGATTAAAAAAAAAAAAAAAACCTGATCCCCCTTACCCATAGCTGCCTAACTGCAATGTCGGAGCAGGAAGTCCTCAATGGAAACATATGACCTCAAGAAGATTGAAGAGACACCTGACGCCTGGCAGATCAGTGAATAAATAAATCATTTACAATATTCTTGTAAATTTACAAATCGCATTGCCCCCCGTTTCCCCACTAGTCCCAGTATAAAACAAAAAGATTGTACTATTGAAAGAACAACTGAAATTTTCAGTTTGGTTTGTTTTGCATGTCCCATGCCAGCATGATGTAGAGATGAACCCTCTGCTGTGGAAGCAGTGGTTTCTCTTCAGAGGTCCAACATGCCCCATCATCAGTCAGAGCTAGAGTTCTCCAATCAGCAGGGAGAATGGGTTTGCTGAGCTATAGGTATGACATAGCAGGGGGAGAATCAGACCTTTGTGGAGAGACAGAGACCACCACTGCGTCCACAAAGAGAACAAGGGTCCTTCTCTGCAGCATGCTGGCAGAGAGCAAGCTTTCCACTCAAAACTGTGGCTGCTTTCTGAAGTTCATCAGGGACCGGCCATATTTCAATCCATGTATGGGCAGGCTTGTTGTACACAAGTCAATCCATCAGCCCGTTGGAAAATTCTTTCAATCGGCACTGCCGGCTACAGCTCCCCACTGCCTGAATACAGCTCAGTGGGATAGCTCAGTGGGAAGAATTTCTCCATCCAAAGTGTGTGGATGGGGAAATCTTGTCATTTTCTTTCGTAAAAACCTGCGGATTGCAAGTAAATAATTGATTTCAAGCAGACGCACAGTACCATCATTAGGTTCTTGATGAAGGAGGGGTGAAGGCAGTCCGACATCCACAGAAGGCTACAGGGTGTTTACGGAGATGATACCACTGACAAGAGCAATGTGCATAGATGGTTGAAGAAGTTTAAAGAAATTAGCAATGAAGACAAACCATGCAGTGGAAGACGATCAACTTTAACCCCTGGCATGAATCGTCAGTGAGATGGTACAATGTATCTGCTTAGAATCCATTATTTACCAGCAATGAAAAATAAGAAAACTTGCTATAGAGGAAAGCCGCATACACATGGGCCGAATATTGGCTGAAATTAGCTGGTACAGTAGAAACCGGACGACATTCGGCTAGAGTTGCCACCTCATCCCTTTAAACCTGAACACATATGAATTGCACAGGTTCTAAGGCTAATTAAATCCAGATAAGGCACCAAGTGAGTTTAATTACCACCTTAATCAGCCACAGAACCTGTGTTATTAATACGTGTTCGGTTTTAAAGGGATGAGGTGGTAACTCTACATTCGGCCCATGTGTACAGGTCCCTATAGCTGCAAGGGCTGACCGGTGTGTTCTGGCGCCCACTTTTGCATTACTTTCAGTCAAGCCCTTGATATCAACAAAGCAGCCAGGCGCCTAACTTTTTCAGTAACAGCAGCCTATGTCATGGCTATGGGACACATGCATCTGGCTTTGCAGGCATATAAATATGCAGAGTCAGTACAAAGAGGAATGAAAATGCATTCACACGTTCCTTCCAGTTCAGAAGAAAGCTTTTTCCAGATACTTTACAGAAGATAATCTACTGCATATTTCTGTGCTGGACACAGAGGTCCACTTGGTATCGTTTCATTTTCCCATAGTCGTTCTCATGGAAGCAGCAATAAATAAGATCCTGTGGGGTTTTGAAGACAATTATTTATATGAGCCACATAAGTATTTATTAGATTGTCTTTTTAAATCAGATTAAACATTCTTGAGTTTTTGGCTCAGGTACCGCTGGTGTTTATCTTGCTGACTCAGTGCTCAACTGTGAACTCAGCCATTTCCCCTCTACCCCACAGACAGCTTCAATCTCAGCTCAGCTGGCAACACAAAGCTCATTCTGTGTTAAACTGCACAATGGCTCTGATTAAATATATGTGATGAGCAGGAGATCTAGCTAAGGCACAATATGTTCTATGCACTGTAGAGAGCCAGCATGAATCCTTACTGATCCAAGGAAACTACAGTGTGTCCTCTATTAATTCTAACCGAAAGACATCAAATTGGTTAAAGAATCAGTAAATCACAATTACTGAGCAGCAACTACTAAGCAAAGACACCTTATTATCAAACGCTGGTAAAATTATTTCACTTCAGGGTCTATTTATAAAGCAGAGAATGTGATTTTTACATACATTCTCTGCTGGAGAACCATCCATGGGAGCAATTAAATCTCCACTCCCACTGATTCTCTACCAACGAAAGCAAATTTTGGATACAGTAGAATTTTTTTTTTTTTGCTGTATGTGTTCTATTGGGTGTATTTCCTTTCATTTTCTGTCATATTGACACATTACGAAACTAGGGAAATTCACTAATTCCCCGTACACACGATTGGAAATTCCGCCAGCAAAAGTCCGATGTGAGCTTTTGGTTTGAAATTCCGACCGTGTGTACACTCCATCAGACTTTTGCTGGCGGAATTTCCGCCAGCAAAAGATTGAGAGCAGGTACTCTATTTTTCCGTCGGAAAAAGTTCCTATCGGAAATTCCGTTCGTCTGTATGCAATTCCGACGCGCAAAAAAACACACACGCTCATAAATCATCGCTTCATATGGAACTTCCCTTTTCTAGTGCCGTCGTACATGTTGTACGTCACCGCGTTCTTGACGGTCAAAAATTCAGAGAACTTTTGTGTGACCGGGTGTATGCAAGCCAAGCTTGAGCGGAATTACGTCGGAAAAACCATCCAAGGTTTTTCTGACGAAAATTAGGATCGTGTGTACAGATCATTAGCCAGTTGTCATTCCAACAAGTGTCCCCACTAGCTACTGTCATTCCAGCGACAAGCGAAGATTTTGGCTTTACCCCCACTTTCAGCGCTAGTTACAAAAGTCTAAAAAAGACCAAGACTTTAAAGGAGACTAAAGACCAAGACTTAAGAAATGGTCTTAGATAGACTAAGCTAAAATAAAAATAAAAATAAAATCCAGAAACAGGGTGGCCAACGTGCTATAAAATTATAAATAGCCTCTAACTTTTTTTTTTACCTTTTGCTATTGATGTCAGAGGATGACTTCTCAAAATTGTCTTCTGCTGCCTGCCTTAATTGGAATGACCAGCTGAGTTGTAATTGCGTTTGTTCCTGTTAGTTTGCTTTATGTAATTCATATCTTTAATGTTACCGATATCAAGTTCATTATGCTGTGCCCCCACCCCCAGCAGCAGCAATTTGAAAGAAGTAATTTATGAAAAAAGAATCAATAGATTTCAACAGTTTAAAGCTTTTGCGACATGAGCTCATGTTTTGATCCTATGATTACCAACTTTTTCGATCTGTAATGTTAGTAATGTGAGGTTGTTGATCTGTAACTGCCCCACAAACCCATATGACACCAGAACCTGATCCTCAAATACAAAATACATACATGTAGACCCTTGTGACCTCCGTGATTATTTCAGAACCCAAGAAATACTAAGGCAGATTATTTAAGGCTGGGTTTATATTAGGAAAGTTTGCAGCTATGGCTGACAAGGCCTGGTAGGCTTAGAGCACTGGGCTTGAGTAAAGTGCTTGTAAACCCTTAAACCGGCCATAGACAGTTCAAATCGGGACTAGTTCAGCAGGCAGAGATTCGAACTACGTATGGGCAGACTGAATGTACCCAAGTTGATCGATTAATCCACTTTTGTACAACCGGCCTGTCAGATTTTACATGCGATTATTGCCATCGGCTGTTATAGGAGCTAGCAAAAATCACTGTGTTCTCTCGGCGGGGATGGCCTTCTCCCGCCTCTCATCAGGAGAACACAATGGCTCCGTAGGAGGGATTCCAACAACACTGACTGTGTTGATGGGGAATCGAGCGATTTTCTTTCCTGCAACCACAGACTCATGCAGATAGCAGAGGAACAAAGCAGCAGACAGAAGTTTAGACAGGCAAATATGGTGTAAATGTGGTTGCAGGAAAGAAATTTGCACGATTCCCCCGTCAACACAGACACTGCTGACAGGGGAATACCTCTCGCTGAGCCATTGTCTGCTCCCAGTTTGAGGTAGGGGAAGCCGTCCCCACTGGGAGAAGACAGTGATTATCACTAACAGCTATAGCATCCGCTAGCGATAATTGCAAGAGAATCCAGCATCAACTGATCAACTTGGTACATTCAGCCTGCCCATTAACAGTTCAAGCCGTGTATGGCCGGCCTTACTGCTCCTAACTGAGACAAGTACATGCTATAGAGGGATATGCTTTGTTCAGATTTCATGTCTGAGTTTTAAAACCACTTTAATCTTAAGACCCTCTAATTTCAGAAACTGTCCACTGAAATAATACTTGTGAAAGCTTTACCACTAGTCAATTACATGTATTTATTTAAAATAATACATACCTCAAAGTACAGTATTTACATAAACGTTTTTTCTAAATTTTACTCTTATGCCCCTACACACAGATATTCCGACCCTGTGTATGCTCCCTCCAACTTCTGTCTGAATTTCCGCCAGCAAAATATTGAGAGCTGGTTCTCTATTTTTCCGACAGAAAAAGTTCTTGACGGAAATTTTGTTCGTCTGTATGCAATTCCGACGCATGCTCGGAAACAATTCGACGCATGCTCGGAAACATTAAACTTCATTTTCTTGGCTCGTCGTAGTGTTGTACATAACTGCGTTCTTGATGGTTGAAAGTTCAGAGAACTTTTGTGTGACCGTGTGTATGCAAGGCGAGCTTGAGCGGAATTCCGTCGAAAAAACCATCCAAGATTTTTCAGACGGAAATTCCGCTTGTGTATACGCGGCATTAGCCCTTCCACCATTACTGGTTTCCTCATGTAGATTTTTACGGGGCAATGGTAAAAATGATGGCACTGCCAAACAGCACCACACATGGGAATGGCCTTTAATTCACATGCTAGGCTGTTTTTCCTTTGTCTGTTTTATTTAAACCTTGTACTACACAAACTCTTCCCTCTTGTGTAAAGGAATCCAATTACTCAGCATCCTGGAACTTTTATTTTTACCTCTTGCGTGACATTTGAACTCACTGTGGACTTTTTTTGGCTCCCAACCCAGATTAAGTTATTTTGGCAAGCCTTTCATGTAATGCAAGCTGCAGACAAAACACTGGGAAGTAAACTGGCAAGTGCACAAAGTAGCACATAGGAATGTATGCTCTCAATCAAGCACTCCCCCTGGTCACACCTCCTGCATTATCTAGCCTCCATGTAACATGTCTGTTTATGTGAAAGAACATGTTTAGCCTAAAATCGCTGTGATTAGCAGATATTACAAGGAACAATGAATACTATGAAGAAAATTGCTATTGTTACATAAAGTACAATGTATGGGTTTTGTATTTATTAAAAAGGCTGTGCCATTCATGCTGCAGTGTGAGTTTTATATTCGCTCAGGCTTGAAATTAACTCCTTTAATAATGTTTTCCAGTGGGCAAGAATGTGACAGAGCCATAC
This sequence comes from Aquarana catesbeiana, assembly GCF_042186555.1. NCBI lineage: Eukaryota > Metazoa > Chordata > Amphibia > Anura > Ranidae > Aquarana > Aquarana catesbeiana. Next base: position 882,141,525 of record NC_133324.1, read on the forward strand.
ACTATATGGTCAAACTTTTGAGGGCAGCTGACCACCACACCTACTGAGTATGAGCTTGGTGGACATCCCATTTCAAAACCATGGGTAATAATATGGAACTGGTCCCGCCGTTGCGGCTATAACAGCCACCACTCTTCTAGAAAGGCTTTCCACAAGATTTTTGAGTCTCTATATGGTAAATTAGACACATTCAGGTTCTAATGTTGGATGAGAAGACCTGGCTCACTAAAAGCATTCCAGGTAATCTCACTGATGTTCAAAATGATTGAGGCCAGGGCTCTGTGCAGGCCATTCACATTTCTCCAAACAAAACTCGTCACACCATATGTCTTTATGGAACTGGATTTATGCACAAGGGCTGAGTCATGCTAGAAAAAAGGACTTCCCAAAACTGTTGTTACAAGCTTGGAAGCACTCCGTTGTCTAAAAGGTCTTTATATGCTATAATATACTGTATACAACACTCTTCACTGGAAAAACCTGAACTCAATCATTTGGATGGGTGTCCACACACTTTAGGCCATGTATGATGGTCAAGTAGTCACAAACTTCTGGCCATTTAGCGTTTCTCCACCAAGAATCCTTCATCCACCTAACTACAGGGGCAAACCCAAATGGTTTTACACTCTTCAGGTGTACTGCCAGTAGGAAATAACAATTGAGAGAGTCCATTATCATTAAACTGGCTTTAAGAGAAAATGTTTAACATAAAAAAGGCAATATTATTAAAATTAAACAGTAAATCCAGGCAAAAGTGAAGGCATCTAGAAAACTACTAATGGAACAAAAACCAAGCTAAGGCAAGTGTACTTCATCACATATGGGGGTTGGTTTACTAAATCTAGGGAGTGCACAATTTGGTGCAGCTCTGTATAGAAACCAGTTTCCGGGTTTATTTGTTAAAGCTTAATTGATCAAGCTGAAGTCAGAAGCTGATTAGCTACCATGTACAGCTGCACCAGAGTTTGCACTCTCCAGTTTTAACAAATCAACCCCATGTGGGGCATTATTTCTCTTCTCTCTGCTTCTTGGCTCACCAATCAAATTCAGTCTTCCAAGGCAGATATGATTTTGGTTAGCGGCTGTGAATAACTTCTCAGCACTGACATTGTTTTTTTTACTATCAGACTTTTCTGTATCTGATAGGCAGCAAGGAGAATGCTCCAGCATCACCAGCAGGTGTGTTCCAGGATCACCAGATTACCAACACAATGGAGGGGGCAGGATTTAGTGTACAGCTGTGTCCAAAAGTTTTGAGAATAACACAAATATTAATTTTCACAAAGTCTGCTGCTTCTGTGTTTTTAGATTTTTTTTGTGAGATGTTATTAAGGTATACTGAATTACAAGCATTTCATAAGTGTCAAAGGCTTCTATTGACAATTACATTACATTTATGCAAAGAGTGTTCTTAGGCAAAATTGTGAGTGATCCCACTCCCTTGGCTGAGAAGCAACCCCACACATGAATGGTCTCAGGATGCTTTACTGTTGGCATGACACAGGACTGATGGTAGCGCTCACCCTTTCTTCTCTGGACAAGGTTTTTTCTGGATGCCCTAAACAAACGGGGATTCATCAGAGAAAATGACTTTACCCCAGTCCTCAGCAGTCCAATTCCTGTACCTTTTGCAGAAAATCAGTCTGTCCCTGATGTTTTTCCTGGATAGAATTGGCTTCTTTGCTGCTCTTCTTGACACCAGGACATCCTCCAAAAGTCTTCTCCTCACTGTGCATACAGATGTACTCACCTGTCTGCTGCCATTCCTGAGCAAGCTCTGCACTGGTGATGCTCCGATCCCGCAGCTGAATCAACTGTAGGAGATGGTCCTGGCGCTTGCTGGACTTTCTTGGGCGCCCCGAAGCCTTCTTCACAAATGCAGTGGACATGTTTTTTATGGGATTAAGTTAATTTTCATGGCAAATTGCCATAATAAAACCTGAGAAAGCAGACTTTATGAAAATTAATAGTTGTGTCATTCTCAATACTGGCCACGGCTCTAGTACAGCATTGCAATGTTTAGTCTTCAGTTGTAATCAGAGTATACTTTTATTCACCAAAGTACAGTCATTTTTTGGGGGGAAAATTAAATATGTGCTGCTCTCAGCAGTCCTAATGTGGCCTTTGAAGATTAAATCTACTTAACTTGGCCTTTGGTTGATGGGATTCATATAGTTATTTGAATGGATTATAAAAATATTTTTCAGTGTTCTCTTCAATGAAGTACTAAGTAAAAATAGGGAGACTCTAGAAAAGGAGTATGCATAGAAATGAAACGCAGTGGTACTTGTCAGCATCTGAAGCTTCTTGGAAGGTTCTTTACTGGAGTGCCAAAAAGGGTGTGGGGCATTCACTTGAAAGCTTGGCATGTGTAAATGCCATCCAACCAAAAGCTGTTCTTTAGGACATGTTTATCTGCTCAACATTATATAAAGACAAGGACAAAAGGTAAGACTATACAAATTGTATCCCAGGGAGTCTGCTAATATTTAGGTCATGACCCTTTTCCTGGTTCAAAAACTTAAGTAGTAATCTTGCCGTTTATTACTGAAAGCTGGGCTTTATTTTAAATGACAGTGATTTTACTAGAACATTTCCTCCTAAGCAGCCCCGGGGCCATTTATGTGTTTTACTGTCTAGACGACAGTTTACCTCAGCTCTAGCCTATACTTTATTACTTATTATGGCTTTTGGTGCTTTGTATATCATCTATTGTGCTTTTATCATGTACAAGTAATTTTTTTTTCCTTGCAATCCCTCGAAGGAGGAGCCACCTGACCACAAAACCTGTTTATTGTCTAGAGAGGGCTTCAGGAAAGCTGCCTTTAGAAATAAACATCAAATAAATTAAATACAGAAGTGAAAGTCAGATAATTCAGGTGGCAATGATATGGGAATAGGTTTAAAGCAGCTCAAGCTATTCTAAAGGTAATAAGTTAAGTTAAAAATTTAACATAAAAATAAAATTAATATCTGCCAGGGAAGCCTACTGCGGCGGTGCGCTTGCGGGACGGGAAAAAAGTCCTGCAAGCAGCATCTTTGGAGTGGTGCGAGATCGGTGTATACAGCGCTCCCAAAGTGCCCTGCCCATTGAAATGAATAGGCAGCGTTGTCGAAGGGCCTGCAAAGCGCTTCGGCAGCACCCCAACACAGGCGCTTTTAACCATTTCTTCTGTCGCTAGCGGGGGTTAAAAGCGCTCTGCTAGCAGCCGAAAAGCACCACTATAACAGCGGATAAGCGCTGCTAAAACTAGTGTCAAAGTACCCCTATTGTTTAGTTTACTTTGGAAGTATTAGGTGCAGTGCACACAGCTGCAACCTGAAAGCCGCGCTACTTACAGTGACTTCAATAAGACTTGAAACAACTTTAGGGAATGCCTTGGTAATCATCCTGTAGTAGTGTCATCTCCAAATCACATCAATTAAGATGAGGATTCGACTTGAAGGGGACTTCCATTAAAGTCTATGGGCACATGTCGGATAGAAGCCGCCTTGAAGCAGTACAGGAACCTTTTCTAAAGTCGAAGCGACTTCAGTAGTGCTAATTAAGATCACTCTCATTGACTAAAATGGTATTTCACATGACACAAAATACACTAAGGCTTGGTTCACACTGCCGCGACTTGGGACCCGATCTGTGAGACCCCAAGTCGCGGCAGTGTGAACCAAGCCTTAAAGCGGGGGTCCACCCACACCGCCAAAAAAAAATTAAAAGCCAGCAGCTACCACTACTGCAGCTGCTGACTTTTAATAAATGGCCACTTCACAGTCCCAGGGTCCAGCGATGTCGGCAGGCGACGCCGAGAACCCGCTCGGTTCTCGGCAGCTGCCGCCACCATCCTAGGTGAGGGAATCAGGAAGTGAAGCGTTGCGGCTTCACTTCCTAGTTCCCTACTGCGCATGCGCCAGTCGCGCTGCGCATCGTAAGTGGTCCCCGCTCTCTCCTGGGAGCTGTGTGTTTCCCAGGAGACAGCGCGAAGGGACAGGAAGAGGCATAGACTCCCATGGGAGTCTATGCCGGAAGTGGGTGCAAATACCTGTCTTAGACAGGTATCTGCACCCCCCTCCCCCCTGAAAGGTGCCAAATGTGACACCGGAGGGGGGGGGGGGGGTTCCGAATAGCGGAAGTTCCATTTCTGTGTGGAACTCCGCTTTAAGCCCCGTACACACGGACAGAATGTCGGCAGACATTTAGCGGTACAAAAAATACTGGCCAACACTCTGCTCGTGTGTATGTCCGTCTGTCCAACAGAAGCTGCCATTCGGCCGGCTTCTGTCGGACGTGCATGCTGGAAAACCAGCAATCGATCAACTCCCGATCAGTGCTCTCAATGGCAGTGAGCACTGATCGGAGTGTTCTGGCGGGGGAACACAACAGCTCAGTGGGGAGACCAAAGACGGCAACCCTGCAGTTGTAGGGTGTACCCGGTTTTAGTGTATTTTTTGTCGAAGAAACAAGTACAGCGATTACCTCCCTTAGACCTCATATACAGCATTAGGTTTTCAACTAAAATACATAAAGGAGAAAAGTTTCTCTACTAAAGGATCTGACAGCACAGCAAAAATGGAGGAGGAGTGAAAACTGAGAATGCTGTGAATGCGATGCATACATGCAGGTTCAATTCGCTTTATACACATCCTCCACCCTGTAGAAAAACCTCTGAGCTGTCCAAAGCATTCCTTTCACATCCACCTCCCTTCCTGCTCCTTTCACTTACTCTCATTCAGGACAATGAAAGAAAGCCTTCAGCATACATGGAGCTGTAAGAAAACACAGGGGCCAAATGTGAGGTCTAATATGCCTCTGTGCAACGATATTCTACAGAATCTACTCCAAGCCTCATGCACTATTAATTAACACTGGATGAAGATCATCACTACAGATTTTATTTGGTATACCACTAGGCGTTAACCCTCTGAACTTAGAGAAACCCCAATAGTAAAAAGAGCAAATATTCAAACAGTTCTACCTGTTTAATCTTTTGTAGTGTCTCTGTGCAGCTGTCTCCGGATCTCGCTGTGCCCTCCAGGCTATATACTGAAGTTGTTGTGTGTCAAAGATGTTAACCATATTAACTAAGCCTGCAGATGTATACGCTGGTACTATCTCCTGGTTTAATGCCTGAACTCTAGGGCTCCATTCACACCTGGGCGACTTGAATTGTGGACTGAATCGCCATGATTCGCGGGAAAATGCAGGACGTGTTTATGATACCATTATTTCTCAATGGCACCCCAAACGCAGTTTGATTTTGTCATGTTTGTTACACAACAAATCGCTACAAAATCGTGCAAACAAAATCACGGGCCGCGGGCCACCCAAAAGAAGTCCTTCTTTTGAGTGACACGCATCCCGCGATTTTGTTTGAGTGATTTGTCGTGCGACAATCACAGCAAGATTGCACCTCGTTTGGGGTGCCATTGAGCAAAAATGTCATCGCAAACGCGTCCTGCATTCTGTCACAATTCTGAATTCCGGGCAGAATCGTGGCAATTCCACCCCCGATTCAAATGTGCAATTCTGCTCCAAAAAATGCTCAAAAACGCTTAATTAAAATGCTTGAAAAAACGTCTGAAAACACAATGCTCTAGTGTTAATGTAGACCAAGGGCCAGCTAACACTGTCAAAAAGGTAAATCATAAAGCAGCTGAAGCGATTTACCGCTCTGGCCGCTTTGCGTTGCTAGGCTAGGGGCAGTGTGGTGCACGATTCAGCGCACCACGCGACTTCTTTTTTTTTTTTAAACAAACTTTATGTGAAGTGCACTGCGCCGCCTGACATTGCAGATCGATTCGGGCCGGTGTGCTGCGATAAAATGCAGTTACATAGTCAGGTTGATAAAAAGACACAAGTCCATCCAGTTTAAATCTTTCCTTTAGAATTTCTTAAAAATGTTCTCCTTTTCTCTGAATGCCCCCATAGCAAGTAGTTTGCTATGGGGGCACTCGTGCGGGCTTGATCCCGAGCCGTGCTGTGCGCATCTATTGACACACACAATGCGGCACAGCCCCACCCCCTGCTCTCTGCTCACAGGATTTGTTAGACAGGAGCAGGAGAAATGGCTCCTGCTGCTGCCGAGCTTCCAGTGAGAAGAGGGGAGGCTTGGCTCTCCTAACAAGAAATCCTGTCACTTTGCCCTTAATAGATAAAGTGACAGATTCTACTTATTATTATTATTATTATACAGGATTTATATAGCGCCAACAGTTTATGCAGGTCTTTACAATATAAAAGGGAGACAATACAGTTATAATACAATAAGATACAGGAGGATTAAGAGGGCCCTGCTCAGAAGAGCTTACAGGATGGGAGAGGCTCTGGAGAAATCCTGGAGATGAGAATGAGAGGAGGAGATAAGAGAGCTTGAGAGCAGGAGGTCTTCAGAGGAGCATAGAGGACGGTTTGGATGATATTTGGAGACAAGATTGGTGATGTAGCTCGGGGCAGAGTTGTGAATGGCTTTGTATGTTGTGATTAGTATTTTGAATTTAATTCGCTGGGTGATTGGGAGCCAGTGTAGGGATTGGAGGAGAGGGGTGGCAGACATGAGCGGTTGGTAAGGTGGATAAATTTGGCAGCAGCATTCATGATAGACTGAAGAGGGGATAGCCTATGGAGAAGCAGGTCAATGAGAAGGGAGTTGCAATAGTCAAGGGGAGAGATAACAAGGGAGTGAATGAGGAGCTTGGTGGTTTCATTTGTTAAAAAAGGGGCGAATTTTAGAGATGTTACAGAGGTGAAGTCTACAAACTTTTGACAACGATTGGATTTGAGGCTGAAATGACAAGTCAGAATCTAGGATTACACCTAGTACCCTGGCGTGAGGGGAGGGACTGATGGTTGCATTGTTGATTTTGATGGAAAAGTCATGGAGTGGGTGGGGGAATAATAATAGCTCCGTTTTAGAGAGATTTAGTTTAAGGAAGTGGTGCGACATCCATGCTGATATGTCAGCATGGATTCTATTTGGCTTGCAGTGCCGCTAGATCTTTGCGACTCTAGAAAGAAATGGAGCGAAAAAAATAAAAGACGGGAGAGAGATAGGAGAGCCCTACATAGCCAATGAACACATTATATGGGGTTTTAATGTAACTACAACAATAACAGATTCTATTGTGGACACAAGAGCTCGTCAATTATCTGCTCCATACACAAAATCCACCAATACCAGGCAATCATTCAACACAAGCATTTCAGGACATGCTTTTCTAGTGCATGCACTGTGTCAGCTAGGTGTACAAGAAGAATTCCAGAATAAAAACTTAAGACCTCATGTGGAATATGCAGTTTTGGGCACCAGTTCACAAAAAGGATATCAGAGAACTAGAGAAAGTGCAGAGAAGGGCAACCAAACTGATAAGAGGAATGGTGGAGCTCCGCTATGAGGAAAGATTTGAGAAACTGAATTGTTTTTGTCTTAAGAGGCAATTATAGGGGGGAAATGATCAACATGTACAAATACATAAGGGGTTCATATAGTGAACTTGGTGTTGAGTTATTAACTTTCAGGTCATTACAGAGGACAAGAGGGCACTCTTAACATCTGGAGGAAAAGAGACTTAACCTCCACATATGGAAAGGCTTCCTCACAGTAATGCTGGGTACACCTGGGAAGTTTTTATTTGTTTTTGTTCAAGGCAACGAAAAAAAACAACTAAGGCTGCTTTCACACTGGGGCGGTGGGGGCGTCGGCGGTAAAACAGCGCTATTTTTATTATTGTGTTTTGGCAGGGGCACTGCATTTCCCCCTCCATCCTGCCACACAGAACACAGTGAGACCGGCTACTGTCGGACGCGGAGCTGTACACACCGGCTGAAAATTGGCCGGTTCCTGCCAAACCAGCCATTTTGTGGCCGATTTTTGGCCCATGTGTACCCAGCTTAAGAGCTGTGAAAATGTGGAATAGACTACCTCAAGAACTAGTTCTGGCCAGCTCATGTTTTAAAAAAGAGTGGGAAGCATTTTTAAATGCACAAAATATATAGTTACATAGTAGGCAAGGCTGAATAAAGACAACAGGCCATCCAGTTCAAACTATGTAGGTGTACGTGTGTCAGTGTCATTTCCCATATCCCTGTATGTTGTGTTCTTTAAGGTGCATGTCCAAGAGTCTTTTAAAAATATCAATACTCTCCACTGCCACCACCAATTGTGAAAGAGAGTTCCACATCCTTATCACCATGACAGTGAAAAACCCCCTATGCAGCTTAACCACTTGCTGACCAGCCACCGTCATTATACGGCGGCAGGTCGGCACGTTCCCGCAAATCGGTGTAGGTGTACGTTGGCTCCTTCAAGGAGCTGTACGCGAGCACCCGTTGTATGGCGGGGGACCCGATGCACGTGGCCGGCGGGTGTGATGTCCACCGGCACCTGCGATCGCGGGAACGGGAGCCAGAACGGGGATGTGTCAATGTAAACAGACAGATCCCCGTTCTGACAGGGGAGTTAGAGAGAGATCTGCGGTTCCTATTGATTAGGAACAGCGATCTTTCTCATCCTCCAGTCAGCCAGCCCCAATACAGGTAGAAACACTCCCAGGGAACACACTTAACCCCTTGATCGCCCCCTAGTGTTAACCTCTTCCCTTCTAGTGACATTTATACAGTAATCAGTGGCTATTTTTAGCTCTGATCACTGTATAAATGTCAATGGTCCCAAAAAGGTGTCAAAAGTGTCCGATCTGTCTGCAGTCCCACTAAAAATCGCAGATCACCGCCATTCTTAGTAAAAAAAAAATAATAATAATAATAAAAATGCCATAAATGTATCCTCTATTTTGTAGACGCTATAACTTTTGAGCAAACAAAAGTATATATTATAGCAAAATGTAAAAAATAATGTGTTTTTTTTTTTTTTTTTCAAAATTGACGCTCTTTTTTTGTTTATAGCGAAAAAAAAAAATGGCAGAGGTGATCAAATACCACCAAAAGAAAGCTCTATTTGTGGGGAAAAAAGGACATCCATTTTGTTTGGGTACAGCGTCACATGACTGCGCAATTGTCAGTTAAAGCGGCGCAGAAAAAATGGCCTGGTCATTAAGTGGTTAAAGTGGATGTAAACCCTCACATACCCAGTGAAGTGAACAGCCCCAGATGATACACAGGGATGAAACAAATCTCCCTACATAAGTTTTACATGCATATCTGCTCTGCTGTCTTCAGCTTTATATAGTCTTTAGAAAGTTCAGATTGTGTTAGATTTTCTCTTCCTGTTCACCACTGCAGTGAAGTCTGGGCATACAGCCAAGACAACTGATTGGAGGAAAGACACACACCTCCTCTTCTCATAGGTAGAGAATTTCAGAACTGTCCATTGAATCGTTCATCACATCTATTTATAGCATCCTCCCCAACACAAAACTCAGCCTGCTTTAATCTCAGTTGACTGGAGAACTTATCAGAAGTTATCAGGCTGATAACAGAAGAATGGAGCAGGGGACAGCTACGGGACATAGTGCTTTGAAGAGAGATAAGAAAACACTGTAGATATATGTGCCAGCTCAAATTTCATGAATTGGCTTTACATCCACATTTAGGTTAAACCGCTTCTTTTGCAATCTCATTGTGTGGCCCTGTGTCCGCTTACACTCCTGGGGACTGAATAGTTATTTTCCTATGCTGCGATCACCATTGAGATATTTGTAAATCGCTATCATGTTATCATATCCTCTCTCAAGCGAGAATAAATTTAGTGCTTGTAGTCGTTCCTCATAATTGAGGTCTTCCAGCACCCTTATTAATTTTGTTGCCCTTCTCTGGACTCTCTCCAGCTCCAGCTAATCCCTTCTGAGGACTGGTGACCAGAACTGGATGGAATACTCCAGATGTGGCCAAACCAGAGTTTTATAAAGTGTCAGGATTATACGGTAGCTCTATCTCTGGAGTATATGCCCTTTTTTTAAGCATGCAAAAATGTTGCCGGCTTTGGTAGCTGCAGCTTGACATTGCATGCTATTGCTCAGTCTGTCTTCTACTAGGACCCCCAGATCTTTCTCCATCCTTGTTTCCTCAAGAGGTTCTCCCCCTAGTGAGTAGTTTGCATTTGTTTTAAGCCCCAAGTACATTACCTTACATTTCTCCACATTGAACCTAATTTGCCATGTAGTTGCCCACCCCAGTCATTTATTCAAGTTTTTGTGTAAAATTTCTATATCCTGATGTGAAGTTATTGCCCTGCTTATTTTTGTGTTGCTTGCAAAAACTGAGATTGTGATATTTATCCCATCCTCTATATCATTCATGAATAAATATAACTGCAGATAAATATAAGTGGATATTAATATTTATAGCAAATAAAACCAGAGATTGTTAATCCAGGGAATATCTAACTGCCTTCTGTGGGATACGAAAAGAATGTTTTCCCTCTGTTGCAGCAAACTGGATCATGCTTTATTGTTTTTTTTTTGTTTTTGCCTTCCTCTGGATCAGCTGTGGGTATAGGATTGCGTATACAGAGGTTTTCTATTTATTCATTTTTTTTTCTATTGGTTGCACTAGGACTTTTCATTTTTCAACCTGAATACCTATCTAACTGGAGCTTATTCAAAAACAGGCTGTCCCATTTACATATAAAATGTTCCTGTCTGACAGGAGTGTACAGGAACTTTTACAATACAAATCTCCTTTCAAAACATACGTTTTCTACTGTAAAAAACTTTAGATTTGCGTGCCACAAAATTGTAATTTATTTCAAAATAAATCTAATTTATAGAGCGTTTTATAGGGTTATACATTACATTTTTTTATATCTACAGCTGCTGCAGGCAGAAGCTAGCCCTTTGTCACTTCATCTCCTAGAGAGCGGATCAATGTTCAGATATCATAAAGCTGTCTCAGTGGTAACCTTTGCCGCTTTCCAATTGCGAAGGTCCCCGGAATTCAGCACAGTAACACTCGGCCAGCAACAAGTGCCAGAACGAGATTTTCAAGAGTTTCCCCTCCTTGTTCTGTAGCTTGCTGCAGGTTTATGAAGTAATAGGTTTCATAAAATGTGCAGTCTCGTCCAAACTGGGCTCATATGGAGATTTCACGCATTAATGTGTTGTAGTTGGAAATGTAACTTGAAAGTATTACATGAAATATAGTTCAGTGAGCCAAGCTAGAAAGTCAAAAATTGCTTGAGCTCTACTCACAAAAAGGAGAGGAGAGGAAAAAAAAACAGGGCCTCTTGAATTACTAGCTGGATGAATGAATTGTATTTGGTTAAGACCTCTAGCACATAAGCGCCAAGCAGAAGCACTTCTCAATGTTGATGAATATGAACAGCGTTCAGCTGAAAAGTTTAAAGCAGCCTTTCTCAACCGTTTTACCCCAGAGGAACCCCGAAAATAAATTTTGATGTCTTGGGGAACCCCTACTAAAACCAATTCATTCTGATCCAATGGGAAAAATGCCCCTTATACCGGTAATCAGTAGGAAGAACGCCACCCTAAAGACAACTAAAAGAGATCATTGATGTCATGCAGCTGGCTTAGCCAAGTAGTGTTGGCACTGGAACTATGCAGGCACAATCAAATGGGAGGTCTATCAGTCACAACCCAAGGAACCCCTGGTAACCTCTTGAGAAGTCCTAGGTTTCCACCCTAGTTGAGAATAGCTGGTTTAAAGTCCAATCCCAGCCAAAGCTTTTTATTTCATTTTAGATTAGAGTGGAGAAGGGTTGGAGCCTTTGCCTGGTTTCTAATGATATTTGTGTCCCTATTGCCAAGATTTCCCTTCATTTCCTCTAAGAAGAGGATAAGAAATTGCGCATACGGGAACACAGACAAGAACGTATTTATATAAGAGTGAGGAAGGGTAAGAACAATAATTTTATCACTTTCTGTGCTTTTCTTTTCCAGTGACAAATGTACCAATATTTAGACCCCTTTCACACAGGGGCCGCAGCCGCGTTCGTGGTAAAGCACTGCCCAACCCCAAAAAAGGGATTAAAAACTCCTGTTTTGTGGCGTTTTCATTCATTCCAATGGGCAGGGCGTTTTGGGAACGCTAAATACAGCGCTCCCAACCCGCCCCAAAGATGCTGCTTGCAGGACTTTTCCTAAGATCCCGCAAGCGCACCGCCCGAGTGTGAAAAGTCACACTGGAATTAATGGGAATACTCCAATGAAGACTCTTGTTATGGTGACTGCTTTCATGAGTGGATTTCCCTGACACTGAAAAAACTTCCTCTCATTTCCTGTAGAGTCTACAGGACAGGACATGAAGGGAATCTCTCTAAGGAGACCCATGGGGGCAACTCTTTCTGACACTATCCAAAGCTAAAAAAAAAAAAAAAAAATCTGGATTTAGTCTTTAATACAGAATGGTATAGTATAAGAAACACTGGCCGTTCCAGGTGCACTACTTTTCCTATGAAGAATGATGCAAAATGTCTATTGATCTTACACCATATTACAGGGTTTTTATCAAGGCACAATTAAATCACTGGGTCATAATGCAGTGAATGAGAAATTCACCAAACATTAATTGCAGGTTAATCAATAGACATCCACCAGGAAGATATCCCCACAGTAAGGCCCCTTTCACACTGGGGCGGTAGGGGGCGTCGGCGGTAAAACAGCGCTATATTTAGCGCTGTTTTACCGCGGTATTCGGCCGCTAGCGGTGCGGTTTTAACCCCCCGCTGGCGGACAAAAAAGGGTTAAAACCCCTTGTATAGCGCGGCAATAGCCGCGGTATTACTGCGGTATAGCCGCGCTGTCCCATTGATTTCAATGGGCAGGAGCGGTTTAGGAGCGGTGAATACACCGCTTCTTCACCACTCCAAAGAAGCGGCTGACAGGAGATTTTTTCTTCTCCTGCCAGCGCACCGCTTCAGTGTGAAAGCCTGAGGGCTTTCACACTGAACAAACAGCGGAGGCTGTTTAGGGGCGGTTTGCAGGCGTTATTTTTAGTGCAATAACGCCTGCAAACCGCCCCAGTGTGAAAGGGGTCTTAATGTTTGGTGAGCACTGTATTCACTGCTTTATAAATATTTCCCCCAATTGTCTATTTATTGGAAAAATGTATTTGTATTTCTGAGCTAGCATATCCTAAGCCTTTATAGAGTTTAGGCATTCATTTAGTTCAATCTTAGTTTACTGTATCAAAAATGTGAATACAAACAAATAACCATTATGAATAAGGGTATAAAGCAGATAGCAAGTGTGTACCAAGATCTTCAAAGTAAAGAAAGATTCAAAATAACATGAACACTTATAAGGTATAAAGTGACTACCTAAGTACTGTATTGACATGTTGGATAATAGCAGAGTAGAGATCATTAGACAAAAAGTGCAAATCTTCTAATATTCAGATCTGAAAAGAAAAATTATGAGTATGCTGTAAGGATCACTGTGAAGTAATACACATCTTTGACAATTTTTCACTACAGAGAGAAAAGGAATCAGATATAAAGAGTACAAAGAATGCAAGATAGTGTAGAGGAGCAATGATTTTAGGGAGAGAGGTCATGTTTATGACAAGGCCCGGGGAGGTGGACGCTGAAACTCCCTTGGCCCAAGTAAGAAACTCAGAGGAGTAGCGGAACGTAGACCACGAGGTCCAGGTTAACGGAAACTGCTCTTCCTTGCCTGCTTCTTGAGCCAACAGACATTCAAGGTATCTGATAGAGGTTACCTGCATGGCCTACTCCCCAAGAGAAGGCATTCTGGTCAATTTCCAATGACGGAGAATGTCTCTTTTAATGGATTTAAAGGGTCCAGGGAATATCGACAGGAGGGCTACTTCAGACGAGGCTTGAATAGAGGTCGCCATCAATTTACAGTCTAGGTCAAAGATATGTTGCCAGAAAGACCTAATGAGGGGGCATTCCCACCATATATGGAGACTAGTGCCTGCAAAATTCAGGTGTTGAATGGTTGAAGACAGATGGGAAACACCTTAAACCCTGTTTCTTGATGTTTGGTAGCTAGGGAAAGTTTAAGGACTAGGGTAAAACATTTTAGCCAATCAGATGGGGGAATAGAATGATGAAGCTCAGATTGCCAAACCTGCGCATGGGGGGGGGTAGATTGAGCGAAGATACCGACAAAAGCAGAGAGTACAATTGATAGACTACATGTAACGAAGGATCGTCCTGCAAGAGCAGAGCTTCAAACTCTGATGGTTTAGCTTGTACAACTGCAAGGAAGGCATTCATTTATTTAAAGGAGTTGTACAGTCAGAAGGTTTTTTTATCTTAATGCATTCTATGCATTAAGAGTAAATAAAAGCCTTCTGTGTGCAGAAGCCCCCCTGATACTTATCTGAGGTCCCTCTCTCTCCAGCGATGTCCACAAGTGTCTCAGCCCTCCGAGATTCTCCCTCCTGTTTGGCTGAGACACAGCAGCGGTCAAAGTCAGCTAGACAATCAGAAGAGAGAGAGGGCGGGTCAGGGCTCTGAATGGACACAGGGAGCTGTGACTCGGCTTGGGTGCCCCCATAGCAAGCTGCTTGCTATGGGGGCACTGAACAGGAGGGAGGGGCCAGGATCACAGAAGAGGGACCCGAGGAGGATATGGGCTGCTCTGTGCAAATCCACTGCACAGAGCAGGTAAGTATAACATGTTTGTTATTTTTATAGGGAAAAAAAAACGAGACTTTACAATCACTTTAAAGAGGAACTTCAGTTTGTTTTTTCTTTTTTTAAAGTCAGCAGCTACAAATACTGTAGCTGCTGACTTTTAAAATCAGATATCTACTAATGCCTGGGGTTCAGCATTGTCTTACTGCTGTGGGTCCCCAGTTCCACCACCTTGGCTACAGGAGCTGACTGTGACTTTCTGAGGAACCACAGCAGCTCCCTACTGCGCATGTGCGGACTCGTTGGGTGCTTTGTGAATGGCCCAGCAAACTTCTGTAACATGGAGTGTGTCCCAAGAGTCTGTAGGAGGGGATGGGGCATGGGTTTGAAGAAGTGGGAGTGGATACTGATAAAAATCAGTATACCCCCCCCCCAAAATAAAACCTGCACAGGCTGGGGGGAGGGAGCGAACCAGCGAGACTTCACTTTTTGAATGTTTTAGTTCCGCTTTAACATCAGTCAATACAAGACAAGTCAGCTAGGGCCAATTTGGCCAAAAGGCAATTTATCAGCTAGCAGACTATTCAACTATGGAGGAGAATGGTGCATACATAGAAACCCACACAAAGACTAGGGAGGACAATACAATTCTATGTAGATAAAGCCTTGGTAGAAGTTAAGCCATAAAGCCAGTGCAGTAAGAGGGCTAAATGATAGCTACAAGTGTACTTGGTGGTATGCTGGTAACTAGTACTGACACCAACTGAGCCTAAAACATTCCATTCTGCATTAAGCCCGGGTTCACACCTATGCGAATTAGAGGTGCGTTTCCGCACCTCTAATTCGCATAGCAGGAGAATGTGACTGGCTCCCTATGGAGCCAGTTCACATATCTCTGGGGCGGCTGCGGTGCGCACTGCACAAAAACACTGTGCGTCTTTGGCTGCGTTTCAGGGCCGAATTCAGGCATAGAATCGGCCCTGATTCGTCCCTGAAACGGTGAACAGGGACGCACAGCGCTCCTGTGCGATCCGCAGCCCGTTGTGGTGTGAACCCGGGCTCAATGTCTTTTTGCACTGGTTGCATTTTCAGTTCTGTTTTATATACTCCACATTCCTGAATGTAGCATGAGTCTTAGAGGTATAAAATATGGGGACAGTAGAAAGAACGGAAAGAAATCCTCATTTATCAGAGGAAAGTTCTAAGCAGTCATGTTAAAGTTACACAAGAAGAATACCACCCCCCTTCAGTCTGACAAGTTTCAACATGAGACATTCAAACATGTGGGAAAGAGTTGTGAAGAGTCTGGAGTTCCAATGTGTAAGAAATGAAAAGATCCATTTTCCGTGGGTCACTCCGGGTACAAATAGACACAGAATGAAAAATGCTGACACAGAAAAAGGATGATACAAGCTGCTGGGTCACCATAAGACAGTAAAGTTTTTAGAATCAAATTTAAACGCTTATTTAAAAGAAAATAATAATAATATGGCTTATGCAAGAATCTGATAAGTCACTTTTCAAATAATTTAAATATAATAGTTTGTATTTGGTCCCCCTATTCACCAGTATTTACTGTGTTTGAGGATGGCCCTGGGCATCTGAGGTCCTGAGTCTCAGGTAGTTGTCCTGATGCTGATAATACTCGCTGTATCCAGAGGGTGGTAAACAGTAACACACAGCAGAGCACTGGAGGAATGTAAACTAGGGGACTAAGGGTTTAATATTGTGTTATATATATCGATTTAGGAGAAGGATGGGAGCATGTGTTATCAAAATGTGTTCAATCAGCTAAAACAGCATTACAGGGGCTTTTCATTATATACAGTACACTATTTTGTCAAAAGTATTGGGACGCCTGCCTTTACACACACACATGAACTTTAATGGCATCCCAGTCTAATGCCCCGTACACACGGTCGGATTTTCCGACGGAAAATGTGTGATAGGACCTTGTTGTCGGAAATTCCGATCGTGTGTAGGCTCATCACACATTTTCCATCGGATTTTCCGACACACAAAGTTTGAGAGCAGGCTATAAAATTTTCCGACAACAAAATCCGTTGTCGGAAATTCCGATCGTGTGTACACAAATCCGACGGACAAAGTGCCACGCATGCTCAGAATAAATAAATAGATGAAAGCTATTGGCCACTGCCCCGTTTATAGTCCCGACGTACGTGTTTTACGTCACCGCGTTCAGAACGATCGGATTTTCCGACAACTTTGTGTGACCGTGTGTATGCAAGACTAGTTTGAGCCAACATCCGTCAGAAAAAATCCTAGGATTTTGTTGTCGGAATGTCCGATCATGGTCTTACTGTGTGTACGGGGCATTAGTCTGTAGGGTTCAATATTGAGTTGGCCCACTCTTTGCAGCTATAATAACTTCAACTCTTCTGGGAAGGCTGTCCACAAGGTTTAGGAGTGTGTCTATGGGAATCTTTGACCATTCTCCCAGAAGCGCATTTGTGAGGTCAGGCACTGATGTTGGATGAGAAGGCCTGGTTCGCAGTCTCCGCTCTAATTCATCCCAAAGGTGTTCTATCGGGTTGAGGTCAGGACTCCACGTCTTTATGGACCAGTGCACAAACAAGGTCCATAAAAACATGGATGAGCAAGTTTGGGGTGGAGGAACTTGACTGGTATGCACAGAGTCTTGACCTCAACCTGCTAGAACACCTTTAGGATGAATTAGAGCGGAGACTGCTTGTTCACATCAGTGCCTGACCTCACAAATTCTCTGACACACTCCTAAACCTTGTGAACAGCCTTCCCAGAAGAGTTGAAGCTATTATAGCTGCAAAGGGTAGGCCAACTCAGTATTGAACCCTATGGACTAAAACTGAGATGCCATTAATGTTCACGTGTGTGTAGTCAGGCGTCCCAATACTTTTGGTAATATAGTGTGTGTAATATATATAAATATATATATATATATATATATATATATATATATATATATATATATATATATACACACACACATACACACAGTATCTCACAAAAGTGAGTACACCCCTCACATTTTTGTAAATATTTTATTATATCTTTTCATGTGACAACACTGAAGAAATGACACTTTGCTACAATGTAAAGTAGTGAGTGTACAGCTTGTATAACAGTGTAAATTTGTTGTCCCCTCAAAATAACACAATAGAGGGGGGTGGCTGGGGAGAGGGGGGCGGCGCCTGTGTGCCCTTATGGACGCACCGCCACTGGGTGTACTAACTTTTGTTGCCAGTGGTTTAGACATTAATGGCTGCGTGTTGAATTATTTGGAGGGGACAGCAAATTATTAAGACACTGTTATACAAGCTGTACACTGACTTTACATTGTAGCAAAGTGTAATTTCTTCAGTGTTGCCACATGAAAAGATATAATAAAATAATTACAAAAATGTGAGGGGTGTACTCACTTTTGTGAGATACTGTATACATACATAGACACACACACACACACATACAGAGTATATATATAGAGAGAAAGAGAGAGAGAGAGAGTGTTTGAGGCTAGCATGTTCTGAGCAATCTGCGCAGGTCTGTACCTTGTGATCGCTGGAATGACCAATCCAAGCAATGACAAGGTACAGAGCTGCTTGAATTGGCTCTGTACATTGGATCTTTGATCTAAGTCATTCACTGTCCAATGACAGATCAGATTACAGTCACTCACAGGCGCATTTGGTGCCCTTGAGTGTGTTTTCTGAGGTGACTTTTATAAACAACACTCCACAAATACGCATCGACCATACTTAAACGTAATACGGTAATGGTTAAGGACACCTTTTCTATTTAATAAGCCACATAGATTGTAGACAGTAAGTTATGCAGATCCACAAATCAAACCCTGTAAGACAGGCATGTAAGGAACATTCTACATACCCTCAACCATTGTTCAGCCTGTTCTTCACTTTGGACGGCAAGAACCAAGGCATCTGTCCCAAGATGGGTGATCTTTAGCTCATGCTTCTTCTTTTTACTGTCCTTTGGCACATAAGACACCGAGCAGCCATTCAACGACAGCTCCATCTGAGGTTGCTGGTCCTTGGAAGACTTGTAGCACTGGGAAAAATGATGTTACAGCTATCAATAAAGAAGACCATCGGCAAAACCGATCAAGAACCAGTATTGCTAATGTTAAGAGTGCTGGATAACTAAAGAGAACTGTCTGACACACACGCACACACACACACAGTATTCACTCTGTGTGGAGGCAGTTGTCTCTCTGGAGAGGTCTGACATGCCCCATGTTTAATCAGAACTAGAGCTCTCTAATCAGCAGGCAGCAAATGCAAACATATTTCTCTGCAGTAGGCTGGCAGGGGACAGGCTTTTCTACAAAGGGCTGTGACTACTTTCCAAGAGAAAATGCACAGTATTGTGTGCAAGACATATTGGTGTGTGGTGCTATTAAATCTAAATGGCACCTCAGTGCACCTTGCCAATGGACATGTGTTGCAGCAACAATGCATGTTAATGAGCATGCACTACTGCAGCGCAATAGCATGAATGGGAGGGCCTAAGATTTTTGTCTCAACTGTTGCTTTGATTCACCAGGAATTTAGTTGATTTAAACAGAAAATTCAAATAGGCTTTAAAAATTAAAGTATAACGTTTAGAGTATATTAAAGTGAAAGTAATTTAATATAACATTTTATGTGATTATTATAGCAGTAAAGCTAATTTACCATTAATTTGGTGTCTTTAATAACACACAGCAGCTTGGTCCACTGCCCAAATCTCTTCTTCCTCAGGAGAAATGCACAGATCTTCGCATCTTTCACCAAGTCCATTGACGCTTCCTCTGATGGCCACTGAAGTCTCTTTTTCTTCCCCTTTCCGTCTTCCTCCTCCTCATCATAAGATTCATATGAACTGCTCATAGCATCCGAGTCATAGTCTTTAATAAGATAAAAAAAAAATGAATTTGAAATAAAAAAAAAAATGAATGCTGCAAAATTTTTTTTGGCTGGAGTTTTACTTGAACAATTAACCCTTTTACCTTCTACTTTTGGGAGAGCCGTGATTTTGCTGTACAGTACCCGGCACTAAAAAAGTTTGCAAATGTGTGCACCCCATCTATGAAAACATAAGCTCCGTTTATTAATGTAATAATTTGTCAAGTGAGATTCATTTTCAGCTCCCATTGGTTGCCATTGTTGAAATCAAGCCTCCACATTTTTGACACGCGGAGGAGGGAAAGTCGCTACACAAAAGGTCTTTTTTTTGTTTCTTTAAGTACTTTTACATGTGTATTTACCCTCTCTGTAAACCATATAGGTTTGTTTTCTGCCCCATGGAGCAGTTGGCATTTGGGCAGGGTCACATTCAGCATTGTTAGGAATATAAGGACTCCAAGAACTGCAGGAATTTATCTGGAGACAACGTGAACAATCACCAGGCACCAATACTGTCATGTGTAGCTGGGGACTAAGGCTAGCCATACATTATACAATTTTCTTGTATAATTTTCCTTTAGATGCCCAAACTCGAAAACACTGCTAAACTGACCTAAACTGTTTTGAAAAGCTGCAGCTTAGGGGAGTTTAAAACGCTGATTTTCTCCTTTCAGGATAAACAGCATTTACAAGAAGCCAGTGTGTATGAAGCCTTATCCTTGTGTAAACTCCAAACCAAACGACTTGGAGCATACGCGGGACCTTTTCTTTTCATTACATTGACCAAAAAAGAGGGCAGAGGAGTGAAGATAAGCTGCAAAAAAGAATGTAGCCGTTAAAGCAATGCTAGAATAAAAACCTGAAAAAAGGGGTCCTTCTAACTCTTAGCCAGGATTCCATAGAAACCTGAAGGGTTCCTTCAGAGGTTTCTTGAGGTTCCTTTAACCTCCCATTTCATTGTGCCTGCATAGTTTCGGAACCAGCTGCATTAGACCAATGCTCTTTTCACCTGCCTTTCCAAGCCTCCAAGGTAGGGGGCATTTTTCCCACTAATCTCCAATGAATTGGCTTTAGCAGGGGTCCCCTAGGACCTAAAAACAATTTTAAGGGTTCTTCTGAAGGTTGAGAAAGAATGTTCCTGAAGACAACACTTCATATTTGTTCTGCTGATCTTCAACCTTGGGGAGCTAAGCTTTTGAAGAATCTTCACAAATTGTTGGATGCCTGGCCCCCCCGCTCGGCCTGCAAACACTTATGTCCCTAATGTGTTGTGTAGTGATGTAGGGCTAATGGAAACAACTCAGAGGGGGACCAGGCATCTGACTCACCAGAAGTTCTGGATGTTAAGGATTGAACAGTTCAGTATTAAGGCCCATACATTAAACATTTTTTTTTCGTTTACTCAGCAGGTTGAATGAAAAAAAGAATGTGCCAATTCTTCCATCCACGCATTCGAGGTGAATGGGGGAATCACTTCTGCTGACCTCTTGCGTTCTCAGGGCGGGCCTTTGCCACCGTCCACCGTCAGAACACAATGATCATTGTCAGGTATATGGTTGTTCATGAAAAACCCAACAGGGTGATCATACAGAGGTCGATCAATAGATTGACTTTTGTACAACCAGGATGCCCATACATGCATTGAAATTCGGCTGGTTCCTGTTGAACTGGCCACATTTTTGATCCATGTTTGGCCAGCATGTCTTTTCTTTACAAGGGGATCTTATTTTCAAGTTTTTATCATAGGGACAGAGTCGCTTTAGGTGAACATTTTGCATAGCCCTGCACAGGTTCACTTTAAACCTATCCTTTACTTTCCTTCGGCTTCATCTTTTACACAAACAAGGCCTAAAGCCTGGGCCAAGCCCTCAGCTGAAAGTCTTGGCTTCTTGGTCAAATAAATCATCTTTATGTTGATCTAACAAGCAATATCACAAGATGGAAGACATCCAGCTCAGTCCTATAACAAGCAATACAGATTAAACGCTCCATCCATGCTGGTACCAAACTGTGAATAATGTTCTAGGCCTGTGGAGAGAAAGCACTCATATATTTCTCTGTTTGCTTTCTAGAAGAATGACCCAATCCTTTGGCTCACGCCAAAAATTAAACTGAAAAATCTAATCGTGTTCTGGTTCCTTCCCCTTCCCGTGCTATAGATTTTCTCTTTCTTTCGGGGACAATTTGTTTTACAGCAACATCAACAAAACGACAAAAAAAAAAATCATCTTTTTTTTATCAGTATGGTATTTTGGAGGCGAAAAGGCCATGCTTCACTGTGGTAGAACAAGCTGCGCAATCTTTTTTGCTAAGCCCCGAGAGAATTAGAAGGAGAGACGCCAAAAACATCACAGGGAGGAGGAGAGAATAGCCACTCCAGTCCTGGATTGCATTAACGCTGTCAAGAACTGAGGTCAAAGGGGCTCTGTAGCTGCCAGCATTAACCTACTTTCTCTCCTTCTCCAATGTTCCTTCTAAAATACTGCCTCCAAAGATGAACATTAAAGGAATACTCTAAACAAAAACATACAACGTATAAACTGATTCAGCCAACTTAAGTGGCTCCAATATTCATCTCAGAGGCCATTCATGCCACAGTGCACTGCAATGCGTTAACTTTTTTAAAGTTCTCAGTAGTACTGGTATTGCTATTGCAATGCTATACAGTAGATTGAAACATATTCTCCCCCCCCCCCAAAAAAAAGAAACATGTCCTACCTTTTTTCAGGGCATACCACGCAGTGCTCTGAACTGAACTGAAATAATAGGACTTAAGGCAAGTTGCCTTGTTCTTCCATTCATATTGCCTGCATTGTCTTAATGCTTTCCTTGCATTAAGGTCAAAAATGTTTAGGTGTCAGCATCGCCCCCTCAGCCCCCCTATACTTACCTGAGACCCCTTTCGATCCAGCACCGTGCAAGTCTGCAGATTGTTTCTTCCCTCACTTCCAGGTCTCGCTGGCTTTGCTGGGGTACGGGGAGCCATGGGCTCCCAGTGCTGTCAATCAAAGCCAGTGACAAGGGGTGCAGGGGGGGGGGGGCACGAGTCCCACTGTCTGTGTCAATGGACGCAGCAGAGGGCTCGCACAAGTGCCCCCATGGGAAGCGGCTTCCCATGTGAGCACTGGACAGAGAGGAGGGGACAGAAGCGTCGTTGGGGGACCCGAAAAGAGGAGGTACCTGCCCGCTCTGTGCGAATCCATTGCACAGAGTAGGTAAGTATAGACATGTTTGTTATTTTTTTTAAATCTACCTTTACAAACCCTTTAAGCTGGCAGGAATGACTAAATGAATGAAATTACTCTCTAAGTTAATTCTCATTAGAATTGTGCAGCATAGGTCTTTTTCAGAAGTAGGCCGCACCGTAAGATGCAAACACTTTAATTAATATACAGGATTTATATAGCGCCAACCAGGAACCCTGGTTGGCGCACTACAACCAACCAGGGTTCCCCAGAGGTTGCTAGAAGTTCCTTGAGCCATGAGCAATTTATGCTCCTCAGATAAGTTCCCGCTGACACTGCTGATCTTTTTAGTGATCTGTAAGGAGGTAATTCTTCCCACTGACCACAAGTGTAAGGAGCATTCTTCTCACTGACCAACACACTAACGTATCACGACTTGTAGATATAGCCATTTTTAGCAGGGGTTCCCTGAGATGGGAAATTTATTTCAAGGGTTCCTCTGTGTTGAAAGGGTTGACAAAGGCTGTCCTAGACATAAAAGGAATTGCATCTCTTGTGAGGACCCCCAATTTTGAACAGCAGAATTATTGAACTGAAGGTGAGGACACAACAAATGAAAGTATGAAAAGCACAGTGAAATAAAAGCAACATATACTGTATGTTTGAAGTAGACACTATATAAGCCAATCAGGGTTCATCTTATAATGGCCTGACTGCACTAAACTGCTGAAATTGGTATGTTGGAGGTTAATGCAGCAGATTGTTCTTCACACCAAGTTATTGTCTATTTTAGTTTGATCCCACTTTAACTGGAACGGACAACTCACTGGAGGTGATGTACTCTGGAGCTTTTCCAGGGCCGAGGGGTACAGCTTCTTCATAATACCCTTCTGGAAGTGATGATGTTGGTAATGGCGGAGGCCCGTTGTCTGGAGGCTAAAAAAAAAAAATAGTAATAGTTGTTAACAATGTAAGTCAGATTAAAAAAAAAGTCCATCTAGTTCAACCAATGAAGAAAAAAAAAATATACAATCCCATATACACAATCCTATACCCACAGTTGACCAACAAAGCATGCTCCAATTTGCCCCAGCTGGGAAAAATTTCCTTTCTGATCCCCAAATATATTCCCCTGGATATTCCCTGAATCAACTTTACCTATAAATGTTAGTACCCAACATTACACAATATCTACAGTATAATAATTAGCCCCATAGAAGAGCATAGAAATCTGTAGGTCTGTGGGTCCATGACAGAGCCCCGAAATCTGGGCATACTCATTTGACCAATCTTGACTTTGATCTGACTATAGCCTCACTCCTTGATGATTTTATCAGCCATTGGAAAGACATGCTGATGTGCTATCATTGCATTGCGCCATTGGGTATATGTCTGTCTTTACTGGCCAGTAGTCCTTAGGGGAAGAGATGTGTATTAAGGAGCTCTGAGTTGCAGTAAAGTCAAAGCGGAGCTCCACCCAAAAGGGTAAGCTGTGCTTGTTTGCCCCCCCCCCCCCCCCCCCCCCCGATGCCAGATTTGGCACTTTTAGGGGGGTTTGAAAGGTAACCGCTCCCACTTCCGGCTGATCTTGCCACGAAGAACTCACCTGGCAGTTAGGCCCAACTCCTCCTTCACCCGCCGCTGGGCCATTCACAAAGCGCATGCACGGTAGGGTGAAGACACTGCTGGATCCCTGGACAGGTAAGTGTCCTAATACAGTATTTGTAGCTGCTAACTTTACATTGTTTCTGAAGGTGCCTGGAGCTCTGCTTTAAGGCTTTCTAACTAAGCAGAGATATCTGAGGATCCCAGGAACTAAGATGACTGACATTAAAATTTGAATCATGATCGTAAGTTGTTGCATTTCTACTCTTTGATGACAATGCAGGAGAAGATCGATTTCTTCTGCTGCTGGTCAGAAACACTTACAGGTCTCCTTCCCACCCCACCCTGTGACTGGACAGAGAGAAAGAAGCAGCAAACTGATGATCTAACCTCTGTCATATTGCTCTCTTCTCATTTTCCTTGCACTGCAGCACAACTGACTGGCACCTTGTGCTGCTTCTCCTTCTCACAGTCTGAGCTCTGCTGTGCAATGCACTAGAAGAGGCTGATACAAAGTCAAATGCAAGTACTTACACTGCTTGCAGATGATCCTTTCACTTGACTGCAGCAGGGTGGAATCCACATTCATAAAACTATGTTGCTGTGTAGACCTCCAACATACAAGTCTGTCCCTGTTCAAATTCATATTTGACCACTGAACCAGATATACAAGGGATGTACCAAAAGTAATGCAAACTGGGCAAAACTTTTTATTCACTTACACACAGTGCCTTGAAAAAGTATTCACACCCCTTGAAATTTTCCACATTTTGACCCCTTTCACACTGAGGCGCTTTTCAGGCGTCTTATGCCGTGTACACACGACCGGACTTTTGGTCGGACTGAACTCTGAAGAACTTTTCGACGGAGTTCCAACGAAACGGACTTGCCTAGACATGATCACACCAAAGTCCTTGCGTCCTTTTTTGTCCATCGGACTAGCATACAGACGAACGGATTTTTCAATCGGACTCGAGTCCGTCGGAAAGATTTGAAACATGTTCTATTTGTAAAGTCTGACAGATTTTTCAAAAGAAAAGGTCCAATGAAGCCCACACACGATCGAATTGTCCAACAGATTCATTCCGTCGGACCAGTTCGGTCGAAATGTCCGGTCGTGTGTACACGGCATTAGACTGCATTCACACCTGAGCATTTTCAGCTCGTAAGACACTCGTAAAATGCCCCAAAAAACGCCCAACAAGCAAAATCTCATTTATTAAAATGGCCCCTGTTCACATCTGAGCGTTTTGTAGCCTGAAGCATTTTTCTGCTTTTTACAATGGTGATCTTTTGACCTGTGCAAAACCGCTGCAAAAAATGTGGTAAAAACGTGCAACTTTCTGCCTGAAAACAAAATGCTCAAGTGTGAATGCAGCCTTAGCGCTAAAAATAGCGTCTGAAAGGCGCCTCTCATGCCTCCCCAGTGTGAAAGCCCAAATGCTTTCACACTGGGGTGGTACGCTTGCAGGACGGGAAAAAAAGTCCTGCAAGCAGCATCTTTGAGGCGGTGTGGGAGCTCCTCCACCACTCCTGCCTATTGAAATGAAAAGGCAGCGCTGCAAAGCAGTTTGGCAGCGCTGCAAAATGGGCGTTATTAACCCTTTCCTCGGCCGCTAGCCGGGGTTAAAGGTGCCCTGCTAGCGGCCGAAAAGCGCAGCTAAAACAGCTGTAAAGCCCTGCTAAAACTTGCGGCACTTTACCACTAACGCCTGCACCACCCCAGTGTGAAAGGGGTCTTTGTCATGTTACAACCAAAAACATAAATGTATTTTATTGGGATTTGATGTGATAGACCAACACAAAGTGGGGCATAATTGTGAAGTGGAAGGAAAATGATAAATGGTTTTCAAATTTGTTTACAAATAAATATGTGAAAAGTGTGGCGTGCATTTGTATTCAGCCACCTGAGTCAATACTTTGTAGAACCGTATTTCTCTGCAATTACAGCTACAAGTCTTTTTGGGGATGTCTCTGCCATCTTTGCACATCTAGAGAGTGACATTTTTGCCCATTATTCTTTGCAAAATAGCTCAAGCTCTGTCAGATTGTATGGAGAGTGTCTGTGAACACCAATTTTCAAGTCTTGCCACAGATTCTCAACTGGATTAAGGTCTGGACTTTGACTGGGCCATTCTAAACACATGAATATGCTTTGATCTAAACCATTCCATTGTAGCTCTAGCTGTATGTTTAGGGTTGTTGTCCTGCTGGAAGGTGAACCTCCGCCCCAGTCTCAAGTCTTTTGCAGACTCTAACAGGTTTTCTTCTAAGATTGCCCTGTATTTGGCTCCATCCATCTTCCTATCAACTCTGACCAGCTTCCCTGTCCCTACTGAAGAAAAGCATCCCCACAACATTATGCTGCCACCACCATGTTTCACAGTGGGGATGGTGTATTCAGGGTAATGTGCAATGTTAGTTTTTTGCCACACATGGCGTTTTGCTTTTATGCCAAAAGGTTCAATTTTAGTCTTATCTGACCAGAGTACCTTCTTCCACATGTTTTCTGTGTCCCCCACATAGCTTTTCTTAAACTGCAAACGGGACTTCTTATGGCTTTCTTTCAACAATGACTTTCTTCTTACCACTCTTCTGTAAAGGTCAGATTTGTGGAGTGCAGGACTAATAGTTGTCCTGTGGACAGATTCTCCCACCTGAGCTGTGGATCTCTGCAGCTCCTCCAGAGTCACCATGGACCTCTTGATTGCTTCTCTGATTAATGCTCTCCTTGCCTGGCCTGTCAGTTTAGGTGGACGGCCATGTCTTGGTAGGTTTGCAGTTGTGCCATACTCTTTCCATTTTCGGATGATGGATTGAACAGTGCTCTGTGAGATGTTTAAAGCTTGGGATATTTTTTTATAACCTAACCTGCTTTAAACTTCTCCACAACTTTATCCCTGACCTGTCTGGTGTGTTTCTTGGCCTTCATAATGCTGTTTGTTCACTAAGGTTCTCTAACACAGTGATCATCAAACCTGTCCTCAGGACCCACTAACAGGCCAGGTTTGCAAGATAACTGAAATACATCACAGGTGATATCATTTGCTGTTCAGTGATTGCAGTATTCTAGTCTGCATCTCCCCAAGGTAATACTAAAACCTGGCCTGTTAGTGAGCCCTGAGGACAGGGTTGATGACCACTGTTCTAACAGACCTCTGAGGGCTTCACAGAACAGCTGTATTCATACTGAGATTAAATTACACACAGGTGGACTCTATTTGCCAACAAGTGGAAAATTTCAATGGGTATGAATACTTTTTCAAGGCACTGTAGGTTGCTCATATTTCATGTTGGTAGCATAACTCTTAAGCCTGGCACACATGTACTGAAATTCAGCCGGTTCAGCAGGAACCAGACAAATTTCGATTGTGTGTACCACTGTCTGTTCATAAATCATGCTGTAAAACCAACATTTGATCAGCGCTTACAGCCAATGGCTGCAAGTGCTAATCTGTGTATAATGATAGGAAGGGGCCAGAATAAAATAGAGCAACTGGAGAGATCCCTACATCAACATGGCTTGTGCTGATGGGAGGATCTGTCAGGTTTTTTTTTTCAATCCGCTAGTAGAACGAAAAAAACTCTGCGTGTATACCCTGCTTTACTCTTCTTATCGGAGATAAATAATGGATTCCAAGCAGAAGCAACATACCATCATTGAGTTCTTGATGAAGGAGGGGTGCAGGCAGTCTGACATCCACAGAAGGCTACGGAATGTTTACGGAGGTGGCACCATTGAAAAAAGCAATTACTTGTCATTGGTGACTCTTGTCAGTGGAGTTATCTCCAGAAACATTCTGTAGCCTTCTGTGGATGTTGGACAGCCTTCACCCCTACTTCATCAAAAGCTCGGTCATAGCACGTTGCTTCTGCTTGGAATCCATTAATTACCTGCAAAGAAAAAGAGGGAGGAAGAAGAATAGTTAGGCAGGGTTCACATATATGCAAATTGGATGCGTTTTACACCGCATTCAATTCGCATGACATGTAGATGTGTCTGGCTCTTAATAGAGCCGGTTCACACATGTCCAGGGCGGCCACGGTGCAGTTTGAAAAAAGGTTCTGTGCTTTATGGGTCCGGTTCAGGTGCAAATTGAGGCAAAAATTTGCACCTGAACCGGTGAACAGGAACGCACTGGACCGTGGACTGCAAACCACATCCGAACATATGTGAACCCAGCCTTACTCTACCAACATACGAAGTTTAAAAAACCTACAGTATGTAAGTTAATTAAAAAAAAAAAAAAAAAAAAAGGTTATGCCCACTTTTGCATTACTTTTGGTACAGCCCTCGTATCTAGATTCGATCAATGTGGCAGGCCATCATGAACCTTGGATTGGTTCACTCATCTCTACACAGTTGATAATCCCCCCAATTCTCCTTACAATTCACACTGATGCGATGCATCACTTTGCATGTGATTCATACAGGAATCGCACCGCATTCCTGTGCAAATCGCATGGGATTCTATGAGGTGCAATTAGAACCCATCTTGTATAGCGCAAATTGCACACCATCCGCATAAAAAGGGTACAGGCACTTTTTTTTTTTGCTGCACTAGAATTGGATCGCATGGGTGTTCATACCCATGCAATCTGATTTAAGCAAACTGCATTTAGGGTGTCATTAACGTTTGACACCCGGAGCAGATCACATGAGCACGGTGCGATTGCTTTGCGGGAAATGCTGCGATTCCTGTGCGCTTCCCGCATCTCATCCGTGTGAACCAAGCTAGAGCCTAGGTTCACATTGGAGCGGGTTAGAAATCAGCTGAATTTGCACGATTTCAACCCGGCAATGCAGTCCGACTTCAGGGGCGATTTGATAGACATCTGAGCGGGTTCCCTTTACAGATGTCTATACAAATCGCCCCCAAAGTCCTCAAAAGTAGTACTATAAGTACTTTTGGGAAAGTCGTGGACGGTGCTGTTGCCGGCAATAGCCGCCGATTTGGCATGCAATTTTACATGTCAAATCGCATGCCAAATCGCTTCAATGTGAACGTGGGCTAAAAGAGGACATCAGGCTTCAAGCTGACCCTTCCAGGTGCTCTTTCAATATTTCTAGGGAACGATGTTTCATAAGATAATACAACACACATTTTATAGATCAATCTGAAGCCAGAACCAGAAACACCATATCATGAAGGATTTGTAAAGCAATATTTTAAGTCAATCCCTCCTTGTTTTCTCCTAGGTGGAAGGAAAACAGAAAGCAAGGAAAGAGGGAAATGAAACACAAATGGCTCATGTCTGAGTCAGATACCTTTACAGTAATGGTAACTATCGGGCTGGGCTGAGCCGCTGTCTATGGCCAATGTCAACACAGATGGAATCAATTTACGATTGTACTAGCTGTTCTTTCATGCTGTCTAACAATGTTTCATTGCATGGGAGCTTGTCATGGAAAAGTCCATGTTTCCAGCAACGCTCTGTTTTTGTTCAAATAAAGTTGGACTAAGCAAAAGGAAAAGACCCAGAGGTGGGAAACCCCGAGCAATTCAGCAGTAATGCTAATTAAATACTTTAAACAAGAACACTAATAGGATGATTATATAGTATTTCTAAAACAATTAGTAGGATCACTAAATAAACCTAATGTTACCATTATCACGTGTAGTCCAGGATGTGACACCATAATGGACTCGGTGTCAGTGCCCAATTCCATCATCACTATAGCACCAAGAATACCAGCAGATCCAGAGCAGAAAAATGGAGGCTCCTATCTGCATTTTACTGGTGGAAGTTGTATCCGCTGGTTCAATATACTCAGATATGATATGCTGAGGAGTAGTAACCACCACATAGAAGTCCTAACCTAAATTCTTCCACATGTGCTTGACTGCTAGAAGCACAGCAATGTTTTAATAGGATATGACGTCATATGACATCCTTCAGAACAAGCCAATCATGCATGCCCCTGGGGGTGCGCGGCGATCGGTGGTGCGGTGTATTGCTCGGGCACACCGCATCTCTGATCATGGTAAAGAGCCTATGACATAGGCACTTTACCATGTGATCAGCTGTGTCCAATCCCAGCTGATCACAGTGTAACTAGAAAGTGCTGATTATCGGCATTCCTCTATTCACCTAGGGGGTGCGCAGCGCAGTGATCGGTGGTGCGGTGTATTGCTCGGGCACACCGCACCTCTGATCATGGTAAAGAGCCTATGACATAGGCACTTTACCATGTGATCAGCTGTGTCCAATCCCAGCTGATCACAGTGTAACTAGAAAGTGCTGGTTATCGGCATTCCTCTATTCACCTAGGGGGTGCGCATCGCAGCGATCGGTGGTGCGGTGTATTGCTCGGACACACCGCATCTCTGATCATGGTAAAGAGCCTATGATGTAGGCTCTTTACCATGTGATCAGCTGTGTCCAATCCCAGCTGATCACAGTGTAACTAGAAAGTGCTGGTTATCGACATTCCTCTATTCACGCAAACAGCGCATGAGTAGAGGAGAGCCAAAAAGCAGCTTTCCTGACAGGGGGGGGGCTGCACTGATAATCAGTGCAATGATTTTCAGTGCAGCCCCATCAGCAACACCTGCCAGTGCCCACCACTGGTGCCTTTCTGTGCCCATTAGTGATGCCTGTCAGTGCCATCTATCAGTGCAGCCCATCATTGCCGCCCATCAGTGCACATCATTGCACCCTATCAGTGCAAATTAGTGCTGCATATTAGTGCCGCCTCATCAGTGCACATATGTTTAGCAACAAATTAAAAAAACTCAGTGGTGATTTAATACCAGCAAAAGAAAGCTCTATCTGTCAAAAATTTTGTTTGGGTACGGCATTGCATGACTGCACAATTGTCTTTCAAAATGTGACAGTGCTGAAAGCTGAAAATTGGTCTGGGCAGGAGGAGGGTGAAAGTGCCCGGTACTGAAGTGGTTAAAAAGCAATTGCAGGCAACAAGTGAAAACACTGCTACAACAAGCTACTAATTCTGCCCAGTAAAGATGGCAACTGTGCAGAAGGCATAATGTTTATCTATTTATCTTTATCAGAATTCTCTGTCATCCCCCACAAAATAAAAATATTACCCCATACGGTAAAACAGGAGGACAGTAGGAGTGTACTTCCCTCAAGTATCTACTGTGCCACTTTCTCTTTCTGCTTACTGCACCACCTACCTATCAAACATTCAAGGTAGATCACTCTCTGATTGGTAGTTAAAGGAAACCTCTCAATACCGACATATTTTACTGTGTGTTAAAGGCAGCAAGCAGAGTGTTGTTCCAGCATCACCAGCAGGTGTGTTCCAGGATCACCAGATTACAGTGTAAAGGAATAGTAAAGTACAACAATGCCTGGATAAAAAAAAAAAAAAAACTATTCCTCAGGTAGGCAGTGCTTCTTGTATGTACAGTATCTGCAGGTATAATTTGCAATTACTCCCCAAAAACATCTGTAACTGTACAGTTTCCCTTTAAAATCCTCCCACTCGTACATTTAAGTCCAATACCCTGTACACATGATAGGATTTTCCGACAACAAATGTTGGATGTGAGCTTGTCAGAAAGTCTGACCGTGTGTATCCTTCATAGAACATTTGTTGTCGGAATTTCCACCAACAAATGTTTGAAAGCAGGTTCTCAAATTTTCCAACAACAAAACTTGTTGTCGGAAATTCCGAGTGTGTGTACATAAGTCCAACGCACAAAAGTCCACGCCTGCTCGGAATCAAGCAGAACAGCCGCACTGGCTATTGAACTTCATTTTTCTCGGCTCGTCGTACGTGTTGTACATCACCGCGTTCTTGAAGTTCGGAATTTCCGACAACATTTGTATGACCGTTTGTATGCAAGACAAGTTTGAGCCAACATCCTTCGGAAAAAAATCTGTTGGAAAATCCTATCGTGTGTACAGGGCATTACACTTACTTTTCCACGCTTCTGAGATCTTCCCTGTGTGGGCCACTGGGAGCCACAATGCCCTCATTTCAGAGGCCTACCGGCTGTGTTCCACCTGGACCACAATCTACTGAGACGATTAATGGGAAACTTTTCCATAGGAAAAAATGGAGCTTTGGGGGTTGGGTATGGTTAACTTTCAAGGGATAAGGATACTAAATGTACCACTATTCTTTAGCAGCTGTAAAGCTGGAAAAAAAATAAAAAAAATTTGCACCTGCTTTGGTACTTTCCAAAAATAATATGTTTCAAGGTTTCCCTCTAATAAATGAAAGGTCAAGTAAAATCCCATTTTCGTCATTAGCAACCACAGTACCAGGTTTTTTCTATCTGTCATCCAGAAATGAAAGCCCATTTGGCTGGCTGATGTTTGCTGTCAGCAGCCTTGTGTGAATCCCTGGATCACACCTTCCATTTTTCTGGCTGTCATTAACACACGAGAATCTCAGGCCGCACAGACATGGATGCGGCATGAAGATTTGCTTCAGTTCTGTAAAGAACATACCCGTGGGAATTTTCGTCATGGGAAAAGGCAGTAGCAGGTTACTAAAAAAACACTGAGGATAGCAGAAACAAATTAAAGGAAGTTGCCTGAAAAGTGTTACAATGACAGGGATCCATACCGGTTTAGATGTTTGCAGGTCATCGATCCATTTCTTTGGTGGTTCCACCATCGATAAGCAAGCAAGATGTACAGTATATTTATTAGTGCACTAGCCTTGCAGCACTAAGGTTCTGTTCTAAATTGCCACTGCTGATAAGATTGTAGGGAATTTGCTATATCTTTCGTTTTTGTGTGTACTTTATCCAGCTATTCAGGTTTCCTCCCATAATTCACAAAACATACTGATCTGACTGAGGTGACTTCCATCCAAAACTGACCTCACAGGGTGCAGGTCTCCACGATGGAATTCAGCCACCCATAGATGTATTGAGTCCCAGCAGGTTAAACAGGGACTGGCAGAGACTCGATCCATCTACTATATGAGCAGCAGGATTATACCCAAGTTGATCAATTGATTGACTTGGATACAACCAGCCTGTCGGATTCTTTACACGTGATTACTGTCGGTGGCCATAGACGCTAGCAGTAATCAATACGCTCTGCTGGCCTGAAAGGTTCAACATCCCCCTCCCTTCAAGCAGAATACAATGGCACTGCAGGAGGGGTTCCCCAACAATGACTGTGTTGATAGGAGAAATCAAGTGATTTTCTTTCCTTCCACCCATGTCAGATTGGCATTCATCAACCATACATTACTGCAAACCAGAATATTCCCCTCCACAATCTAAATTATTACCTTGGTCTATTATGCCCTGTATTGTTACCATAATGCTAACTTTCCCAGTATATGCACCTCACTACCAGCCAGTAACCAGCAGCATTTGTAGAACCCTACTGAGTAGTACCAAGATCCTATTGAGTAGTACCAAGATCCCACTGAGTAGTACCAAGATCCCACTGAGTAGTACCAAGATCCCACTGAGTAGTACCAAGATCCCACTGAGTAGTACCAAGATCCCACTGAGTAGTACCAAGATCCCACTGAGTAGTACCAAGATCCCACTGAGTAGTACCAAGATCCTATTGAGTAGTACCAAGATCCTATTGAGTAGTACCAAGATCCTATTGAGTAGTACCAAGCTCCTATTGAGTATTACCAGGATCCTATTGAGTAGTACCAGGATCCTACTGAGGAGTACCAAGATCCCACTGAGTAGTACCAAGATTCTATTGAGGAGTACCAGGATCCTACTGAGGAGTACCAGGATCCTACTGAGTAGTACCAAGATCCCACTGAGTAGTACCAAGATTCTATTGAGGAGTACCAGGATCCTACTGAGGAGTACCAGGATCCTACTGAGGAGTACCAGGATCCTACTGAGGAGTACCAGGATCCTACTGAGTAGTACCAGGATCCTATTGAGTAGTACCAGGATCCTACTGAGTAGTACCAAGATCCTATTGAGTAGTACCAGGATCCTATTGAGTAGTACCAGGATCCTACTGAGTAGTATCAAGATCCAGTTACTGCATCTCTGGACAGTTAATCCATCTTTGATTCACCAGGCCTATGTATAGACTTACTATTCATCCCTCTTTTTTAGTTCCAGATGAAGGTTTATCAGCTTCCCCTCAACCCTGGACACAAGTTTCTCCATCTCCCTTATTCATGCTGGTTATAGGCTTTATAAACCTAATTTACCCTTAAAGTGGTAATAAGCCCAAAAGAAAACATTTATTATATTGCAGCTTACCATTTCTTAGATGTGATGGCTGCATTCATTTTCTTTTTTAGGCTTCCTTTCTTTTAGTTTTACCTGGTGATCCAGGCCGTAAGTCTGTTTTTCAAAAGAACAAGCTCTCCAGCAGAATGTATCAGGTGATACAAACCATTTAACACTGGCAGGGTTGCTTACAATGATCAGCTTTTATTTATTAATGTAAAACCTTTACCCCCCCCCCAAAAAAAGCTTGGTCTATCTTGGCCTGATTGCTGTAACTGCTTATAAAGTATTATCTGGAGTCTGGCTTCGATTTGTAAATGTATTTAAATCTGCCAATACACACCCCTCCCCCCAGAAAGACAATGCTGCTGTCCAAAGGTGCCCCCCGTGCTCATTCATCCAGAGTGGGGGCTCTCTAATACAGGAGGTGTGTTACTGTCCAGATCACCAGGTGAAAACAGAGGGGAAAAAAGTGCTAATCACAAGCAGTGAGACATTTTCCCGATGCACGGCTACAGAGATCAGGAAATGTCTCGCTGCCTGTGATTAGCGCAGTGCAGTGCCGACTTCCTGACGGGCTCTGCACGTGGGCTGGGTTGCAGAACTATAAATCCCATGAGGCATAGCAAGACTCTGACAGCCACAAGCATGACACCTAGAGGTAGAGCATGATGGGACTTGTAGGTTTACAACAGCTGGAGGTCCGCTAATTGCATAGCTCTCTCTAATGCCCCGTACACACGGTCGGATTTTCCGACAGAAAATGTTCGTGGGGAGCTTGTTGTCAGAAATTCCGACCGTGTGTATCGGACATTTTCCATTGGAATTTCCGTCACACAAAATTTGAGATCTGGATCTCAAATTTTCCGACAACAAAATCCGTTGTCGTAAATTCCGAGCGTGTGTACACAATTCCAATTCCAATTCTTGCTCATCCAGGGGCTTATTAAGGTCACCATTCTTGAACTTCATTTTGACTTTCTAACCTGCTTGTTTGTTGGTAGTCAGTGACTCAAAGTGGTTGATTAACTAAAATTGGAGAGTGCAAAATCTGGTGCAGCTGTGCGTGGTGGCCAATCAGCTTCTAACTTACGCTTTGTTTAATTAAGTTTGGACAAAAAAAAACCTGGAGGCAGATTTGGTAAACACCGGTTTTAGTAAATCAACACAAAGCAGCCAGAATTTGTTTTTTAGAAGAAGGTCAACCGCGGCAGTTCCATACTGGACTTCTTATGAACTTCTTATGAACTATTTTTACAGTAACTATCCACATACACAGGGTCTGTTTACCCGTTGGCACCTTCGATCCTTGGATCCAAAGGATTTTGGGTCAACTGTATTTCAGATTACAACCCCAATTCCCAAAAAGCTGGGATCCTGTGTAAAATCTACATAAAAACAGGATGCAATGATTTGCAAATCTCATAAACCCATATTTTATTCACATTAGAAAACATATCAAATGTTTAAACTGAGAAAATGTACCAATTTTAAAGAACAAAAGGTCATTTAGAAATCGATGGCAGCAACAAGTCTCAAAGAAGTTGGGACAGGGCAACAAAAAGCTGTCAAAATAAGTGGTACTAACAAGGAGCTGGGGAAACATTTTGCAACGAATTAGGTTAATTGGCAACAGGTCAGTAATATGATTGGGTATAAAAAGAGCACCTTAGAGAGTCCGAGTGTCTCAAAAGTAAATGGACAGAGCTTCACCAATCTGTGAAAAGCTGCATCTAAAAACTGTCAAACAATTTCAGAATAATGCTCCTCAATGTAAAATTGCAAATACTTTAACCACTTGCCGCCCGCCCTATAGCAATATGACGGCGGCAAAGTGGTTTAGTTATCTTGATCGGATGTCATATGACGTGATCAGGATAACAAGCCGGCGTGCTCCCGCAGGGGCACGCAGCGCGGCGATCGGAGGTGCTGTGTGTCAGTCTGACACACCGCAACTCCGATCGTGGTATGGAGCCTCTGACAGAGGTTTCTTACCACATGATCAGCTGTGACCAATCACAGCTGATCATCGCGTGAACCAGGGAGCTTTCCTCGGTTCATGCTAACAGGGAGAGCCGATCGGCGGCTCTCCCGGTCGGGGGTGTGTGTCTGCGCTGATAATCAGAACATTGATTATCAGTGCAGCCCCCGTCAGATGTGCCAATCACCTGCCAGCGTGTGCCCCATATTAAACGCCTGCCAGTGCCCATAAGAGTGCCAATCAGTGCCCCATCAGTAATGCCTGTCAGTGCCCTTCAGATACCACTCAGTCATGCCTGTCAGTACCTCCTTATCAGTGCTGCCTATTCAGTGCCACCTATCTGTGCCCATCAGTGCTGCCTATCAGTGCAGTCAGTGCACGTGGCCACTCATTAAGATTAGAAGAAAAGATGTTTAACCTTAAACTACATAGAGGGTTATTTACTATAAGAGCGGCAAGGATGTGGAATTTCCTTCCACAGGCGGTGGTCTCAGCGGGGAGCATTGATAGTTTCAAAAAACTATTAGATAAGCACCTGAATGACCACAACATACAGGGATATACAATGTAATACTGACATATAATCACACACATAGGACTTGTGTCTTTTTTCAACCTCACTTCTATGTAACTATGACAGCGCTGAAAGATGAAAATTGTCCTGGACAGGAAGGTGGGAAAGTGCCCAGTATTGAAGTGGTTAAATATATCATCATCTACAGTACATAACATCATCAAAAGATTCCAAAAGTCTGGCGAAATCTCTGTGTGGAAGGGACAAGGCTGAAATGCAATATTGGATACCTGTAATCTTTGGGCTCTCTGTGATGTAAATACTTCCAAAAATCATTGTCTGTGAACACAGTTCACCGTGCCATCCAAAAATGCAAGTTAAAACTCTATCATGCAAAGAACAAGCCATATCTGAACATGATCCAGAAATGCAGTCATCTTCTTGGGGCCAAAGCTCTTTTAAAATGGTCTGTTGCAAAGTGCAAAACTGGTTTGTGGTGAGACGATTAAAAATTTGACATTTTTGGCAACCATGGGCACTGCATCCTCCAGACTAAAGAGAAGAGGGACCTTCCAGCTTGTTATCAGTGCCCAGTTGAAAAGTCTGTATCTTGTATGGAATGGACAGCTCGCACATCTGGAAAGGCACCATCAATGGTGAAAGAGATATTCAGGATTTAGAGCTGCACATGCTTCCATGACGTTTTCAGGGAAAGCCTTGCCCGTTTCAGCAGGACAATACTAAACCACCTACTACATCTATGATAACAGCAAGACTTCGTAGTAGAAGACCGTGTGCTTAACTGGCCTGCCGCAGTCCAGACTTTTCCCAAACTGAAAATATTTTGTGCATAATGAAACTAAAAATATGACACAGACGACATAGGATTTCTTGAGTAGTTAGAATCCTATTTTAGGCAAGAATGGGGCAATATTCCTCTCCCAAACTCCAGCAACTGGTCTCCTCAGTTTGCAGATGTTTACCGTGTTGTTTAAAGAAGAGGGGATGCTACACTGTGGTAGACATCGTCTTGTCCCAATTTTTTTGAGACATGTTGCTGCCATTATATTCAAAATTAACTTTGTTTTCTTAAAATGGTAAATTTTCTCATGACGTTTTGTATTTTCTATTGTGGATAAAATATGGGTGCATGAGACTTGTAAATCATTGCATTCTGTTTTTATGTAGATTTTACACAGCGCCCCAACTTTTTTTGGAATTGGGGTTGTATGGTTTTTAAGCTGTAGTTATATACACTATATTACTGGGCGGCACAGTGGTGTAGTGGATAGCACTCTCGCCTAGCAGTAAAAAGGGTCGCTGGTTCGAATACCAACCACGACACTACCTGCCTGGAGTTTGCATGTTCTCCCTGTGCCTGTGTGGGTTTACTCCCACACTCCAAAGACATGCTGGTAGGTTAATTGGCTTCTGTCTAAATTGGCCCTAGTATAGGAATGTGAGTTAGGGACCTTAGAGTGTAAGCTCCTTGAGGGTAGGGACTGATGTGAATGTACAATGTATATGTAAAGCACTGCATAAATTGACAGCACTATATAATACCTTAAATAATAATAATGATAACATTACCAAAATGAGTAAAAGGGACGCCTGCCTTTACACACACATAAACTTTAATGGCATCCCAGTCTTAGTCCGTAGGGTTCAATATTGAGTTGGCCCACCCTTTGCAGCGTCAGGAGTGTGTTTATGGGAATGTTTGACCATTCTTCCAGATGCGCATTTGTGAGGTCAGGCACTGATGTGGCTCGCAGTCTTCACTCTAATTCATCCCAAAGGTGTTCTATTGGGTTGAGGTCAGGACTCTGTGCAGGCCAGCCAAGTTCCTCCACCCCAAACTAGCTCATCCATGTCTTTATGGACCTTGCTTCGTGTACTGTTCCAAATCATTTGGGGGAGGGGGGATTATTTACTGGAACTAAGGGGCCAAACCCAACCACTGGAAAACAACCCCACCTCCCTCCAAATCATTTGGGGGAGGTGGGGTTGTTTTCCAGGGGTTGGGCTTGGCCCCTTAGTTCCAGAAAAAGGAACACTTAAGGCGACAACATACAAAGACATTTTGGACAATTTCATGATCCCAACTTTGTGGGAACAGTTTGGGGACGGCCCCTTCCTGTTCCAACATGACTGCGCACCAGTGCACAAAGCAATGTCCATAAAGACATGGATGAGTGAGTTTGGGGTGGAGGAACTTGACTGGCCTGCACAGAGTCCTGGCCTCAACCTGATAGAACCCCTTTGGGATGAATTAGAGCGGAGACTGTAAGCCAGGCCTTCTCATCCTCATCAGTGCCTGACCTCACAATAGCGCTTCTGGAAGAATGGTCAAACATTCCCATAGACACACTCCTAAACCTTGTGGACAGCCTTCCTAGAAGCTGTTATAGCTGCAAAGGGTGGTCCAATTCAATATTAAACCCTACAGACTAAGACGCTATTAAAGTTCATGTGCGTGTAAAGGCAGGCGTCCCAATACTTTTGGTAATATAGTGTATATTTTCACACACACACACATTAAAGGGCTCTGCATAGAAACCAAACAGCTTCCAGTGTTTTTTTTTTCTTTGTCAAAGCATAATTGAACAAGCTGAAGTTAGAAGCTGATTGGCTATCATGCACAGCTGTACCAGATTCCGCACTCTTCAGTTTTAGTAAATCAATCCCATAGTATTGCAACCCAGAAACACAGAGAGCTACTTCTTATTGCCAATAACAGATTACAGTTAACAGTTTTGGGCAGCCATGACTTTTTCCCAAAACACAATTTTTGTTTTACATATAACTCTGGTGGTACCAATGCAACCGCCACCAACGCAGAGTATAAAATAACAGAAACATTACTTTTAGGCATTATCCCACTCATTAGGGCAAGCACACACAAATAAATTATGATAAAAGAATAAGAACATAGGCTGCCAAGCTTGTGCGCCAAAGATGAAATCAGTTAATAAAATATTGTGCGTCTCCCACCCTCTTGCTGAGCCTGGCTCAGCCTTGACTGGCTCAGTATTCAGTGAACGTTGGAACCGTTTCACGTTACTTTCGCTTTCCAAGAAAAAGTTGAGCGGAGAGATATTGTACTAAGCTGTGCGGACAGGACTCCATACTCCGTGTTATTGTCTCCACTCGATCTATCCCATGGGCATTGCACGGCTCACAGGAATCAAACGATTATTTACATAAAGCACGTTAATAAGACCTGAAATACTTGGCCTGACCGTGAATAAGCGGAACACTCACCAGCCATTGTTGGGGGATTTCAGGAAGAGGCATTTGCGGTGGGGCCGGCACGCTGCTCAATGTCTCAGCCTTGTGAACATGATTCTTCAGCTCCAATTCTGCTGAAAATAAGAATAATTTAACACATGAGATGCAAGACAATATTTGGGGCTGCTAAAGCAAGACCATAAGGTCCATGGTTCCAATACACTCAGGTGTAAACGGGGGCTAATAGCAAATGGAAGGGAATTTTATATGGGATAACATCCAAAAGAAGGTCACATTGGGGAAGAACAGAGCCACTATCATGCTCCTGGAGCTAAAATGTTTTTGAACACAATCTATAGCAGTGGAGGATCTTTGGTAACAACATACCAAGGCTTATTGCTGCCTTAGACAGTATTGAAAAGGCTACCTAGAAGTTCCCGTTTATTTAGATATTTCCAGCTTTCCCATACTTTTCATGTCCAGTTTCCACAAGATTGTTTAATGATCACACAATCTACTCTAGAATTAGTGCTCATGTCCGGAGAAGCCCCCCTCGAGACTGTATTCTCACCTTACCTTCATTTCTCTCCTGCCATTGGAGGGTCTTAGAGCTAGGTGGACACGAGACATACTGGATCTGGACATGGAAGACTTGAGGAGCGTGTGGGGATTTCCCTCTGCGATCCCTGGTATCATTGAAAGACTGTATGATCCAAATTAAATTGGTACATAGAGCATATATCGTGCCACATAGACTTCAAAGGATAAATCCTGTGGTCTCTTCTGAGTGTTGGCGGTGAGGAGCCGTTCAGGGGGATTTCATACACATCTTCTGGACCTGTCCATATTTAGTTACTTTTTGGGTGGAAGTGGTGGATTTATTGAAATCTATTACTTCTCAATGTCTGTATGTGTGGTTGGATCTTGAATTTGCATTAATATTTTGGTCTAAAGTGTATGATGTTTTGTTTTGTCTTATTTTGTTTGTTTGTTTTATTGAGGAAATAAAGTTTTTTTTTTTTTTTTATAAATAAGAAAATTCTACCTATACGTCCATTATAAAGATCTGTGAACATAGCCCAGCAATTTAAATTCAAAATACTAACCACAACATACAAAGCCATTCACAAGACCTCCTACTCTCAAGCTCCCTTGTCTTCTCCTCCCATGCTCATCTCCAGGATTTCTCTTCAGGGAAGCCTATCACACCTTCAAATAAAATTTTACCACTTCCATCAGCTCACTCCCCACAGTCACAACCTTTTGTACCACCTGCCCCACCCTATTAGATTGTAAGCTCTTCTGAGCAGGGCCCTCTTAATCATCTTGTATTTTATTGTAACTGTATTGTCTCCCTTTTATATTGTAAAGTGCTGCGTAAACTGTTGGCACTATATAATTTCTGTACAATAATAATAATAATAATAATAGCCAGGCTGGATGGCATTTGGCATGCAAAAAAAAAAAAAAAAAGCCACATGATGTAGTTTTCATTAACCTCCTATTGTCTCAGAATGCTGAGGAGCTATGCAGCAGCAAGAGAGAACATCTCATGTGAGGGACAATAAGGTAGGGCAGGGGTAAGACTGGCACGCTAACCTTATCTGTGCCCATCCATTCATGCAGTCTGCCTTTCTGATATACGGTATGTATACAGTACTATGCCAACCCTCCTACAGCATCCATATAGGAAAAGGTCAGGTGGGTACAGCTCTAATATCCAGGGCATAAACCTAAACTATGCCAGATGGCAAGGAGATTGTAAGAATTTAAGATAAACATAAATCTTTCGAAGTTCGAAGTTACGATTTGGAGTTTTATATAGAGCTGAAGTCTCTATCACCATCCCCATGTGACAGCAATGGGTACCCAAGTGGTCAACTTCCAATCATTGGCATTCTCACATAAAAAGATGGGGGGAAAGAAAACACACAATTACCCAAATACAAAGGTTTGCTTTGAATATTAAAAATGAATAAAAAAAGAGTTTTTGGTTTGTAGTGCTCAGATGCAGTGTAGTTCTGCTTTAACCTGTTTGCACTGCACAAGAAAATCACAGGTTCACTTTAAAAGCAAAACTAGAGGAACCCAGGAAAGTCAAACGGCAAAAACAAGGGGTTACTTACAGTGAAAAGACATGTCTAAATCATTAGGGAAAGGCACCTTAAGTTATATCCAATCTCAACATGTTCATGGCAAGCTTGGTCCCATCCCTTAGGCCAGGGATATGCAATTAGCGGACCTCCAGCTGTTGCAAAACTACAAGTCCCATCATGCCTCTGCCACTGGGTGTTATGCTTGTGGCTGTCAGAGTCTTGCTATGCATCATGGGACTTGTAGTTCTGCAACAGCTGGAGGTCTGCTAATTGCATATCCCTGCCTTAGGCCTTAATATCGCCAATACTGGTCAATATGTCCACCTACCACAATAAAATAATGAGACTTAGGAGGGCAAAAGAGGCTGGACCAAGCTTGCAATGACCAGTGCAGTTAGAATTTGCATTAAAAGTTATTTGCCCACATCAATGAATCTACTGTTCCTTGGAAATTTATTTTTTACTGAAGGAACTTCAGCTTCTGCATTTTGTCATCATTGATCAGGCAATTTAATGAATTTTGTAAATAATCAGGTGTACAAAAATCCGCCCACTCATACACCCAAAAACGCTGCGCTGATGGAGAGAAAGTTGAATCTGAGCTGCTGCTTAAATAATAACAAGCATAAATTAAAAATTGATTCACCATAAACTCGCCCCAAGTGAACTCAAATTAGCAGCGCTAAAACAATCCCTAACCATAAAGTGTCATAAAGTGAAAAGTGATAAAAAATTAAATCAACCAAATGATATAATCATAACATCACTCCTCCCCATTAATGTGCATCAAGTGATATGATCAAAA
Source organism: Aquarana catesbeiana (assembly GCF_042186555.1). Classification (NCBI taxonomy): domain Eukaryota; kingdom Metazoa; phylum Chordata; class Amphibia; order Anura; family Ranidae; genus Aquarana; species Aquarana catesbeiana. Next base: position 882,184,504 of record NC_133324.1, read on the forward strand.
ATTCACAAACATTGGTGCGCAAACCAATAAAGTGAATAACATAACTGTGCACACAAAATATGATATATAAACAATAAATTATAAACTGTGTGAATAGATGTGAATCAGTCCACAAAAATATATCAATATATAAAATAATATATAAATATGTGTCCACAAACAATCCAAAAATGAATAATCCAAGAAAATTCCGTGACGTGATATAGTGCAGATCTTCCACTTAATTGAATCTTCCACCGCACCTCTGTGACTGTGAATCCACTCCCCTTAGGTAAATAAACTCACCGGCTCCTTTTGCCCACACTCTCGTGTCAGGGCCACCAAGCCTTTATCCCACACAATAAGGGGAAATATATGATCTCCAATGGTACACCTTTAACTATCCAGAAAAAAAAAAAAAATTTAAATTAATAATCATTGATGAAGCAGTTAAGGTCCAGTTCTATATTGAGACCCCTCGGAAAAAGACTCTTGAGCAGGAATATCCATCGAGTCTCACGTTGGGATAAGTCCCTCACCCGATTTGAACCTCTCCAGGTAGGGTAAACTATATCAATCCCACAAAATTGGAGAAGACTAGGGTCTTGATCATGTTTCTCTTTGAAATGGAGGGACACACTGTGGTATTTGAATCCATTTCTAATGTTAGACATGTGTTCAGATATCCGCACCCTAAGAAGTCGTTTGGTGCGCCCAACATAAAACAGACCGCAGGGGCACCACATTAAGTACACCACATACGATGAGTTGCATGTAATGAACTCCCTTATTTCAAAGGTTTCATTTTCGTAGTTAGTGATACTCTTCATTCCTCTATTAATAATTCTAGCTGTTTTGCAGCATATACACTTCCTACATGGATAGAATCCATTTAAATCTATCTTTATAGACGGGCGCCCAGGGGGATCAAGGATCTTTCTCACCACCCTATCTCCAAAACTGGGGGCCCTTCTATAGATGAACTTAGGGCGTTCAGGCAGAGCGCCACACGAGGAAGTGCGGAAGTTGGTCCTATCTACACCAGGGATCGGGTGAGACGGGTATTTTGAGAGCGCAGTACCTGGGTCCGCCGCGACCACCACACACTGGTTTACTGATTTGAGTTGATGCTGTGACAGTTTGCTGTGCTGTGCTATTTCTGAGCTTGCAATGATTTTTAAAGATGTGAGTTCAATGGTTGAGGAGTTTGTTATTTTAAAATAAATATCAATACGTTATTGCACTATTGGATTATTTTCTTTTTTTCATGCGGAGAGAGCTCTTTGGCATCACACTCTGGATAGTTAAAGGTGTACCATTGGAGATCATATATTTCCCCTTATTGTGTGGGATAAAGGCTTGGTGGCCCTGACACGAGAGTGTGGGCAAAAGGAGCCGGTGAGTTTATTTACCTAAGGGGAGTGGATTCACAGTCACAGAGGTGCGGTGGAAGATTCAATTAAGTGGAAGATCTGCACTATATCACGTCACGGAATTTTCTTGGATTATTCATTTTTGGATTGTTTGTGGACACATATTTATATATTATTTTATATATTGATATATTTTTGTGGACTGATTCACATCTATTCACACAGTTTATAATTTATTGTTTATATATCATATTTTGTGTGCACAGTTATGTTATTCACTTTATTGGTTTGCGCACCAATGTTTGTGAATTTTTGATCATATCACTTGATGCACATTAATGGGGAGGAGTGATGTTATGATTATATCATTTGGTTGATTTAATTTTTTATCACTTTTCACTTTATGACACTTTATGGTTAGGGATTGTTTTAGCGCTGCTAATTTGAGTTCACTTGGGGCGAGTTTATGGTGAATCAATTTTTAATTTATAATTTAATGAATTTGCCCAAGCTTGTGAGTTGTCCAGACTTGTGACAGGTTTATCCCAGTCTTACTCCGTAGGGTTCAATATTGAGTTGGCCCACCCTTTGCAGCTATAACAGCTTCAACTCTTCTGGAAAGGCTGTCCACAAGGGTTAGGAGTGTGTCTATGGGAATGTTTGACCATTCTTCCAGAAACGCATTTGTGAGGTCAGGCACTGATGTTGGAGAGAAGGACTGGCTCACTGTCTGCGCTCTAATTCATCCCAAAGATGTTCTATCAGGTTGAGGTCAGGACTCTGTGCAGGACAGTCAAGTCCCCCCCCCCCCCCCCAAACTCGCTCATCCATGCCTTTGTGGGCCTTGCTTTGTGCACTGATTTGCAGTCATGTTGGAACAGGAAGAGGCCATCCCTAAACTGTTCTCACAAAGTTGGGAGCATGAAATTGCCCAAAATGTCTTGGTATACTGACACCTTAAGAGTTCTTTTCACTGGAACTAAGGGGCCAAGCCCAACCCCTGAAAAACAACCCCACACCATAATCCCCCCTCCACCAAATGGTTTTCAAGTCTCATAAAGATATGGATGAGCGAGTTTGGGGTGGAGGAACTTAACTGGCCTGCACAGAGTCCTGACCTCAACCCGATAGAACACTTTTGGGATGAATTAGATCGGAGACTGTAAGCCAGGCCTTCTCATCCAACATCAGTGCCTGACCTCACAAATGCGCTTCTAGAAGAATGGTCAAACATTCCCATAGACACACTCCTAAAGCTTGTGGGCAGCGTTCCCAAAATAGTTGAAGCTGTTTTATCTGCAAAGGGTGGGCCAACTCATATTGAACCCTACAGACTAAGACTGGGATGCCATTAAAGTTCATGCGGGTGTAAAGGCAGGCATCCCAATCCTCAATCTGTCTAACACAAAGAAAGTCACAAAAATGTAGTAGTTTCTTTAACAGTTCAGTAGACTTTTTATTAAAAATATAATGAAATGTTACACTGCTGGGCTCCAGCTATGCTATGAAACTATCTGCTGATATATCATGGTGATGACATTTATATGAACTGTACATTGTTGTCATAACTGTACTGGCTGTTTCACTTCATCAGCGGACTGGCGGCTTGCTGGGTTTACCATGGCGCAAGCTTCTCTCGGCCTGTCCAACTAACCTTTGGATAACTGTATCCTCTGCAGAATGTTGCTTATCACAGTCTTCTTCTCCTTCACAGTGGTGGTGAGATATTCATGGTCCAGTAGTTGTAGAAACAATCGTAGCTCCACTATCAGCTCTTCCATATCTGCAAACAAAAATAGGGACGTTTATCAAATTTATACTGCAATTTCACACATTTAAGGTAACATTTCATTCAGAACAATCTGCATCTAATCTGACCACATAACATAACTGCAATGCAATTTCAGAAACACAACCACTCTTTGAGGAAGAGGCCCTGGGCAGGGCGCAACGCGTAGAACATGGTTTCGGTGACGTCACATCTGGCCCATGGAACGCACGCTGCGCGGCATTTCCAGGTGAGAATTCTTATCATTGCCTGACACTTTTTTATACCAAATTAGTGTATTGTGTTTACGTGCTATTTTAATAAACAGGTGATAATCTGCTATGTCAGATCCCTCTGTTCTTATAGCATATGGAGTAATATAACCCTGGAAGGTGGTACCAGAGTGGAGACCGGGTGGGAGCCACAGAAGAGCATTTAAAAGATCAGTCCTTTCCTTTCATGACGATGTGGAGTATCAGAAACGGTTATGGTTATAGGGTCAAAACCCTCTGGTGAGTGGGTAAATACATTCAGGGGTGCACAGGGCATGTGTAAAATAGATAAAAAGAGGATGTGGTCGTTCTGCAGAATTCACGTTTGGAGCACAGAGAACACAGATGCACGATCGCAGTATCACTTTATAAACGATTACACAATCCACTTTATAAAGAATGCACAATATATGGATTTTTTCCTTGACAATAGGTGCTAAGCAGAAAGGAAAAGATCGGCTAAGGGTAGAACATATACTTTTGTTAATTATTTTTTCACACATTGTTCTGTCTTGTTGCTGGGACATTGCTAAGACGCTCACCCCCATCAGCAGAAGAGCAAGCTCTATAATCACTGCACATGTGTGATCCCCATCGCCTTCATCACAGCATCACTGAGCTCAGAGCTACTGCAACAGGGGAGACAGAGCACATGCGGGAGGGTTTGAATCGGCTAGGAGAGTCTTAGCAACGTCCAAGCAACAAAGCAGGATGGGATGTTGCAACCTCTGGGAGTTTTTTTGGGAGGTACACACATGTCCTACACCTATAGTAAACAACATTGTTCAACTTTGGTCAAATCTGTAGGCTGTTTTTTGCTACAGGCACCCCTTACCTGCATAGGCAGTTTTTTGGTAATGGTGAACTAACCCTTTACAGGGCTTTTTTCTCAAACAATAGGTGCTGGAACTCAACCATGACTCCCCAAAACCCCTTCCCCCACACACACCCTCCAAATCACATCAAATAGTGGGTGTGGTCAGTCAAATTTCACGAACAGTAGGAGGGTCTTAAAGGGGCATTAAATACCAGGATTGCATTACATACAGAGTGCAGAGCTGTCACTTGTAAACATAGAAACCAGACTTCTGTGTTTACAAGTGATTGTGGAGAGCCCAAGGGTCTGAGCCAGAGGTGGTGGAACTGAGTTCCATCAAGTTCCCCCTGAAAAAAAGCCCTGACCCTTTAAAGATGATTGGATGATATAAGACATATACAATTCTGCATCCCTATAAATAAGGTCCAGTGTATTTTTTTTCTCTGTAATAAAAGGGTTATTGTTATCATGTGTACATACAGAGAAAATCCTAGAAGAACCACTGCAGGCAGGAAGAAGCCGTATGAGTTCAGGCCTAGGTATCCTGAGAGGACCTGCACATAAAGAACTATACAGCTATAACACAATGTCAAAGATACACAGTTATAGGCTAGGATGGACTTGGACAGGTCCCTTGAGTCCCATCCAGGAGACAGCAGATATATTTAGGGTGTAGGCACAGCAAATGCTCATAAAAACTTCAAGAGCAAGAGATGGTGCTATGATACATTTACTTGTATTCAACGCACTGCTGACCTATTATAATTTTTTTTTTTAAATCAATTCAAACACTGCAATCTAAACAAGCCTTGAGATGCAGTATAAAGAACCAAGATACTTTTCCAAGTACACTGTCCACACAGGATCTGCCTAGCCCTGGTTGTAATTGCACATAGGTCTTTGTGCTGCTGTGCGTGTGATAGGTCCTCAAGGAGAATTCTGCAAAATGTGTAATTATTCTTGTCTGAAGTCAGTGGCGTGCTAAATGTCAGACCTTGGCCTCTCTCCCGCTGAATCCCGAACACTTGGTCTTCTGTCTCATCTGCTGGACATGACCAGCCGATCTAGACATCCACTGATTACAAGTCAGGGCTGCTGCAAACGTTCGTTAGGAAACTGCTTCCAATTTTCCATCCAGCGCAGTTGTAATAATACTATCCAGGTGTCGGAAAACCATCCTTGCAAATTACAGCGCCCATATGTTATACATAAAGAGGATTGTCCAAAGGATTAATGCATTAGTGACTGTGCATTACATAAATATGCAAGGTGACAGAGAAGGATTTCTGCTCCTGATGTCATACTGAGAACATGCCGCTTTGGAAAATTAACCCCTAAAACCAAACAGACGACATTCTATAAAAAGCTATCAGTACATGACTTTCTGTTGATGACACAAAAGTGCATAATGCACAAAAAAAATGTAAATGTCTTGTTTTACAAACTCACTATTCTGCAGCACACACAGCGCTCAGCATAAATGAGTACACCCCAACAGATGTCAGAAAACCTTTACTTTCCTTTTTAGAATCAACATATTCTATGGGACACTATACTACAAAATACTCCCACAAATGTGGGCCATTGATCACAACCGAGATTTGTTAATTTGCACAAAACAAAAAAGTATTTTGCCTAACAAATTCATTCAAGACCGTGTTGCAAAAATGAATACACCCCAATGAAAGTCTTAGACCCCTTTCACACTGAGGTGCTTTTCAGGCGCTTTCATGCTAAAAAAAAAAAAGCGTCTGAAAAGCTCACGAAAACCTATTTCCATTAAAATCAATGAATGCTTTCACACTGGGGCAGTGCGGTGAAAAAACGCCCCTCTCCATTGAAATTAATATAAAGCTTTTCAAAAGGCTCACTATTTTACTGGCAGTTTAGAAGCGCCTCAGCGTGAAAGGGGCCACATAATAGCAAAGCTAAATTTGAGACAACAAAATCCTAATTAACAAGAATTCAACTACAGGAGAGTCTAATCATTCATTAAACAGATGTCCAGCAGACAGCTGACTATAAGGCCCCTTTCACACGGTCGGATCGTTCAGGTCCGCCTGTCAGTTTTGACGGCGGACCTGAACGGGCGCTCCATGCTAGTCTATGGATCGACGGATGTCAGCGGTGACATGTCCGCTGACATCCAACCCGGTCCGATCCGCTAAAAGCAGGCGGATGCCTCTACGTTCAGATCTGTCGCTGGCGGATCAAATCGGGTGAGATCTGATGAAAACGGACATGCTGTCCGTTTTCGTCCAATCTCTCCATAGAAACCAGCGGCGCTCGACAAGCCCCTCCCCGTTCAGTGAGCAGAGAGGGACCGGTCATCCGCCGGCTCAGCGGAGATCAACGGAGAGATCTCCCGCTGAGCCGGCGGACTCCGTGGAAGCGGATCCGCCTCGTGAGAATGAGGCCTTAAAGGGCGTTACTTAACAAGGAAAACCCCTTCTTATTTCATGCTGTCAACAATGGCACCACATGGAAGAGAGATGTCACAAGGACTGAGAAAGAAAATTATTTCTTTACACAAGAAAGGTGAAGGCTACAAGAAGATCTGCAAAGCTTTACTTAGAGCCGGTGTCTTGCCGAAAAAGTTCCCCCAGCGGATAATGACCCCCATGTATTGCGCAGGCGCAGCGCTTGCGCAGTACAAAGCACTACCGAGCCAAAAACAGCCGAACATACACATGTGAGTGTCAGCTGTACACCGCGCCTGCGCACATTTAACACTACATTCTACCACACGCTCCCGATGCTACAAGACAATGCCACACGCTCCCGATGCTCGTGCTACTCTGCAAGGGGCGGATAATAAACACATTATCACAGTAATACACCCGCCCCTTGCAGAGTAGCACGAGCATCGGAAGCGTGCAGCAGCGTCGGCCACAATGTCTTGCTCATTGCGCAGGCGTCGTGTACAGCTCACTCACAGCTGTTCAGCTTCGGATATTTTCGGTGGCTCCCTTGCTGTTCGTACTGCGCAAGCGCTGCGCCTGCATAGTACAGGGAGGTCATTATCCGCCGAGGGGAACTTTCTCAGCAGAACACCGGTTCACACAGGGGCAGCGCGACTTGCAGCGCAACTCACAGAGGCGACCTGCATACGACCTCAGCAGCGGCTTGCAAAATGACTTCTGTATAGTAGTCAATGCAAGTCGCCTGAAGTCGCCCCAAAAGTAGTACAGGAACCTTTTTCTAAGTAGGAGCGACTTGACTCGCTCCTATTAGAACGGTTCCATAGTACGGAACGCAACTTGCCAGGCGGCCAGTTGCCTCACAAGTCGCCCCTGTGTGAACCGGGTCTTAGTCAGAATAATGTAGCAAAAGTGATACAAAAATGAAACAAAGATGGAACTGCAACCATCTCACAGAGACGTCCAGGTCGTCCATGGTTGTTAGCACCTCGACAGGAACAACGTCTGATGAGAAGGGTTGAAGAAAATCGCCATGCAAGTTCACTGCAGTTAGCTAAAGAAGTAGAAAGCCAAACTGGGGCGATTGTTTCCCGTGAATCAATACGGCGTACACTGCAGAGGAATGGCATGCATGGGTGTCCTCCACGAAGGAAGCCTCTCCTAAATCCCATGCACAAAAAAGCCAGCATAGAATTTGCCAGGGCCCATGCTGAAAAAGAAGACTACTTGGGACTCTGTACTGGAGTGATGAGACCAAGATAAATGTTTTTGAAACTGATGGCTTCAAAACTGTATGGCATCACAAAGGTGAGGAGTACAAAGAAAAATGCATGGTGCCTACAGTGAAACATGGTGGTGGCAGTGTCCTTCTGTGGGGCTGCATGAGTGCTGCTGGTGTCGGGGAGCTGCATTTCATTGATGGTATCATGAATTCACAGATGTACTGCTCTATATTGAAAGAGAAGATGCTACCATCACTCCATGATGATGACATGACAATGATCCAAAACACACATCTAAGGCCATTGTTGCATCTATGAAGAACAGGGCGAAAGTGATTCAGTGGCCAAGTATGTCTTCTGATCCATGTATGGTGGACTTAACAGTTCTGCACAAATGCCTGTGTTGTACAGCATGTCCAATATTTTACATGTGAGTCCAACAGAAGTAGGACAAGACCAAAATTGATAAAAGTCCAAACAGCTGGTTAAAAAAAAATAAAAAAGCCAACACGTTTCAGGACAAAGCACACCTTCTCTTCACCAGGGCTACAAGATAAATACAAATATTAAATTGCAAATGAAAAAAAAAAAAAAAATGAACACTTTCCAAAACCACAACGAGGAGTAATAAACACATTTGGGCTCCCCATAACATATCTCTATAGTACCATAAGGGTTATCTATATCAATATGTCTTGAATATGATGTTATCTTTAGGTTACCATTAATGTACCTTCTACCTCTATTATTTTCCTTTGATAAACTTTTCGATGATGTACATTCAGATTGCATATGAGATCAGCCTCAGCCACTTGAGTTCCATCACAGGTGCTTTTCTAATCAGGTTTTAGATTCCTATTAACTTCTATGGGAGGAAAAGCAAATCTAACACCAACAAAAGACTGTGTACAGAAGCTCTTATGCTGTGTGAGAGGCACAAGATTAGCACCCCAATGTAGAATAACATTATCTTTATGTTACACGTAATGTACTTCCTACCTCGGTATTATTTTCCTTTAAAAAACCTTTAGCAATACTTAGAATGACAAATGCGCTTGCTTTCAGGTGCATTCATCCTTGCACTTAGGCCACTTTCAGATGGAGTGGATCCGTCTGTTCACTGGGGGGGGGATCTCTCCACTCATCCCTGCTGAATATGCGGATGCCATATCCTGCTGTTCTCTATGGGGCGGTCTGATGGAAACGGACTGCCTGTCTGTTTCCATTTGACTGCCATCCGATCCGATATGCTAGACCAGTGGTTCTCAACTCCTGTCCTCAGGACCCACTAACAGGCCAGATTTTAAGTATTACCTTGGAGAGATGCAGACTAGAATACTGCAATCACTGAGCAGCAAATGATATCACCTGTGCTGTATTTCAGTTATCTTGCAAACCTGGCCTGTTAGTGGGTCCTGAGGACAGGAGTTGGGAACCACTGGTCTAGACGGATTGGGGAATGGATACCCATCCGTCTGTTTTTAGCAGACCAGATAAGAACGGATGCAAGCGACTGTCAGCGAACACCTGTCTACAGAGAACGATGGGGAGTCTGATCGGGTCCGCCTGAATAATGGACAGGCAGACTTGATCAGTTCACTGGTGTGAAAAGGGAGATTGTAAAGAAAATTAAAATAAATAAATAACAAACATACTTACCTGCTCTGTGTAATGGTTTTCACAGAGCAGCCCAATCCCCCTCTTCTCGGGTCCTCTGCTAGAGCTCAGGCCTACCCCTTGCCAAGTGCTCCCATAGCAAGCCGCTTGCTCGCTCCCTAGCCTCCTTATGGACACAGAGAGCGCAGCTCAGCCCTGCCCCTCACTCCCGCCTCATTGGCTGTAATTGACAGCAGTGGGAGCCAATGGCTACTGCATCTCAACCAATGAGGAGGGAGAGAACTGGGAGAGCCTTGGCTCTTGTGCACATCGCTGGATTGAGGTAAGGAATAGGGGAGCGGGGGGGCTGCACGCTGAATATTTTTACCTTCATGCATAGAAAGGTAAAAACTTTCAGCCTTTAGAACAACTTTAAAGTATATGTAAACCATCACCTTGTAAAACAACCCATTCAGTTTGAAAACAGGGGTCTGGGTCCCTGGAGACGGATTGCAGACCAGTGGTTTCTTACTGATTATGTATCTGTGAGCTGTTAATAAGCTAAATAGTTCACTGGTAGTGTTTTTTCATTACATTGTGGAAGGAAGGGATCATCGAAATTGGCATTTCTCTAAATCTAAATGTATTACCAAAAGAATGTGCATAAAATTGATTGTGATCCTTTCTGAACAGGCCTCTTTCAGTCGGAAGTCCATTATCCTCTTAGGCACGAAGTCTTCACTTCCCCACAATGTCCATGTATAATCTTTCATTCTGCTTAACACAGCAAGTCAGGAACAGCTTGGATCACTTCTCGGGCAGCTTTGATGTCATGTTAATCTAGATCTGAACGTTTCACTGCTGTCCACTTTCTTCTACTGGAGATTAATTATGTGGTTTGACCGATTTCCTCTTTATCTTCCTCAGCCAAAACCCTCCGCCATGCAGTAACACATCACTGAAGCTGACCTACTAGATGTAATGCAGAGTGTCAGCCCTGATAGAATCTACCCCGGGTGCTGGAGGGAGATTTTATATCTTCTTTTAGATGAATAAATGTCAGGCAGGAGCAGAGCATGCTAGGATTTCTGCTACAATGGTTTAAAGTGAAACTCCAACCAAACTATAGACTAAGACCCCGTTCACACTGAGGCGCTTTTCAGGCACTTTCACGCTAAAAAAAGGGCCTGAAAAGCTCACGAAAAGTGATTTCCATTCAAATCAATGAATGCTTTCACACTGGAGCAGTGCGCTGGCAGGGAGGTGAAAAAACACCCCTCTCCATTGAAATGAATGGAAAGCTCTTTAAAAGCGCTCAGTGTTTTACTGGCAGTTTACAAGCACCTCGGTGTGAAAGGGGCCTAAACAAGTATTTTCTTTATTCTGGCATGGTCAGCATGGGTGCTGTACTTGTCTTCCTGAAAATATCACAGCACTCTGCTTCAGTATAACTCTCAAAGGCCTTCAGCCCTGATACAAGAAGTGCGCTGGGTCTTGGAGGCGAGTTATGCAAATATGAACATGTCTTGATGGGTGGATGTCAGTCTGGAGCAGTGGACTCCAAACTGTGGTCTGAGAGTCGGATGCAGCCCTTTCCTTGCATTTATCTGGCCCTTGGGGCGCTATCCCTCCCACTAATACAAGACACTATTCCTCCCACTGACACCAATGATGGGGTACTATTCCTCCATTGATATGGGGCACTATTCCCTCCACCAACATCAATCATGGGGCACCATTCCTTCCACCAACACCAATGATGGGGCACTATTCCTCTCACTAATAACAATGAGGCTGCACTATTCCTCCCACTAATACAAGGCACTATTCCTCCCACTCACACCAATGATGGGGTACTATTCCTCCATTGATATGGGGCACTATTCCCTCCACCAACATCAATCATGGGGCACTATTCCTTCCACCAACACCAATGATGGGGCACTATTCCTCTCACTAATAACAATGAGGCTGCACTATTCCTCCCACTAATACAAGGCACTATTCCTCCAACTCACACCAATGATGGGGCACTATTCCTTCCACCAACACCAATGATGACGTACTACTACTCCACTGATACCAACGATGGGGCACTATTCCACCCACGGATACCAATGATGGGGCACTATTCCTCCCACGGATACCAATGATGGGGCACTATTCCTCCCACGGATACCAATGATGGGGCAATGTTCCTCCACTGATACAAGGCACTATTCCATCCACCAACACCACTGATGGGGCACATTTCTCTCACCGATACCAATGAGGCGGCACTATTCCTCCCAGTGACACCAACAATGGGATGCTATTTATCCCAATGACAACAAAGATGGGGCTCTAGTCCTCCACCCACTGACCACCGTGTCTGGGGCATGGTTTACTCCCACTGATTCCGGGACATTTTCTACTTCCACTGGCCACAGTCTGGCTTCCTACAGTCTGAAGGACACTAAACTGTCCCTTTGTTTGGAAATTTTGGAGATCCCTGGTCTGGAGGATTGAGTATTCCTTGACAGACTGCATTTGCATGAGTAGCACCCATATGTGAAGCTGAGCCGCCATGAACTGAACTGATCAGAAATCTAATGAATGAAAGGGGTGGACAAGAGACAGTAAAGCTAGGGAAGAAAGGGCTGGACATCCTCCAGCCAGGAAATGAGGTGAGCTGTATGTTACCTGCTGCAGCTTCTGATGCATCCTGTGAGAAGCTGACAGTGTGCAGTTTAATCACAGTAGGCAATTTTAGTAGAAAGGAGCCTGTATAACCGTACAAGACTGAAAGTACGGGGTGGAGTTCAGATTTAAAATTTTGTGTCAGTCTATGGGTCAAAGTGATCCTTTCCTTTGCCTATGCAGAGGTCATTTAATCCCCACCTCAGCGGCGTGTGCACAGTTTTCTTTTGCTTTCTCTCTGCTCTGGTCAAACACATGAAAGGAAGTGAAATACCCACAAATGAGCATGTGACTCATTCCCCATTTCTCATGTGACAGGGCTGGTACCTCGTGATTGGCTTAGCTCTGTCATATGAGGGTGGATTGGGTAGGTAAGGAAGTTAAAGTGGATCTAAATTCTATTTTTTTGTAGGGTAGGTAAGGAAGTTAAAGTGGATCTAAATTCTATTTTTGTGTAGGGTAGGTAAGGAAGTTAAAGTGGATCTAAATTCTATTTTTGTGTAGGGTAGGTAAGGAAGTTAAAGTGGATCTAAATTCTATTTTTTTTACCTTAATCTATTTTCTGAATTAAGGTAAAAAAAAACTCCTTACTATTTTTTTTTACCACTGTGTCCCTAATAGAGAGATTCCCCTTTACCTTTGGGGACCTATAAAGGTATATAGATCAGTTTGGTCACTTAGTGGAGTAGTCCTTTAAACACTATTGAACATATTTCTCAGTTAGGAGACACAAACATACCACATGCTATAAATATGCAAAAGACTTGACTGGTAATTACAGAGCAGACTTACTTGGCTACCAAAGAATATTATTTCTTCAAGGACAAATGGTGAGATGATGCAAGGCCATGAAATCACTTAATACATAGCAGAGCGAGGGAAGGATCATTTTGCCTGGGATGATAAATGGTTCTCTATGCTCATGACAGTATGTTATTACTGCAGACTGCACAAATCATGTGTAAGGAATTTTACAACCAAGCACAAAATGCAACTAGCTGCCCAAGGTCCCTAATTTTCAGAGACTGTCTCAGCCATGTTCTTTGTATAATTCAGCCGGTTCAGCAGGGACTGGCTAAGAATCGATCCATGTATTTGCAGGTTGATTGTACCAAAGTCGATACATCGATTGACTTGGGTACAAGCAGCCTGTCAGATGTTTTACATTCGATTACTGCCTGTGTTCTATCGAGAAATGCCTCCCGTCGAAAAATGACTCCGTTGGGTCTGCCCATGCGCAGTACCAACTGTTACTCCAGCTGATATGTTGGTAGCATTGTGATGGAAAGAAAAAAAAATCAAGTAATCTATGGGCTGTTTTAAGTTTGCCATAGACGTACTGATATCTGGGAAGATCTAATAAGGAATATTCTTGAATTATTAAAGAGTAATTAATTGCAAATACCATCACATCTTTCTAGGTGTGATCACTGATAGCAGACTAAGTGGGCAATTGCCAAAATTGTTTAAATGTTAAAACCATTTTTTTCATTTAACTGTATTGTCCCCTACAGTGTTGGCATTTAGCAGTTGACAGGCACAATATATGGAGGCATCATTGGTTTAATAGAGCCCTAATGTCTCACCTGCCCTTTGCTCCAGCACAGGATGTGCTCACTACACTGTTTATATGGTTTTGCAGTCAAGATTTGAAAGCTCTAAACATGGAAGTGCTCAGAACTGAGCACTTCCAGGTTCATGCTCTGCAGAGAACATCAGGGAATGGATTGTATTGGAGAATCATGGGGGGAATTCCATCAACTTACCATGAAGGGTGTATGTGTGTATGTAAGCACCATTGTGCCTGCAACATCCATTGAGCCTGCCACTTCCTTCTCTCAGTATCAACCATACTTGCAATCCCCCTTCTCTCATCACCTAATGTGACAATGCCTCTTCTCTCACTTTACATGCCCCCCTTTATCACCACCCACAGAGCCGGCATCCCCTTCTCTGATCACCCACCACACGTCTACAGCCCTCATTCTCACAGTACCCACCACGCCTGCAAACCCCTACATCTTACCCTTCACCACACTAGCACCTCATTTCCAACACTGCACCTATACCCTACTTCTACTGCTACACCTCTACAGGTTTTCCTCCACGTTGGTCCCCCCGGGCCCTTGCACTCTGCTCTTTTTCTCCACAACTCCTGTACATGCTCCCTTCCAACACTCTCAACCAATTCCTGCATGTTCCCCACACTCTTTTCCCAGCATGCATACGCCCTCACCCTTCCTCTCACCACCACCACGACACCACATCTGCAGGACCCCCTTCTCACTAACAGACTCCTATATTCCCCCCAAACAACACTCACTGCAGGAAATGTTGATGTGATACAACCTCTCCACCTACGCCTGTTGGCCTTCACCCACTCTTGCTCCCACCACCCTCTGCTAACCCCTGTACCCTTACATTTCCTTTCAGCAATGTGCTTGTGTAAGCTTTTCTTCATTCTCCCCAACGCGCCTACACCACCACAAACACCACCTTTCCTGTAGGCTCACTATTAGGGTCTCAGCATTTGAAAACTAATGCTGTCACCACCTCTAAGGACTGGTAATCTGAAATCTATAACATTTTTGTTTTTGGGTTTAAATACAATTTAAGGTGACCTTCTTTTCCTTTGGCATAAAGTCTATGAAATTTGCAGAACCCCCCCCCCCCCCCATTAAGAAGTCATCTCTTTTAAGCTAAATAGGTTTTTGCACTCACTGCTGCTTGCGAGGCTCTGTTCAGCAACCATCAATATATTAGATCCCAGAAGAAACCAAATAATAGATATAACAGGAAACTGTACAGAAGCAAATAAAGCGTGAAACGCAGCAGTTACATCTAGCCCACCATAGCCGTAAATTTATGAAAGCCCCTTTCTCAACAATTACTTACCCGTGAAAGACAAGAAGAACTGTATATCCTGCTTGGACGTAACCTGACCCCAAAAAAAGTGTCTGCAAACTCCACAACAAACAATTCGCCTTTCATAGGCCTAATCGCATTCTCGCGGAACCTGCTGTAACTCTAACAAGTTTGGCCATTGTCTGGTGCTTCTGTAGGACTCACTCTCTTGGGTTTGGCTTCAAGGCCGGTGTAGTGATTGAAGTGATTGTGCTGCAGCTGATAAAGCGATACTCCCTCTGAAACAACATGGGAGCTCATTCTAGCCAGAGCTGAGGTGCCGCCACATGCCTGAGGCAGACAGAACGGTCCCTGTGAGGGGAAGTAAACAGTCTGTGCCATGGCCTGGGGGCTTCGGCTTTCTACGAGCAGATGGCAGCCAGCTACAGGGCTGCTCCCTGGGGAAGAGTAGTCAATGGTAATTTCAGTCAATTACTGCATATATTTAGCATGATGAACAAGCAGACACCTTCCCCCATTGAAAGGCCTTTTTGCTGCTCATTTCTTCTCGGTACACAATACCCTGGTTGTACATGAGCATAACAAGAAGCAGGGTTGACCTAGGTGCTATTTTTGTCATGTTTCGATAGCAAAGCATATGTTATAAGAACAGGCTTGATTGTGTCAGAGGCCGAAGAATTCTTTACAGCTGAGACTTTTCCGAACACTGCTTTATTTTTCCTTGAAATAAATCAAATTATAATGCCAAGCAGAATATGTTATTACACTGGGAGGGTGGAACATCAAAAAATCTCCTATAAGTTTTATCATGTTAAGGTCAGGTTCACACAGCTGTGGCATGAAAGTTGCCGACTTTGCCAGGCGGCAAACAACTTTAACCACTTGCCGACCATGCTAAAGCCGAATGAAGGCTACGGTACGGCCAGCTAGTTCTGGATGTCAACAGAAGCCGTTTAGCAGCACTCCTTTCCTCATGCTGACAGCATGAGGATCGGAGAAGAGAGCCGATAACCGGCTTCTCTAAAAGGGACATCTACACTGATTATCAGGGCAGGCCCAGATATGCCCACCAGTGCTTCCAATCAGTACCCATAAGTGCTGCCCATCAGTGTCACCTATCAGTGCCACCTATTAGTGCTGCCCCACCAGTACCGCATATCAGTGCCGTCCATCAGTGCCACCTATTAGTGCCACCTCATCAGTGCCCACCAGTACCGCCACATCAGTGCAGCCTCATCAGTCCACATCAGTGAAGGAGAACTATTACCTGTTTGCAAAATTTCACAACAAACTATGACAAAGTTGGGGGGTTTTTTGTTTTTTTAAATGTCAGTCGTTATTAGTTTATTTAGAAAAAAATAAAAAAACCCAGTAGTGAATAAATAATTACCAAAAGAAAGCTCTATTTGTGTGAAAAAAAAAAATGATAAAAACATTTCTATGGGTACAATGTTGCATGACCGCGCAGTTGTCATTTAAAGTGAGACAGCGCTGAAAGCTGAAATTGGCCTGGCCAGGGAGGGGGTAAAAGTGGTTAAAAAAGAATTTTGAAAAAAAAAAAAAAAAAAAAAAAAACTTTCTTAGTTTTGCAAACATATAATTTTTCTTCACAAATTTAGGCCAAAATGTAGTCTTCTACAGTTCTTTGTTAAAAATAAGTCAAATCTCTGTATGTTATTTAGTCTGTCTGAAAGCTATAAAGTCTGCAAACTATGGTATACATATATTTGAAAACTGATAAGTCCTGATATACTGACAGCCTATCTAATTTCTTGAGGCCCTAAAATGGCAAGACAGTATAAATACCCCCCAAATTGGCTACAGCTAATCACATGGTTAAAGGTGTCAGGTACCATGTGATAGCTGTGGGCCAATCACAGCATCACAATAGTAAGCAAGCTGTCAAGCAATCAGAACTGGAAACCTTTGCCCATTTATCAGTGACACCATGCAACTTATGGTGTCGCTGGCAAATGGGCAGCAGTTTCTAATGCTAGACAACCAAAGCGCGGACAGAAGTAAAACATGCATCTATCAGGGTACATGTGTCATACAGCTGTTTAATGTTCATAAAGTGATTCTAGGGTTAAGTTTCACTTTAATGCAATTTCAGAAGTAAATATAATTCAATAGATTTACATATACAGCTTTTAATAAAATAACAGCTGGTGATCCTGTCATGAAGGTCATTGCACGGACTTCCTTTTATAGGGTGGGAATTTCACCTTGTCACACAGGCTTCCAATGGAGACAAGTGGGTCTTTTAACACACATTTTGAAGGCATGGTCCATATAATACACATCTGTACAATTTTCCATTCCAGTTCTGTGTGTTCTATTTCCATTGCTTTTTTAGGTTAAATAAAAAAGAAGCAATTTGGGCCCATTTGAAAATTTTTAATTACTTTCAGGAGGCTTTAAAGCGGGGGTCCACCTATCTATGGTTTTTTTTTTTTTTGAGTTCATTCACAAACTTTTCTTCTCAGCATTACATACTCACATATTGTGTGTAATATGTCCGCCTGTGTCAGATTTCGTCGGAAAGAATAACTTATATTATTCACTGCAGGCGGTTTCCATCTTCATTGTGGGCATTTGAAGCCCACAAGCATTTATTTCCTGGATGTGGTGAATGCTGTGCTCCCAGCATTCACCGCTCGTTCCCGCACATGCTCAGTGGCATCCTGGGAAGCCTGAGACTAGCTCCCAGGAGTCTGGGAGAGGCTAGAAACACGCCTACTCCCACGGGAGGAGAACCAGGAAGTGCAAAGAAGAATAGAAAAATAAAAGGTAATTATGGCGATTTAAATTTTTTTAAACGGCATGTCAGCATCTAGGCAAGGAAGAGAATACATACAGATATTGTTCAAAATTTGGGTGGAACCCCGCTTTAAAGAGTAAACTATGGGAAAAAAGTTAAGCCACACAGTAAACTACTGATCCAGCAAAAAATGCAGCTGTGCTATAGGGAGAAGGTCCATTCTGTTAAAGAGGTTGTCAATTCGAGAAAAAAAAACCTGTAAGACAAAGGCATAATGAGCTAGTATGCATCACATACTAGCTCATTATACTTACCTTATAAGGAAGCCCTGCAGCAGCGCCCGCACACCGCTGATACGGCTGACATCTTCCCCAGCATTTCTTTTGGGTTTGCGGGCTCCGGCGCTGTGATTGGCTGGAGCCGCGATGACGTCACTCCCGCGCATGCCCGCAGGAGCCGCCGGTCCCAGCACAGGGCCCTAAAGAAACAGCACGGGGGGGCGTTCCTTCAGAGCGCATGTACAATGACATCATCAGTGGTGTGTATAGTAAATATCCTAAACTGTGCAAGTTTAGGAGATATTTACAGTACCTACAGGCAGTGTTAATTTCATCGACTAAAATATGTTAGTCGACTAAATGAATACTATTTTAATCTACTAACTACGACTAAAACTAAAATGGCATTTTGGTCAAAAGACTATAACTAAAACGAAATTTGATGTCAAAATTACCACTGCCTACACTCAAGCCTTATTATAGGCTTACCTGTAGGTACAATTAAACAAGAAGACTTTACTTCCTCTTTAAATCTCAATTGTCTAATCCAATGCAGCCACATTTAACAGAGGTCTCTTGGGTGGAACTACTACCTAGAGCATGCTTTCGCCAACTTCCTCCCTCTCTGCTTTATGGACCTGGTTTTTATAGGAATCGCCTACATTTATATATTTCTCAATTACAGCCCCTATGTACCCCCAACAGGTCATTTTTGAGACTTTCAGCTGTGGATTACCAAATCAACATTACAGTAATACCTTGGACTGCAAGCATAATTCGTTCCGGAAACATGTTTGTAATCCAAAGCACTTGTATATCAAAGCAAGTTTCCCCATACGAAATAATGGAAACTCAGATGATTTGTACCACAACCATTTATTCATAAGTCCTTCAGTTTATAGTCCATATAAAAAGATTATAGCAATGTGATAGGTTGTATAACCATAAAATGTCCATCCACAATTGGAAGCCTCCACAAGGGATTAGAAGCAAAATCCAGCAGGAGCTACAAAGTATAAAAGAGAAGAGAGGCGGCTCTAAGTGTAGCAATATAGTTACATTTAATGAAGGTACAACATTTAGCAACTCATATGGTTGACGATTAACCACTTGGGGACCGGCTCATGCCGATATACGTCAGCAAAGTGGCACGGGTGTGCATAATCACGTACCTGTACTTTGCTCGCGGTGATCGGATTCATAGCAAAACACTCTCAATCCAAGGTTTTACCGTATTTGCTAAATGCCCCTCAAGTTGAAGAAAGTCCTGAAAACATGGCGTGTTGGGAGTCGAGGAATTCTGGCCTACAATGAGTCACTGCCTTGGGTGGAACGTATCATGGATATAATCAGCTTCAAACCCCTCAGTATACCCAAGTGATCACTACTAACATAACAATCTCAGATTTTTTTTCTTTTGTACAGAACATCTAATACACAACCACAAACCTGAAATCAGTTTAATACCAAAACCCTTCATTACAGCGAGCAGTCAGTACAAGTAATAAGCAGATATGGCTGTTTCTGTAAAAAAATAAAATGACACACTATATAATAATTCAAGGTCCTAAATGGGTCAGTCCACCCAAACTAATTACTGTATACAGCAGAGATCTCGCTGTCTGAGTATTCGAGAAACGCCAGGGGCCAACTCAGCCCAACTCAGCCCACTGGGTTCCACCCAAAACAAACTCTGGTCATAGGCGGATCAAAATTTGGCAGCTTCAGCAAGGACTAGTAGAGTTGTGATCCATGTGTGGGCATCCTTGCTTGACAGAAGTAGATCGTTTTTTTTCATTTTTTTGTCAAATAGGAATGTTGGAAAACCTTTGCAGATCTACAGCTACAGCCACTGATCAGTGTATTACTCAGCAAGGGGGGATTCCTCCATCCACCTCGCTTGTTTGGATGGAGGAATCAGTTTGTTTTTTCATTCAGCCCACTGGTTGATCAAGTAAAAAAAACAAAACAAAAAAAAAAAAAAAAAAACGACCCAAATATATGGCTGGCTTAGAATATCACTTTTTGGGTGGATTGACCTTTTAATACACATTGAAAAGATCGTTTACCTAACCTCTTCACGCCTAATGCCGCGTACACACGAGCGGAATTTCCGTCGGAAAAATCTTGGATGGTTTTTCCGACGGAATTCCGCTCAAGCTTGTCTTGCATACACACAGTCACACAAAAGTTCTCTGAACTTTCAACCGACAAGAACGTGGTGACTAGGGTTGTCCCGATACCACTTTTTTAAGACCGAGTACAAGTACCGATACTTTTTTTCAAGTACTCGCCGATACCGATTATCAATACTTTTTTTTTAATGTCATGTGACAGTTTGACTGATGGGCACTGATAGGTGGCACTGACTGATGGCTAGCACTGACTGATGGGCACTGATAGGTGGCACTGACTGATGGCTAGTACTGACTGATGGGCACTGATAGGTGGCACTGATAGATGGCACTGATAGACGGCACTTATGGGCACTAATAGGTGGCACTGACAGGTGGCTGGCACTGATAGACGGCACTTATGGGCACTGATAGGTGGCACTGACAAGTGGCTGGCTTTAATTATTGCAGGCTGACATTCAGGCTGGAAATAAATTCTACTCAGTTTAACCCTCACTAAGCTAATTTAGATGACTGGTGGACTAATGGGTGATTATTATTTATACTAGAGGATAATGTTTTTGTCATTATCTTATATTATTTTATTTCTCTCATCTGTCGCTATATATTTTTCATCAAATTGGTAGTTGAATGCTGATATTATTACACTACAATTTAAAAAGTAAACTCAGCTTCAAGCTGTCACAGCGAGGTACAGGGCAGCAGAAGATACACACCCTTCTCACACGCCCCCTTGTAATGTGTCTTATTACACAGGCTGACTCCGCCCGCCCTCTCCGTCCACCAGCTGACTCCGCCCGCCCTCTCCTTCCACCAGCTGACTCCGCCCGCCCTCTCCATCCATCAGCTGACTCTGCCCGCCCTCTCCCTCCATCAGCTAACTCCGCCCGCCCTCTCTGTCCATCAGCTGACTCCGCCCGCCTTCTCCGTCCACCAGCTGACTCTGTCCGCCCTCTCCCTCCAACAGCTGACTTCACCCGCCCTCTCCGTCCATCAGCTGACTCCGCCCGCCCTCTCCGTCCACCAGCTGACTCCGCCCGCCCTCTCCGTCCACCAGCTGACTCCGCCCGCCCTCTACATCCACCAGCTGACTCCGCCCGCCCTCTACATCCACCAGCTGACTCCGCCCACCCTCTACGTCCACACGCTGACTTCGCCGATGCCTTATCCGACCAGGTATCGTATAAGGCATCGGGAGCATTTGTGCGAGTACAAGTACTTGCGCAAATGCTTGGTATCGGTATCGGGACAACCCTAACGGTGACATACAACACTACGATGAGCCGAGAAAATTAAGTTCAATGCTTCCGAGCATGCGTCGAATTGTTTCCGAGCATGCGTAGGAATTTTGCGCGCCAGAATTGGTACAGACGATCGGAATTTCCGATCTGAACTTTTTCCGACCAAAAAATTGAGAACATGCTCTTAAACTTTTGCTGGCTGGAATTCCGCCAGCAAAAGTCCGATGAAGCACACACACGGTTGCATTTTCCAACCAAAAGCTAACATCGGTCTTTTGCTTGACGAATTTCCGATGGTGTGTACGGGGCATAAGCCTTTTTCTGACACTTGTTGCTTACAAGTTAAAATCTGCATTTTTTTGCTAGAAAATTACTTAGAACCCTCAAACATTATATATATTTTTTAGCAGAGACCCTAGAGAAAAAAATGGCAATCGTTACAATATTTTATGTCACACTGTATTTGCACAGTGGTCTTTCAAATGCAATTTTTTTGGGAAGAAATACACTTTCATGAAATAAAAAAAAAAAACAGTTAAGATAGCATAAATTTTGTATAATGTGAAAGATGATGTTACACCGAGTAAATAGACAGCTAAGATGTCATGCTTTAAAATTGCACATACTCGTGGAATGGCTACAAACGACGGTACTTAAAAATCCCCATAGGTGACGCTTTAAAAATGTATACAGGTTACCCGTTCAGAGTTACAGAGGAGGTCTTGTGCTAGAATTATTGCTCTCACTCTGATGATCGTGGCCATACCTCACATGTGTGGTTTGAACACCGTTTACATTTGCAGGTGCGACCTACCTATGAGTTCGCTCCTGCGCGTGAGCACGGAGGAATGGGGTGCTTTAAATTTTTTTTTTAATTATTTATTTTATTTTTACACTGTCCCTTTACATTTTTTTTTCTGATCACTTTTATTGCTGTCACAAGGAATGTAAACATCCCTTGTGACAGTAATAGGCAGTGACAGGTACTCTTTATGGAGGGATCTGGGGTCTATAAGACCCCAAATCTGCCCTTTGCACTTAAAAGCATTCAAAACGCCAAGTTTGGCTGTTTTGAATACTGTAATTTTTTTTTAATTTGGCACCTTTGAACTGAAGTCTGCTCACATAATTTGTAATAAAAACATCTATGCCATTCTGAAGCTTCCCTCCAACCACTTTGCATACTATTTTATATATACTGTGATTCTGTACTTGCCAAATATGCTACAGAAATCTCTTTCCACTGAGTCTGGCTGCAACCATTTTAACTGTGGGCAGCTGAAGCTGCTGCCTGTTCACTTCCTAGATTTACACAGACACACAGAGGCACACCTCCAGCTCTGCAGCCCTCATTGGCCCTCTTATGACTCATCCCCCATCCCTTCCTGGCAAACTCTCACGAGAGTGAGAGAGAGAGAGAGAGAGAGCTGTGCATGATGTCATAAGCCTAGGCTAATGACCAGACAAGAAACGGGAAGTGGGCTGTATAAGGTATTTACT
The DNA here is from genome assembly GCF_042186555.1 of Aquarana catesbeiana. Lineage (NCBI taxonomy): Eukaryota > Metazoa > Chordata > Amphibia > Anura > Ranidae > Aquarana > Aquarana catesbeiana. The sequence continues at coordinate 882,207,411 of NC_133324.1, forward strand.
GGCAGGAAAAAAAAATATGTTTTACTATCCAAAGTTAAAACAACAAGGGCAGAAGATTTAATGGATGGAAAGATTAAAAAAAAAAATGACTGAAGGTCCGCTTTAAAGGGGTTGTAAACCCTCGTGTTTTTTCACCTTAATACCTCCTATGCATTAAGGTGAAAAAACATCTGGCAGTGACTGGCCCCCCCAGCCCCCCGTTTTACTTTCCTGAGCCCCGTATTTCCCTCGGTGAGGATGCGCTGTCCCTCTCGCCACGGGGTCCCGGCTCTTGATTGGATAGATTGATAGCAGCGCAGCCACTGGCTCTCGCTGCTGTCAATCAAATCCAATAATGTGGGCACCAGGGGGCGGGGCCAAGTCCGGCATTCGTGTCTATGGACGCAAATGCTGGACTCTAGCGCTTCTCCTAGGGGGTTATATGATGCGGGGAGGAGCCGCGAAAGGCACTGGGGGACCCCAGAACTGGACGATCGGGGCCACTCTGTGCAAAACAAGCTGCACAGTGGAGGTAAGTATCATATGTTTGTAAAGGCTCATTTTTTATTTTTTTGAAATAACAATCACTTTAAGTCTTCAGCAAACCGGAAGTGATGTCATGACATCGCTTCTGTGTTACAAGATCCCAGACCCAATGATAGCCGATTGCAGCTTCGTTCGGGACTCTGGCCAGCCGGCGGACGTGCTGGCTGGTCGCTCAGGCCTCCCAGTGGGACAGGAGAGCCCGGGTAAGCCGCATAATAACTGCTTGTAACAGCTGAGAGGCTGCTTAGCCGCATTGGTTGTCATCACAAGAAAGCAGACCGTTGGCTCTAAAAAACGGTACCGTGGTGATGTGTGCAGTTGTATGCATCAACCCGGTACAATCCCTTCAACCCGAAAGCTACATATTTGCGTTATGTCGGCGGGAAGGGGTTAAGCTGAACTCTTTAACACGACTTCCAAAAATACGGTAAAGTGTCATTTAATCTACATCAATAAAAACTATCAATAAATGGTGTATTGCACGCTGTTCATACTCACTCCGTCATTATGAGATTTGTTTTCTGCAAAAAACCCGGCTGATCCTGCTGTTCTCTATCTCCCCCTCCTGTCCATGTCCCCATTGCAATTGGTCACACGTGTGGGTGTATACACAGTGGTAAATGACAGCCCACTCCCTCCCTCCTCCTTTATGCCCACTAATAAGCTAAACAAAATGGAAGTGGAATATTACATGTACATTGATGGAGGCTTCACCTCCCTGTTATTCTAAGACACAGGCTGGAGGGGCGTGACACAGCCTGTGACTGCCAGAAATCTGCCTATTTTATTGCCAAAAAATAATAAAGATTTAATTTCAAATATATAATTGTATAACCATTTAAAACAGTTCATTGATATTAATAATTTATTTTTACTGAGCATCAAAAAGGCTGTTTTTATTTTATTTTGAACATGTGAGCAGCAGGACTAGAAGCTCTTCCTGCCACTGTTTCCCTGCACACAGGCTGGGAAAGAGCTGGGTCATGTGACAGCTGTATATGGACTAGAAAAAAAAGGTACTTAGATGCTTTTTTTTTTTTACTATTAAAATAATTACAGCACCATCATCCACATACAAAAAAATGAAGGGATAATGTAAATGAAAGTGTGTTTTTAGTATCACTTTAAAAAGATTGGAGCTCCCATTTACGAGAACAGGAATGTTTCAAATATTAGCCTTTATAGTTTTCTGAGGACGAGGGCATGCATGTTGGAAAGGAAACATTGTCAGGATCTCCTGTGCTATAAGGATCTGCACTAGCCAGACCGGCCTGAAGGATTACTGGACCGTTTCCAGCAGGGTTATCAGACGGAGGAAAGTGACAATGCAAAATATTTACATAATCAGATTAGTACATTTACTCCATTACTCTGATAATCTGATTTAACACAGTTTTATTAGAAAAGGAGAGGACCATAAATCCTTTCATTTAGCAGCAGCAGTTTATTGATTTTTTTTCCCCTGTAACCGACATTTAATAACGGGATCTCTTCTGTCGCATCTGTAGCCCAATTCACAGGCAAGGTGATATTTAATCTCTCTACTTCATTTAACCTACCGTGGTTGTGCATTGCCTCCTATTTTACAGCCCGAGATGAGCAAACTAATGCTGGACTTACACCTGTAGAATTTTGTTTGAATGTTCAGAAGAAAAAGTATAAAAAAAATCGCTTGTCTGGCCAAATCGCTTTTGAGTGACTTTTCGTTTGAGTACCATGTCAACGTCTTGATTTTCGTAAAACAAACGTTCTACTTCTGGATTAAAGAAGAACTATAAGCAAAACTTTTTTTATCTCATTTTGGATAACGTAAGGAAGGGTTACAAACACCTGTCAGATTACTTTTCCTCTATCTGTGTCTCATTGCGGAGATTTCCCGTCACTTCCTGTCCCATAGCCAAACAGAAAGTGAGAGGAAATCCCTGCATATAAGGGGAATTCTTTGGGGACCCCAAGGTCACCAGAAGTAGTGTCGCCATTGGAAGATTTCACCCCTTTTACTCTTTTGGGGACAACCCAAAATTTGGGATTTTCAAGAGGGTCCTGTGCGTTTTGGCTCCGATTCAGGTGCAAATTCAGGCAAAAATTCGGACCTGAATCGCACCTGAACCAGTGAACAGAAATGGACCGGACCCCAGGCTGGAAACAACAGCTGCACATATGTGAACCCGGCCTAAGTAACGAAGTCTAAACAGGGGTATTGTACATTGAGTCTGTACAAGTGATTGACAACACATTAAAATTTAAACAAGCATTAGGTACTCAGAACAGATGCCTGCTGGTGTGTTCTGTGCACTGCAATGGAATTTTAAAAGGCATCCCCCCCCCCCCCATGGGCATACTTAAGCATATATCCATGTTTGCTGGGCCGTGTTTGCACCTACAGGATGCACAGGGGTTCCCTGCAGACAGTCCCACTCATGTCTAGTGGGATGCAGTGGCTGCAAGGATCGAGCCACCATTGGGTTGATTTACTAAAGCTGGAGAGTACAAAATCTGGTGCAACTCTGCATAGAAACTAATCAGCTTTCAGGTTTTATTGCCAAAGCTTAATTGATCACGCTGAGATTAGAAGCCGATTGGTTACCATGCACAGCTGCACCAGGTTCTGAGTGTACCAGCTTTAGGAAATCCCTCACCATGTAACAGGAAGCAACTGAACAAAGTGGCAGCTGAATGTAATGCTGCCGACTTAAGGCTGGGTTCACACTGCCGCACGGAGCGGCTCACAGGGGGGGTCCGGTGCCTCCCTGTTCACCGTTTCACTCCAAATTTTTGGCTGAATTCGGACCTGAAACGGACCAGAAGACACACAGGACTCCCGTGCAATTCACTCCGGAGCAGCTCCGGAGATGTATGTACCGGCTCCATTGAAAGCCGGAGGCGATCTCCTGACATGCGAATTGGATGCAGAGAAACCCGCATCCAATTCACAATAGTGTGAACCCAGCCTAAAAGTTTTAAAAATATCTTTTGAAGTGACATGAACATGTTAAGAGTGCGGGTCTTAAGGCTCCATTCACACCTGAGCGATCCAGATCGGGGGCGGAATTGGCGCGATTCCAGAATCACATCAAAATGTGGAACGGGTTTGCGATGACCTTATTTCTTAATGGCACCCCAAAAGCAAGGCAATTTTGCCACGATTTTTGAGTGACAAATCATGCTACAATTGCAATGCCAAATGCTCCTGGCTCTGTGCCAAGATTTGGTACATAAGCTTCTTTGGAGCTTTTTTGGAGCAGAGGGAGGCCCATTGAGATGAATGGTGCCGCTCCAAAACTGATCCACTAAAAAACACAAAAACGTGCTGCAGCAGCTGTCGCTGTTCTACGCTCGGGTGTAAATGGAGCCTAATGCCACTTACACACGATCGGTTAGATATGATGGCTTTTCCGACAGGATTCCGCTCAAGTTTGCCTTGCATACACACGTTCACACAAAAGTTTGCTGAAATTACGACCGTCAAGAATGCGATGATGTACAACACTACGACGAGCCGTGAAAATGAAGTTCAATGCTTCCGAGCATGCGTTGAATTGTTTCAGAGCATGCGTAAGGATTTTGGGCGTCGGAATTGCTACAGACGATCGCATTTTTGGATAGGAACTTTTCCCGACCGAAAAATTAAGAACATGCTCTCAATCTTTTGCTGGCTGGAATTCGGCCAACAAAAGACCGATGGAGCATACACACGGTCGCATTTTCCGACGAGAAACTCTTATCGGTCTTTTGCGGGCCAAAATTCCGATCGTGTGTATGCGGCATTAGAGATACGTCTTCTGCCTGACTTCCTTCAAGTGTTACTAAACCCAGGACCCTGCATTCACTATATCTGGTCTCCTGCAGTACACAGTACACAAAACTGCTAAATACCTTTTCTCATCAGCAGTTAGAGCAGTCTTGTGACTTCTATCAGTGTCTGGTTAAAGCTTGTGGAGGAGTTTTCATTCTCCTCTGACTGTCCTATAAGACTGCAGGACCCCTGACCCTCTGTCTGGACAGTGCTGATTGGCCCTGTGCTGATCACATGCACTCTCCCCCAAGAAAAAAAAAACAAACTCTCTAGCAATACACACTAAACTGAGCATGTGCAGCTTGTCCCCTACCCTCTGTTCTATCAGGAGAAGGATTGGGGACGGTGGAAGAAGAAGGGGACAGGATCAAACATCCTTTTTACACAATGCAGAGGATTAACCCCTTAGGTTCCACAGTGAGTATAACAAGCATGCTTACTGCATATATAGAATGATTTTACTGTTGTGGGTTTAGTAAAACTTTCATATTAATGAAACACTTTCATACAGGCATATACAATAACGGACAATGACAGCAATGAAGCAATTCTTACCAAAAATAGATCCTTATCACACATGCTGCCATGTAAGTATCCTTTACCTAAAATCGAACGAGTTGTAAACTGTTCAGTCACACTATCCATACACATACATGAACAGACGCTGCCGCTTTTTAAACAGACTACCTTAGTGTTTACCTTTAAAGCAGTCAATCTATAATAAATCAAAGTGAATAATAATAAAAAGGTGATGGTAGGTGATGTATTCATATCCGTGGTACAAACACAGACCTCTGTACTGTAAACCTGACTCACAAAAGAGCAGACAGGATTCAATGTAAACCAATGACGCAAATGGCGTACAATCTACTCAGTATGTGTAATGTGCCAAGATTTATAAACTGGGACACCCAGAGTGTTCCTACCACAATAATGCAGCCACATGTCATTTGTGACTATATAAGGGACTCAGCCCAATGTACAAGAATATTACAGAACATCAAGGAGCTAAGGAGCTTGATGACCCTACTACAGCACAAGGCCTTTCTTACAGGCGAAGACATTGCAAGAACCTTACCCTTAGGCCTGGTTCACAACTGTGCATTTTTTAGTGCGTTTTCAGTTTTGCAGAAACACATTACAGTCCAGTTAACATGGTTTCCTATGGATGTAGTTCACATCTGTGTATTTTATGGAAAGGGTCAGGGACTTGTTTCTGGTTTTTGGTTCCATAGACTTTAATGGATCAAAAATGTGTATTGAAAAACCCAAAATGCACCTGGAATATGCAAACTGCAATCTGCATAGGTGAATCAGGCCTTAGGTAAATTATTTCCTGACTTTTCCTAAAAATTTTTTTTTACTATTGTTGGATGTTCTCTGCCTCTAACATCATTGGTATCAAGTCAGATTTTACAGGCCATGCCAATAAAATACCCCACAGAGCCAATATGTCTTCGGTTACTCTAGTGGAGACATCGCTCTCCGGAAATCCCAGGTCCAGTCAACCGAGTAACCATCACAAAATCAAATTGTGTCATCTACCTCTAGCTTCCTACATGTAAAATACACAAATAACTGCAGGAACACGTCATCATTGTGGCCAGACACAAACGAATTCTGCCAAATCTAACCTCTGGAGAAGCAGAGGAGCCTGCAAGGAAGTCTACCTGAGCCAACACTCTTGAATGGAACTGGCTTAAAGTATATGTATAGACAAAACTTTTTTTTTGTTGACTTTTGGCTACAGTAGGAAAAGTTTAAAACGCATGCGACATAATTGTTTTGCTGTATGTTTACTACCTTAGGAAAAATATACCCTTCACGTCCTGTCCTAGAGAAGCAAAAAGTTAGAGAAATTCTGTGAAGGGAATTTCCAATTTGGATTGTTGTTCTTGCATTACATGTCCTCACTGGAAGTTTTCCCTCACCTCTTGTTAGTACAACTTGAAAATGTTAGATGTCCCCTCACCTTTTTTCTTTTTGACGGTTGTCCCCCATACAAATAGAGGGGTGAATCTCCCCAATGGTTACACAGACAGCAATAAAAACTTGACAGGTGGTCTAAACATCCCCCCCCCCCCAAAAAAAAAAAGTTTCGCCTATAGATACACTCCACATGACAAGGATATAAACTAGGGTTACACTGATACTAGTATTGGTATCGGTGCCAATACCGAGTATTTGCACAAGTATCGGTACTCGTACAAATGCACCGATACCTGAAACCGATACTTTCAGGCTCGGTTCTTTGAGCTGTCAGTGAGTCTCCCCTGTTGACAGCTGAAGTGTTAAAGAAGTCCGGTAATTGGAAGTGTCAAAAAAAAAGCAGCCGGCAATGTTTATTAACCTCCCTGGCGGTATTCCCGAGTCTGGCTCGGGGTGGAATTTCAGAACCAAAAGCGGTAACCCCGAGCCAGACTCGGGATCGCATCGCAGGATCCAGGAAGAGCTTACTTACATTGTCCCCTGGATCCTGCGATGTCTCCCTGCAGTGTGAGCGGCTCGTCCTCCGCTCGATTCATCACGGAGCCGAGCTCCGTTCCCTGCGAGCGTTGCGACGCATGGGGACAGAGAACGGCGCCAAATTCAAAAAGTGAAACACACACCATACATACAGTATTATAGATTACAGTATACTGTATGAAATTATTTCACATTCCTTTTGTCCCTAGTGGTCTGTCCAGTGCCCTGCATGTAGTTTTATATTATAAAAACTGTTTTCTGCCTGGAAACTGGAGATTGTCCATAGCAACCAAAACTGTCCCTTTAAATCAAAAGTGGTTTTAGACCAGCTAGAAAACAGCGATAATAAATTAGAATCACTCGCAGAATTGAGCGATAGTGATTTGTGGGGAGATCCGTCATCAAACACTCAAACGTAATGACAGCGACAATTCTGCAAATGAGCAAATTTCAGTGTTTTGATTACATTATTGAATCATTTTTATTATTATTATATTATTATTTGGTATAATTATTTATAGTTATTTATTATATTATAATTTATGATTTCGTTTTTCAAACTTTATCATACCCGGGATGTCTACTAGACTCTGGTTTGGACAGAATTACAGGCCTACAATATAAAACGCCAAATTTCCATGCAAAATAATTGTACCGCTTTCAGCATCAAAAATCTGAAATAATCATACCGCCAGGGAGGTTAACAACATTGCTCAGCCGCTGAAACACTAAAATAAAAAGAAACATTGTTTCTTTTTGAATCTTTCTGTTTCTTCACCTGCAGATCAAAGGGATGAACAAATGTTCCTCTGTTTAACCCCTTATAAACCCTTAATTTACTCTTTAATCAGCCGTAATTAACTCCCTATTCTCCATTTAATTATTTTCCTGCTTTTTTTTTTTGTTCACGTCTATTTTATAAACGATAAACAATTAAAACTTTTTTTGTTTGCTTTATTAGTGAATATCTTTACACATATATATTAACATATATTTACACATTTCACTTTGAAAAAGCGCAAAATTAAAAAAAAAAATCTATTTATTTCATTTGTAAATAACTTTCCAATGCTTTGTACCATTGCTGACAACTGAAGTGAAAACAAAACAGTTGCGGTAGGTATCGGTAATTGGTATCGGTGAGCACTAAAAAAAAAAGTATCGGTACTCTTTGTAAAAAAAATGATAACGGTGCATCCCTAATATAAACCAAGGATTCCAACCTTTTGACCTTCCCGGGCCACATTGGAAGAAGAGGATATGTCTTGGGCCACACATAACATAAGGAGTTAATATAAAAATACTGCGCTATACATACACATAAACAATAGCAGCCAGCACTACAATCTTTGTGTGAATGAATAAAGTGAAAACAATGCAGCGCTAAGAATTAAATACTGAGTATTGACATATCAACATACTGCGATATACAAAATAAATTGTAATTAGCATATACAAAAAACTCTAACACCATCATCTGATTGATAGTGTCTCTAAATAAAGTGCATTGTGCAAATAGTAAATCAACATTGGTAGTATAGTCCCATTGGCGATTAAAACATGAATCCATTAGTATATATTGCTGGGAAGGAATCCAGGAGTGTAGGACTAAAGGAGTCACCGCCGCGCGTGCATCCACCACCCAGGGGAGCAGATTAAATACACTTACCAGAAGGTAATATCAATCAGGCATGTGATATCAAAGCTCTGGAGAGCAAGTGGTGCAATTCCTCCTCCTCAGCTCAGCCACCTCAAGCACTCAGTTTCTTATTATGAAGAAAAATTATTAGGCCAGTGATATTGAGCAAGGGGTGGTGCCACATCCAGTATTAAAAGAGAAAGGAAAAAAATCCCCCATGCGGTGGACTTTTAAAAAAAAAAAAAAAAACTAGCGTGCCTTAAAAGTCCACCACATAGGGGATTTTTTTCCTTTCTCAGTTTCTTATTATAGACAAATAAATATATCCCACAGAGGAAATATTTTACTTGATGCAATACATCTTGGAATCTATGTAAAGCCTTTTTATTCCAAATAAACCCGTAACCATACGATTTTTCACTGTGGAGGCTTTCTGTTGTTTTTTTGGATGCTGTTAACCATAAACCCACCAAACTGTTCTGTGGTGGAAGGAGGTTTTTAACCATCTGATCCATATTCTCACATGCCGTCGAGGTTGCCTGAGGTGGCTCGAGCCCACCCTTTTTTAAAGCCAATTAGAGCATTCGGCTCTAATCACATGCTTCTAAAAAAAATAAATAAAAGAAAAACCCCATCGGAATCCATGCGTCCGGTGCCCTGCATGTAAATTAGGTGCCGGGCGCATGGATGGGGGGGCGGCGCCCCTGCACCCTCTATGGATGGGCCGCCACTGAGCTCTCCCCACAGCCCAGGTGAAATATACACTTACCAGAAGCAAGTGTTTTATACACTGTGACCCCCGCTGCTGGATCTCTTATTCTTGTAATCGCCACAGTATTTTCTCTCCAATATAATAGGAGTTAAAAGGATACCAGAGAGTGTAACATAGTGCAGTAAGTTTTATTAAAAAGATTGCTAACAATAAAACGCATCCGAGTACTACTCAGATGTTGCGGGTAACTACAAGGTACCGACACAATCAGCTCAGCTGTAATGCTCCGCTGTTCGTGGCCACCCAACCGGCGTGCGTTCCAAACTTGGAGGAGTAGGGTGAATGACAGACCAGATATGATGTCAACGGCTAAGACTCAATGCATACATTGAGGCTTAGCTGTTGACGTCATATCTGGTCTGTCATCCACCCTACTCCTCCAAGCTTGGAATGCACGTTGGTTCACTGGCCATGAATGGTGCAGCATTACAGCTGAGCTGATTGTGTTGGTGCCTCGCATCTGTCATGCATTGATCTGGATTTGTCTGACCTTGAAAGAGACAATAACTAGAATCTATGTATTTATAGTACATGATATTTTGGGTTCCACACAGGGCCGTCTTTAAGTCAGGGCAAAAGGGGCAGCTACCCTGGGCCCAGTCATTGTTGTGGGGCCCAAAGCAGCTGCCTCATACTTGCCAACTATCCCAATTTAAATGTCCTTGTCCTTTGAAGTTTTAGTCCTGTGCTGTGTCCCAATATCTCAGTATGAAGTGCTGGTAGTAATGCTGCCCAGCTCTGCCTTATTGTTGCGTACAGATGACTCACCTGAAGACCCTATGTTTACATGTATATAACCGGCATTCATATGTAAATAGCAGTGGCATTCATAAGCGAATAAACAGAAAAAGAAGGAGGGCGCACTAACCTAGTGCATTACCACTATAAAACTTTATTGCAGCATAAAAACAGCAAAGATTATACTCACAAACGAGCTATCGAAGCCAGCTTTAAAAAGGGCGCAAAAGCGCTGTTCTATGGATCGACACACCAGGACCTATTGCCAAGACAGATGTGGGAGCAACATTTGTGGGAACTGCGTGCATATGTGCCATAGAAAGAAAGAAGTTGTTGGAACAGACGGTAGGATCCACAAGATTAAGCAGTTCATTAACTGCGGTACCCCGTATGTCATCTATGGCCTTCTGTGTCCTTGTGGCCTCCTTTATGTAGGACGGACGTCAAGACCTATGAGGACCAGAATGAATGAGCACAGGAGCAGTATCCTTACGGAGAAGGACAATTATTCAATACCAAAACACTTCAAAGAAACCCATAGTAGCAGTACAGACGGCCTCAAAGTGTTCGGTATAGAAGCGATGCCGAGCGACTTGGATAGCGGCAAAAAACATCAAATGCTATGTAATAGAGAGGCCTTCTGGATTTTTTCCCTAGGAACTCTGGCCCCAAAAGGCCTGAATGAGGAAATCGAACTGCACAATGTTGTCTAACTTCTTCAGTTCCCGAAAAAGCCCCCGAGTCATTGGTGGCACTAGCCAGGTCAATTGGGGTTTGACCTTTCAAGTGTGCGTATTGCCACCAATGTGCAGGTTGGGGCTCAGCTTTGGGTCATATGGGGTACACTAGGTGTAGTGACCAGGATTTGGGGCAGATAGGTTTTTCAGATGTAGTAGTAGTCATACAGTTTTCAGTTCAATGTGTAGAAGCTAGTTACCAGGCTGTGGTTGGTGTTTAGACAGTAGCTAATTTGATAACAATATGTAGTCCATGTCATTTTATGTACTTCACCGCCATCGGGGTATAGTGTTCATTTTCCATTAGGTGCAAACGGGCAATGGTCTCTCTCGTTTTTGGTACGCTAGTCCGCAGAGGTATCCTCCACGGCATTTGCTAGGGGGACGGTCACTATGGCCATTTGACATAGTATGTTATATCCTGCCATAGGTTATTTATTTTACTATATTTATTATATTTGTATCTATATAGAGTGGTGCGTAGTCTCTTAGCCGGTATTCTCTATTACTGTTTTTTAACGGTGTTATCAATGTTTTAGGCCGATGAGCATTTGTTTTTAGATCTTCTATTTATTGTTATTATATAATTTTTTTGATCAGTATTATTCAGGTACCATGGTGCACGGATCTCTTTTTGATTTTAATTTTGCTATGGATTTTCATGTTTTGACCGTTTCAAGATACTATATTTTATGGAAATATATATATTATATGCTGTCTAATCAACTGTGTTTCAAATTTATGAACCATACATATATTATGTGTTGTATTAACCTATTGCACCTTGGTAAGGATACCTCTGCGGATCACACCAACGGAATATTATCTATTAGTAATTTCATTTGGTATCGATTTTGATCCCCTCACCAACCTCTCCATTTGAGATTAATCTCTATTTTTTAGCAAATATATGTGCCGTCTACCTATTACATCTTTACCCTCTATTCTCATCCCATGAATGGTCCTTGTAGAGAGATTTGGGCTGCGAGCTGCCTGTGGCTGTAATTTGAATGCTGCCATACTGTGCAGGCATTATCAGCCTAGGAGTTATTGGTGGGAGGCGCGCGGACCAACGGGGATGCGCGCGCACCGACTTTCCTGGCCACTCACAGGCAGCTCCATGACGGCCGGAAGCAGCGGGTGAAACGCAAACATACCCGCGCTTCCGGGCCGTGTCTCCTGCACGCAGCGTCCTCTGACGCTTGTAGAAGGGGAACTGACGTCACGATCGGCCGGAAGTTGCGGGTGGAACGCAGGAACGCCCGCACTTCCTGGTCCTTCGGGCGGCATGCGTTCCACACGCTGTGTGCAGTGTTCATATGGCTCCTGGGAGCCAGAGAAGTCCCGTAGTATTTACTGCGGTTTGTCCACGGCATGGGGTTACCTATGGAGCTGTTTGTGGGATGAAAGGTATGTGTGGTCGGCGCCCCCCCACCACCACCCCCCCTTTTTGGTGTTTTTTTTTTTTTTTTTTTTTTTTTTTTTTTGTTTGTGGTCCATACTGATTTTGCTACAGTTTTTGCTAGCTCCAAATACAGCAAGCGACATAGAGGGAGGCCTGTCGCTTGTTTTTTATCAGTACTATGTTTTGGCTGCAAATGGGGCTTGTACATAGAGGGAGGGGTGCAGGGAGAGTAAGCCCAAATGGGTAGGTGTTGCTGTTTGTGAGGGGGCGTCGCTACCAATTGGGTGTGGCAAACACAGGTACTTATGCACACACACATATATATATCTATAGAGAGGCAATTTCGAGAGACTAGCCATTGCCCGTTCAGGCTCTGAAGAAGGGGGTGCTCCCCTGAAACGCGTTAGCCATTGGCCATTTGCACCGGTCTGATTCTCTTGGCAATAGGTCCTGGTGTGTCGATCCATAGAACAGCGCTTTTGCGCCCTTTTTAAAGCTGGCTTCGATAGCTCGTTTGTGAGTATAATCTTTGCTGTTTTTATGCTGCAATAAAGTTTTATAGTGGTAATGCACTAGGTTAGTGCGCCCTCCTTCTTTTTCTGTTTTTTCTAGCATGAATACCCATTGTTCAGAGGAGGGCTGCAAGACGCTAGGCAATACCTTGGTATAGGTGGTCGCACCACATGTTCAGTTCCTGGACACCTGAGCGCAGGAGAGATTTGTTTTGTATTCATAAGCGAATAGCCGTGTCCGGTGGCATTGATATGTAAATAAAGACGGCATTCACATGTATATCATGCCCCCCTGCAGTGAGGAGATGATGTGCTGTAACCTCTAGCAACCAATCAGTGAGCAGTAATACTGTACAGTAATCTCTAGCAACCAATTAACAAGCAGAAATCATTTGCTGTAACCTCTAGCAACTAATCAGTGAGACATAATGTGTGCTGTAACCTCTAGCAACCAGTCAGTAAGCAGTAAAGATATGCTGTAACCGCTGGCAACCAATCGCAATTGCTGCCTGATCTGATATAGTAAACTGATTTTAAGTCTAAATAAATAAATATGATGCGCTAGAGTGTGCTAACCGTGCCCTAATCCTGGCACACAGATATACAGTGCATATACAACAGAGTATAAAATAATTTAACCCCAATATGTGCTATATCCCCCAAGATAAACAAACTTAATGTGCACAAATAAACAGTGCAGTGAGCATGTGAAATGGTAATATCAACAAAAATGCTCCAAAATGAATCCGTGCAAAACAGGTGCTAAAAGTACAATAAACAAATAATAAAATAAACAATGTTAATTCATAAATGAATCATATATGCAAACAAAAGCTGAAAAATGATATGTGCCATAATGAAAGTGATGACAACTGTGCTTCAGTGATGATGTTTTCAAACGTGCTGCGATTCCATGCGCCACATATCATGCGATGGTGAAACAAAAGGTGACCCCCCCCAAGGTAAAGCGCTCATCTTAGGGAATGTGACTAAGTCGCTAGACAGAGTCAGGAAACGCTTATGAGCTACCCAGGGCTCAGTATGGATCACAGGAAAACAGGCTCCAGCATAGGCTCAAATCATAGGTAAAAAGAGAAAGGAACCATATGGTGTGATAACTTTTAAAAAGTGTTTATTAGCAAGGTCAGATAAAAAACTCTCCCCAGAAGGGGGTACTCACATTTTGAGGGTGCGTCAGTGCACCACTCAGAAGAGGCATAAAATCTGGATAAAACAATAGGTAATGGATGTAGCAGTGAGGTTATGGAGACCGTCCCAGCACAGACAGCTGCTGCTGCCTAACACTCCGTCCTGGCCCCTCCCCTACGCGTTTTCGACACAGGGAATACGTGTCATCATCAGGGGGAATGTGATTAAATGTATTGTGTGACACTCTGCACTTTTTGGCTGGCACATGTCATTTTTCAGCTTTTATTTGCATATATGAATCATTTATGAATTAACGTTATTTATTTTATTATTTGTTTATTGCACTTTTAGCACCTGTTTTGCATGGATTAATTTTGGAGCATTTTTGTTGATATTACCATTTCACATGCTCACTGCACTGTTTATTTGTGCACATTAAGTTTGTTTATCTTGGGGGATATAGCACATATTGGGGTTAAATTATTTTATACTCTGTTGTATATGCACTGTATCTCTGTGTGCCAGGATTAGGGCACGGTTAGCACAATCTAGCGCAGCATATTTATCTATTTAATATTTCACACGCGTTACAAGGCGTGATTCATGTATGCGGCTGTGTAGTGCTTACTTTTAGCACTAGGTTCATTTTGGCTCGTAGGAATTTCTCTTTGTTCATTTGATTTTAAGTCTAGCTGCTATTTATTGTATGTCTCAGAGCAGGTGGAGAGCGAAATTGAATTGGGGGGGTGGATTTTTGCCCAGGGTCCAATCAATATTAAAGACGGCCCCGGTTCCACAAGGACTTGTTTCCAAAGTGTTCAACCAGACCCTACCTGGTCCGCTTCAAAAAATGGTCAGCAAGAGTGGTGGCAGTAAATAAATGGAAAGCAAAATTCTCCTGCTCCCTCTATCCAGGCTGATAAGAAATGAGAATATGTACAGCTCACAAGGCAAAGTAATAATCTGTATCTTAAAGAAAACAGATGCAGCGTTAGTGTCTGAATCCAAGAGCCACCCTATTCATTCCTAAGGGTTGAGCTGATGGCGAGGTGGGGGGCATTCAGTGCCAGGCCATTGCTATCTGCTAACCTTTGCACAATAAATCTGGAATTGCAAAAGGCTGATTCAGCGGGAGACTGATTTCCAGCAAGCCTGCAGCCAGCTGGGGATCTGGCATTTCTTACTCAAGTCTTTCTGCTTCCATAACATCAGCGCAATGAAGGAGAAAGACACATTTTACTAAATAAAAGCCTGTAAGCTGGAAGATAAAAGAGACATTAGAGCCGATATTTGCAAGCCTCCAATTTCTCATATACCTCATCAGGCTTAATTACAGCGTCTTTGCCCCAGACCTCCTCCGCCACAGGGTAGTCATTTTCTACTGGTGACATCTAAAGCACAGAAAGGATATTGTGTTGAAGAGTCTGAATAACGATTGATGGGTTAGAGTTTGTTGTCCCCTAGGGGACCATAATAAGGCCTCCCACCTATTTCCAGCTGTAGAATTCTCTGTGGGAAGGAGGAGTATCCCAAAATGCAATGCAGGTTGTCATCGGGAAAGAGTTTTTTTGGGAGTAGAAGGTGAGTGAATGAGTGATGTTGAATGGAATAGTGTGACATTGCCTGTGTAGGAGCAGAGTGACACTGCATTGGCTAACAATGGGCTGGATTTACTAAAGGCAAATAGACTGGGCACTTTGCAAGTGAAGCTGCACTCTTTTTTCTTAGTAAATGTCAACGTGGTAAAGCTTTGCTTTGTAAAGAATACCCAAGGTGCAAGGAAAAAAAATTTGGCTTGCATATGATTGGATGATGAATATCAGCAGCATATTTGGGGCGGTTTGGGAGCGCTGTATACAGTGAATGAATTCAATTCATGGGCAGCGTTTCCAAAGCGCCTGAAAATCATTTCGGAAGCACCGCAACACGGGTGCTTTTAACCCCTTCTTCAACCGCTAGTGGTGGTTAAAAGCGCCACGCTAGCGGCCGAAAAGCACCGCAGAAGCATCGCTAAAGCACTGCAAAAATGAGCAGCACTTTAGCGCTATTGCTCGGTGGCCCAAGTGTGAAAGTAGCCTAAGGCAGGCCATACACTGAGCTCATTTCTTTCATGCAACCACGAGTTGCGATAATCCCAAATCCAGCAGGCTGGTTGTACCCAAGTTGATCAACCAACTTAGCACATTCAGCCTGCCCATACATGGTTTTAATCTCAAGCGCTTTTAGCACATCTGAAAGTTTTTTGAATTTATCTACACTCCCACTGAAGGGACTTCCATATCCTTATTGCTTTAACAGTATGGAACTCCTTACTTTAAGATTGAGCTGCTTCTTGTCCTAATTCATTATGTGGCCGCCTGTCTTCTTTAGAAACTTTAGGTCAAATAGTTTCCTACCAATTTTAGAGTCACCATTCAAAGATTTGTATATGGAGATCATTTCTGCTCTTCAGCGCCCCATTTTCAGGGGGAATAAGCTCAATATTTGTAGTTGTTCCTCATAACTGAGGCCCCCTTATTAGCTCTGCTGCCCTTCTCTGGACTTTCTCCAGTTCAAGTCCATTCTTCTTGAAAACTAGTGACCAGAACTGGACAGAATACTCAAGATGTGGCCTAACCAGAGTTTTGTAGGCATGAGTTTATGTATTGTGTATTAACTTTAGATATGAATTCACTGGTAGGGGAGGCCAATGCCAGCACATGGACATAGTGAGACTGCAGTGGGCAGCAGAGATTATACAGATACTTATAACACTTCTATAGGCACAGTAACACTATACATGTACCAGGAACTGTGTATGGGCACAGAAATAGTTTAGAGAGGAACCCCAGGCAAACAGTCTTCTGAATCAACCACCATTGCCACACTGAACAAAATGACAGGAGATACTCCTATTTCATACATAGTGGGTATATGCCATGGCATATAACTAGCTAAGAAGGTCCACATTAGGCACAGAAAAGCTCTAATATACCAAATGGGAGCTTTTAACCTGATGCTTCATGTGTCAGTAATGATGAGGTAATGGAAGAGGTGGGCACAGCATGGGCCTCAATGACCCAAATGATCTTAATGTAGGTTCGTTACACACAATTTACTCAGCTAACTAGCAGCCCTCCTAGCTTTAGAAATTGCATTGCCAACAGATTTTAGTTCAAGTGGATCTAAACCCTAACTGGACATCATTCAGTTCACTAAAGCCCCGTACACACGGGCCAAATGCTGGGCGACATCAGCTAGTTCAATAAAAAACGACAAACATTCGGCTTGTCGTGTGTATGCCAGATGGTCTGACAGAAGCCGGCCGTTTGACCATCTTATTTCAGACGCGCATGCTGGAAAGCCAGCAGCTGACCAATGTCTAAGAATGCTGACCAGAGTGTACTTGGGGGGGGGGGGAGCCCCCCTGTCAGAACACAACAGCTCAGAGGGGGGAGATCGCTGTTCTAACGTTGGATCGTTAGTACAGTAGCTCCAACCGGAGCGAACAGGTCTTTTTTTTGTTCAACCCGCTGGGTTGATCGGAAAAAACTCATAGTGTCTACCAGGCTTAAAGTGGATGTAAACCGGATTCATGAAATTTGACCCTAAGCACATATATCTGTAGTGTTTACTTATCTCTCTCCAAAGCCCTGAGTTCCTTCCTCTGGTATCAGCATGATAACTTCTGACAAGTTCTCCAAGATGTGAGATAAAAGCAGCCTCAAATTTGTGTCGGGGTGGGTGCTAGAAACAGATTAGCAGAGAGCTTATCTTGTCACACCACAGCTCTGAATGCATCTTCATTCTTCTGCCTATGTGAAGGGGGGGTGTGCGCCTTTCCCCCAATCAGCTCTCACACAGTGTATGCCAAGAATCCACTCCTACTGCTGAATGAGGAAGAAAACAATTTGAACACGATGTAAGAATTCTAAAGAATATAGCAAGCTGAAGACAGCAGATATGCATGTAAAACTTATGTGGGGAGATTTATTTAATCCCTGTGTATCGTCTGAGGCTCTTCACTTCACTGGGTATAGGAGAGGGTTTACATCCACTGGATTCTTACCAATACATTTTTTCCCTAACCGTTTCTAAAAGATATTGCAATGTACTTTGCATTGAACATCAGCGTGCATCGTAATGCACATCAACACACATTGAAGCAAGTTGACACACGTCATGATGTATTTATGAGCACTAGGATGTGTCAACGTGGGTCATACCTGGTATCTTTAACACATATGTTGACATGGGCTTTGATGTAAAACCAGCCTCACACATGGTCTATTATAAAAGATTTGCTTTTATTTATATATTAAGTACGGTTTACACCTTTTTTTTTTATCTCAATGCTGCTGATCTCCACTGTTTTTTTTGACGGAGTTCCGCTAAAACGGACTTGCCTACACAAGATCAAAGTCTGATCGTTTAGAACGCAATGAGGTACGATGGGATTAGAAAAAGAAAGTTCAATAGCCAGTAGCCAATAGCTGCCCTTGCGTCGTTTTTTTGGTCCATCGGAATAGCATACAGACAAATGGTTTTCCCGATAGGAACTGATTCCGTCGGAAAGACTTAAGACATGTTCTATTTCTAGGTCCGTCAGAATTTTCGAAAGAAAAAGTCCGATGAAGCCCACACATGATCGGAATGTCCGATGGAATGATTCCGTCGGACCTTTTCTGCCGGAAAGTCCGGTCGTGTGTACGCGGCATAAGCCATGTTGACACTACCAGTTGCAGCCTCAACTACAGGAACTTGAGATAGAGTGACAATGCAGAGGCACAGCTAGGATACAGTTGTCATCCAATAACAGGAATAACCTTCATGGCAGGATCACCAGGTACTTTTTAATAAAATCTGCAGATGTAAAGGACTGATAAAGACTTATGCCGCGTACACACGGTCGGACTTTTCAGCTACAAAAGTCTGACAGCCTGTCCGACGGACTTTTGGCGGACTTTCGACTGACTTTCTAACGACCGGACTTGCCTACACACGATCACACCAAAGTCCAACGGATTCGTACGTGATGACGTACACCGGACTAAAATAAGGAAGTTGATAGCCAGTAACCAATAGCTGCCCTAGCGTCGGTTTTTGTCCGTCGGACTAGCATACAGACGAGCGGATTTCTGGGTCCGGCGGAGTTACGACGTAAAGATTTGAAGCAAGTTCCAAATCTAAAGTCCGTCATATTTGTGACTGGAAAAGTCCACTGAAGGTCCGGTGAAGCCCACACACGATCGGATTGTCCGCCGGATTTGGTCCAGGTCCGACCGTGTGTACGCGGCATAACAGCTATTCTAATAACTGGGATTAGATCTATTTTAAAGACTTAAATATCATTGACAATGGGACTGGAGATGTAATAAGTTACACACTGGTTGTTGGCAAAACTAAATTACACACCCAACGGTTGTGTTTTCACTGTTGAATGAAGA
Source organism: Aquarana catesbeiana (assembly GCF_042186555.1). Classification (NCBI taxonomy): domain Eukaryota; kingdom Metazoa; phylum Chordata; class Amphibia; order Anura; family Ranidae; genus Aquarana; species Aquarana catesbeiana. Next base: position 882,226,576 of record NC_133324.1, read on the forward strand.
AAATTAGGAAAATTGCTATTAAAACAAGTGTTGCTCTAACACCACAGTGCACACCAGCAGGCCTATATTTGGCTGCCAACTGGGCATCAAAGACTGGTGCCATGCATGCCTCTGCATCTTCATATTAATTTTCCTAAAATCACTGCAATAGGATATGCGGAATAGGCATGTACCATGCTAACATGATATCATGCTCCAGTGTCAGTTACTTTGGAGGGGTGAACGCTGACAGCACTAGTGGGAATTCAGTACTTGAGTTGATTACATCAGTGTGAAGCACATTAAGTGGTGAGCTCATTGTTTCCCCTGCAGCTGACCCGATCCCAGATTATTGCCGCCCTCAGCATCTGGCAGAGTCAACTGACGCTGGTTCCGGCCTCCTCGGATTTATGGGGTCCTGCAGTCATTTCAGGGGGACGTGTCGTCTATTATTCTGTCAACGATAGCATTTGATGAAGGGCAATATGTCCTTTATTCAAGAAAAACCAGCATTTCATAGTGATGTACTGACTTAGGCCATAGACCTCCCTCAGGCGTGTGGCTGGTGGCCCTTCCGAAAACACAAAGACGTAACTCAGCCGAATGTTCAAGTTCAGGCAGTGCAGAGAGAGGAGAAGAATGTCTAGAATCATCAACATCCGCTCTCAGAATAGGTTTTCCAATCTGTTCTATTAATCTTCCCTAAGAATGGATGGTCAGTCGGTATCTCTCTGCCTAATAAGCCAACTACACACATTACAATGTCCCTTAGGCCTCATTCACATGTGCTTTGGTCTCCGCAGAGCAATCCAAACGCAGATCGCTCTGCGGAGACCAAAATACATGTGAATGGCTAATGCCTGGTACACAGGATGAGATTATCGGATGAATGATCGTCCGTTTTTTTGTTGCATGCTAGCCTAAGATCGAACCTGAAGAGTTTACTAAAGTCACGAAAATTCTCGTACGACAAAATAAAAATTTGGAAGTGATGTCATTATTATTATTATACAGTATTAATATAGCGCCAACAGTTTACGTAGCGCTTTACAACTTGAGGGTAAACAGTACAAATACAATACAATTTGATACAGTAGGAATCAGAGGGCCCTGCTCCTTAGAGCTTACAATCATGTGTTCTAGTGTATTTGTATTGCATTTACGAGCGACAACTGTACTGATTAAACAAAAATTATACGATCTGGAATTGTGCGAAAAATAATTTGTGCATGTCCGATCAAATAATATCGAATGAACTGTCCTGATCGGCTCTCAAAAGCACCGTACAAATGATCAGATTATCGTACGATTGCTCCGAAATCGGTACTTTTCATACAATTTTCTGATCCTGTGTACGGGGCTTAAGGAAGATTGCTTCAGAGAGCATTTGACAAGCTGTGAGAAGACAATGGGGGTTATTTATGAAAGGCAAATCCACTTTGCACTACAAGTGCAAACTACAAGTGCAAAGTGCACTTGAAATTGCACTGAAAGTGCACTTGGAAGTGCAGTCGCTGTAAATCTGAGGGGTAGATCTGAGATGAGGGGAAGCTCTGCTGTTTTTTTTATCCAATCATGTGCAAGATAAAATTCATTTTTTTTTTTACTTGCATGTCCCCCTCAGATCTACAGCGACTGCACTTCTAAGTGCACTTTCAGTGTAATTTCAAGTGCCTTTGCACTTGTAGCTTGCACTTGTACTGCAAAGTGGATTTGCCTTTAGTAAATAACCCCCATTGGATCACTTGCTAACCACCTGCTTTAACCCCTTGGACCCTACACTGGCGCACCACAACTGCATGCATTGCAAACACCCCCATTCAATTAAAGCAAAACATTGCAGTCATAGCATGTGTACACCCCTGGCCACTGCCTCTATAGCTAAATAGGGAGCACTTGGGGAACAGAGCAGCCCCAATCCTCTTTTTCTGGGGTCCCCGCCAGCACTCCTGGCTCCTCCTCTTCAACGAGGGCCTTCATAGAAATCCTCTTTCTATGGGGGCACTCATGTGGGCTCGATTACAAGACACAGACAGCACAGCTTAGCCCTGCCCCCCATCACAGAATTTGATTGACAGCCATTGACTTCTGATGCCATCAATCTGACCTGTGAGAAAGGAAAAAGCAGAGAGCCACTGATCGTGGGCACCACGCTGGATTGAGATCAGGTTCAGGTAAATATAAAGATAGGTCAGGGGGATATCCTCTAGCACAAAAGGCTTTTTACCTCAATGCAGAAAATGTATTAAGATAAAAACATTCAGGCTTTAGAACCACTTCAAAATCCTATGGAAAATTATTTTAAAAATTGAATGAAAAATGTAATATATTGCGGCTTATCGGTCCTTAGATGTGGTTGTTTTCTTTTTTTTTAAAGCTTCTTTATTTTCACCTGGTAATGCTATGCATAAAACACTTCACTGTATGGTTGTCACCCAGGCTGGTGTGCCATTTCCTTCTTCTTTACATAGGGATTGTGGGGATTAGTAGTTTACAGAAGTCAGATGACATTCTTTGTCATTTCAGTTCAGCTTACAAGTGATGAGGACATTGGATTTCTGATAAGCTCAACAGGTATTGTGTGTACTTGCTGATAAGGTTCTTGGCCTAAAGATTATAAACCAATGCAGCCACCATATCTAACTGGTAGGCTGCAATGTATTACATATGTATGTTCTTGTGTTTAGACATTCTTTAACATGTCCTCTGCAAATCTTTGTTTTGGCCATGTATTCTAGGGCAGATGCAGATCTCCTTTAAGCATCATCTCTATGACAATCACAAAAGTTCATTCTGCTGGTCAGTTGACGCTACATCATGGCAGATCACAATTTCCAGCAGTAATTCCCACAAAGTGTCCACAGCTGCATTTCCTCATACTCCCTTTATCCAATCAAACTGAAACACTTGTGTGTCCCCAAGAAATCCTAATGCAGGAATGCAGAGCTGTCGTTAGAAATCACACATAATCACGTATTGTGCTTTGAAGAAGGCCGTCATGGTCAACACATGTTAGCTACTTCATACCTCCCAACCGTCCTGGATTCCACCGGATTTTCCCGCGATTTGCGGTAAGTTCCGGGTCCCGCAGATCTGGGCTGGAGTCCCGGGTCCCAGTGCCAAAACAATTTCTGACACTGGGCTCTACTCAGTGGGAGTATCCTCACTGCAGCCAGCCCCCTCCCTGATGTCCTGGCAACCGATGACAGCTTAGCGGGTGCGCACAGTGGAGAAAAGTACCTAGCTTTTTGGCCACAACCATAAACGCTTCATTTGAAGAGTCAACAAGGCCTATGATGATACACCATTCCTACTGTGAAACACGGAGGTGGGTCGCTGATGTTTTGGGGATGTGTGAGCTACAAAGGCACAGGAAATTTGGTCAAAATTGATGGCAAGATGAATGCAGTATGTTATCAAAAAATACTGGAGGAACATTTGCATTCATCAGCCAGGAAGCTGCACATGGGATGTCCTCGGACATTCCAACATGACAATGATCCAAAACACAAGGCCAAGTCAACCTGTCATTGGCTACAGCAGAATAAAGTTAATTTTTCTGGAGTGGCCATCTAAGTCTCCTGATCTCAATATCATTGAGCCACTCTGGGGAGAACTCAAACGTGCAGTTCATGCAAGACAACCCAAGAATTTACAGGAACTGGAGGCTTTTTGCCAAGAGGAATGGGCAGCTTTACCATCTGAGAAAATAAAGAGCCTCATCCACAAATACCACAAAAGACTTCAAGCCTTCATTGACGTTAAAGGGGGCAATACATGGTATTAAAAACTGGGGTATGTAAACTTTTGATCAGGGTAATTTGGGTAGTTTCTGTTGTCACTATGATTGGAAAAGAGTAAACACAGTTGATTGGTAATAAATGGCTTCAGCCAAACACTAACCATGAGTGAAAGAAAAGTTTTTGTGTTATTCATATTCTCTGAAAAACGGCCAAGAAATCATAAATTCTGCCAGGGTATGTAAACTTTTGAGCACTACCGTACACCCGCAGGTGCTGCCTCTGTAGGTAAAGGGGATATTGATAGAGGCACAAAGGGGATGCCAGATTATCCCCTCCCAGCCAGCATAGTTTAAGTACACCCACTTTTTGCTGCGGCACGCTACGCTTGCTACAGGTCAATCTCCCCCTAAATGTCCCTCATTCTCAACTTCAGAAGTTAGGAGGTATGCTATTTTAGGCGCTTTTAATGTAGCCTAATAAAGAATTTGGAACTTGGAACGTACTCGGTTTCTGGTTAATTTCTTCTATACATCTGACCTCTACCTTTAAAAGGGGTTGTAAACCTTCGTGTTTTGTCACCTTAATGCATCCTATGCATTAAGGTGAAAAAACACCTGTCAGTGACGGACCCCCAGCCCCCCCCCCCCCCCCCCCCCCCCGTTTTACTTACCTGAGCCCTGAACTTGACCCTGCGGGGAGGAGCTTGTCCCTCTGCCCCGGGTTCTCGGCTCTTGATTGGATAAATTGATAGCAGCGCAGCCATTGGCTCACGCTGCTGTCAACCAAATCCAATGACACGGAGTCATAAATTTGGCGGCTATGGACGCCGAATGATGGACTCGGGAGCGCGCCCGCAAGGTAACCCCCCCCCCCCCCCCGGGAGAATGCTTCTCCTAGGGGGTTATCTGATGTGGGGAAGAGCCGCCGGGGGGACCCCAGAAGACGAGGTTCAGGGCCACACTGTGCAAAATGAGCTGCACAGTGGAGGTAAGTATGACATGTTTGTTATTTAAAAAAAAAAAACCTTACAATCACTTTAACTAAAGTAATGAAGTCATATCTAGATATAACAAAGTTGGATTAAAGCTGACATATCTGGTTGCCCTTCAGAGGACTTCAAGATAGAAATCCATTATGTACTTCATTAGCTTAAAAGCCCTGACAGATAAAGCACCTTAACAGAAATCTGATATACAACATTGCATGTGCATTATGTTTATGTTGGCAAGATCATGAAAGCTAAAGGGCAATGCTTTGCAATTAACCCCGGATTCAGATCTCTGACAACTATACATTGTAAAGTAGAGCACAGAAACAAATCTGATGGACAAATCCTGGCAGTAAGGTAGTCTATCTGTCCAACCACTTCTGAACTATTCCAATGACAGCCAGCTGAAACGCCTTCTTCGGCCCCTTTCACACTTGTGAAACTTGTCCTGCGACTTGGGACTGCAAAGTCGCATGCCAAGTCATACCCCATGATTTTCAATGAGTACCATTCATATCTGTGCGACTTCAAAGTAATCCCTGAACTACTTTGGTCCGACTTTGATGCGACTTGAGGTCCATAGACCTCAACATTACACAGGCTTTGCTTCAAGTCACGTCAAAATTGTGGCAAAATCACGTCAAACTCACTGCAAAATCGTGCAACTTTCAGGTCGCACAAGTGTGAAAGAGGCCTTACTGGTTGTTAGAAATAAACACGACATTTAAAAAAAAAATCAGAGCCTGGAAGGGGCACATACACCATTTTTTTTTCCATTAAATGAATCCTTAGTGACAAGACCATTCCAGGAGCCTCTACAGAGGTTCCCATATTGTACTGTTTGGCGCCAAGAGAGCATGAGAGCTCTTTTCACTGCTTTCTAAGGGCTCCTTTACATGTGTGTTGTCTGTGAAAAGCAATCTGCAGCAGATTACATTTCACAGAGCAATAGGGAAGCAGCTGACAAACCTTTGTCAGGATACAAAATAAAACACTACAAAAACTGAGGCCCTACCTATTAACACTTTACAGCTCACAAGTCTGCACTGCAGGCAAATTATCCATATCATTGGTGTCATCACTCTATAAAATATTTGGGGGTCCATATTACAGCCTCCTTTGCAGGCTTATTTAAAGCAAACTTCCCTCCTTTATTTGGGGAAATTCACAAAAATGCTTAGACAACAGGACATTTACAACACATCCATGCTGGGTAGGATCAATGTACTTAAAGCGGAGTTCCACCCAAAAGTGGAACTTCCACTTAATTGCTTCGTCCCCCCTCCGGTGTCACATTTGGCAACTTTCAGTGGGGCACAGGGACCTGTTTTTGACAGGTCCCCTTCCCCACTTCCAGAGAGACCAGTCCATGGCCCAACCTCCTGGAAGTTCCACCCCCTCTTCTGCCGCTGGGCCAATCAAAAAGCGCAGCGTGCTTTGCGCATGTGCAGTAGGGAACTGGACGTGAAGCCGAAAGGCTGCACCGCCGGGTTACCTTACCTGGAATGGTGGCAGCGACAGTCGATCCGAATATCGGCTGGAGTGCCGACATCGTGGGCTCCCTGGACAGGTAAGTGTCCAAATAGTAAAAGTCAGCAGCTGCAGTATTTGTAGCTGCTGACTTTTAATTTTTTCCCCAAGGCGGAATTCCTCGTGTGTACGCAGCCTTAGAGGCATTTTAAAATCTTCCAAAAAATTATCCAAGCATATTCTTACTGCCGCCAGGAGGCTCATACACTTACAAGAGCAGTCTAGTAGAACTTCACTTCAGACCAGGGTGGATAAAAATCAATGAATTTGTTAAACAAATAAAAAAAAATCAGATTTTTTTAAAATATCTCACCGACTTTGGCTGTCAGGAATATCTGACAGCCAAAGTCGGTGGTCATCTTGAGATGTTTAACTGCTTGCTGCCCGCCCACTGTCAAATGACGGCGGGGCGGTACGGCTCTCGTTCTGGGACGACCTCATATGATGGCATCCCAGAACGCCCGCTCTCGCGCTCCCGGCAATCGCTGCCGCAATCACTGTAAAGAGCTGCGTCCGCGGCTCTTTAACCATGTGATCAGCTGTGTCCAATCACAGCCGGTCACATGTAAACAAGGAAATGCCGGTAATCGGCTCTCCTCGCCTCACCCTGACAGAGTGTGTGGTGAGGAGAGCCGATCAGAGGCATCTCCTCACATGGGGACATCTAGGGATGTAATCAGGGCACTGATTACAATAAATAAATACAGTGTCACAAATCAGTGCCCACCATTGCCCACCAATGCCAGCATACAGTGCCCACCAGTGGCAATCAGTGCCCACCACTGCCCACAAGTGCCACCAATCAGTGCCCCTTAGCAATGCCAGTCAGTGCTGGCAATCAGTGCCGCATCTCAGTGCTGCCCATCACTGCTGTCGATCAATGCCAATCAGTGTCGCCCATCAGTGCCACCCATCAATGCCCATCAGTACCCATCTGTACCGCCTATCCGTGCCCACCAGTGACGTCTAACAGTGCCCACCAGTGCCACCTATTAGTACTCAGCAGTGCCACATATAAGTGCGGCATATTAGTGCCACCTCATCAGTGCCCATAAGTGCCACCTCATCAATGCCCACCAGTTCAGCCTATTAGTGCCCATCAGTGCCGCCTCATCAGCGCACATCAGCGAAGGCGAAAAATTACTCAGTTACAAAATTTACTGACTTTTTTTTTCTAAATTGTTGATCTTTTTTTTTTCTGTAAAAAATAAAAAACCCAGCAGTGATTAAATACCACCAAAAGAAAGCTCTATTTGTGTGAAGAAAATGATTAAAAAAATTTGTTTGGTTACAGTGTTGTATGACCGCACAATTGTCATTCAAAGTGTGACAGCGCTGAAAGCTGAAAAATGGCCTGGGCAGGAAGGGGGTGAATGTGCCCGGTAGGCAAGTGGTTAATAAAGTCTAGACCCTATGGGACCAATCTTCTTCATACTCACTTTCTACTTGACACTTGTACCTGACTACAGTATGTAATACATGTTACTAATAGCCCAACTATGTAAGATGTATGATGTGTATTTCTGGCATGTTTGGATTGTAATATCAACACTGTATTTTTTTCTGATAAGTCTGGGATGTGTCCTTGTCCTTCTTCTCCACTGATTTGAATCCTGGGGGGCAGCAGAGACCAGAGTTGGGTTTTAACCTGGGTATATACTCACTACTTTATTTTTTTTTTTTCAACCAGCAAGTTGACTAAAAAAAATTTTAAAAAAATGACAGATCACCGCATCCACATCGCTTGTGAATCTCCCCCACCACAATATTGTATTCTTACAGCTTCTGATGAACAGATAGGGGAACAAAATATCAAAATTCAGGCGGTTCCTGATAAACTGGACAAATTATGGTGCATGTATACCCCACTTTAGACTCAAATGAACTTTTCTGGCCAAAAACTATTGTTCTTCTAAGTACAGGACAAAAGTGGACATTTATTCCACTATCATTTCAAGGAACATTCAAACAGTCAAATCTTCTGCCCTCCACCTCCATGGATGACCTTAGTGAATGGCCACAAAGATTTTCTCAGCTCTCAGCAGACCACTGATATGACATGGAGTTTGATGGAGTAGAATTAGCTCCTCTCACCAACTTCATCTGTCAGAGTTAAGCAGCTGTAGAAACCCGTGGAATAACTCCTTCACACATTTATCATGTAGGACTCAACTTCACAACCGGAGGGTGAGAAACAGAGCTCTGAGATGGAGATAAAGAAATGTTAGCCTCGAGGGTAAGAACAGGAAACGCTCTATCTAAGACAGCACATGAAGAGCACACCAAGCCCCACGCACATCAAGATGAATGATCCTCCTTTTATTTACAAGCACCAGAAACTTATTTTAAGTGAGCCAGCTACAAGTTTATGAAATCTGAGCAAAGAAAAGTGCATTAAAAAAGTGGGTCAGCTAACATAGCAAGCATGTCTCCAGGGCAAGGATCAGCTAAGTACAATTTTTTCCATTGACAAGGCAAAGTGGTAACAACAACTGTAGAAAGGAATCCGGAACCAAACTGAACAGCAGCAGCATAAAGCTTACAGTGTATGTCCAGACAGCAAAAGAAAGCAATCAGGAAGATGTTACTACTACACTGCACTGTGCTAAAGCAGAAAGTCCACTCAAATCTCATTCAAGAGGACATTAACCTTGGAAGTGGTGTCCAAAAAAAAGGAAAAGGGCTAGTCATCAGTATTGCCTGCGGTCCTCCTACAGTTAATCATTCCCCATTAGTAACTTTCCAATGCTCATTGACAGCCAGCTTGGTAGAGGATCAGGGCATTTCTTTCTCATGTCAAAGATGCTGATGACTGGTGATCTGATGCCTGATGAATGAAAAAATTAAGGATCAGCAGGAGAGGAGCAGGGAACACATATCCACAGAATGAAAGAAGCAAAAGCAGGGAGATGCTTGCAGTGCAGATCCTCAGATACAGCTTCCTCTCCAGCAAAAGAGAAAAGAGAGCAGGACAGCATTAACATCACTACATCTCACTACAAATCCAATGAGATTAGCAATGAGAGGCAGCAGTGTCTTAGATCTTACACTGCAGGCATACAGCTATGATGGTGTAGCTTTAAATCTGGACACGGTGAAGCAACTGACACTTTGACACATCAGGCTACAAGTTTGCAAAACAGGAGTTCTAACTTGAAAATATATGTGAACCCTTAGCTTGTAAGACAACCTTTTTAGTTTAAAATTAAAATGAAAGTCAAACCGTTTGTGTATGTATATGTATTTATGTATGTATGTATGTATGTATTTTATTTTTTTTATATACACCTATACATATACACACACATACACACACATACATATATACATATACATATATAATTTTTTTTTAATGAAAAAATATAAGTAGCTTTTTTATCGCATAATCTCTGCTCCCAGCTGCATAGAGGGCTGGTTTAGACTACAAAACACCTTTCCCCTCTCCTCATCATCATAACACAGGGGAACAATGTAACTGTTATGCTGCGTACACACGACTGGACTTTACGGCATACTTTGACCTGCGGACTTTTCGACGGACTTTACAACGGACTTTCCGAATGAACGGACTTGCCTACACACGATCAACCAAAGTCCGACGGATTCGTACGTGATGACGTACGACCGGACTAAAATAAGGAAGTTCATAGCCAGTAGCCAATAGCTGCCCTAGCGTCGGTTTTTGTCCGTCGGACTAGCATACAGACGAGCGGACTTTTCGACCAGACTCGAGTCTGTCAAAAAGATTTGAAACAGGTTTCATTTCTAGGTCCGTCAAACTTTTGGGGAAAAAAAGTCCGCTGGAGCCCACACACGATCGAATTGTCCGACGGACTCCGGTTCGCCAGACCAAGTATGCCGTAAAGTCCGATCGTGTGTATGCGGCATTAGGGGTTATGCCCTGTACACACGGTCGGACTTTCCGACGGAATATATGTGATCAGAGCTTGTTGTCGGAAATTCTGACCGTGTGTGGGCTCCATTGGACTTTTTCCATCGGAATTTCCGTCACACAAAGTTTGAGAGCAGGCTATAAAATTACAGCACCCTGGTAATTCATTGAGAACTACAATCTGACAGCCATAAAGGGTGTTGGTAATTGCAGTTTTCCCATTCATAGAACAGTGGGGGTTTTTTTAGATGGTGACAGCGGGTGCGGGGGCCGGTGCATGTGCAACATGCTACATGTTACACTATGAATATGGAACATGTAACATCATATCCTTTAAACAGAAATAACACAACACTTTAAATGGTAAATTTATTATAAAAGGGAATAAAAGAAGTTTGTCATTATGGTTTAAATACACTTTAAAAAAGCCCCATTATTCAAAGAGTTTTTTTTATTTATTTTTTTTTATTTGATGCAATTAAAAATTGAAGGAAAAGGAGAAGAGAAAAAAGAAAAAAAAAAAAAAAATCGGCTAACCTAACATGCCACAAGGTCATTTCAGCCAGACAAATTTTCCTTTTATTCTCCCCTTAAATTACACACTAAAACGTTCCAAAATCATGTGCATCCAGTAGGTTTGGTTCTCCGGCAGACACGACTCTTTCAAGGTCTGAAGATCACAGCTGCCTCTACCATGCCCTAATAGAGCCAAGTCAAGTTATTGTAGCTTAAATATTGCTGCAATCTGGCATTGTCTCGTGGTTCTTTTTATAGGCTGGAAAGCATACTTCTGGCCTGAAAGCTCATAATCACAAAGAATTAGGATGGCAGCTAAGCAAAAATAGGACAGAATGAGTAAAAAATACAAAATAAAAGAGCAATTAGGTTCCCTACAACCTTCAGCCCCCATTCCCATAAATCTTTCAGCTATGAATGTCAGAAAATGTAGACAAGAAACATAAAGCTTATGGTTATTTTTTTATCCACACATGGGACAAACCTACATTGAATAAGATGCACCTCTTTTGCTGGTGGCTGCTCTTCATTCCTCTGCCCCCATAAGCATGCAGTGGTAATCTTCTGGTGCTGCGATGGTTATTACAAGTCGCTGGACCTGTCATAGGCACTCATCAAGAGCCGCCCTTTCTGCCCCCCTCATCCATTCATAGAAGCTATACAATGGCTTCCAATAATGAAAAGCAATCTATGAATGGAGGACGAGTGGATGAATGAAAGGTCCATCTCCTCCATTCATAGAACACTTTTCTGTGTGAATTAGGCTCTAACAGTCCTTGAGATACAGGAAAAATGTCTGTCTGGCTCCTCCTACACCATGTGGTCAAAAGTATGTAAAGATCCGAATACCAGTGTTTCTTATGAAGGGTACTGTTGATTCTAAAGCATACATGGACATTTTTTGACAATGGTGCTCTTCCAACCTGGTGTAAACAGTTTGGGGAGGAGTATTTTCTGTTCCAGCACAACGGTGCCCCAGTGTGCAAAGCCAGCTCCACAGAGACATGGTTTGTGAATGTGATGTGAAGAAAGTCCAGTAGTACAGGGCCCTGACCTCAACCCTACTGAACACTGTTGGGATGAATTGGAATGCCAGGTCTTCTCATCTCGCATCAGTACCAGACCTCACAAATTGTTCTTTTTTTTAAATACGAATACACTTCAAAATCTTGTGGTCCTGGCAGAGCTCGTCAGTGCATCTGCACATTTGTCGTGGAAATGTTGCGCATGCACAAAGACGCTGTCAGGGATCAGCAGCAAAGATGGACAGATCTGTGTGGCTACACCCCGGAAACTGGGACCAGACTGTGTATGCTGTGTGAGATTTATTGACAGTGAAACAAAATATTCCAAACACCAGTACACAACAAACATGAAGATATAAGTGAACCAAAAAACTTTGTGACAGAATACCGGACTAATACCTAATTATATACAATATATAACAAATGGGGAACATAGAAAAAGCAGCAAAAAAACTGGAGGTGCCAGGAGCAGATGGAGGGGTAACAAAACTGGGATCCGGACAAGGGGGAGCACGTACAAGGCAGCAGGGTACAGTGAACAGGGCAGGAGCAGGAACAGGATAATGGCTAGCAGTATCTGGCAGTAAGCAAAACACTGGAGGGAGTGCCACTTAGTATGGGAAGACATAAATACCCTCCCAGTAGCCAGAATTAGGTGGAATCTGATTAGTGGTGTCTGCTGGCTGCTGGGAGACACTCACTGGTAGACACTGGAATTACAACCCTCCGCCCAAGGAACCACAGTGCCACCAGGTGTTTCAAGTCCTGACAGACAGGGAAGGTTTCAGACAGGAACGGTTTCTAACTTTCCTATTAGTGGTCTTTGCCTATGCGCAGATACTGGGTACTCCGATGGATATGTGCCGCATAACTCTCCCAGAGAGGGTAACAAAGTTTTGCCCAGACAACTAAAGCAGAAATACCCAAATAAAGAACTTAAACCTAAAAAAAAAACAAAAAAAAAAACCCAGAGTGTCCATTGCTAAGAGAAAGGGGTGGGGGGTTTGGGAGGAGATAAGTTCAGAGGAAGTTCACAGGTAGGGTGAAGCTCATGTAACACCTCACACGTAAGCTGGCTGAAAAGGATTAAGGCCTGGTTCACACTTGTGCGATGCGAGAACACCGCAAATCCACTGCGGGTTCCCGCATCGCACCGACTCGCATGTCAGTTCACACTGCCATATGCGAATCGCCGGGGAGTGTCAATACATTATTAACGACACCCCCAGTTCAGCTTGCATATCGCACTGCGAACTGACAGTTCGGACATGAATCGGATCGCATATGTGTGAACACACATGCGATCCGATTCTGGTCTGAACAGAAAAAAGGGTCCTGTGTGTGTTTGGATAGCCATACTATCTGTATGGCTGATATCGCACAGACATTGCATGTAATGTGAACAGCAGTGCGCTGCGAATTACATGCGATGTCTAGCATCGCACAAGTGTGAACCGGGCCTAAGAGACTCTTACTAGTCTTAGCCCACTTATATTTAGCTTTACAAAGCTGCCGCTGCTACTCTGTTCCTCTGATGAGACCAAACCCTGTGTAGGCTTTGCACAGAGGGCATCAGTGCTTACAAAGGGCTGAAGACATAGCTGTGAATTAGTGTATATAAACCCCTAACGATGAACTTCTCTTCTTTGGTCCCTTTTGGTCTATTAAATATACCACTGAAAGCATTTTCTTATATCTATCTAATAATTGCAAAAAAATTCCCGTTGATCTTGCCGTAAATCTTGTTAACTGATAATTTCCTGTGCTCTCTGCCTGTGTTGAGGACTACAGAACCATGCCCCCCTATGCTATAGGCAATAGGAGAGGGGAGGTGGTTCTGTTTTTGTTTTCGTTGTTCTGATATAGTAGGGTGAGGGAGTGTTGTCAGTTTAGCACAGGAAGTATATTAACAGCAAAAGAATAAAAATCTTAAGATTAAAGTGACACTAAAGGTGCAGGTTTTTTTTTTTTTCAAATAACAAAACATATCATACTTACCTCCACTGTGCAGCTCGTTTTGCACAAAGTGGCCCCGAACTTCGTCTTCTGGGGTCCCTTGGCGGCTCTCTCGACTCCTCCCCACATCAGATAACCCCCTAGAAGAAGCGCTCTCCCGGGGGGCTACCTTAGGGCGTGCTCCCGAGTCCAGCTTCCCATAGAGGCCGAATGCAGGACTCGGCTCTGCCCCCCAGCGCCCGCGTCATTGGATTTGATTGACAGCAGCGGGAGCCAATGGCTGCGCTGCTATCAATCTATCCAATCAAGAGCCAGGAACCCCGGGCAGAGAGAGAGCGCTTTCCCGTGGGACAAGTTTGAGGGTTCAGGTAAGTAAAATGGGGGGGCTGGGGGGCCGGTCACTGACAGGTGTTTTTTCACCTTAATGCATAGAATGCATTAAGGTGAAAAAACACGAACCTTTACAACCCCCTTAAAATCGAATGCAACCACCACATCCAAGGACTCGTAAGCTGAAATATATATTTTTGGGAGGTTTACATATGCTTTAAGGAAACTAGGGTCCTAGGCAAGGCAACAGCTTTGCCCCCCATCCTCTTGAGTTGAAAATGAAAAGACTGCAACGTCCATTCTTCTGCATAGTATACAGAACATTAGCAGAACTAAACACTAAGTCCGCCAGGCGGTGTGGACCGGGGTTTCTTCTGATCTAACGTAAGAGACTACTATACTGATATACGGAAAGGAAAGGATTTAACGTGATTTTAGGATAACAATACACTTACCCTTTAAATGTGTGTGCTAGGCTCAGACTCCCTAACTGGCTACTGAACTAATATTAAAGTCGGTAAAATTAAATTCTCCCCAGATTCAAGCCAGATGTCTCCCGGATGGTAGATTTCGCCTAAGAGTACAAAGAAATTGTCTTCAATTATGATGTTGGGTTGCTGTGGTTTTCTGTTAGATCCCATAACATGTTATCAAGGTAGAGACACCGTGTGCTTCTGCTCTGGGCGTCCACATTTTATGAATTAGGTTGAAAGAACGTTATACTTAGGGGAGGATTTGTTCTCAGGAAATAAAGAACTGATCTTCAGGCCTTGGAAGATTCTACAGAAGGAGTTCAGGGAGATTACTGCCTACATTACAAGACAGCCATGGAAAACATACCTGCTGGTAGGAAATCATCTCCAATGGAGAGTTTCTTGATACTTCTTCAAATAATATTCAAATAAAGATTTTAACTAAATATGACACATCCGCATTGTTAGTGCTGCCGCCTGATTCAGACATTTCTTGCATTTATCGTGAAAGAGTATATATTCTGATGTTGCCATACTTGAGTACCAATATACAGTATAGGATTGCCTAAAGCTACTCTGTGGGCTGCTCATTCCATCCCTCACTCCTTCCTAAAACGAATGCCCTGTACACACGACCGGTTTTGCTGTCGGAATAAACTCTGAAGGTTTTTCTGACAGAGTTCCGACGGAATTCCGCTCAAGCTGTCTTGGGTACATACAGTCACACCAAATTCCAACCGTCCAGAACGCAGTGAAGTACAACACGTACGACGGGACTAAAAGAAGGAAGTTCAATGGCCAGTAGCCAATAGCTTCCATCTCGTACTTGCTTCAGAGCATGCGTCGTTTTTGGTACATCGGAACAGCATACAGACGATCGGTTTTCCCGATAGTAATTAGTTCCGTCGGAAAAATTTAGAACGTGTTCTCTATTTTCCGTCGAATTTTCAACGGAAAAAGTCAGATGGGGCATAGACACGGTCGGAATATACGATGAAAAGCTCCCATCGGACTTTTTCTGACAGACATTCCGCTCGTGTGTACGCGGCATAACTGTTGGCATGAAATGAAAAAACCTAAATGACCCGTTTACTCACCGAATGGACACCATTCGCAGCTCGATTTTCTCTCTTTAGCCTGCAAAATCAATAGATTGGCCCATATACACACTAACAGAGGTGTCTCCACTGCAGGCTATAGATTACCTGAACGGTAACTGCATCTGACAGAACACAGTCACTGTTCAGTGATTTTCCACCCGGCTATGTTTATTTATACATTGAATTTTGTCAAACCGGATGGTGCTTGCATGGACAGCCACAGCTCACATTTTGATCTTTAATCTGCGGTCACCATGGACACTTCTTATTGGCTGTCCAGTCAGGGCCAGGACAAGGGGTGGGCAAGAGGGGCAGCTGCCCTGGGTGCAGTAAAGGAAGGGGGGGGGGGGATAGGTATACCCAATATTAGAAGCACATTGTAGACTCCTGACCATAGATGTTTTATTCTGTATGCAAACTTTTAGCAGGCCTTCGTGATTGCCATCAGTTTCAGTCATGGCCAGGACTAGGGGTTGGCAGGAGGGGCAGCTGCCCCAGGGGCAGTGAAGCAAGGGGGCAAAGAACAGACGAAGGGTGGTACACCTATTCTACAGAATGCATTAACAGTGGAGGAAGGGATGCAATTCTGGATCCTTGCTCTGAGTGCTGGACCACCCTGTCTTGGTATTGTGTCAAGTGCTGGGGTCCTCTCAGGATTCAGAGGAGAGCTTGTAGGCAATGACATCAGCACATGAGAACCGAAGCATGCACATCCACAGCTCTGGATCATTAGTCCCCAGCACCCAGAAATGGCACCAGAGCGAAGAACCCAAACCCTAGATTTAGCAGATTATAAAACTTTTTTTTTTTTTTTTTAAAGTTGCTAACTTTTATCTGGAGATAGACTTTAAAGTGTTACTAAACCCAGGACCCTGCATTCACTATATCTGGTCTCCCATATCACACAGAACATGGATAAATACCTTTCCTCATCAGCAGTATATAGCAGTCTTGTGACTTCTATCAGTGTCTGGTTAAAGCTTATAGAAGGTGTTTTTATTCTCCCCCTATGAGGCTGCAGGGCCCCTGACCCTCTGTCTGTACAGTGCTGATTGGCCCTGTGCTGATCACATGCAATCTCCCAAGAAAAAAAAAAAAACTACTCTCTAGCAATACACACCCAAATGAGCATGTGCAGAGTGCCCCCAAGGCTCTGTACTATCTTGGACCGAGTACAAGTACCAATACTTTTTTTCAAGTACTCGCCGATACCGATACTTTTTTTTAATGTCATGTAACAGTGGCACTAATATTCAGCACTGATGACATGTGGACTGTGTCAGTATTTTTTTTTTTTTTACAATGCTTTCTTTTTTTTTGGGGGGGGGGGGGAGTGGATGGTGTCAGTTTGTTTTTTATTTTCTTTTTTATTATTTTTACAATTTAACCTCTTTAATATCTATTTATTACAATCCTTTTTTTTTTTTATTAGCCCTGTTGAGACCCCTGATATTTCCCTTTTGAGACAGAGGACAGATTCCCCACTCCCTTTCTCTGCAGCCCCAGCTGCACTGAAGATGAATGGACAGGGGATAGCGGCTCTCTCCATTCATAAACTGAAGCATCGTAAGCGCATTGCGTTTACGATGCTCAGTGACAGTTATGGAATGGACAGTCAGTGATCACTGACTCTGTGCATTTGGAAAAGGAAGGAGCTGGTAAATGACATATTTACCGGCTCCTTCCTCCACTCTCCATCCTGACAGATTGAGGACAGAGGGGGCGGAGGAGCACGGAGTGCGGCTGAGGAGCATGGAGGGGGACCGGAACACGGAGGGGGACTGGAGGAGGATATGGGGGACAGTCAGGGGTGATCGATGTGGCGATGGGGAGGAGTCTATCTCCCTGTATAGATTTCAATAAAGCAGCTGAAAGCCACGGGAGGGAGAGGAGGAAAAGTGGCTGTCAGCTGCTTTATTGAAATTTATACAGGGAGATCAGTGCTTGTAACTCCTCCCCAGTGCCGCGCCGGTCACCCGTGACTGTCCTGGTATCGGATTAAGCATCGGAGCATTTGCCGAGTACAAGTACTCGGGAAAGTGCTCGGTATCGGCACCGATACTAGTATCGGTACTGGGACAGCCCTAGTACTATCAGGAGATGGATTGAGGACAGTGGGAGAAGGGGAGGATCAGAGAAGACAGGATCAACAGCCTTTTTATACAATGCAGAGGATTAACCCCTTAGGTTCCACAGTGAGTATAACAAGCATGCTTTACTGCATATACGGACTGATTTTACTGTTTTGGGTTTAGTAACACTTTAAATAAGCCCATATGTACAAAAACAGGGTGGTCCCTACCAACACCACGAGGAATAAACAGCTCAAAGACTGAGCTCCAAGGCCTTTAATTTTACTCTTAGCCTGATTACTATGTGAACCCAACCACACAATGTATTCACAGAGGAACTACAGAGGAGTAATATTACAAGTATGATTTATGACTCTGTCTAATCACTGCAACAATGACCAACAATACTGTGGTCATGCCGGGTGAATTTTCTCTAAAAACGTCTCATTTCTGTGAAGGAGCACAAGTTGTGATTACACAGTGACAACCCACGGGCTGCTCTGCGATACACAATACTGAAGACGACACAGACACAAAAAACGCTGATTAAGTAAAAATCCCGCTCTGGCAGCCGTTCATCTATGAGGTGGTCTGCAGAAAAATGTGCTAAATATGATGTGTGGCAATAATGGAAAAACCAGGAAAAGTCTGAATATCTGTGCTAATGAAAAAATCTCATATCTTTAAAGGGTAAGTTCACCTTTACAGGAAAATCTGTAAGGTGAACTTAAACAGGACCCCCTCCTCGCCCCCCATTGGTCCCGCTGACCTAGACCGCGGAAATCTCCCGTTCTGAGCCCCGGTATATCCGCGTCAGGAGTCCGGGGCTTAGAAATCCCCTAAGCTGAATGTCCAAAACTTACCTCAACAGGAGGTATGTTTAAGAGCATTCTAATTGGTCAATGCCATCACATGGGCGGTGCCAACCAATCAGCAGTCGCATGGCCCGTCCTGTCAGCTATGAAGAAGATGAGTGGATGTCGAGGCGATTTCTAAGCCTCCTGACACGGACATACCGGGGCTCAGAGCGGGAGATTTCCGCGGTCCAGATCAGCGGGACACGGGGGGGGGGGGCGAGGAGGGGGTCCTGTGTAAGTTCACTTGACAGATTTTTCTGTAAAGGTGAACTTACACTTTAAGCTACCCATACACTGGTAGATTTTCACACAAACATTTATACGAAAATTCTCATCAGTACATTCAATGTCATAGCGATAGTTAGGACTTAGCCTTAGAGTAACTAAATCTCCTCTACTAGCTGATCTACAAATCTCTACATTCAAAACAGTATCCAATAGAAATGCACCAAAATTTCAGTGGCCGAAAAATATCGGGTGAAAATTGTGTTTTTGGAAAAGGGTGCAGATAATGGCACAGAAAACGCGATTTTTGCCGCGTTTTTACCACAATTTTACTACAATTTTATTGTGCTTATGCTATGTTTTTCATAGATCATGTGACTCAAAAACCGCATCAAGAACATAACACGGGTGCGTCATTGATGCGCCCTTGCTCCATTTTTAATGCATTTCAAGCGGGGAGGTGCGTTTTTGGTGGGTTTTTGCAGCAAGCAGGATTTTTAACACCACCACGGAAGAGCAAGGGACCAGCGTGAAGACATAAATAGAATTTAAAGGGAAGTATTTTTCATGAGCTTTTCTTGTGCTAAATTCATGATATTCATTAAAAAGTCAAATATATTACAATTATATATAAAAATATATATTTTTTTAAAAAACTGTCATTTTCAGTTTCGGTTAAAGCGGAGTTCCACCCAAAAGTGGAGCTTCCGCTTTAAATACTTCTTACCCCCGGCATGCCACATTTGGCATGTCATTTTTTTTTGGGAGGGGGGGAGAGCGGGTACCTGGTTTTGACAGGTACCCAGCTCCCACTTCTGCCTCGGCCACCTAGGCGACGCCTCCTCTCCCCGTAGACTAAATGGCTCAGACGATCTGCGCATGACGTCATGCCAGCCGACCGACATATCAGCGGGAGCGACGTTTGGTACTGCGCATGCGCAGACCCATCGGAGGCATTTTTCGATGGGAGGCACTTCTCGATAGAACACCAGTGCCACGGACCGGCGGGGGAGAGGAGCGAGGCTTTGGGCGCCCGCATGGCTGGATCATGGGACAGGCGAGTGTGTGTTTATTATACACTTTTTGTAGCTGCTGACTTTTAATAAAACACAGAACCGAGTGGAACTCCGCTTTAAGTGCATCCTGAATTTTCGATACCAAAAATTTCTATTCTGTGCACCTCTAGTAACCAATATATGAAAGAGCAAAAAAGTGAAAGTCCCAGAAAAAACTTACTGTAAATAATGCAATGATACCCCAAATCCCACCACACTTTCCCCAAGCAACGGCTGTCACCTGAAACTATATATATATATATATATATATATATATATATATATATATATATATATATATATATATATATATATATATATATATATATATATATATATATATATATATATATATATATATATATATATATATATATATATATATATATAAATACTTTTTAAACCGCATAACAATCATATGTAAGGGGGATGCAGAACATCAAAGGGCCTCTTATCTCTGGAAACATGTCTGAAAATGCACCGACAGGTTTCTGTACTCATCCATACTCTGGGAATTCTCACTCTTCTCCAGTGATAACAGACATCATTCCTTACGCATTTTTTTCTACAAGAAAGCTACATCATATTCCCAGCACTACATACAATGGCCGGACCTCTTTTTCCAGGCCTTTTCAGGCCATTTATATTACTACCAGTCCTTAGATGTGTTGGTTGCTTACGTTTTTAGGCTAATAATATTTTCAGCAAATACAGAAATCACCAGAAATGCAGTGCCCTTGTCACCTCCTGTGAGCTGACATAAGTATCATCGTGCTTTAAAGTGACACTAATGCCGCGTACACACGACGGGGTTTTCCATCAGAATAAACTCTGACGATTTTTCTGACGGAGTTCTGACAGAGTTCCGCTGAAACGGACTTGCGTACACACGATCACACCAAAGTCCGATCGTTTAGAACGCGGTGACGTATGACGGGACTAGAAAAAGGAAGTTAAATAGCCATTAGCCAATAGCTGCCCTTACGTCGTTTTTGGTCCGTTGGAATAGCATACAGACGAACGGTTTTACCGATAGGAATTGATTCCGTCGGAAAGATTTAAAACATGTTCTATTTTTTAGGTCCGTCAGAATTTTCTAAAGGAAAAGTCAGGTGAAGCCCACACATGATCGGAATATCAGATGAAACGATTCCATCTGACCTTTTTTTGCCGGAAAGTCCGGTCGTGGGTACGCGGCATAAGCCCTGGTTCACACTGATGCGTTTTGGCATGCAATTTGACATGTGTCTTTGAAGACCAGAAGTTGAGGGAAGCAGCACTGAAAGAGCAGGAGCCAGCAACATTGAAAGTTGCAAACTGCAAGTGGCGGGGTAAGTATTTTAACAAATACGGTAGTTTACTGGGGATTATTTTTTTTTTCTTATGATCAATTTGTTAAACTAAAAAACACAGAGGGTTTATACTAATTTAACAGAATGATACACAAGTTTAAAGACAAGGGAGGATTTTCTGCAATGTGATCACGCTGTCCTCTCCCGTTACTTCACTGTTAATTGAAGTCAGATTTACCAAGCGCACCCTGGGATATGAGAGCAGACATCCCAGCAGGGAGTTATCATTAAATCCAATGAGGGAAAGAAAATAAGGGAGAACATTTTGTTCTATTTTTATGTGAGACAGGACAAATCTAATAAGTGTAAATGGACATTTGTAAAAAGGTAAAGAAGAGAAAAAAAAAAGAAAAGTTACAAAGTATATAATGAAGACCAATTATTAGCTTTTCTGATTTTGTCAAATTGTTTTGGAGTTTTGTTTAAAACAGTTCTAAAGTATCAGCTCCCTCTGAAAAAGTCCCTGAGGACGAAACATGTTGGCATTATTAAAAACTATTTTTAACAGATTATATGTTTGTTTGTAAGCACTTCAAAAGTCCCAGACTTACTCTCCTTGGAAAATTTTCTCTAATAGGGACGTGCTGCAGATGTATTGTTATCAACTACCCACACCATAAACAAGTAGACCAATAGTAAACACTGTAAGGCACAATGATAAAGCACAAACAAATACAGATATTTGGTTGGATGAGGTGCATATCAATCAAAACTACGTTACCTGCCATGCAACATAGGCCAATACCTTGGAACTTCAACCAAAAAGGAAAATTCTGCTCTTCTTCCTCCCTCCCTAAAGTGGAGTTCCACCCACTTTTAAAACTCTTCAGCATCCCTCACTAAACTGTGCACTGTAAACGAATTGGATATTTTTACATTTTTTTCTCAGCACCTACTGTATATCTGCTGTATTCATTTTTCACTTCCTCCTCCCTTGCCATGGCCCATCGCATCATTTCCTGTTTGCAATGCCTTCTAGGAAGGGGCGGCAACTTCCTCTGACACTGACGTTGCTATGGAAACCTTACCTGAAACCTATTACACTGCTTGTGCTGCACTGAGCATGTGCGAGATCTGCAAGGATGAGATCCAGGAAGAAATGCAGTCTGGCTTCAGATGCCCACACTTAAGATGGCCACGGCCTGCTGTAAGTTTATAAAATAACAAACTACTGCTATAAACTAACAAAACAGACCTTAGTTTACAGACTAACTTTACTAGAATACATTAAGCTTGTGTATTATGGGGGTATTTTTATTTAAAATGTATGATTTCGGCCGGAACACCACTTTAAACACATTTGGTACATATTATTGTTTGGAGGGGAGACGACAGGTACCTGGTTTTGACAGGTACCCCCTTCGACTTCGCCTAGGGAAAGTTGTCATTTACCCCTCCCTGCCCGCAGCCTTCTGGGACTCATCACATGTCCCAGGAGATTGCGGAACCATTCATGTCCACAGTTACGATGTCGGCACCGAGGACTGAAGACTGGTAAAGAAACTTATTTGGGTGAGCACAGCACTGGATCCTGGGACAGGTAAGTGTCTGTTTATTACACTTTTTGTAGTTGCTGACGTTTCATTTTCCCACAGGTGACTGACGCTCCCCTTTAGGCTGGCTATAGATGAATCGAATTTCGCTTGGTTCAGCAAGGACTGGCCAAATTTTTATCCACCCATGGTCGTTCCCAACAGAGCACGCAACAGAAGAGTCAATCTAATGACTCACTTATCAAAAAAGAATAAAAAAGTATTTTTATACACACACATTATATATATATATATATATATATATATATATATATATATAAAATATATATATATATATATATATATATATATATATATATATATATATATATATATATATATATATACACACACATACACACACTGTACATCTATGGCCAGCCTTAGGCTCAGCAGATGTATGTGTGTGAATGTGGCAATACCTTTTCCCCACACACTCACTTTCTTGGAACAAACGCCATTCAGAGAAAGCTTTGTATCTTCTCAATGAATGCAAGGCACACTTTGGGCGAGGTGGAGAAACAGAGTTGTGACGCCATGATTTCCACCTCGCCCAATCAGAGAATGCCTTGCATTTTTTGAGAAAAATACAAGGCATTCTCTGGATGGCTCTCATGCAAGCTACCCCCTGTGGTAACTTTGCAGAAGGCAACTAGATCCAGAGGACAGCGATGATCACCGTAGTAGAGGCAACTACTACAGTAGTTCTCCAATTCCACATGGATCAGCCACGTGGAAGCACACTTTACATAGGTCCAATCTCCCTATGAAAAAGAAAAAAATGATACCCTGAATTCAGCTTTACAATTATTTAAAATAGAAAAAAAAACTGCATACAACACAGCTCTAAGTGCTTAGTGCTTTTGAAATGGAGACAGAACTTCTGAAACAATGTGTAAGAGTGATAACATAATCTTCATAGCTGCAATATGAGATCATCTGATTTGGCCCGCACAAATGGCTGATCTGTCATACAGTAACATCAGAGAGAAAACACTGACATTCCAAGATAAATCTTCCCTATTCCTTCCACACTGCCTTGTGTTTGCAGCTGCTAACCAGTCGCATTTATAAAGGGAACCCATGACTGCCATCTCCAGCACAGCCCGGGGGCAGCTGTTCCCTCAGCGCCTGTGCTGTCATCCCTCATTCTCTACACAACGACTCTACCGTCACATGCCAGACTAAGGGCACCACATGATGGCTCCTACTATTAACACTATGCATATGTATCAACATCCCCACAGATCAACTTTAGCCTGAGAACTCACTGATGAGTCCCATATCGAATCTGGCTTCACATCTGGGTCAAAAGCACTTAAATATTGTGCAGGGGCTGCCGATAACCTAAGCCACATAATTTACTATTATTCAGGATTTATATAGCAACAACAGAATGCGTGGCGCTTTACAAAGGGCGACAGTACAGGCAAAATACAATCCAAGTCAAGAGGGTTAGGAGGGTCCTGCTCCTGAGAGCTTACAATCTAAAGGGAGGGGCAAGTGATACAAAAGGTAATAACTGCGAGGGATGAGCAGATGGACTAATGAAAATTTCCAGTTGTTAGGTAATGATGAGTTTTTAGGGATCGTATAAAAGTGGACAGAGTAGGAGATAGAAGGACAGACTGGGGTAGGGCAGCCATTCTCAACCAAGGCTTCGTGGTACCCTACGGTTCTTCCGGAGGTTCTTGAGCAAAGAGCAGCCTCTGCCTCTGAGATTAGTAACCACTGACTTAAGTGATTTTTTTAGCGACCATCACACTAATGCATAGCTCCCAACTGTCCCTGATTTGGAACAAAGTACCTCTGTCCCTCCTCGTTTGTCCCTGATTTTGGTCTGATGTACATCAGTGGTTCGCAACCCTGTCCTCAAGTACCCCTAACAGGCCACATTTTTGGGAATTTCTGTTAGATAAAATATCTGTCCAAAATACCAACCCATAGACTCTGATTTAAAGCACCTGTGCAAAACAAAGGAAAACCTGCAAACATGGCCTGTTGAGGGTACTTGAGGACAGGGTTGAGAACCACTGATCTACAGTATATAGGTGTATACAACATGCACTTTTTAATCTTTCAAAAAGTGTTTCTCAGTGCTAAACCTTTCATTCAATTTCTAAATTGCAGCATTTGTAAATTTCAAATGCCAGTAAAAAGGAATAGCAGTGGTAAAAAAAAAAAAAAGCTTTTGTGGGTTTAACTAACCTTTTTTTTTTTTTTATAATAAGTAGGCGTGGCAGGGGCGTGTCCTATGCCTATATATTTTGCTAATAGGTGTCCCTCATTCCCATCTCATAAAGTTTGGAGGTATGCTGATGTACAGTGAACTAAGTGTAGATATACTAATAAGGGCTCCTCCATGTTAAAAAAAGGTTGAGAAAGGCTAAGGTAGGTAGTTCCAAAGGATGGGAGAAGCTCGGGAGAAGTCCCGGGGGACAGCATGTGAGGAGGTGACGGGGCCATTAGAGCAGGAGGTCTTGGGAGAAATGAAGAGGACAGTTTGGGTGATATTTTAAGACAAGGTTGGTGATATAACTGGGGCAGTGTTGTGGATCACTTTGTATGATGTATTTTGAATTTTATTTGTTGGGCAAGCAGAAGCCAGTGGAGGGGTTGGCAGAGAGGTGTGGGAGACGCTGAGAGGTTTATAGTTTTTACATTTTTTTTCCCCTAGATAAAATCACATTGGAACAAATAATCAATATTTAAACCAGTGTTTCTCAACTCCAGTCCTCAAGGCGCCCCAACTATGGTTGCCCCCTCATCCCTTTAAACCCGAACACATAATAATTACAGGTTCTGTGGCTGATTAAGGTGGTAATTAAACTCAATTTGTGCCTTATCTGCATTTAATTAGCCTCAGAACCTGTGTAATTCATATGTGTTAGGGTTTAAAGGGATGAGGTGGCAACTCTAGTCCCAACAGGTCATGTTTTCAGGCTTCCCATTATTTTGCACAGGTGATTTGATCGGGTTTCACTGCCTTAGTAATTACCACAACCGTTTCATCTGAGGGAAATCCTGAAAACATGACCTGTTGGGGCGCCTTGAGGACTGGACTTGAGAAACACCGATTTAAACCATATACATGTACAGATGAGCAGCCATATTTGCTCATTTCATACACAGGCTCTTTACAAGTTGACTTGATAGTTGGTCCTTACTGCTCCTTCTCACAATGCAAGTCTACAAGGTAGCCAACTCATTGAACACCATGTACTCCCTTGTGTGAAGGATACACTTTACGCCACTGAGAACGCCCTGGGCTGTCTCTAATGGCAAATGAACCAATGGTAAACATATAACATGAAAACATTACATCAAATATTACTTTAGCCCTTTAGCCCTACAATATTACAGTGCTGCCAAAGGCGCCAGTATGTGAACATTGTCACGTCACTTGCTGGGCAATATATGACTGTGCAAATAAAATATCCTCACTCGTTCATTGGTGCGCCCCCACCAGGCATTTATTAATTTCATTGGCCAGAATTATTTATTTATTCTGGCTTATCAGAGGAAATAGGGAGTCCGCGCTAATGGGTGTAATTAGAAGCCTAGGTGGGAAGTATATTCCTAAATTGATAGACTGCTGCCCTCACATACGCTGACTCCACAGGGGGTGGAATGAGCGGAAAAAGTGAAAAAAGAAAAGTGTGTGAGTGTGGCGCTGTCCCAAAGTTGCAGAAGAAATGTCTGCATATATACAGTTTTATCAAAAGTGTCACGTGTGTATTCCTTTAAGTGAAATATGTATGGCAGTTATTACCACTCCTGTGGGTTAAAGTGACTGGTGATTTAAACATGAGAAGCATAATGAGTGCAATAAATCGCATCCAAGGTGTCTAGTGCTATATTCCCTCAAAAGGAAAAAACAGTATTAACCACTGCTAAGAGCATGAAGCGGTCTGTGTCTAAACACTAGAAAACACAAAGTTGCAATAAATACATCACACGTGACATGCAAAAAATTCTAAAGTGTCTAGTGCTAAATAAATAAATATTAAAATGTTGTTCTACAAACGTTGCAAATAACAAAGTGACAAGTGCCCTATGAAGAGGTCACTCTGAAAAGTGCTAAACACACGTGCCATGCAAATGGTTCTATGATAGTAAACAGTTCATATGGGTAAGTCCCCGGTGCACTATAAGTGAAAAAAGGCGTCCTTTGTGGGATTCCTCAAAGCATACAACAGGTGTTAATCCAGTGCTGGTGTCTCGCGTTGTGATTGTGCAGAGACTCACCAGCTGTATATCCCCTGCAGGGGTAACGAGTAGTCACAGTATGTGCCACTGTGCAGCAGTGCTTGGCAAGACCAGGACCAGGATGATATCATAAGGACATAAGAAGAAAGGATTCCATAGTGTGAAACCGTTTAAAACCACTATTTATTAGGTCAGATAAAAAGGGTACTCACATTGTAATGGAAAAAATGAGCGGTGTACAATGCTTACAAAGATGTTCCTAAGCGTCAGCTTTGCAGGGAGATGTCAGCAAGGCGTTCAGTCAAAGGCCACGCCCTACGTACGTTTCGTCACTCGGACTTCTACGGGACGATTTTTATCCACCCTGGCTATAAAAACGTCCAGTGTGCATGAGGCCTTAATATTCAGATCATATAAAAATGTATATACGAACAAAGGAATATTCTGAATATTTCCCAGGAGCAATTCTAGAGCAAATATAAAAATCTGCAATACCTCCAAGACAAAGGGCAGCACAGAAGGAAGAAAACTGCCAGAACAAGATCATAAGAGCGTTAGACCAAACAACCCATAAAATATCAGAATATGTACAATTGTTACTTCAACTTCCTAAAATAGTATAACCGTTCCCCAAAAATAAAAAAAATAAATAAAAAAGGAAGAAGAAGAAATACAGTATACCGTGAGTTGTGCACCGAGTTCCATGCATTTTCTTCATTCTTTTCTCTTTCGCCCTCCAGTATAAAGGCTTCTCTTCAAATCCCTTCTGTTCTTCTACAGTTCATCGTCTATTTATAAGCCATAATCACAGGTTCCCTTTGTGAACGTCCTCTGTAGATAAAACATTTCCTGAATTGTAAACCTTCTGCAGATGTTTCTTCACCAGTCGCAGATCGGTCTTTCCTTACTTGGAAATAATTTGCTTTAGTATTATTGTAACGGGTCCTAACCGCTGGGGTAAGGGGGATTAGGGAAGAATGAGGAAGGTAAAAAAGGCATCGGGTAGAGCTGCACGATTCTGGCCAAAATGAGAATCACCATTTTTTTGCTTAGAATAAAGATCACGATTCTCACGGCGTAACATCATCTTTCACATTATACAAAAAAATTGGACTAACTTTACTGTTTCGTTTTTTTTATTCATTAAAGTGGAGTTCCGCCAAATTTTTTTTTTAAGTCAGCAGCTACTAATACTGCAGCTGCTGACTTTTAAAATAAGGACACTTATCTGTCCAGGGCGCCCGCGATGTCGGCACCCGAAGCCAATTTCTCCCTCGGCTCTCGGGTGCTGCCACCGTCATCTTTAGTAAGGGAATCAGGAAGTGAAGCCTTGTGGCTTCACTTCCTGGTTCCCTACTGCGCATGCGCGACTCGCGCTGCGCAATCCTACTGGTCCCTGCTGTCTTCTGGGACCTGTGTGTCTCCCAGTAGACAGCAGGAGGGGACGGAGAAGGCGCCGGAAGTGGCGTAGATACCCGCGGGTGGCTCGGGTATCAGTGCCCGAAAGTGGGAGCAAAATATCTGTATTAGACTGGTATCTGCTCCCCCCTGAAAGGTGCCAAATGTGACACCGGAGGGGGGGGGGGGGGGGATTCCGAAAAGCAAAAGTTCCATTTTTGGGTGGAACTCCGCTTTAATGTGTTTTTTTTTCAAAAAACTTGCATCTAAAAAGACCGCTGCACAAATACAGTGTGACATAAAATATTGCAACAACCGCCATTTTATCCTCTAGGGCAGGGGTAGGTAACCTTGGCCTTCCAGCTGTGGTGAAACTACAAATCTCATCATGCCTCTGCCTCTAGGAGTCATGCCTGTGATTGTCAGGGTCTTGCCATGATTCATGGGGACTTGTAGTTTCAAAACAGCTGGAGGGTCGAGGTTGCCTACCCCTGCTCTAGGGTCTCTGCTAAAAAAATATATATATAATGTTTGGAGGTTCTAAGTAATTTTCTAGCAAAAAATACTGATTATAACTTGTAAGCAACACGTGTCAGATAAAGGTTTGGTCTTTAAGTGGTTAAACTGACCTCATTTACAGATCGAAGTTCATCCCTTTGATCTAAAAGAACTAAATGATACTTTGTTTATAGTTATCTCCCATCGCTGACAGTGTTGTGATAAACTTGGCAGGCTGCCTGTTTTTTTTGTTTTTGTTTTTTTTTTATGACAGCTGTCAGCTGTGAGAAGAGAACTCTGCACTAAATCGAGGAAATGCTGTATTAAGATCGTGAGGGGGATTGAATCGAGATCGCGATTTTTTTAACGATTAATCGTGCAGCTCTAGCATCGGGAGCCTTCCACAACTACTACGAATCGCCCAGACCTTACAGTGGTTCTAAGCCTTACTTTAAAGCTGAACTCCAGACGGCCAAATACACAGATGAAATGCATACTGTATATGAACTTTTTTTTTTTGGGGTGGGGGGGGGTGGGACCATGAAAATTCCCCTGTGCCCTTTGAATTGTTGGCATTATTTTGATATGGGGACTTCAGTAAACTTTTTTGGAAAGTTTACTGAAGTCCCCCATAGCAAAATAATGCCACCAATTCAAGGGCACAGGGGCACCTTTATTAAGGTGATAGAGCATGTGAGCATACAATGAAACTATATATATATGGTTGGCTGTTGTGAATATCTTGCGGCTTTTGCGGGGCCATCAACTCCTTTGACTCATGCCTCATGACTACCGGAAACCAGTTTCAGTCAAGCTTATAAAAGTCCATTTCTGATCATTGCTCTAGGCTTGTACTCAGTTGCCTACTTAATTCACTATTCTAAAAAGCACATTAAAAAAAACATGATTGTGAATATAGTCATATATTTATATCTTTGGCAAAGACTCATCCGGATATGGTGCTCACTACTTATACCTCCAGTCCAAGAAAGATTTCCTGGATGAATCAACGCTCAAGGAGCCAGTCTCTCTAAAAATGATTTAGACTGAGGTCATTGTATTTAAAATAGAGGAACAATTCTGAAAAGGAATATTTTTCTAAAGAGTTATACCAGTGGTTGAAGAGAGTCATTATTAGTAATAATTTATTACCCACTATCACTACATTAGAAGCTTCGCTGAGTTTCCTTCCTGGAAGAGTAGAATGCTGCAGGTGTTCCAAGAGACTGAGTTCCAACTGAGTAGCTACAGCATAAAACTTCATAAGGAGGTGAGAGCCATAAAGATTCATGAGCAGCTGGTTGAGGAGCACGATACTAAAACATATTGGCAAACTAACCAAAAGGCAACGGCAGATATTAGGACTTTTCCATTAAGAGGCCAGAGGAGAACATACGTTGCAAGCACACTATGGATCCTTAACATATAGTCCAAACATATATTGAAGCAAAATCTTTACAATCAGTTTAACATTTGAAAGTCACACAGGGCACCTTCATCAAGCAGAGGTCCTACATGGCATCAGAATATTGCACTGAAATGAAATTTGATGTGATTGCTTCAATATATGTTTGCATTATAGGTTAAGGATCCATGGTGTCCTGCCAACATACACTGTATTGTCAAAAGTATTGAGATGCCTGCCTTTACATGCACATGAACAATAGCATTCCAGTCTTATGCCCCGTACACAAAGGATTTTTTCCGACGGATGTTGGCTCAAACTTGTCTTGCATACACACAGTTGTTGGAAAATCCGATCGTTCTGAACGCGGTGACGTAAAACACGTACGTCGGGACTATAAACGGGGCAGTGGCCAACAGCTTTCATCTCTTTATTTATTCTGAGCATGCATGGCACTTTGTGCGTCGGATTTGTGTACACACGATCGGAATTTCCAACAACGGATTTTGTTGTCGGAAAATTTTATATCCTGCTCTCAAACTTTGTGTGTCGGAAAATCCGATGGAAAATGTGTGATGGAGCCCACACACGGTCAGAATTTCCGACAACAAGGTCCTATCACACATTTTCCGTTGGAAAATTTGACCGTGTGTACGGGGCATTAGTCCATAGGGTTCAATTTTGAGCTGGCCCACCTTATAACAGCTTCAACTCTTCTGGGAAGGCTGTCCACAAGGTTTAGGAGTGTGTCTATGGGAATGTTTGACCATTCTTCCAGAAGCGCATTTGTGAGGTCAGGCACTGATGTGGACAAGAAGGCCTGGCTCGCAGTCTACGCTCTAATTCATTCCAAAGGTGTTCTATCTGGTTGAGGTCAGGACTCTGTGCAGGCTAGTCAATTATGGAAAAGAAGAAAGGTACAGTGCACTCTGCAGGGACAACTCAAGCCATACACCAGGTCCACTCACAAGTGCCGAGGCTCGATGTGTCCCAACACACTCCAATGCAACAGTAGTAAGAAGACCTGGCTCTTCTTACTACCAGGTCAGTCAAGTAACACAAAGCATGCACCGCTCAGGACAACGAGGTGCAATACCACTCCAGGTGCTCGCCCCGGCCAAGCCCAACCCCTGAAAACCGACCCCACACCATAATCTCCCCTCCACCAAATGATTTGGACCAGTGCAAATCAGTGTGGGCTGTCTGTCTGTGTATAATCCATTCCCGGAGTTCAAGTGTTTCTTTGGGTTGAAGATTTTTGCATTTTCTACATTAAGGTAAAAAACCTTCTGAGTGCAGCCCCCCCCCATACTTACTTGAGCCCGATCTTGACCCAGCACTGTGCACGAGAGCAGCGGCTCTCTCCCTCCTCAAAGGCTCAGAGACAGCAGCGGGAGCCACTGACTCCTGCTGCTGTAAATCACAGCCAGTGTGGAGGAATCAGGAGCAGTTTCAAGCCGTGCTCAGTATCAATGGAGCCAAAGAGCGCGGCTCAGGAGTTCGCGTGAGTGCCCCAATAGCATGCGGCTTGTCACAGTGGGAACTCGCGCCAGCGGTGGACCCAACAAGAAGAGGATCGGGGCTGCTGTGTGCAAAACCTCCGTACAGAGCATATGAAATGTTTGTTTGTAAGCTTTTTTAAAAAAAAATAAATAGCTTACAATCACTTTCATCTTTAAAATTATTTTTTTTCTGCCGAAGTTAACTTTTTATAAATACACTTTAAAAATCTCTTACGCCCAATGAACCTATTGAGAGAACCGGGTTATAATATACAGTTTTCTCATACATATATTACATGTTCAGATAAATATGAGAACACTCTACATTCTAAGTGCAGTCACCACTTTAATGTTTAACAAGCTTACGTATTTCTTCATATACAATGATGGCCTTGGTCTAAGAGCACACTAAGATCTAAATGTGGATAGGACATTCTTTGTGCTGCTAAAAATATCTTAACGGGAAAAAAAAAAAGCTTTTTAATGATTTTTGGACACAGGCTGTGTGTGTATATACGTATAAATAGACCTACCCGACACACACAGGAAAGGGAACTCCTCACCCCCTCCATACTAAGCAGCTGCTGCTGAAATAATTAGCTCTGGCTGGTTTCAGTCCACCTTCAATTATGGAGGCCTCAATGATAGGATGTGTATATGACCCAAATCTTCTGCTTGCCTCAGCCTAATGCCTCTCTTTAATGTGGACAGGTAATCCTTTAAAAAGAAAATGACCAAGGATAGCTATGAAACCCCGACACTCCCATGGGAAAAGACCAGGAACAAGGTGGTAAACCAAGTGGGTTTCTGGCTTTAGAGTGCCATGTTTGTAGAGCTATGAGGAATGCCGACTGGGCAGATTCTTCTGACGCTGACCAGTGCGGTGACTCCGGGTAACAGTACCTACTAAATGGAATGCTAGCTTTGCAATTTATAATTGTGATGTGAAGTCAAGGAAAACAATTAGGAGACATGAGTTCCAGACACTGGGTGGTCTATCATCCCTTTTAATAAAGAAATATACAGTCTGGGGAAACAATACTCTGGTAGGGTAAGGAGGCCTTTCTTACTTTTCCTCCTGCTGCTTCAGTCCCCTAGGGGAAAATGCAAAATGCACTTTGTTTCATCGTTCTATGTGCTGTACAAGCCAAGATCGCCTGGTCAACAGCTCGCTCCTCTCCCCATCAATGCTGTCCAACCATACAGGAATGAACAAACATCTAATGAGGCTTGATTGAAAGCGCTTGTCTCTAGCACTATTATGCATTAGCACAAGACGAGTGTCGTCACTAAGAATACAGGGGAAAGGGCAGGTCAGACACTTCACAACACAGTCCAGCTCACAGCAGAGCTCTGCCTGTGCAGCTCAAACGTGCAGGAGAGCTTCCGCTACTGGGGTATGTGACTGATATCTGCTAAGGGCCACACTGAGCACTGACCGGCCCACAAATCGGGCTTCAATCAGAGGAGGAGCAATGAGCTGGAAGATAGTAACCAAAGAAAAGATTTTCTGTTTTTTACAGTAGAGGATCAATGAAGGTGCAAAAGGTGGCAATACATGTACTGACTGGCAATTAGAACTCTCATGGTGATGTAAAAACTATGTAAAGTCCTCTCTTCCTGGTTCATGCACAACTAATTTGATTTATTCTCTTCCTCCTGCCTTATTTAAATAATGAAGGTTTGCTTTTGGCTTTAGTACTGGTTTAACTCTTTCCTGTGTATACAGGAAGTTCAGGGAAGCAGCACTAAGAGAGCAGGAGTCAGCAGCATTAAAATGTCACTAAACCCACAACAGTAAAATTAGGCTGTATGTGCAGTAAAGCATGCTTGTTATACTCACTGTGGAACCTATGGGGTTAATCCTCTGCATTGTGTAAAAAGGCTGTTTGAGCCTGTATGCTCATATCCTCCTCTTCTTCTACTGACTCCAGAACATGTCCGGATAATACAGAGCCTTTGAGTCAGGCTGCACATGCTCAGTTTGGTGTGTATTGCTAGAGAGGTTTTTTTTCCCTGGGAGAGTGCATGTGATCAGCACTGTCTAGAGACCAGGAGTCTCAAACTGGCGGCCCTCCAGCTGTTGCAAATCTACAATTCCCATGAGGCATTGGGAAGCTGAAAGTTACAAGCATGACTCCCACAAGCAGAGGCATGATGGGACTTGTAGTTTCGCAACAGCTGGAGGGCCACCAGTTTGAGACTCCTGGTCTAGACAGAGGATCAGGGGTCCTGGATCCTGATAAGACACCCAGTGCAAAATTAAAACCTTCTCCTACAAGCTTTACCAGGAACTGATAGAAGCCACAAGATCAGCACAGGGCCAATCAGCACTGTCCAGACAGAGGGTCAGGAGCCCTGCAGCCTCATAGGACAGCTCAGTGCCGTATGAAAACTCCTCCTACAAGCTTCACCGGGTACTGATAGAAATCACAAGACTGCTATACACTGCTGATGAGAAAAGGTATTTAGCAGTTTATATTTAGTAAAAAAATTGCATTTCCATGTTCTGTGTACTGTAGGAGACCAGATATAGTGAATGCAGGGTCCTGGGTTTAGTAACACTTTAAACTCAGGGCATTATTGCTCTGCAATTAGCATGCAATGTGGGAATCAGACGATGGCGTCTTCTTCAACTAGATCTTAGCTAGATGATGAACACCCTTTAAAAGTGCAGCTTTTATGTCTACACGTGTTCTCATCTCTACATTGGTACACAATTCCTGAACCTGAATTATTGATTGCTTTATTGAGTTCCACTAAAACTTATTTTTAGAGCAAGTTCAGTCTGACATGATGGGAATGGGGTTATTACCGGCAAAGACAAACGACCTGTAATTACATTTCTGGAACAGTATTGCTCCGAGGACTTTCTATGGACCAAAAAATAAGACATACATTCACGTATATGATTAATGACACCACATTTGTTGTTTATCAGGCACACAAGTTTGTTATGGCACTCATATTAAACGGTATCTTTGAACAAATAAACATGCGTTACCACTACAAACAAACCGAAACAAACGCACGAACGCAGAGTTGTCCTGTACCATTTATCTAAGAAAAATAAACCAGGCAATTTGTGAAATACACTACAGGAAAGAATAATTGCTAACGATAATTGGCCTCAGTGCTTCAGGATAGTGCAGGCCACAGCTGGCAGGACCAACGGAGATGGTAGAAAAAACACATCATTGGGAGCCATAGATATCACTGTGCCTTCATAATGAACAAAACTGGAAGTAAAGCTGGCCACATATTTGAGGAGGCAGTCACCTGAGCTAACGGTGCAAATTGTCCAACAGACAAATTAACACTGCTGATTGATGTATGTGTGCAAAGCAGGTCCTGATTGCGAGTGCTGCCCCTCTTCCTAATAAAAGGAGGCTAATATCAAGTAAGGTTTAGGTATTAGCTTAGGTGCTAGTTTAGTGTAAATTACATTTAAGACAAAGTTTGCTTATCCTTTTTCCCCCTTTGCCCTGGTCTAAACGAATCCCCTCTTCTGCTTCACAGATGCATTATTACCTAGATCCGGGGGCCGTATCCCCTGGTGATTGTTTATATCCTGGCCACACCTGTACAACTCTATAGACATCTATAAAGCTGTTGTAGGCCTTGAGACACAGCCCCAATGGAAGTGTATTGGACTGTAGAGTGCTGGCGTGGCCACTTCTCACTCAATACATTGCCAGGTGCATGAAGGACCTATCCCTAGACACTGTCCCATGGGCAAGGGGGCTACTGAATTATTCAAATAGTTATTTTGTGAATTAGTAAGCCCAGCCAGAAAACACATGCTGTTAGCTGCAATTTATTTTATGGGCCCACAGGTTTACTTTAAGCGCTCATGAGCCCTAAATTACAAGGTGTTGCAGCCCAATCAGAACTGCTATGCTTTAAAACAATGCTGAAAATGTTTTTTTATTGCTTCTTCAATGCTGAGGCTGGCCACAGACAACTTGATTTTCTCTCATTCAGCCCACTGCCTCGGTGACAGAAAGCCAATGGATTCCCCCTTCCATGCTAAAATGAATTGCCACTAACGGCTATTGTATTAATGAAGCTGCTGCACCCAAGGCTACCTGAATATAACTTCGAACTGTGACTGCATCCTATATCAGCCGATCGCTTTCAACCCAGCATTTTTAAATTGACTTTTGTTAGGCCAGGTGGTGTTGGTAGGGCCATGTGTTAGATTTTTATTCAAATGCTCGTACAGAAATTTGTTACAATATCATTCCTTGCCATCATTGAATTACCTAATTTAGCTTGAAAGCCCTTAAAAGTTCATCCAGACCTGCTATTTGAATGGCATCCCAGACACATTAAACAGGTTTCATTACAAAGATTTTTTTCAAACAAAAAACTAATTCGCAAATTTTGTTTTACAATTTTCTATCCTCCTTTGAATTGCCTTCTCACAACAGTTGAAAATGAACATCGACTTCACCCAACTAACCATTAGAAAATTGAACCAAAATTTTCTATCCTCCTCCTTCAAATTGTCTTCTCACTACAGTCAAAAACAAACATCAACTTTACCCAACTAACCATTAGAAAATTGAACCAACATTCCAAAAAAGGAAAACATTTTTGAGCAAAATTTTACTGGCCAGCTTAAGACACCTTTATGATGTGATTATTACGACAGATAATTGTATACATATACCGAGTAGGGACATGGATAAGAAAAGAAAAACCATGAAAACATCTATAAAATTGGAGGCTGTGCTTACAAATGTTCGCCGGCTACAATGCATATATTTACAAAGCAGTTCTCTTCAGTCCATGCATGTCAAGTATAGAGCAGACCCTGTTCAGAGGCTGGAAAATGTGTGCATTGCTAGGTAACACCTGGACATGTGCAGCTCAAGAAAAAGGCAGATTTTCCCCGATGTCAGCAGTTGTTATCACCAAAGATGTTCTTTTCTGACTCCATTCATTTGACTAGAAGCTCCACGCGTTGCCTTTTCTAAAAGGTGTCAACACAGTGAAAGGCTTTGTGAGTGACTGATCAATATAAGGAAACACTCTTTGGTGACAGAGTGAACAAATGTTTTTGTGCTTTGTGTGAAAGGCAGCTAATGAGCACCCTTTCATTAACATACCGGATTCCTGTCAATTGCCGTTATTGTGTCTTTAGTGAGACGTGTGCCTTGACAGAGGTGGAACATGGCACAGCAACAAATGTTCGTAAGCACTCAATAGACAAGAACTCCGCTCTTTGGACTTCTCTTGAGCTGCTCCCCCATCTCTAGAAGGCCTTTTTGCAAACCATTTGAAGAAAAAAAACTCAGTAGGAATGAGTAAAGATTGTGTAGACCAGCATAGATGTTTTTGATAAATGGTAATGAGGAGGCCACACAGCTGAGAGCTCCCTGCATCTGGGAGAAGCAAGAATATGAAAGAAAAGCTTAAAGAGTAACTCCACTTTTGCAGGGATTTTAACAAATTCCGGGTAAGATTGCTGATCGATGATCTACAAGCATTTCTGGCCCCTCCTCCTTCCCCCCACTGCCTTCTGGGACACACACAGGTCCTAGAAGATGGCAGGACCATTCATAAAGCGCAGCGCGACACGCACAGTAGGAAAACGGCTGTGAAGTCTGAAGGCTTCACTGCTGGTTTCCCTTACTTACAAGGCTGGCACCTGCAGCCAAAGCCGACATCACGGCCAAAGCTCAAAGTGCCGACATCACGGTATCCCTGGACAGGTAAGTGTTCTTATATTAAAAGTCTGCAGCTACAATATTTCTAGCTGCTGACTTTTAACGTTTTTTTTCCAGACTGGAGCTTCTCTTTAAAGCGGAGTTCCACCGTCAAATCAATGTTTTTTTTCTAAATTGCTAAGTTCATATAATGTAAATGTCCCACTAACATGTTTTTTCAAAATTACCCCCTGATGTCCCGTTTCGTATATAAAAATAACTTATATTATGTGTTACTGGCAGTTGTCATCTTGCCTGTGGGCATGTGAAGCCCACAAGCAGACAGTTCCGGGATATGGTGCATGCTGAGCTACCAGCATGCACCGCCCGTTCCCACGCATTATTTACACGTCGCAGCGCCGTAAGCTTCCGACGTTGCCATCACAATGGGCGGCATCGTCGGAAGTGCCCACGCCATTGTGATGGTAAGGAAGAACAAAACAACAAACAAAAGCACAGGCTAGCCACACTGACTCCTGGGAAGATTGATTCATAGCATAGGAGACAGTGCGCCGCCCCAGGAGACAATGCGCCGCCGGATATGATGGCGATACCCGCGGGTGGCTCATACAGGAAACGCAGCATAAATAAAGCATAAAAAGGTAACCCTTAGGGGAAAAAAAAAAATGTATTGCCATTTGATAATGTTTATTATGCCAGCTTGCTAATAAGCTGAATATAGGAAATTGTGTGGAACTCCGCTTTAAACATAAGGGAAGTTAATAATTCAGAAGAATAAAAGTGAGCCAGATAAGAAGTGGTGGGATATGGAATGCGAGGGGGGGGGGGGGGGAATAGCCTGTCATACATGGATCGAAATTCGGCTGGTTCAGCAGGGACCGGCCGAGATTCTAACCATGTATGGGCATGCTTATTGTACCCAAATCAATCCTTTGATCAACTTGGGTAATACCAAGCCTGTTGGTTGTCATTTACATTCGCTTACTGCCAGTGGTTATAGTCGCTAGCAGTAATCATTATGTTCTGCTAGTCAGGAAGGCTCCCAGCTGGCAGAACACAATAGTGCTGTGGGAGGGATTCCCCCATCAACAATGACTGTTTAGATGGGGGAATCTTTTCTGCAATCCGATTGGACCAGAAGAAGCTTGTCCTAAAATCTGGACTGTCAGGGCAACTAAGAAAAAGAAGTATTGGGTACAGGATTCTGCTTTGTTGTTACAAGTACACTAATACAGATATAAACTATAATCTCCTTACTAATAGGGCTATTAGGGTTTATAGGGTTCAAACAAGATTTCCATCAAGAGAAATTAGCCTTGCTTCCTGTCACTAAGGGGGAGTATTCACAACAGGGACATAGCAATACCACCCTGACCATTTCCCATTCCATGGAAAAAATGCTTTATTGTTGTCTGTATTTCCATTAAAGAGACTTCCTGTTACTTCTTACCCTGATGACAAGGTAGGATAAACCGACAAAGGGCCTAAGCCTTTTTCCAATTTATCAAAAAAAAAAAAAAGAAGAAGATTTCAGTGAGAGTGGAGAGTGGTGATCTGATGACTGCCAGGGTAATGTTCAAAAAGCAACAAAAAAAGTAGAGAAAGCAGAGACCCACAGAAAGTATGAAGCAGAAGCACAGAGACCCTTGCACTGCATGTCCTCAGGAACAGCTTCCTCTCCAGCAAGGAGAACACTGAGCAGTACATCTTCAATTTGCAATGCAAATCTCATTAGACTAGAGAGAGAGACACAGGGTGGATTTACTAAAGACAAATCGACTGTGCACTTTGCTTTGCCTGCAATGGGACCTACTGCATCTAAAAACAACTCTCATCTAAAATGAGCCCTTAATAAATCTTTTTTTGTTTTTATGGACTGAAAATTTCTAAACACTTCCACATCCATGCACAGTAAATGTCAATGTATTTAACAGAGAAATCAGTCTTCTAGACACAGAATAGATCAGTATGTAGGATTTAGGGACTCACAAGAACAGCTGTAGACACTTCATAGTCAGCCTACAGAACGTGGTGAGAACAATATAGAACACTACTTAACACAAATAACACTGGCAATGACAGGACCAAGCATGCAGGTGCTTGTAATCAAGGTCAATTATGTGCAATCTGATGTAATAACAAGTGACTAACTGCATGTTGTTGTAAGTGAAGCCAAGAACATATTTATATGGAATGTTTGGCACGTAGGCTTAATAGACAATAAGTGAAATTAAATGACACTGCAAATCATTAAGGAAAACCGTTGAAGCTGCCCATAGCAACTAGGCACTTCCATTCATTAGAATTAAAGCCTCATCATTGGTATTCATGGGAGGAATGGTGCCCCATCGTTGCTATCCTTGGAAGGAATAGTGGCCCATCATTGGTATCATTAGGAGGTATAGTGCTCCATGATTGCTGTCAGTGGGAAGAATAATGCCCTATAGTTGGTCCTATTGGTGAAGGAATAGTGCTTGATCATTGGGGTCAGTGGGAGAATTAGTTACCCATCATTGGTATCAGTGGAAGGAATGGTGCCCCATCATTGGTGTCAGTGAGAGGAATGGTGTCCCATCCTTGGTATCAAAGGGAGGAATGGTGCCCCATCATTGGTATCAGTAGGAGGAATGGTGACCCATCATTGGTATCAGTGGGAGGAATGGTGACCCATCATTGGTATCAGTGGGAGGAATGGTGACCCATCATTGGAATCAGTGGGAGGAATGGTGACCCATCATTGGTATCAGTGGGGGGGAATGGTGCCCCATCACTGGTATCAGTGGCGGGGATGGTGCCCCATCACTGGTATCAGTGGCGGGAATGGTACCCCATCACTGGTATCAGTGGCGGGAATGGGGCCCCATCACTGGTATCAGTGGCGGGAATGGGGCCCCATCACTGGTATCAGTGGCGGGAATGTGGCCCCATCACTGGTATCAGTGGCGGGAATGATGCCCCATCATTGGTATCAGTGGGAGGAATGGTGCCCCATCATTGGTATCAGTGGGAGGAATGGTGCCCCATCATTGGTATCAGTGGGGAGGAATGGTGCCCCATCATTGGTATCAGTGGTGAGGAATGGTGCCCCATCATTGGTATCAGTGGGGTAAATGGTGCCCCATCATTGGTATCAATGGGGGAAATGGTGCCCCATCATTGGTATCAATGGGGGAAATGGTGCCCCATCATTGGTATCAGTGGGAGGAATGGTACCCCATCATTGGTATCAGTGGGAGGAATGGTGCCCCATTATTGGTGTCAGGAAAAGGAATAATGCCCCATAAACTGGTGTCAGTGGAAGGAATTGTGCCCCCTTGTTGGTGTCACTGGGAGTAATAGTGTCCCAAGGTCCAGATATACACTAGGCAGGCAAAAGGCCGCATCCATCCCTCAGGCCACAGTTTAAAGACTACTGCAGAATAGAAGCAAAGATTCACAGCAAAACTACCTTTTAGTAGAAATATTGTAATATATTATAGAGTCCAGAAATAAGAGACCAAGGTGTGCATTTGACATCGGGTAGAGCCAAACCAAACGTTAACAATAAATCAAACAACAGTTTCATCCAAAAGACTTTGTTCCATTTTCTGGAGCAGTTGGAAAGGAGGCTACTTCTTGGTGGATCTCCTTCCACACCTGGTGCAACTGGGACTGACTCAGAGGCCTGTAAAACCTGAGCTACTGTTGTCATTGGCCTCTATGACAGTATATTACTGTGACTAAGCAATGTGAAGATCAATGGATAAGGCCATTCAATTCTTAACTAGGTTTCCATGGAACTCTAAGGTTCCTCCAGAGGTTGCTAGTGGTCCTTGAGCTGTAGTTGATTGACCTCTGATTTGATGGTGACAGCATAGTTCCAGGACTAAAAGGACCAATGCCACTTGGCAAAGCCAGCTGCATGACACCAATTATCTTTTCAGTTGCCTAAAATTTATTTTAGGTAAAAGGTAGACTAAGGCTGGGTTAGGCAATGTGAGGATGACGGGCACTGGTTACACGTTTTCACAAGGTGAAGATTTAGTAGAAAGACTGAATCTTGACTTACCCAACCCAAACACATACCTTTTGGTTGGCCTTTATTTTCTATGACTAGCAACTGTTACTTGTTGCACCTTCCATAGCTATGGGCACAGCCCTCCTCAGTTCACACCTAAATAAATCTTTCTGTAAATGTCTGACATGGAAACTCTAGTCAAATTGAGTAAGTAAGTTTTATTATAATGATGTCTTTGTAAACCACTTACACCACATGTCCTCCACCCCAACACAAAGATGTATGAAATCTCCAAGCAGCTGTTATGGAGCACAGATGCTTATGCAGAATTTGGGATATGCACCACTACAAATTTTCGACGATGCCTTCTCCTGAACACAATCTACCTTTTCTTTATACAGAACAAACATAGAGGCTTGCATGTAGAAATCCCTAGGGACAGTACAGATCCTTTTACCCTCCAGCATTAGGCTTTGTGTTTCTCTAACATGCTGCACACGTGGTTAAAGGGGGTCCATGCAGGATGCCTTACATTTAGGGTTACCACCTGTCTGATATTTTACCAGCCTGATCAGTAAATGGCACTGATTGCCAATATTATTAGGATTTCTTTTTTCTTTTTGCCATAAAATCAAATGTTACTCACATTGCAGATAACTCAGAACATATCTAGGCAACTCAGTTTCTACACATGGATCGAAATTTCCTGTTAACCGCCTGCTTAGCGGGGATCACCGGAGCTATCCCCACTGAGCAAGCAGAATCTGCTACATGGAGGCGCCCTTGTGAAAGGGGTCTTAGTATTTAGCACTTCTGCCCTTGCAGCAGAACTTTTACCTGATTTAATTTGTAACCTGACAGGATCGCTTTATGCTATGGAACTGTGTGGCAATATATTTTGTTACCTGATAAAAAAAAAAAAAAGAAGATGT
Source organism: Aquarana catesbeiana (assembly GCF_042186555.1). NCBI lineage: Eukaryota > Metazoa > Chordata > Amphibia > Anura > Ranidae > Aquarana > Aquarana catesbeiana. The sequence continues at coordinate 882,268,817 of NC_133324.1, forward strand.
TAAAATATAACAATGCACTGAATTCAAATGAACATTGATAAGTACAGTGATACCTTGGTTCACGGACTTAAAGGGGTTGTAAAGGTAAAAATTTTTTCACCTTAATGCATTCTATGCATTAAGGTGAAAAAACTTTTAAAAGTACCGCCGCCCCCAGGCCCCCCCGTTTTACTTACCTGACGCCTCGAATCTTCGCTGCTCGTCCTCGTCATCTTCATTGCAGCTCAGCCTGGTCGCTGAGTGGCTGCAGTGGATGGATTGAAAGCAGCGCAGCCATTGGCTCGCGCTGCTGTCAATCACATCCGATGACGCGGCGCGCCGGGGGGCGGGGCCGAGTGATACAGCGAGCGGCTATAGCCGCCGGCTGTATCACGGGAGCGCGCCCGCAAGCACTCACCACCGTGCGAGAGAGCTCGCATGAAGGTGGTAAATGCTTGCGGGGAGGAGCTGAAACAGCCGCCGAGGGACCCCAGAAGACCAGGTTCGGGGCCACTCTGTGCAGAACGAGCTGCACAGTGAAGGTAAGTATAACATGTTTGTTATTTAAAAAAAAAATAAATAAATAACTTTACAACCCCTTTAATTCGTGAAACGACTCTGATTACGAACCAAATTGGTTGCAAATCGAATTGGTTGTGAAGCGGGGCAAATCTGCCCATAGTGTTCTATGTAAATCAGGTTAATCCGTTCTGAACCTTTTTTTTGTTTATATATAAAATTATGAAATGTATGTACAAAAAAGGGATTTTTAAACATATATTACATACAGTCTTTTACATTAAGCTGACCTCTTTCATCTAAAAAAAAAAAAAAAAAAAAAAAAACTATAGCTCCTCTTTAATCCTTGTTTGAAACAATCCCAAACCCCAATTGAAATGACTAATCTAGGGGCCAGAAAACAGCACTGTGCTTCCAACAAAAGATCATCTGAGGGCATTATAAAGTTGTAGAATTCATATGAACTGTTTTTCCATGATTCCCAATCAAGTGAGCCCACCCTCATGGTAGTCAGGGGGCAGAAACCACTATCTGAGTGGACTGTTTCTCCTAATGCCGTGTACACACGGGAGGGGTTTTCGACTGGACTGGTCCGACAGACTTTCCAGCGGACTTTCAACTGACTTTTTAACGAACGGACTTGCATACACACGATCACACCAAAGTCCGACGGATTCGTACGTGATGACGTACACCGGACTAAAATAAGGAAGTTGATAGCCAGTAGCCAATAGCTGTCCTAGCGTCGTTTTTTTGTCCGTTGGACTAGCATACAGACGAGTGGATTTCTGGATCCAGCGGAGTTACGACTTAAAGATTTTTTTAGCATGTTCCAAATCTAAAGTCCGTCAGATTTGCGACTGGAAAAGTCCGCTGAAGGTCCGGTGAAGCCCACACACGATCGGATTGTCCGCCCGATTTGGTCCGTCGGGCAAGTCCGGTCAAAAAGTCTGGCAGTGTGTACGCTGCATAAGACTCTCATCTTGCACTGCTCTTCTCAATATGAATGTTTCAGGGCAGTGAATATGCCCGCGGTTCATGTTCGTGATCCAAAGCAGAGTTCATGTACCGAAGCAAATTTTTGTGAACTCTTTTGTTCGTGAACCGAGTTGTCCATGAACAGAAGCATTCATGAACCGAGGTATCACTGTAAATGTTTTGAAATCAGAAGTCTTTCAGGCCTCTCTATCAAGTCCGGCCTAGAAGCCTAAAAACCGACATAAAGAACGCCTTGGTTGTAGAGTCCTGGTTATACTAAAACTGGCTATATACTAGTAGAGTCTCGGTACATTCAATAACTTGATAAATGTTGTTTGAAAGTGCTTCAAAATATTATTTGCTTTTCACATTCTATTTTAGAATGAATGGTATTTCCCAAACAAAAAACACATTTCGTTTGTTCCAAGAAAAAATTTCCATCCTGCTCCTTTAAATTTTCTCATCATTGTGGTCAAAAATTACCATCGATTTGACCCCACTAAAGATTAGAAAAAAAAAATGTTCTTAAAACAGAAAATTTCAAATAAAAATGTTTTACTGCAGTATGGCCAGGATAAGGATCAGCTTAGCAGAGAGCAGTCACAAGTGTACAGACTCCACAATATTCCTCCACAAGTGTACAGACGCCACAATATTCCTCATTGTACAAACAAACTGCACCAGGAAGGATCCTGTGTTGTTTCAGCAGTGCACATTTCTGGATTAAGATGCTTATCATGCCTTGCAGACAGCCGTAATAACACTCCCCATTGTTCCTCATTCCCAGTCTTGCCTTTAGGCAGGTGATTTCTCCTCTGGGTTGAAGGTTAAACTCTTTTCACTGCCATTCCTTCCCAAACCACCCTCCAATCACTGAATTACAGAAACTGGAGCCTTCAACGTCTAGGAGTGTATTGGCAGGACCAGGGAGACACAGAATGTTTTCAAGTATAGCCCTCAGCCATGATGAAAAAGGGTGCAGATGCTGTGCCAGCCAGACCAAAAGGACTAGGGCCTAGTGACATTGCCTTAGCCTGAAACCAGTTTTCTATAGATTTGTTCAGCTTGTGAAATACATGATCAGAATCATGGTGGCTAAAGTGGATGACATTCTGCCCTGCTGAACTGTGGTCTTGGGTTCAAGCTAGGTCACCATCTGTATACTGGTCAACGTCTGCATGCATTTTATAAGAGCCATCAAAGCCTTTCAAAATCAAGATATTATATTAAAGGGAACTTGTAAGGGCAGAAATATAGGAGTTGTCATTCCCAACTACGTTGTAGAGCAGTTGTCATCAACCCTGTCCTCAGGGCCCACTAACAGGCCAGGTTTTATGTATTACCTTGAGGAGATGCAGACTAGAATACTGCAATCACTGAGCAGCAAATGATATCACCTGTGATGTATTTCAGTTATCTTGTAAACCTGGCCTGTTAGTGGGCCCTGAGGACAGGGTTGATGACCACTGTTGTAGAGGACCTCCACCAAATACGCATATTGTGAGTCCCAATTTTACCACATGCCAGCCTTTCTCAACTCTTTTACCCCAGAGGAGCCCTTGTAATAAATGTTAGCTCCCTGGGATTCCCTTCAAAAAATTAGTTGATCGGGGGTCATAATGCCCCCCCTTAGGGCTCATTTACACTTGCTTCAAAACATGACATCGGACAGGCTTTGTTAAAGCTCTCTGAACACTAGTCAAAGCCCCTGTCACTAAATAAAACGGTTAGCTTACAGTCCTGTTTACACCTTGTTTTTGCTTCGCTTCAAAAATTACACCCCATGTCGCTTTAGTGGTGCTTCAAAGCGTCTTCAATGCCTGCATAGAAGTCTATGACAAAGCTCACTTGAAGCACCTTTACAGGTTGAGAGGTCTTTTTTTTTTAGAGATTTTAATTCAGCTTTAGGGCTCCTGTACACAGGGCATTTAAAAAAACGACAGCGCTGCTGCCAGGAAAAAGCAGATGTAAAAATGCGCTTTTAGCCACATTTTTGACTAGCGCTTATGTACATTCTTTGTCGTTAGCGTCTTTTGATGTTTTTACAGTAAAACACTCCCTATAAATGTAAAAACGCCTAAAAACACCAAAAGCAGCTAAATGCAACTAAAAGCTCGTTACAGTGTTTAGAAGCATTTTGGGTGTTTTGCGTTTTAACAGCCAAACAGCCTCTGCTTCTGGACGCAATGGCAGGAGTTTTTTTTTTTCTTTTTACTGCCCCTAAACGCTTATGCCTCCAAACTCCTCTGAAAGTTTATGTGTACATGGACACATAGGCTAATATGGAGGAGAGTTCAGAGGCAGTAAAAAAGCAGCTGCAAAAACATCCTGTGTGCATGAGCCCTTAGCTTCACTTTGTTTTGAAGGTATTGCAGGTATGAGATGTCAACACACACACACAGAGCGTCTGCTAAGGTTCATTAAAGCTTCAAAAAAAGAACAACTGAAGCATCATCGAAGCACCACCAAAGCATCATCGAAGCTCCACCAAAGCACCATCGAAGCACCATCAAAGGACCATCAAAGCACCATCAAAGCATCAAAGCATCATCGAAACACCACTAAAGCATCATCAAAGCATCGCAGAAGCATCAAAAACACATCAAAAAAGCATGTTGAAGTGGTAGGCGCTTTAATGTGTGTGAAAGTTGAAGCAAGTGTAAATGAGCCCTTACAGTGGTGGTCAGAGGCAGGCACCATCAGATGGGAGGTCATTCAGGCACAGCTCAGGAAACTCCTAGCAACCTCTGGAGGACCTTTAGGCACTTTAGACACTACCTGCATGGAGTGTACATGTTCTCCCTGTGCCTTTATGGGCTTCCTCCGGGTACTCTGGTTTCCTCCCACACTCTAAGGCATGCTGGTAGGTTAATTGGCTCCTATCTAAATTAGCCCTAGTACGCGTATGTGAGTTTTGGACTGTAGGCCCCTTGAGAGCAGGCACTGATGTGAATGTACAATATATTACCAAAAGTATTGGGATGCCTGCCTTTACACGCACATGAACCATGAACTTTAATGGCGTCTTCGTCCATAGGGTTCAATATTGAGTTGGCCCACTCTTTGCAGCTATAACAGCTTCAACTCTTCCGGGAAGGCTGTCCACAAGGGTTAGGGGGTGTGTCTATGGCAGTGATGGTGAACCTTGGCACCCCAGATGTTTTGAAACTACATTTTCCATGATGCTCATGCATTCTGCAGTGTAGCTGAGCATCATGGGAAATGTAGTTCCAAAACATCTGGGGTGCCAAGGTTCACCATCACTGGTCTATGGGAATGTTTGACCATTCTTCCAGAATCGCATTTGTGAGGTCAGGCACTGATGTGGTCGAGAAGGCCTGGCTTGCAGTCTCCGCTCTTATTCATCCCAAAGGTGTTCTATCGGGTTGAGGTCCGGACTGTGCAGACCAATCAAGTTCCTCCACCCCCAAACTCACTCATCCATGTCTTTATCGACATTGCACCCACTGTTGTCAATCACAGCCAGTGAGCCAATCAGCAGATGGATGGGGCGGGGCCACACAGCGGCTCCGTGTGTTAATGGACACACACAGCTGCTGATTGGAAACACGTCTGCTTGGATGCCCCAATTGCAAGCTGGGGACACCTGGCAGGAGGGAGGAACCAGGAGCGCAGGTGTGGGACCTGAGAAGAGGAGGATCAAAACCATTACACAGAGCAGGCAAGTATAACGTTTGCTATTTAAAAAAAAAAAAAAAGAAGGACTATACAATCACTTTAAGGGGGAGTGATTAGGAGGGAGTAAAAACGTGACTCAACTGCGTGTTCGTGGTATGGGTACACCACCATCCTCAAGTGTAAATGAAGCCTAAAACTGTTGCAATGCTTTTATGCATTTGGAGCTGGACATTTTAAACTGACCATCCTGCCAGAAAAGTGTTGAAAATTCTCCCAACTATGTCCTGACCAGATTCCAGCATCAATATGATAACATAGAAAGCACCAAGGGGGTGCAAAAAAACATTGGTGTCATTCCCAATCATCTTCAGTAATGATGAAACATATTCGCCAATTAAGGATCTTTTACTTCATCCCAGAGAAAAGTGAATAATGCATTACCTGTGACTGCAGCAAAATGGTACATCTCCGGAGGGCTCAGATGTGTAGTGATCAATTAATTGGACAATATGAGTAGAAATGAATGAGAAATCAACCCATATATGGCCAAATGAATGCTCTGTGGAGTAGGCTGGCACTGTATGAATAACAGGTACTAAATAAATAATAGAATCAAAGAATAAAAGACATAATAATGCCATAAAACAACAATGTGCATATAAACAAACACTCAATGAAATATTCAGCACACACTATTACACCCCAGGCAGCAGTAGGCCTCTGGTATTAAGGGGGATGTTGTGATTTTGTTCAGTCAATCCTCCGGTTGGCAGACATGGACTTTTATTGTCCTCAAGACAATCACAACCCAAGCAGACCCCAAGGGATGACATATGTTAGTGTGGGAATAATGGCCTATCCTATATTACCATATGGATCAGCCCATGAATTAGTTAGTTATTCAACTCTAATGGCCACAGAAACCTAGTAAACTATATATATATATATATATATATATATATATATATATATATATATATATATATATATATATATACACACATATACATATACACATTATATATATATATATATATATATATATATATATATATATATATATATATATAATTTTTGCTGCATTTACATTATTTTTAATGTCACCTGCAAATTTGGATTTCTCTCCTGTCCCTGTACCTTTTGGCCCCCTCCAGACCCATGTGCTGCATTAACACATACCAGCTGGCACAGTGCATTGACATTCATTTGCAATGCCACCTCGACTCTCAACAGAAACCAACACACCTGCACTCCCGGCCTGTGACAGGTACACTTCACTACAAAAGAGGGTCACGTCCGGTTCTAAATAAATGATCTGCATCAATGCATAATGCCGCATGAAATACAGCCTTTTAACGAGCATCCATTTAACACACTTCAATGGATCAGATCATAAGGGACCTTTAACCACTCAAGGACTGGGCCTCTTTCTGAGATTTGTTGTTTACAAGTTAAAAACAGTTCTTTTTTTTGCTAGACAATCACTTGAACCCCCAAATATTATATTTATTTTTTTCTAACACCCTAGAGAATAAAATGGCGGTCTTGCAATACTTTCTGTCACATCGTATTTGCGCAGCGGTCTTACAAGCGCACTTTTTTGGGAAAAAATACACTTTTTTGAATTAAAAAAATAAGACAACAGTAAAGTTAGCCCAATTTTTTTTATATTGTGAAAGATATTGTTACGCCGAGTAAATTGATACCCAACATGTCACACTCGTAGAATGGCGACAAACTTTTACCCTTAAAAATCTCCATAGGCGACGTTTAAAAAAATTCTACAGGTTGCATATTTTGAGTTACAGAGGAGGTCTAGGGCTAGAATTATTGCTCTCGCTCTACCGATCACGGCGATATCTCACATGTGTGGTTTGAACATCGTTTTCATATGCGGGCGCTACTCACGTATCACGTCTGCACGCAAAGTTGGCAGGACGTGGCGCATTTTAAAAAATGTTTTTTTTTTTCTTATTTATTTTACCTTTTATTTTTACACTGTTCTTTTTTTTTTTAAAAAAAAGTGTCACTTTTATTCCTATTACAAGGAATGTACAGGACCTCTTAAATATGAGATCTGGGGTCAAAAAGACCTCAGATCTCATATTTACACTAAAATGCAATAAAAAAAAAAAAAAAAAAATGTTGTCATGTAAAAAATGAAAAAAAAAAAAAATGACCTTTTAAGAGCTATGGGCAGAAGTGAAGTTTTGACATTGCTTCCGCCCTGCAATGATATGGAGAGGGGTGGGGGCCATCTTCCCCTCACTCGTCTCCATGTCTGGCCAGGAGAAGGATCCGACCACCTCCGCCGCTGCCGACAGGTCCGGTAAGCGGTGGAGGGCACCTGAGCGCGGCGGGAGGGGGGCACCTCTCCCACCGCCGATAAAAGTGATCTTGCGGTGAATCCGCCACAGAGACCACTTTTATCTTAAAGCAGACCGCCCGCTGAAGAAGAGGATACCAGGGTTAGGGCAGCTAGCTGCTGCCATAACAACGATATTCCTCTTCAAAATACCGACGTATAACGCCGGTGGGCGGTCCTGAAGTGGTTAAAAAGACTAAAAATTATGGCATTTACCTGTAAACATCCAAAAGCCCAGAGACTGTCACTGGGTGCTGCCATCTTGGATGTGATGTCAGCAGCCCCAGCAGTACCTCAATTGAAACTTTATAGCCCTGGTGCCCAACCTGTGGCACAAGGGCTGCATGCGGCCCTTTGGTATATGATGTGTGGCCCTTGGTCCTGAGCAGTCTGTAGTGGGAACATTGATTAGGGTAATAGCATTGATCTCTACAAGCCTCGTGTAACATGTTCCCAGTTTCCTATTGTCTTCTGCAGCATATTCCCAGCCAAAAAAGTAGGATGTCTTCACTCTCTGACCCTCATTTCCTCTATTAGGTCTGCAGTTTCAGACAGTCCTTTCCAGCATCATAAATATTGAACATTATGTGTGGCCCTTTGGTGATCTCAGGGGCCACATTTGAGCCCCCCTTTAGCTCATACGTTGACAACCACTGCTCTATAGTATTCCCCTTTGCCGCTTCCACGGCTGCTACATAAAAGGTAGGGAAGGAAGAGGAGCTGGGCCAGCACAGACAGTATATAGACACTTCCAGACGAGGAGAGGGCTATGATAAACAAGGTGTGGGTAGTCTGCTCTAGAGAATTGACTCTTTTTTAAAAAGTATAAGTAGTTCGGAGCCACATTTCAAGTCAATAAAAAGTCAATTACGAAAAGGAAAAGCGGTCTGAGTAGAGTATCTACACGATTGATTTTCTGTACTTTTTAAGCTGGCCGTAGAGTGGAGACCGGCCATACTTTGATCCGTCTTTGGCCGTTCCCATTTGAGGGACATCAGCTGCGGTGATGATCAGTGTATTCTGACAGCAGAGAGTCCCCACTGTCACAATACAATGGCAACAATCCTTGTACGGCCAGCTGTACCTGCAATTTTTATAAGTTGGTGACAAGGTCTCTTTAAGGGGTCTGTTAGTATATACAATGCTACACTATATTACCAAAAGTATTGGGACGCCTGCCTTTACACGCACGTGAACTTTAAAGCGGAGTTCCAACGTATAAAAACTTTTTTTTTTTTTTTTCTAAACTCCTAAATTCCTAAAAGCAACTTATATAATTTCTTTGTGGAAGTTCTCATCTTGCCTGTTGGCATGTAAAGCCCACACTTCTAAAGCAGACACTTCCGGGATACGGTGAAGCTGAGCTACCAGCATGCACCGCCCGTTTCCGCGCATTGAGTCCACGCCGCAGCGGCGTAAGCTTCCGACGTTGCCATCACAACAGGCGGCGGCGTCGGAAGTGCCCGCCCCGTTGTGATGGTTTCGGGATCTCGCGATGATTAGCGGCGGCTAGCCACACTGACTCCTGGGAAGATTGATTCATAGCTCCCAGGAGTCGGTGTGCCGCCCCAGCAGACACTGCACCGCCTGATCTGACGCCAATACCCGCAGGTGGCTAGAACAGGAAGCGCCACTTCAGCAATCAATAACAAGGTAACCCTTATGCCACGTACACACGACAGAAGTTTCCAGCAGAAAAGGTCCAACGGAATCATTCCATTGGACATTCCGATCGTGTGTGGGCTTCATCGGACTTCTCCTTTCGAAAATTCTGACGGACCCAGAAATGGAACATGTTCTAAATATTTCCGACAGAATCAGTTCCTATCGGGAAATCCGCTCGTCTGAATGCTATTCCGACGGACCAAAAAACGACGCAAGGGCAGCTATTGGCTACTGGCTATTGAACTTCCTTTTTCTAGTCCCGTCGTACGTAATCGCGTTCTAAACGATCAGACTTTGCTGTGATCGTGTGTAGGCAAGTCCGTTTCAGCGGAACTCTGTCAAAAAAACCGTCAGAGTTTATTCTGCCGGAAAGTCCGGTCGTGTGTACGCGGCATAAGGGAAAAAAAAAACTTCTTTCCTTTTGTCAATGTCTATAATGCCTGCTTGTGAATCAGCTTGATTTGTGAAAGAGCGTGGAACTCCGCTTGACATGGCCGCTTGAATTCCAATGGCATCCCAGTCTTAGTCTGTAGGGTACAATATTAAGTTGGCCCACCCTTTGCAGCTATAACAGCTTCAACTCTTCTGGGAAGGCTGTCCACAAGGTTTAGGAGTGTGTCTATGGGAATGTTTGACCATTCTTCCAGAAGCGCATTTGTGAGGTCAGGAACTGATGTTGGATGAGAAGGCCTGGCTCACAGTCTCTGCTCTAATTCATCCCAAAGGTGTTCTATCAGATTAAGGTCAGTCAAGTTCCTCCACCCCAAACTCGCTCATCCAGGTCTTTATGGACCTTGCTTTGTGCACTGGTGCAAATCGTTTGGTGGAGGGGGGATTATGGTGTGGGGTTGGTTTTAAAGCGTGGGTCCACCTATCTATCGTTTTTTTTTTTTTGGAGTTCATTCACAAACTTTTCTTCTCATGATTATCTACTCACATGTTCTGTGTAATAAGTCCGCCTGTGTCCGATTTCGTTGTAAATAATAACTTATAAAATTGACTGAAGGCGGTTTCCATCTTCATTGTGGGCATTTGAAGCCCACAAGCATGTATTTCCTGGATGCGGTGAATGCTGGGAGCAGAGATGTTGTGATGACGCTGTTGCACAATGCATGCTGGGAAGCCAGAGACTAGCTCCCAGGGGACTGTGGGAGGTCTGGGAGAGGCTAGAAACACGCCTACTCCCATGGGAGGAAAACCAGGAAGTGCTAAGAAGATTAGAAAAAAAAAGTATTTACGGCGATTTAAATTTTTTTACACAGCATGTCAGCATCTAGGCAAGGAAGAGAATGCAAAGAGATAATGTTCAAAATTTGGGTGGAACCCCGCTTTAAGGGGTTGGGCTTGGCTTCTTAGTTCCAGTGAAGGGAACTCTCAAAGTGGATGTAAACCCAAATTTTTTTATTTTTTTTTTTGATGTCATAATGTAGAGTATAAGATTTCCTATCATTTGAGCCCAGTCTTGCCACACAGAGTTAATCCAGCTCTGAGCAATCCTCTTTTATTGTTCAGTGAGAAAAATCTTGACAAACTGAGAAAAACTTTGTCAAATCCTCCCCCTTGCTGTGAGTGACAGGTGATTTACATATCTCGTGCACTAGCCTAAGACATGCATTATTTTTTAATTCCCTCCCCCACTCCTTTCTTCAGCAGCTCTGCAAGGATTGGCTGTTCCACACCTCAGCATGATTTGGCATGCTGAAGTCATGTGGTTACTTTCCTGTCTTTTCACTGGATGTTAGAGATCATAGCAGAAGTTCAGTGTAAGAAATACACAGGAGAAAATGCATATTGACAAGGGGAGTGTAGAGGTGGGCGGGGAGTCTACTGACATCACGACTCCACCCACCGAGCTCCAGACAACAGACCCCACCCACAGAATCTGCAGTTTTTCGGGTCTCATAACAGACAGAGGGGAGACATTTGACAGGTAAAGATACATGCAGGAGACATGTATATCCTTATAGATAACCCCTATGGCAGTAGTTTAGAAAGGATGACATTGGGTTTACATCCACTTTAAGGCATCAGCATACCAAGATATTTTGGACAATTTCATGCTCCGAACTATGTAGGAACAGTTTGGGGATGGCCCTTCTTGTTCCAACATGACTGCGCACTAGAGCTGCAAGATTAATCGTTAAGAAATCAAAATCGCAATCTTTTTCCCTTCTCGATCTTCAAAAAAGCATGTCACAATTCTTTTTAAAAAGTGTAGAGAGTTCTCACAGCTGGGAAAAAAAAAAATTAAAAATCCAGGCAGTCTGCCAAGTTTAATCACAACACTTGAATAAGTAGAAACAAAGCATCTTTTTGTTCTTTCATCAAAGGAAAGAACTCCAGTATGTAAATGAAGGAAGTTTAACCATTTAAAGACCAAACCTTTTCTGACATTTGCTGCTTACAAGTAAAAATCATTATTTTCTGCTAGAAAATTACTTGGAACACCCAAACATGATATTTTTTTAAGCAAAGACCCTAGAGAATAAAATGGTTTTTGAAATATTTTATGTCACACCGTATTTGCGCAGCAGTCTTTCAAACGTATTTTTTTTTTTTTTAAATAAACTTTAATGAATTAAAAAAAAAAACAGTAAAGTTAGCCCAATTTTTTTGTATAATCTGATGTTATACAGCTAGACTCAAGATCTTTATTCTAAGCAAAAAAATAGTGATTCTCGTTTTAGCCAAAATCGTGCAGCTCTACTGCGCACCAGTGCACAAAGCTAGGTCCATAAAAAACATGGATGAGCGAGTTTGGTGTGGAGGAACTTTACTGGCCTGCACAGAGTCCTGACCTCAACCCCATAGAACACCTTTGGGATGAATTAGAACATTCCCATAGACACACACTCCTAAACCTTGTGGAAAGCCTTCCCAGAAGTGTTGAAGCTGTTATAGCTGCAAAGGGTGGGCCAACTCAATATTGAACCCTACAGACTAAGACTGGGATGCCATTAAAATTCATGTGCGTGTAAAGGCAGGTGTCCCAATAATTTTGACAATATAGTGTAAGTCTCTATTATATTGTTCCATAGATTACAGCAATGGTTGTCAACTTATGAACTAAAGAAGGCCTCAAATGACATCACCAAAGGGTCACTGTTCATTATATATAATTCTTGAGAGGTCTGTCAGAAACTGCAGACCTAATAGAGGAAATGGGGGTCAGAGAGTGAGGACAGGATACATTGTTGGCTGGGAATATGCTGTAGAAGGTAACATGAAACTGGAAACATGCAACATGAGGTTAGTAGAAATCAATGCTATTACCTAATCAATGTTCCCACTACAGACTGCTGAGGTCTGAGGGCTGCACATCATATACCAAAGGGCCGCAGGTTGGGCACCAGGGGATTCAAGTACCAATGGTGGCTGAGGGCTGTGCACAGGAGGGCCCTAGCAAGCAAAGGGATACTCATGTATGCCTCATTCACATAGGCACACAGGTCAACACGCTGCCAGGAATCAGTGTATTTGCAGAAGCCAGCAGTCTGTACATGTCATTGACAGGCTGACATATGCCGCAGTTGTACGCATGTAAACGCACATCCGAGCAGTTACATGCGGCTAGTAACAGATGAGTGGTCCTGGTGGATAGGAACAGAGGAGCAGCACTGGCTGCAGACTGTCTGCTTTGAGGACCGTTCATCTGTCCCTATTTGCATGAAACCGCTCATTTTTTTGCATTTACAGCTAGGGTGTGACTGAGGCTGCTGGCCGCGGCTGAATGCCGGCACCTGCGACTCCTGGCCGCATAAATCCGCAGATTCCTGGCCATATACTGCCCTATGTGATGAGGCCTTATGGTCCAGTGAGCAGGCTGGAGGTGACACAGGCAAACTGCAGACTCTGAATGGTGTTGTCACCCTGTGCCTGGTAATCACAGTAGTGAACGAAGAGATATGAATGTGGAATATATATGTAAAGCGCTGTGTAAATTGGTGGCACTATATAAGCACCTGTAATAAATAAAATGAATACATTTGTGAATGTTCTGGAAGTGAACACTTCACATGTGTGGATTTCAATGGCATCTTTAGCTTTTGGCTGAATTTCCACATTTAATGTACCACAAAGGAACTCTGACATGTCCTTTCCTGTGACTCCACAGAAAACAAAGATGGCTGCCTGGAATAAATAACTGTTGTGAGGCACAAGGTTGAGCGGAGAATACTAATGACCAGAAATATCATTCAGCGGAAAACTCAGACAGGATAAAGCACTTTATTAAACGGCAACAATATTCTCGGCGACCAGCGTCCATGTAATGGAAGAAATGAAATGTGAGGTAAACGCAGAAGCTGCTAATGACATTAGACACCACATATTGGGTTAACCGCTTGGCTGCCAGACCTGTGCAGGACATGGCTTGGCGGCAGAGCGCCGTCACACAATTCATTCAGTTGCTGTTTTCTGGTTTGAAAACGAGGAGAAAATTCCCACAGGAAGAAATTGAATTACGTTTTAGTGAGCTAAGCCCCGGCCTCCACCAATCAGAGGGGACGGCCGCGTTCACAGGAAAAATAAGAACGTTACAGTGTGAGAGCAACTGAAGCCGCTCACAGAGCTGACTGTGCCAGGGAGCTGGGGCGGCACGCCGGGCGTGAAGGATGGGGGAGATAATTAGCTGCAGGCTCGTGTACAGAATCTTATGTTTATTTAAAGGAACAGTCCTTGTTGTTGGATAAGATATCATAGCATTACGTTTGTACACTACATACAGACACACACACACTATCAAGCATTAGGACTGATTCAGACGCAACTAAATGCCGAATCCGACTGCAGAATATTATGACCACTTACAAACTAAATATTTAGCTGCGTCCAGTTTGCGTGCGTTTAGTTTTTTTTCTGTATTTAGCACATTTTGCGGGCAAGCAGCAGGGTTCACTGTAGAAGCATTTGGGCGGCTCTGCTGCCACCCAATTGCTTCTACACACTTTGGTAATTTGCCCCCCCCCCCATGTATCCCAGGCTCCGCTTGCCCATCTGCAAACCCACAAACCCAGGACCGGCATAGCAGGCGACGAAGGGTAGAGGGGGAGGGAGGAGCGTGTGTCTGCTCTCCTCCCCATCTTGTTTCTGACCCGGAAGTGACGTGTATGATGTGACTTCTGGGTTCTTGTTGTCAATTTCCACGGGCATGGCTGGTGTTCTGCCGGAAAAACTCCAAACCACGTCACTTCCGGTGATTTTCCAGCAGTGATTGGAGATTTGGACGAGGTAGCTGTTTTCAGTGGACGATATAATGAGTGGACATAGTTAGTCCGCCCGCTAATAACCAACAACATGGCCGCCTCCATGGTGGTGACAACATTTTTCCTCCTTACCCGGTGTTCTGTCAAAACAGACATGTACCATAGTGTATATCCTGCCGGTGTTCTGTGAAAACAGCCAACTCGTCAAATTCTCCAATTATTGCTGCTGGAGAGTCACTGGAAGTGACATGATTGGAGATTTTGGCTAGTTGGGAGTTTTCGGCAGAACACCAGGAAAGAATGTAATGCAGTGCGATGTGCGATGTGCCTTGCACTCCATTCAGTGGAGCACATAAGAGACATGCAAGGTCTTTAAGACCCTGCATGTCTCATTAAAGAGAACCGGTCACCCAAAAAATCATTACATAGGGGACTTTTTGTCCCCTATGTGATGGAAAACATCACCCCCAAATACATGCACATACAAACCTGAACACACGCATTGGGGCACCTACGCATGAAAACATCAATTGCAATACACGTTACATATCGCCACGCACATGTAAAAACTGGCTCCTAAGTTCAAAGCAAATTTGTCATGTCCTGCCTTACACCATTGACAAAAATTATTATTATTATTATACAGAATTTATATAGCGCCGCCGCCAACAGTTTACGCAGCGCTTTACAACATGAGGGCAGACAGTACAGTTACAATACAAATCAATACAGGAGGGATCAGAGGGCTCTGCTCATTAGAGCTTACAATCTAGAAACCATCACATACATTTAGAAACGTCCTATGAACGCATGTGAATGAGGCCTAATAGAAGACATCAGCAAAATCCTCCAAACGATTGTTTTCTATACATAGCATCCTCCGCCTTTCTATAACATCCGTGATTGTAGATTGCAGGGCATACCCCAATCCCATGAAGCCGCCCATACAATGACAGATGGTAAAGAAAGCAATACGAGGGATGGTGACAACGTATGACACCGCCTGCTGACAACCACATCTGAGAAAGTCTTGAAGAACAAAGGTGGGAGATTTCCCTATTCTGAGCATTGTGCGCTCATATAACTAGATATCATCTATATACCTCGGGGGGGGGGGGGGGGGGGGGGGGACCGACATAATCTGCAGAATATAGGAGGGTTGTTGTCACCCTATGATCATGTGATCTGGAACACTCACAATGTAGCAATGTGGAACGTACAATGTATGAATGAAGAGCGGAAATGTACCCACAGGATCTAGTCTCTCATCTCTCTTCAATCATCAATATTTGTGTGTTTGAAATTCCTGAGCGGCCATACATGGAATGATTTTCTATAGGATTGTATTGACAATCGATTTACTGTTTGGGGATAACATAGAATCTGAAGATTGTTCAATACACTAAATGCTAAATGGTCATATGGATGTATCTAGCTTCCTACGATCGGATTTCCATCCAGACAGATCAGAATCATTTTGATGAAATCAATCGGCTTTGATCAGAATCGATTGATGACAGTAGAGAATTGATTGATGACAGTAGAGATCTTTCTGATCATATTGTGAAGAATCGTCTGATCGGATCATTAGGTGTGTGGCCACCATTAGGCTAAATCCACACTTTGCTTCTGGGGGTGTTGTTATAACAACGTACATGTGTGTTGGTGTGAGTCGTTTTTTCACATTGCACTAGGCGGTCCATTCAAAATGAATGGGATGGCAGTGCAGCTCAACGTCCCTAAAAAATGACTGCCATCCTTTCTGGCAGCACAGCTCCAATCCACGTCTGCCGGTAAGGTGTATATAGTGTGCTGGGATGGAAGTCATTGTAACACACCCAACCTGGGACAACGCATGGTACTGACATCAGAGCAATGCAAGACACAAGGCATCAATGTCAGGTCATGTGACCCGAGCCCTACAGTCCCTGACATGTCCTGTCACTGATCACTGTCATTCCATCCTCCCTGACCTCTGCCTGAATGATATCCTATATCTGAGGATCAGTCCCTTCCAGGAACTAATGTAGCTGGACCATCCTGGGACTATCCCGGGACTTCACTGGACATAATACTGGACCATCCTGGGACAATCCTGGGACTATCCTGGGACTATTCTGGGACAATCCTGGGACTATCCTGGGACTATTCTGGGACTATTCTGGGACAACTACACTGGCCATAATACTGGACCATCCTGGGACGATCTTAGGAATAATGCTGGGACTATATTGGGACAATGCTGGGACTATAGAAGAACTATACTCTAACAATGCTGGGACTATAGTAGGACTATATTGGCACAATGCTGGGACTATAGTAGGACTATGCTAGAACTATATTGGGATTATGCTGGACCACCCTGGGTCTATTTTGAGAATAATCCTAGGACTATGCTGTGATGAGGACAGTCCTGTAGGTGATGGTGTAGGAGCCATGTGGTGACCCGGATGAATGTTGTCCCCCCGGGTGATGATCGGACACACCGGGGATCTCCTCTCTCTTACCTCTGCAGTACTTCTGCATGATTGCTCCGCTTCATCCAGCCGTCCGCCCGGGGAGGAGAGAAGAGGTGGTCCCGGAGAGGAGAGGGGGTCCCTGGAAGAAGAAGAGGTCCCGGAGCCGCTAACAAAGCCCGCAGATCCGGAGAGCCGAGCGACAGCTGTGATCCCAACCCAGCAATCCTACATAGAGCCCGCATGTCCCACTCCGGCCTGGACTGACACCCTCAGTGGCCAATCACAGCCCGGCACAGCCAGGGGGCGGGCCTTCAGGAACAAAGAGGAGACAGAGGCTGACAGTCAGAGAATGCTGTGTGTATACAAACAAAGGGGCTCTGATCTATGACACCCATCACCTCTACACCCTGACACCCATCATCCCTGATCTATGACACCCATCACCTCTACACCCATCACCTCTACACCCTGACACCCATCACTCTACACCCTGACACCCATCATCCCTGATCTATAACACCCATCACCTCTACACCCATCACTTCTACACCCTGACACCCTTCACCTCTACACCCTGACACTGATCATCCCTGATCTCTGACACCCATCACTTCTACACCCTGACACCCATCACCTCTACACCCTGACACCCATCACCTCTACACCCTGACACCCATCACCTCTACACCCTGACACTGATCATCCCTGATCTATGACACCCATCACCCCTGATCTATGACACCCATCACCCCTGATCTATGACACCCATCATCCCTACACTCTGACACCCATCATCCCTGATCTATGACACCCATCATCCCTGATCTATGACACCCATCACCTCTACACCCATCACCTCTACACCCTGACACCCATCACCTCTACACCCTGACACCCATCATCCCTGATCTATAACACCCATCACCTCTACACCCATCACTTCTACACCCTGACACCCTTCACCTCTACACCCTGACACTGATCATCCCTGATCTCTGACACCCATCACTTCTACACCCTGACACCCATCACCTCTACACCCTGACACCCATCACCTCTACACCCTGACACCCATCACCTCTACACCCTGACACCCATCACCTCTACACCCTGACACTGATCATCCCTGATCTATGACACCCATCACCCCTGATCTATGACACCCATCACCCCTGATCTATGACACCCATCATCCCTACACTCTGACACCCATCATCCCTGATCTATGACACCCATCATCCCTGATCTATGACACCCATCATCCCTACACTCTGACACCCATCATCCCTAAATCCTGACACCCATCACCTCTACACCCTGACACCCATCATCCCTGATCTATGACACCCATCACCTCTACACCCATCACCTCTACACCCTGACACCCATCACCTCTACACCCTGACACCCATCATCCCTGATCTATGACACCCATCACCTCTACACCCATCACCTCTACACCCTGACACCCATCACCTCTACACCCATCACCTCTACACCCTGACACCCATCACCTCTACACCCTGACACCCATCATCCCTGATCTATGACACCCATCACCTCTACACCCATCACCTCTACACCCTGACACCCATCACCTCTACACCCTGACACCCATCATCCCTGATCTATGACACCCATCACCTCTACACCCATCACCTCTACACCCTGACACCCATCACCTCTACACCCTGACACCCATCATCCCTGATCTCTGACACCCATCACCTCTACACCCATCACCTCTACACCCTGACACCCATCATCCCTGATCTATGACACCCATCACCTCTACACCCATCACCTCTACACCCTGACACCCATCACCTCTACACCCTGACACCCATCATCCCTGATCTATGACACCCATCACCTCTACACCCATCACCTCTACACCCTGACACCCATCACCTCTACACCCTGACACCCATCATCCCTGATCTCTGACACCCATCACCTCTACACCCTGACACCCATCATCCCTGATCTCTGACACCCATCACCTCTACACCCTGACACCCATCATCCCTACACTCTGACACCCATCATCCCTGATCTATGACACCCATCACCTCTACACCCTGACACCCATCATCCCTGATGTATAACACCCATCACCTCTACACCCTGACACCCATCATCCCTGATCTATGACACCCATCACCTCTACACCCTGACACCCATCATCCCTGATCTATGACACCCATCACCTCTACACCCTGACACCCATCATCCCTGATGTATAACACCCATCACCTCTACACCCTGACACCCATCATCCCTGATCTATAACACCCATCACCTCTACACCCATCACTTCTACACCCTGACACCCTTCACCTCTACACCCTGACACTGATCATCCCTGATCTCTGACACCCATCACTTCTACACCCTGACACCCATCACCTCTACACCCTGACACCCATCACCTCTACACCCTGACACCCATCACCTCTACACCCTGACACTGATCATCCCTGATCTATGACACCCATCACCCCTGATCTATGACACCCATCATCCCTACACTCTGACACCCATCATCCCTGATCTATGACACCCATCACCTCTACACCCTGACACCCATCATCCCTGATGTATAACACCCATCACCTCTACACCCTGACACCCATCATCCCTGATCTATAACACCCATCACCTCTACACCCATCACTTCTACACCCTGACACCCTTCACCTCTACACCCTGACACTGATCATCCCTGATCTCTGACACCCATCACTTCTACACCCTGACACCCATCACCTCTACACCCTGACACCCATCACCTCTACACCCTGACACCCATCACCTCTACACCCTGACACTGATCATCCCTGATCTATGACACCCATCACCCCTGATCTATGACACCCATCATCCCTACACTCTGACACCCATCATCCCTGATCTATGACACCCATCATCCCTGATCTATGACACCCATCATCCCTACACTCTGACACCCATCATCCCTGATCTATGACACCCATCATCCCTGATCTATGACACCCATCATCCCTACACTCTGACACCCATCATCCCTAAATCCTGACACCCATCACCTCTACACCCTGACACCCATCATCCCTGATCTATAACACCCATCACCTCTACACCCATCACCTCTACACCCTGACACCCATCACTTCTACACCCTGACACCCATCACCTCTACACCCTGACACTGATCATCCCTGATCTATGACACCCATCACCCCTGATCTATGACACCCATCATCCCTACACCCTGACACCCATCATCCCTACACTCTAACACCCATCATCCCTGATCTATGACACCCATCATCCCTGATCTATGACACCCATCATCCCTAAACCCTGACACCCATCATCCCTACACTCTGACACCCATCATCCCTGATCTATGACACCCATCATCCCTGATCTATGACACCCATCATCCCTACACTCTGACACCCATCATCCCTAAATCCTGACACCCATCACCTCTACACCCTGACACCCATCACCCCTGATCTATGACACCCATAATCCCTAGACCCTGAAACCCATCATC
Source organism: Aquarana catesbeiana (assembly GCF_042186555.1). Classification (NCBI taxonomy): domain Eukaryota; kingdom Metazoa; phylum Chordata; class Amphibia; order Anura; family Ranidae; genus Aquarana; species Aquarana catesbeiana. The sequence continues at coordinate 882,289,169 of NC_133324.1, forward strand.
CCTGAGCTCAATGATCTCTGATCCCTGAGATCCAAGATCCATGCACCCTGCTGGACACCTGAGATCCGTGATCCCTGCACCCTGATCTCTGATCCTTGTGATCCCTAATCTCTCCTCAATTCCCAAGATTCATGATCCATGACCTCTGTGATCTATGGACCCTGTGATTTCTCATCTCTGCACTCTGCAGATCCATGTTCCCTGATCCATGCACCTTCCTGTGATCCATGTAAACTCTGATTCCTGTGAGCTATGATCCCCTGAGAGCCATGATCCCTGATCTCTGCTTCCTATGAGCCCTAATTCTTGTGTGCCCTGCACCCTGATCTCTGATTCCTCTCCTGAGATCCCTGATATCTGATGCCCATTGATATCTGATAGCTATGAGCTATACACCCTAATCTCTGATTCCTGTGAGCTCACCCTGTAAGCTCTGGTCCCCTGAGTTCCCTGCACCCTAATTTCTGATTCCTGTGAGCTCTGACCCCCTGAGATCCCTGATGCCCGCACCCTGATCTCTGACACCTGTGAGCTCTGCATCCTGATCTCTGACACCTGTGAGCTCTGCACCCTGATCTCTGACTCCTATGAGCTCTGCACCCTGATCTCTGACTCCTATGAGCTCTGCACCCTGATCTCTGACTCCTATGAGCTCTGCACCCTGGTCTCTGATTCCTATGAGCTCTGCACCCTGATCTCTTATTCCTATGAGCTCTGCACCCTGGTCTCTGATTCCTATGAGCTCTGCACCCTGATCTCTGATTCTATGAGCTCTGCACCCTGGTCTCTGATTCCTATGAGCTCTGCACCCTGATCTCTGATTCCTATGAGCTCTGCACCCTGATCTCTGATTCCTATGAGCTCTGCACCCTGATCTCTGACTCCTATGAGCTCTGCACCCTGGTCTCTGATTCCTATGAGCTCTGCACCCTGATCTCTTATTCCTATGAGCTCTGCACCCTGGTCTCTGATTCCTATGAGCTCTGCACCCTGATCTCTGATTCTATGAGCTCTGCACCCTGGTCTCTGATTCCTATGAGCTCTGCACACTGATCTCTGATTCCTATGAGCTCTGCACCCTGGTCTCTGATTCCTATGAGCTCTGCATTCAGATCTTTGATTCCTGTGAGCTCTGACCCCCTGAAATCTCTGATGTCTGCACCCTGATCTCTGACACCTATGAGCTCTGCATCCCGATCTCTGACACGTATGATATGAGCTCCACACCCTGATCTCTGACACGTATGATATGAGCTCTGCACCCTGATCTCTGACACGTATGATATGAGCTCTGCACCCTGATCTCTGACACATATGATATGAGCTCTTCACCCTGATCTCTGACACGTATGATATGAGCTCTGCACCCTGATCTCTGACACATATGATATGAGCTCTTCACCCTGATCTCTGACACATATGATATGAGCTCTGCACCCTGATCTCTGACACATATGATATGAGCTCTGCACCCTGATCTCTGACACATATGATATGAGCTCTGCACTCTGATCTCTGACATGTATGATATGAGCTCTTCACCCAGATCTCTGACACGTATGATATGAGCTCTGCACCCTGATCTCTGACACATATGATATGAGCTCTGCACCCTGATCTCTGACACGTATGATATGAGCTCTGCACCCAGATCTCTGACACGTATGATATGAGCTCTGCACCCAGATCTCTGACACGTATGATATGAGGTCTGCACCCTGACCTCTGATTCCTGTCAGCTCTGACCCCCTGAGATCTCTGATGCCTGCACCCTGATCCCTGATTCCTATGAGCTCTGCACCCTGATCTCTGAGTAGTCTCATCCTTGTTACTCACAGCTATACCTGTGTCACCGTCTACAACACTCCCAGGATATTTGTGTTCCTGGAATCCCCTCAGATTTCCAGTACAGAGCAGAAGTACTATGAGTTCCATCCTGTTTGCTGCCTGTAGATCTACACAGTATGATAAGGGACATTCACACTAATGTATCTTGTTGCAAGTGTGTTAATATACAGTATATGCATAATCTGCATTGTGGAGCATGTTTATGTGCGTTGCTCTAAGATAGTCAAATCATTATGAACAGGCTGCTTTTACTAAAGCAATTTGTAGGTGGTTTGAGATATATTGGGGGGATTAAAGTGGGACTAAACGGTAACGGAGCACCACAAACTGGAAATGCTATTTAATTCATATTGAATAATCAATCTATCCATGTCTCAAAGTTTTAGTACACTGAGAAATCGCTTTGAAAAACATCCCCCTAGCTATGACCATTTTGAGTAAGGTCAGATTGATTCATGTAGCATTTTGTTCCTGGATTACATCTACCCTTAGCACAGGCATACAGGCAGGAGGATGTGCTTAGCTGAGAAAACCCCTCCTTCCTTCCTGAAGACTCCTTGGATGTATGACATCATTGTGGCCTAGGCCTGGAAACCAGGAAGTAACTGAAAAAATGTAAAGGTTAGTCAATATAATTTAGCTTCCTATCTGTTTACTAATGCTAGCAGTATAAGGATTCCAAGTTGTCACTGTTGATTGAGAAAGTTTAGTTAGTTGGATGAAATAGATGTCACTGTATGTGGTTATGCACCAGGGGTAAGGTAAAGCATCCACATACACACAGACATATGCCCTGAACTCAGATAGTGTTTATATGCATTTTTATGTGTTTAGAAATGTCCTCTAAATGGATATAAATGCAGGTGGGACAGAGTCAGTGTGAATGAGGCCTAAATATTACCTCAAGGACAACCAAAGTTAAATAGGCTTACACTTCTTGAGATTACTTTATATTTACAATGCAGGTAAAAAAAAAATAAAAAAATAAATTGTCAGAAGTTCTGCTTTAACCACTTCAGCCCCGGAAGATTTGGCTGCTCAATGACCAGGCCATTTTTTTGCGATACGGCACTGCATCGCTTTAACTGACAATTGCGCGTTTTGTGCGATGCTGTACCCAAATAAAATTGACATCCTTTTTTTCCCATTTTGGTGGTATTTGATCACCTCTGCAGTTTTTATTTTTTGCGCTATAAACAAAAGAAGAGAAAAGAACAGAGGAGGTGCTCCAGGGATTTTATGGGCAAAGGATGAAAACCAGATAAGAGAGTAGAGGACGTATGTAAAAAAGTAATACAAAGTTTATTGATCAAAAAGCATATAAATACAGAAAATAAATGATAATAAAAGCAAAATGGATAGTCATGCTATGATAATACATACAATCAGGGCTTTTTTTCTCAGAGAATAGGTGCAGGAACTCAACCATGCCCGCCACACACACATACCTGCCAAATGGCATCAAACTGTAGCTCTTCCCTCTGCATACAACCCCTCCCTCCACTGACTTCATCTTCCCCCCTCCTTAAAAGCTCCACCATCTGTCATATGTCTTACCTTTGTTGCAATATTAAAGTGGTTGTAAAGGTGTTTTTTTTTTTTTTTAAAAATAACAAACATGTTATACTTACCTTCACTGTGCAGCTCGTTTTGCACAGAGTGGCCCCGAACCTGCTCTTCTGGGGTCCCTCGGCGGCTGTTTCAGCTCCTCCCCGCAAGCATTTACCACCTTCATGCGAGCTCCCTCGCACGGTGGTGAGTGCTTGCGGGCGCGCTCCCGTGATACAGCCGGCGGCTATAGCCGCTCGCTGTATCACTCGGCCCCGCCCCCCGGCGCGCCGCGTCATCGGATGTGATTGACAGCAGCGCGAGCCAATGGCTGCGCTGCTTTCAATCCATCCACTGCAGCCAATCAGCGACCAGGCTGAGCTGCAATGAAGCTGACGAGGACGAGGAGCGAAGATTCGAGGCGTCAGGTAAGTAAAACGGGGGGGCTGGGGGCGGCGGTACTGTCAAAAGTTTTTTCACCTTAATGCATAGAATGCATTAAGGTGAAAAAATTTTTACCTTTACAACCCCTTTAAGCTGAAGCACCTATCCGGCTGCAGTACCTCCCAGCATGCTATACTATATTACAGTCACTTACAAGGGAGCATCAACAATTGGTCACTAGGGAAAAAATGAAGACCACCTAGGGTGCACCTGTTCTGTATCTCCCTTGTTCCTGCCCGGCACTCAGTGGGATCTGCGCAGGAGATCTGACCTGTGAGAGCTACTGGGAAATAAGCTATCACTTGTAAACGCAGAAGCTGGACTTCAGTGTTACCAAGTGATAGTGGTGAGCAGGGAGCAGAAGACCTGAGCCAGAGGTGGTGGAACTGAGTTCCCCCTAGTTCCTGCTGAAAAAAGCCCTGCATACAATACAGCTAGGTTCTGGAGCACATGGTTGGTCTCATAGTAGGAGGCCAAGCAGGGTGCATGGGTTCAGAAATCCCAACATGTTTCGGAATATATGATTAAATGTTTAATTCCTTCTTCAGAGGCTGTTTTGGAGCAAGCTGTATTATCTGGTAACACAACAGCAAAAAAATCCAGTCAGAAAAAAGTATATCTGTATACAGTGGTACATCATAGGTATGCAGATATATAAACAGAAATAGGGGACAGCATGATGCATATAAGGGGCAGGCATTTGGAATCTGACAATACTTACAAGATGACTATCTCAAGTAAATTGTGGTACACATGAGGAATCACTTTAGGTAGGGTGTGCGTCTCCGTATCGTCCCATCGCACAGGACAGCTTTGAAAAACCTATCTAGGAACCACAACATAACCATCAAGCCTTCAGACAAAGGCGGCAACATTGTCCTAATGGACAATGACAAATATGTATTAATGTGTACCAAAATTCAAAATAATGCTGATTGGTACTGACCAATAAGGCCTGAGATTTCTGACACCTTCAATATGGATTTTTACTTGTTTTGTGGATAGTGCATTTTATAATGTCATTTCCAAACAACTATGAAATTTTATCTGCACCACCTTGCCAAAAAGCCAAATTTTATTCATTCCTTAAGACCCACAAAAACCACTCGGACCCCGGCAGACCTATTATATCAGGGAATGGTGCAATCATGGAGAATCAGTCAAGAGTGGTAGACGAGCATTTGAGACCCTTTCTCCTCTCCTTACCCTCTTATGTCTGGGATACAATTCACCTTCTACAAATAATTGATGGCACCCAGGTATCTATGAGTTCCATTCTAGTCACTATAAATGTAGAGGCTCTCTACAGTTCTATACCACATACCAAGGGACTAGCATGTATTTGCAAAATATTATTCCAAACCAGTCATCATGAAGAATCCTTCAACAAGTTCATATTATTCTCGCTTGAATATATACTCAAGCATATTGCTTCTTCCTTTGATGGTCGACACTTCCTCCAGGTGCAGGGGGTGGCCATGGGGACTTGCTGTGCCCCTGGCTACGCCAACCTGTACCTGGGGGAGTGGGAGCGGACCATATTCAAGGGTGAGGATCTCTCCATGTACCCGTGCCACGTCATTATGTGGTACAGGTACATAGATGACATCTTCTTCCTTTGGGACGGTCCAGAGGACCTATTACACAAGTGCTTGGCTGCCCTAAATCAAAATGAGTTCAACCTAAAATTTACTATGTCATCCAGCACCTCCACAATTACTTTCCTGGATGTTAAAATTTATAAAGACCCTAATAATGTGTTATACTGTAAATTATTCAGGAAATTAACCGCAGGGAATACTATTCTACATTCATCTAGTTTCCGTCCTAGGCCCCTAGTTAACTCGATTCCCTACAGCCAGTACTTGCAAACCAAGCGCAATTGCTCTAATGACAGGGACTACAAACATGAGGCAAAGGGACTCAGACGACGCCTATTAGAAAGAGGCTACAGTCACAAATGCCTGAAAAAGGCATTTAATTGGTTAGCCAACATAAATAGACATGATTTACTATTCTCCAATAAAAAGGATGAATCTACCTCTAATACACAAGAATCATCACTACATATGAACATCCTAAAGTTAGACAATTTTTTAGTAAATACTGGCATGTCTTAGCTTCAGATTTCACGATAGGACTGTTCATTCCTCCAGTTCCACCTGTCACCCACAGACGAGCCACCTCTGTTGATGACATCCTAGTTAACTACTTCCGGACCGCCCACCGTCGTTATACGTCGGTACTTTGAAGAGGAATATCATTGTTATGGCAGCAGCTAGCTGCCATAACCCCAGTATCCTCTTCTTCAGTGAGAGGTCCAGTTTCAGATAAAAGTGGTCTCTGCGGCAGATTTCCCATAAGATCACTTTTATCGGCGGCGGAAGAGGGGCCCCCCTCCCGCCGCGCTCCAGTGCCTGGAGCTTACCAGAGCCGTCGGCAGCGGCGGAGGCGATCGAATCTTCACCCTTGCTGGGCATGGAGACAAGTGAGGGGAAGATGGCCACCCATCTCCATAACAATGCAGGGAGGAAGCAATGTCAAAACGTCACTTCCACCTATAGCTCTTAAAGGGCCATTTTTTCTTTTTTTTTTTTTTTTTTTTTTAATGACAAAATTCTTTCTTTCTTTTTTTTTTTTTTTTATTGCATTTTAGTGTAAATATGAGATCTGAGGTCTTTTTGACCCCAGATCTCATATTTAAGAGGTTCTGTCATGCTTTTTTTCTATTGCAATGGATGTTTACATTCCTTGTAATAGGAATAAAAGTGACACATTTTTTTTTTCAAACATTGTAAATATAAAAAATAAAAGGTAAAATAAATAAGAAAAAAAAATTTTAAACGCACCCTGTCCCGGCGAGCTCTCGTGCAGAAGCGAACGCATACGTGAGTAGCGCCTGCATATGAAAACAGCGTTCAAACCACACATGTGAGGTATTGCCGCGATCGGTAGAGTGGGAGCAATAATTCTAGCCCTTGACCTCCTCTGTGACTCAAAACATGCAACCTGTAGAATTTTTTAAATGTCGCCTATGGAGATTTTTAAGGGTAAAAGTTTGTCGCCATTCCATTTCTAACTTGTAAACGACAAATCTCTGAAAGAGTCTCAGTCCTTAAGTGGTTAAAAGTAAATTCAGGGGTTCAACTCGAGCTGACCCATGCAAACTACTCTGTATTTTTCCTTGTGGTTCATGCGCCTACTGCCGATACATGGACACTCGGAAAAGTACACGATTGCCCAATGGCTGGACCTTTACTCTTAGGCACTTTGCCAATTGCCAGACCATGCTGGTTGTTCTACCGTCACATTCGAGCCATGAAAACCAGCAACCCGGATTTGCTTCTGGGGAGACATGTGGCACAGGTCCATAATGTCCGTGTCCCTAGAGTCACAATCTTGGTGCTGGACCGAGTACATCCAAGCTCTTGGGGAGGTGATTTTAACAAACTCCCCCTTCATCATTAGCTAAGATGGATCTCGGACTTGAACGCCACCTTGCCACCTGGCTTAAATGAGGCCCTCAGTTTTAAACCATTCTTACAGGGCTTTTCATCTGGAGGTTTTGAGAGGGATATGTGAACACGTCCTCACATTTCATATGATACCTATATCTTGAGACACGTGTATCATCATGTTTATCTCCATATTTCTATAGTGCCTTTGCATATTTGTCATTTCATGTTACCCCCACCTGTACCACCTTTTAGGGATTTTTGTATTCTATCCCACTTTCCTGCTGTCTTCTTGGCTCTACAGGTTATTGCCATGTATCCACAAATGTCCTCTTTATAGTATGCAAACATAAGTGTTCATTAATATTTTTTACTTATTATTTTTCATTTGAAACTACATGTGTATTCCATTCCTTGTTGTTAATAACTATATCTCTGTTTTATACCATTTAGGTTTTGCGTCATCCCTTCAGTCTATGTCCCCTCGCACAGTTTCTTTGGATATTTTAACAACTTTGTGTTGTCACTTGTTACCAGTCCTGCCATTATACTCTTTGCATCGGAGCCCCCTGGTGCCTTGGGGCACTCTTTCTGGGCTCAGCCCCATAACTGCGCTATGGACTGGCGTCTTTACGCCGATCTGCGCATGCGCAGCTTGTCTTCTCCACTCTGACGGGACGTACCACCCATCTTGCATGTCGAAGGCCTCGCGACGTCTGAAGTTATCTCGCCACGCGCACGGTGATGACGGACGCTGCTTGGCCAGGGGATTGTCTAACAGGCGAACTCCTGGACATGTTGGCGACACAGCTGATCGGCAGAGGCTCGTCAATTTCAGCATGAGCCCTCCGGTCACCTGACGCCTATTCGCACCAGGCATTGGATTTCTTACCATTTTTTATACATATATTCATATACATTTTTTGCGTCCAGGGTCGTCTGCATTTTCACTGATCCCCGTGGGCTCCGCTGCCTAGTTGGCAGGTGTGCTTTATGTCCTACTTGCTCTTCCCCGATGCATTCATTCAAAACTTTACTACGGTGAACCACACGCCATTAGTGGCTTGAGGATATCTACATATTCTCCATATACCCCCAGAGTTTTCCAGTGTGCGATGGGACGATACGGAGATAGTTACATAGTTACATAGTTAGTAAGGCTGAATAAAGACACCAGTCCATCGAGTTCAACCTGAGCAAGTGTGGGTGCGTGTCTACAACTATCCCTATTTTTATTTAAGGTACCCATATAGCGCTGTGTAAATTTTTACGCAGCGCTCCACACATATATCGCACACTCACATCGATCCCTACCCTCAAAGAGCCCACAATCCAAGGTCCCTAACATTCATATACTAGGGCCAATTTTGGACAGTAGCCAATTAACCTACCAGCATGTCTTTGGAGTGTGGGAGGAAACATGCAAACTCCAGGCAGGTAGTGTCGTGGTTGGGATTTGAACCAGCGACCCTTCTTACTGCTAGGCGAGAGTGCTACCCACTACACCACTGTGCTGCCCAGATGCAAATCCCACCTAAAGTGAATCCTGATGTGTACTACAATTCACTTGAGATAGTCATCTTGTAAGTATTGTCAGGTTCTAAATGCCTGCCTCGCCCCCTTATATGCATCATGCTGTCCCCTATTTCTGTTTATATATCCGCATACCTACTGCTAGGCGAGAGTGCTACCCACTACACCACTGTGCTGCCCAGATGCAAATCCCACCTAAAGTGAATCCTGATGTGTACTACAATTCACTTGAGATAGTCATCTTGTAAGTATTGTCAGGTTCTAAATGCCTGCCTCGCCCCCTTATATGCATCATGCTGTCCCCTATTTCTGTTTATATATCCGCATACCTATATTGTACCACTGTATACATATATACTTTTTTTGCTGTTGTGTTACCAGATAATATAACTTGCTCCAAATCAGCCTCTGAAGAAGGAATTAAACATTTAATCATATATTCCAAAATATGTTGGTATTTCTGAACCCATGCACCCTGGTTGGCCTCCTACTATGAGACCAACCATGTGCTCCAGAACCTAGCTGTATTGTATGTATTATCTTAGCATAACTATCTGTTTTGCTTTTATAATCATTTATTTTGTGTATGTATATGCTTTTTGTAATCAATAAACTTTGTATCACTTTTTTACATACATCCTCTACTCTCTTATCTGGTTTTCCTCCTTTTGCCCATAAAATCCCTGGGGCACCTCCTCTGGTCTTTTCTCTGCATTTTGGGATGAGGCTTAGGTTGCCAGCTTAGTACTGTATCTACAGGTAGTTCTTCAACATATCTTTTTTTAAACGCAAGAAGAGCAACAATTTTGAAAAAAACAAAATGTCTTTTACTTTTTGCTATAATAAATATCCCAAATTTAAAAAAACAAAAACAAATTTTTTCCTCAGTTTAGGCCGATAGTATTCTTCTACATACTTTTGGTTAAAAAAAATGCAATAAGCGTATATTGATTGGTTTACGTAAAAGTTATAGCGTCTACAAAATAGGGGATAGATTTATGGCATTTTTATTATTCATTTTTTTTTACTAGCAATGGCGGCAATCTGCGATTTTTATAGGGACTGCGATATTGCGGAGGACAAATCGGACACTTTTGACACTATTTTGGGACCAATGACAATTATTCAGCGATCGGTGCTATAAAAATGCAATGATCAATGTATAAATGTCACTGGCAGGGAAGAGGTTAACACTAGGGGGCGAACAAGGGGTTAACTGTGTTCCCTAGGTGTGTTCTAACTGTGGGGGGGATGGGACTGACTAGGAGGAGAAGGAGATCGGTGTTTCTACTTAGTATGAACACACGATCTGTCTCCTCTCCCCTGAGAGAACCGGAATCTGCGTGATTACACACACAGATCCCGGTTCTAGCTCTGTCACAAGCAATCGCTGGTGCCCGGCGGTCATCGTGCCCGCTGGGCACTCGCATCAAAAGGTGAAGCGACGTAAGGTAAAGTCATTTTGCCCAGGGGAGTCAACCTGCCACAGTACAACTGCGGCGGCTGGTTGGGAAGGGGTTAAAGTGTTACTAAACCCAGGACCATGCATTTACTATATCTGGTCTCCCACAGTACACAGAACATGGAAATGCAATTATTTTAGTAAATATAAACTGCACAAACCTTTTCTCATCAGTGGTTAGAGCAGTGTTGTGACTTCTATCAGTGTCTGGTTAAAGCTTGTAGGAGGAGTTTTATTTTTTTACTTTTACATTGTACTTTGACTGTCCTATGAGGCTGCATGACTCCTGACCCTCTGTCTAGACAGTGCTGATTGGCCCTGTGCTGATCACATGCACCCTCCCAAGAACAACTTTCTAGCAATACACACCAAACTGAGCATGTGCAGCCTGACTCCATAGACTCAGGCTGCACATGCCTGAGTCTATGGAGTCAGGAGATGGATTGGGGGGAGTGGAAAAAGGGGAGGATCAGAGAAGATAGGATCAAACGGCCTTTTTACACAATGCAAAGGATTAACCCCTTAGGTTCCACAGTGAGTATAACAAGCATGTTTTACTGCATATACACACTGATTTTACTGCTGTGGGTTTAGTAATACTTTAATGGTGACCTGAACTGACTGGCAGTATTTCAAGAAGTACCCAAAAAAGTCATTAAAAGTCATTAGACCATATATAATACCAATTTTATTATCTAAACCCATTAAAGTAGAACTAAAGGCAACACTTTTATTTTGCTCTATGTAGTGTAAGGGAGGGTTATAACCCCCATTAGTTTATTTGCCACCTGTATCCCATTGGGGAGATTTCCCTTCAATTCCTGTCCTATAGCCAAAACAGGAAATTAGAGGAAATCCCTCCAAAGTGATGGAATCTCTGGTTGTCACCAGAACTAGTGTCCCCATTGGAACATTTCCCCTCTATTCCTGTTCTGGTGACAACCCAACATTTGGGATTTTCTTCCACTCTTGGTGATAGCAGTAGATAAGACAATAAGAGAGGGTGAATCTCCCTACCAGGGCAATAAAAACCTGACAGGTGTTCTAATCCATCTCCATTCTATCCAAACCTAAAAAAAAATTTAAAAAATAAGTCACGTGTCTGTGACGCAACGCGTCGGGAGGAGGAGCCTTTCCAACAGTAGCTGTGTGTGAGCACTGACGGTGGATGAGAAGCCTCTAGCGCAGAGCTCTATGCAGCTGATCATTGTAATCCTTTGCGATCTTGCGAATGGGGATATGTGAGTGAAACTAAGTATCCTAGCATGTAGTATCATCTCGCTGTGATCTCTGCGCAATGGTTTTGTTTTTCTTTATTTTCATGCCATGGAAATGAGCTGACAATCGGGAAAATCAGAGTAAAAGCCACCGGTGGCAGAGCGGTGATAGCGACAGTATATCTGCTACTATTTTATTTCATAGAAGATTTGACACTGAACTCACTAATTCTGATTTATTTATTTGAACTTTTGAACATTTATTGACTATGTATTATTGGCGCACTTAAATTATTTACTTAATACCATTTATTGGTGGTGCACAGAAGCTTTTTAGTTTTATATATATAATTTGGCAACTATAATTAAGGATTATTATGGTACCATACTTCACAGGTGTTATATATGGGTGAATGATCAGGTTTTCATTTATTTATTTATGTTTTTTCACTTATTGAGTTTTTTCACTTATTGAACTAAACACTTAGGTGCAGTAATAGGAGGTTAATATCAGCGCAATTATCCACATACACTCAATTATCCATTTGATAAGATAATATTGCAGTGACGGGTCATTGCTTGGTTTCAGGTCTCTAGCTGGACATATTATTATATATTATATATTATACGGGGAGACATTACTGCTCATGGCAGCGATACGTAGGCGGTTCATACATTCATTCAGTACAAGTAGGAAAGTAGCATTGATACATGGAGGGAGTCGCAGAGAGCTCTGGAAATGATTTGAAGTCAGTGTCAGTGACTAGTTCTCATAATGACCCCTGATAATGACTCCACTTCTATGAAGCATGGAGCAGGCAATTAAAGGGTCTGCTATAACTTAATCTTCCAGTAAGGCTTTCTTCTGGGAATTGCTTTATATGACCAGCTCCTCCGATCACAGATTGAGAAATCCTGACCCCCCCCCCCCCCCATGTCAGCTGCGGAGGCTTTTCATCTCCGAGGACAAGTTCACTGACCCTAATTACATTACTGACACCGGGATTCATCGTGCCATTGTTCCGCCATATGTGCTGTGTAGTAAGGGTTCATATAAGCGGCACACTTGTCCTGCGCCTTAAAGTGGTTGTAAACCCTTACAGGTACCCAGTGAAGTGACTGATCTACACAGACATTAAACAAATTCTCCTATATAAGTTGTACCTGTTTAACTGCAGACTTCTCTTCTCTACATCTGCTTAAAGTGCTGAATTATAAAGCTTTTCTCAGCTGTCAGGAGAAAGGGGGCAGGGAGCTGAAATTACACTCTGCAGAGTTCAGTGTGGGGAGCTCTGAGAGCTGATTGGAGGGAAGGGATCCCCCCCTTTCGCACAAAACACAGGAACAGAGCTGAGCCTGTCAATCAGCTGGAGCTTGATACAAAAAGAAACAAATGCTCCTGCGCTCAAAAGATTGTCGTGGGGTAAGTAGGGAAGAAGATCTCCACAAATCACACCACCGCATCGGCTGTGCTGCCACTCTCAACAGGTCAGGGGGAACCCAGAAGAAACTCTAAAAGAAAACAAGAACAGAGGGCGCAACAGCCTTGCGCATTACCTTTGTAACACTGACATTTATTTATAGGTAAAATGGTATACTCACAAACAAATGCAAGTTATGAAAAGTCCATTATATGCATCAACCAGCAGGATCTGCTGGCCAATAAACTTGGGTGGGATGAAAGTCCACTGAAAGTTGACGCGTTTCGAGGCTGCATTTTTGGTGCGTTTATTTAACCACTTCAGCCCCGGAAGATTTGGATGCTCAATGACCAGGCCATTTTTTGCGATACGGTACTGCATCTTTAACTGACAATTGCTTGGTAGTGTGACGCTGTACCCAAACAAAAATGACTTTGCCACAAATAGAGCTTTCTTTTGGTGGTATTTCATCACCTCTGCGGTTTTTATTTTTTGCGCTATAAACAAACAAAAGAAGAGCGACAATTTTGAAAAGAACACAATGGGGGTTATTTATGAAAGGCAAATCCACTTTGCACTACAAGTGCAAACTACAAGTGCAAAGTGCACTTGAAATTTCACTGGAAGTGCAGTCACTGTCAATCTGAGGGGTAGATCTGAAATGAGGGGAAGCTCTGCTGATTTTATGCTGATATCATGTGCAAGCTAAAATGCTGTTTTTTATTTTCCTTGCATGTCCCCCTCAGATCTACAGCGACTGCACTTCCAAGTGCACTTTCAGTGCAATTTCAAGTGTAGTTTGCACTTCTAGTGCAAAGTGGATTTGCCTTTTGTAAATAACCCCCATATCTTTTACTTTTTGCTATAATAAATATCCCACATTTTTTTTTCAAAAAAACACATTTTTTTCCTCAGTTTAGGCCGATATGTATTCTTCTACATATTTTTTGTAAAAAAAAATCACAATAAGCGTATATTGATTGGTTTGCGCAAAAGTTATAGCGTCTACAAAATAAGGGATAGATTTATGGTATTTTTATTATTATTTATTTTTTTTTTTTACTAGTAATGGCGGCGATCTGCGACTTTTATCGGGACTGAGAAATTGCGGTGGACAAATTGGACACTTTTGACACTATATTGGGACCATTGACAATTATACAGCGATCAGTGCTATAAAAATGCACTGATTACTGTATAAATATCACTTGCAGGGAAGGGGTTAACACTAGGGGGCAATCAAGGGGTTAACTGTGTTCCCTAGGTGTGTTCTAACTTAAGGGGGAAGGGACTGTCTAGGATGAGAGAGAGATCGGTGTTCATACTTAGTATGAACACACGATCTGTCTCTACTCCCCTGAAAGAACCGGGATTTGAGTGTTTACACACACAGATCCCGGCACTTGCTCTGTAATGAGCAATTGTGGGTGCCCGGCGGTCCACGGGCACTTGCATCGGCTCCAGGCACACGCTGCGGGCATGCGCGCCCCTAGTGGCCAAAAGGAACATCAACGTAAGGTAACGTTGATTTGCCCAGCCAAGTCAACCTGCCGCAGTTAAACTGCGGCGGCTGGTCTGGAAGTGGTTAACTTGCACCAAAAATGTATCAAGCAGGACTTTAAAAAACACAGCTAAAACGCAACTGAACAATGTGAAGAGTTCTATAGGATTTAAAGCATTGGTGCTCAAGCTGTGGCTCTCCAGGTGTTGCGGAACTATGTGTCCCATCATGCCTCTGCCATTGGGAGTCATGGTTGTAACTGTTAGTGGCTTGCAATGCCTCATGGGACTTGTAGTTCTGCAACAGCTGGAGGCCCACAGGTTGAGCTCCCATGATTTAAAGGGATGCAGTTTTCTTATGCTTTTTTAACTGAAAACTGATCAGTGTAAAAGGGCCCTTAGATACGATTTCCATTCACTTCAAGGGGGAGGGGCTCTTTTGGTGCGCTTTTTAAACATGCACCAAAAATGCAGCATTCAGCGCATGGTGTGAAGAGTTTCATAGAATTTAAAGGGATAAATGTTTCATACTGTTTTGTGCTTTTTAAACACCAAAATCTCATCAAAAACTGATCAGTGTGAAAGGGCCCTAAGATGGGTATACACTAGTAGAATTTCAAACAAAAACTTGTATGAAAATTCTCAGAACATTCAAATGTCCTTTGAAAGTAGTTCCAAGATTTTGTTTGCTTTTAACATTTGATTTTGGAATGAATGGACTTTACCGAACGAAAACCACATACACTGTTGTGAAATTTTACTCAGATGTACAAATTTCTATCTTGCTCGTGCGATATTAAACTTCAAAAGCTCAAAAAAGAAGGGGGAAATATTGTGCTCTCTGAATAAGTCAGCTGATGAAGCCACGTGACTCAACGCGTTGGGGGGAGCCAATGACATCACGCTGTAGACTGGAAGTGAGTGGGTGGCCATTTTGCGTGAGACTTTTCCTACGATAATGCATGTATACTGTTGTGCACCAGGATATGTGTACTTTTAAAGTTGAGTTTTTATACTTTGAGCTTTAAAAAAAAAAACAATGGTGGTTGTACAGAGAGAACTTTATTGCCCTTTCTTTTTTGAGCTTTTGAAGTTTAGTAACTAAAAGATTGCTGAGGATGGAGTTGGATTGAAGGATATCTGGACAGCACAGAGGAAAACAACACTCCTGGCATATGACACCCTGTTTAAAGGGAAAGCACATGAGACCTAATCTTGATTGAGTCAAAAGCATAAGGTGAGTATTGAAGTGCTGGTGAAGGGTTGTGGATATCACATGGTGAAAGAATGCTTCTGTGATTTACCTATATGGTGGCAGAAAGCATAAAAACACTATTGAAAGCCAGTATTCACAGATATTGGGACTTTTTATTAATGTAGTCACGTTTTGTTCCACAATATATTGCTGTCACAATCACGAGCTGTCAGCATCCCTCCATTTAAGGAGCCTGCAAGAAATAGCTTAGTGTTACCACCTCCAGCAACTAAACAGCTTTGGGCACAAGGAGCTCCTATCCTGCCCTTCAGCAGCACAGAGGAGGTAGTGGCATCACTACACACAGCAAGGAGCACTCTGCAGAACACAGACTATGTGTGTGATTTCTTTCAAGGCTGACTGGTAGCAACTTGGAGATCAGAGGCAGAGGTTGAGTCGCAGCTTTGCTGACATCAGGTTTTGTGTGGAGGGAGGGTGGGAGAAGTGTCTGATCGGGTTAAGGAGCTGGGGCAGTAGATCGTGAGTGGATGGAGGGTGAGGAGCAACTGAATCTAGGACATTAACACAACAGCTGTCTATTTCTAGGACACAGCACAGGACACAGTACTGGTGAATGGAACAATGACTGACAAATGTGACTGTCCCGGAAAATCAGGGACTGTCCCGGAAAATCAGGGATTGTTGGTAAGCATGAAACAGGAGAAGCGTTAGTATGCACTATGGAATTGCATAAGGGGAATTTTGGAAAATTTTGCTGAAAACAAACTTACACTTTAAAGCAGTATTTAAACCCAAAAGCAAACATTTATTATATTGCAGTCTATCAGTTCTTAGATGTGATGGCTGCATTTGTTTCCTTTTTTCTGGCTTTCTTGCTTCTATTTTCATCTGGTGATCCAGCCAATAAACCTGTTATTTTTCAACAGGAAAGCTCTCTTGCAGTTACATGGATAAAACAAACCATTTACCACTGGCAGGGGTGCTTACAATGATCAGCTTTTATTTATTTATGCAAAACCTTTATCCTAGAAGGAAAACAACCGTGTGCTGTTTTGCTTCTCCTAAAGGGTAAGTTCCACTTCTCAGCCTCCTCCCCCCTCCTTTATCACTTTTGGATACGTTTTTTTTTTGGGGGGGGAGGAGTACCTAATTTTGACAAGTACCCGCTCCCTTTTTCACTTAGATCTCATAGGCTATCTGAGCGGAAGCCCCCCCCCCCCCCCCCCATTTTCCGCAGCCTGCTGGGACATGTCAAAGCGCCTAAAAGGCTGCAGGACCATTTGCAAAGCACAACTCGTGTATGAGCAGAGGGAAGCTAGCTGTGAAGCTGCAAGGAGGCACAGTTGGCTTTCCACATGAGACAAGGCAGCACCGGGGACCCGAAGACCAGCAAAGAATGGCCTGGATGAGGACAGTGCTGGATCCCTGGACAGGTAAGTGTCCTTTCATTAAAAGTCAGCAGCTGCAGTATTCATTTTTTCAGGGGGACTTAAAGTAGAACTATAGACAAAACTTAAAAAAAAAAATTGGATAAGGAAGGGGAGAGTTATAACCCCTGTCAGATTTTTTTTCTCCATTTGTGTCTCATTGCGGAGATTTAACTGCACTTCCTGTCCCATAACTAAACAGGAAGTGAGAAGAAATCCTTGCAAATTAAGGTAATCTCTTGGGGACCACCAGGTCACCAGAACTAGTGTCCCCATTGGAAGATTTCCCCTCTATTACTTTTCTGGGGACAACCCAAAATTTGGGATTTTCTTTTACTTTAACTTTCAATGATGGTAGGCAGGACAAATAAAGAGAGTGAATCTCGCCAACGGGGACACAAACGGCAATAAAAACTGACTAGTGTTCCAATCCCTCTCCACTCTATCCAAAACTAAAAAAAGTTTTGGCTTTAGTTATACTTTTAAGATCTTGTTTAAGAGAAGAGAACTTTGTGGGAAGCCATAGGTTCCAAGCGTGGCCTGCATTTTATGAATGAGCTGCCGTGTGCATAGCCCTGCACGCTATAACAGAAAGTAGATAGCAATGTCTATCTTATACTGTAAATGGACCCTAAAGGGCTACATATACTCAGTGAAGTGACTAGCCTCAGGTGATACACAGAGATGAAGGAAATCATTCTACATAAGTTGTACCTGTTTATCTCCAGCCATCTTTCCCCTATATCCATTCAAAGTGCAGAATTTACACAGGATCTCTCACCTCTGTGTAAAGTAGGGGGTGGAGAGCTGAAGTCATATCAGTGAGGAGAGCTCTGAGAGCTGATTGGGGGGAAGGGACACCCCCCCCCCCCCCTTCACACAGCACTCAGGAACAGAGCTGAGGCTGTCAATCTGCTGGAGGTCCCTCCCATGTCACCTTTTTCTCTTGGTGTCAGGAAAACTTGTAAGAAGTGATTAATGCTGATAGCAGAGGAATGAGGAAATGGCCAGAAATGACACTTAGTGCTCTGGATTGAAACAAGTACACACTTTAGGGGGATATGCTTTGTTCATATTTCATATCTGAGGTTTACAAACACTTTAACGTTTTACATAAAAGTGTAAATAAAGTTGAATAAGACCAGGGCCGCTGATAAGGCAGTACCACCAGTCCTCCTGCACGGGGCCCGGGCAACAGGGGGAATTAGTGAGCAGGACAGGGAGGATGATCAGTGCGATGTTGGTGCAATTAGAGGAATGATACTCTGTGTGTGTCTCTCCCTGCAGCAGCTGAAAGCCAGTTTCTACCCCTCTCCCACCAGCCTGCTTTCAGCTGCTGCAGGGGGAGAAACACAGGACATCATTCTTGTAATTGTACCAGCATCGCACACATCATCCTCCTCCCTGTCCTTGCCACATCTGATTCTACCTGCTGTGTGCCCCCAAGGTGCTACCAGCTTCCCTCTCCTACCATCTGCTGCAGGCACACAGGGGTGGGGGGGTGGGGGGGAGAGCTGGGGAAGGGGTTGGTAAATATGTAACTTACTGGCCCCTTCCTTTTCTGAATGAACACAGTGAGAGATCAGTACTGTGTTCATTCATAACTGAAACATAGTAAATCAATACAATTTTATCTTTTACATTTATCAGGAATCTTGTAAGTTATGTTATGTGTGTACGCTAATAATAATTTTAGTGTATTTGTAGTGAAAATAACATATTGATATTTTCAGGGGGGGGGGGGGGCACTGTCAGGTAGGCTGTACAGGGCCCTGTGATTTTTAACAGCAACCCTGAATAAGACATCAGCAATTGTTGTGCCATAGATAACGTTAGACATGCTGCAATTTAAATCCTGCAGATTCTAAACATTTTGCACAATGACATCTGTGACTCATAACCGCCGGGCTCCGCCCACATAAGTATCCTGGGAGGACAGGCTGAGCGGTTTATTAGGCCAAGTGGTTCCCCCAGCTGAGATGACTGTAAATAATGGTACAATAATCAGTTTTCTCTTCTGACATACGATCGAGTTTCCTGTCTGCGTAGGGAGTAATCAGGAGACCCGGGAGAGCGGGGAATAGGCAGATGTTTGCAGATGTTATGGGTGGTATAGTCATAATAAAGCTGGATGAAGTTGTGTGCTTGCTCTATGCATACTTAATCAAAGCTTGGCATTTTACATGAAAGAGCGCTGAAAACACAAAGACAAATAGCCGTGAGCTCACAAGTCATTACCCGCTCTTATGTTTTCTTTCAGGGGAATGAAACCCTTCAAATGATTTTGGAGACGTTTCCAACAAATGATTGCTTAAAGGAGATTTCCAGTGTAATGGAAGGATGTTGTTTGAAAATAAAGTGGAAATACAATCAATTAACACCTTTCCTCTCTTTGTTGTAAAGGGAAAGAGACTTTTGTGAAGTCCGGTGTCTGACGCCATGAAAAATTTGTGTCCGTGCCATTGACCTCCACTGCATCTGCCATCAAGTCTTCCTTGAGATTATGTTGTGTGTCATTGCCAAGCTAACAGGATGTGATTGACAGACGTACAGAGCTTTGTGTGCTAGTACCCGATGGGTACGGCGTATCTCCAAGCATAATGGTAAGCTTTGGGAATCATACAAGAAATTATGTTATTTTTGTTTTCCGACTCAACCGCTTTAGGGTAAACTGACCAGATTTTCAAAATGAAATCTTGGGACATCCTGCTGACCACGCTCACTTTTTTTTTTCAAAAGAATTTATTGAAGAATATGTGGTACAGATGTATGGTGAGAACGTCAGGAGGAACTCCGTGTCGCCTGAAATAGACATTTTATCAGTGGAGATAAATGCATGAAAATGAAAATATATTAATTGTACCTGCAGCCTATAGGAAGAGGCGCGGCCGGCGGTGCGGCTGGGGCCCCAGGCCAGCTCGGGGCCCCAACCAATTGCTTGTTTTGCCCTTCCTGTCGCGACGGGCCTGCCTGTGGTAGTGGAGGAGGGCACAATGAAAAGTCATAAACATACAGCAGTAAATCAAGTAGAAAATAACTGAGAACTAGAACTGGATGGATCTTCTAATAAAGATTATCAAACTATGGGGGGAAACTAGAAAGGAGGTGGGGAGGGGGGGCTGCAATTTCTACCCCTAGATGCAGCATTTGAGGTTGTGGTTCTAGCAAAGTGAAGAATTGTTCGTTATTTTCTGGTCAGTTTGCAGGTGAGAAGTAGATATTCTGGTTCAAGTCCCTAGTCTCTATAGAGGTTTAGTGAAATATAAAAGGATGGGGGAGATCTTCAGAGGTGTCATCCTTATCATAGTGCGATTTCAGATCCTTGTAGTAGACAAAAGGGCTGAAAAAAGTCTTGAGTGCATCTGGAGGTAAAGTTGAATGTATGAAAGCTTCCCATCGTGAGAGGAAGCGTTTTTTTGCGGCCGGGTGATTTAAATCTGTATTGATTTTTTTTTGTGTGAAGCTGCAGTAATAGTTCATGCTTAATCTGTGAAATTTTTGGACAGAATGAAAAGGTCCAATTTTTGAAAATTGCTCTCCGGGCCGCGAAAAGGCAAATTAGGATCCAATCTTTTTGTGGGTATTTAGCATTGGATGACCATATCAGGAGTTGTTTGTCCCATTAACCAAAGATTAAAGTGATTGTAGGGTTTTTTTTATTTAAAATAACAAACATATCATACTTACCTCCACTGTGCAGCTCGTTTTGCACAGAGTGGCCACGAACCTGCTCTTCTGGGGTCCCCCGGCGGCTCTTGTGGCTCCTCCCCACATCAGATAACCCCCTCGGGGGAGCGCTTCCCCGAGGGGTTTACCGTCCATAGCTGCCGAATGTATGACTCAGCCCCACCCCCTCGGCGCCTGCGTCATTGGATTTGATTGAGCCAATGGCTGCGCTGCTATCAATCTAGCCAATCAGGACACAAGACACCAGCTACAGCTGGTGTGCTCGTCCCCGGTGCGAGAAAAAGAGGGTTCAGGTAAGTAAAACGAGGTACTGGGGGGGCTGCTGCACTGCAAGAGGTTTTTCACCTCAATGCATAGAATGCATTGAGGTGAAAAACCAGGAAGGTTTACAACCCCTTTAAGGCTGAGTTCACATATGAGCTGCATGCGGCTCACAGCAGGGGTCCGGTGTGTCCTGGTTTCAGGTCTGATTTCAGCCCAAATTTTTGGCTGAAATCTGACCTGAAACGGACCAAACGATGCAAATCGCACTGGACCCGCAGCGGAGATATGTGAACCGGCTCCATAGAGAGCCGGTCAAAATCTCCTGCTATTGCGAATTGGATGGAGGGAACCCGCATCCAATTCGCAATTGTTTGAACCCAGCCTAAAAGTAGAGGGTCTTTTGCGAGATGTAGCAGGATAATTCCCTGAATGAAGGATATGGTTTAAACCCAGAAGGTGGAAATGTATTTACATGTCCAGAAGTGATGTGTTAGAGTAACGCTCACTTTTAATCAAACACATAAAACTACATCCCCATTTAAATCAATATTTAACCACTTGCCACCCACCAACAGTACATTTACTGTGAGCGGGAAGCAGCTGCAGGCACCACGACGTACTGGCTGTAAGTGGCTGGGGTATCATGTGATCGCTATGACCAATTATAACAATCACATAATTACATGTGAACAAAACAATTATGAATGGCACCCTGTACCATGTGCAAGCTGTCATTAACGAAAGCCATTAATGACAGTTAAAACTATTGCTTATAACAATGATCATCACTGTTATAAGCAATAACAGTATATAAAAAAAGTGGTACTGTGTCACTATGGTGACAGTGAACTACTCTGATGGGAGTATGTGAAAAAAAAAACTTACAACGAGAAAAAAAATCCTTAAAAAAAAAAGTTTAAAACATTAAATAAACATTTATTTATTTTTTTAATTTTGTTACATCACTGCCAGTCATATGATGACCCTTTGCCAGTTGGGAGGAATGGTTTCCATATGTCAGTTGGAGGAATGATACCCCATGTTAGTGGTCAGTAGGAGGAATGGTTCCCATATATCAGTGGTTGGTAGGAGGAATGGTGCTTCTGTGTTGGTGGGAGGAATATGTCCCTGTGTCTGTGGTCAGTAGGAGGAATGGTTCCCATATATCAGTGGTTGGTAGGAGGAATGGTGCTCCTGTGTCAGTGGGAGGAAGATGTCCCTGTGTCTGTGGTCAGTAGGAGGAATGGTTCCCATATATCAGTGGTTGGTAGGAGGAATGGTGCTCCTGTGTCAGTGGGAGGAAGATGTCCCTGTGTCTGTGGTCAGTAGGAGGAAAGGTACCCCTGTTTCAATGGAAAAAGCCTCCCCAGCATAGTTGTCCAATAAGCCTTACCTGTGTGCAGGTTCCTGCACTGCTTCTCTCAACGGTGGCCCAGTCAGGACTATACAGGCACCATCGTGAAGCCTCTTCCTACCAGCACCCTCTGCCACCCTGCATACAATTGCTCCCGCACATTAATACTGTATGGGGATCCTGATGAACACACACTGCAGGTCAATGAACTTCTTCTGTAGGTATACTTTATTGACCTTACTGCTTGCTATAATCTCTGGATGAACAGATTTGATTCCTCCAAGCTTAATAATACATTTCTGATAGATTACTTTATTGTTACCTTGAGCGCCAAGTGATTTAATAGTAGCAGGGACTGGATCTTGTCCATTGATGAATGTAATGCTTGCTGAGAGGCCCAAGACCTGCAGGATTAGGAGGCTTCCAGACAGCAGAGGGGGGACGATAAGAAACAGCTGAGGACCTCTCCCTAACATATGCCTTGCTTCACTTCTGGGGATTCAGCCAATTACTGCACAGCACGTCCAGTGGTTTCATCATAGAATCACTTATCATGGTATGCAACACGTAATATAGATACTGCTGAAATACTCCTTTATATGATCATCTGCGCACTTTCCAGGTTTCAGGAATAAAAGGGTGGGCTTGCAGCAGCCATATTGTTAGTTTGTGTTGGAAGTGTTATTGACAGCTGATAAATCTGTGTAGGGAGATACTGTATTTTATATTGAATTATTTGTTTTAATTTTGTCATTGGTACATCATGTACCCTATGACAGTGCCCAGCTTCCCACTACTTATGTGTGACAATAGCATGTGTATTAGCCATTATACCATACCTGGCTGATGTCCCTGGAAGCTGGAGATCACTGCTACTCCAGTCATCTCCGCTTGCTTCTGGGTCACGTGCCGAGTGGCTGCTCTGCTGAATTGTGAACACAGGAGGTTGGCTACGCAGCACAGGCACTAGTCAAAGAATGCTTTGCATTTTCTGAATGACTGTAAAGCATTCTCTGATTGGACTAGATTGAGAGACAGGATGGTGACGTCACACTCCTGTCAGGGCTGGGCTCAGCCCTTCCTTCTCTGAGCTGGCCGCTCAGCTGTCGGCTAATTGCCAGATCCCATCTCTCTCCTCAGCTGTTGATGATATTCTGCTGGTCAGTCCTGCCTACTTAAACTGTCCAGTCCAGAGGATCTCTGGCTTCGCCTTGGTCAACATCACAGAAACTATCTCCTGCGATCTTGTTCAAGACTTGCTTTGCTGACATCCCTTCTGGCTCCAGATCCTGCTTGCTGTTCCACTACATTGATCCCTGACTTCTGGCTTGGCTGACTATCTGTTCTGGTTACTGAACTTTGGCTATGTTTTGACTACATTTGTTCTTTTTACTTTTATTATTAAACAAGTGTGATTTAACTGTACTTCTGTCTCGGCCTGATTTCATGGTTTCTGTCAACTCCCCACCCCATCCAATCGGAGAATGTTTTGCATTAATTTACTAAATGCAAAGCATTCTCTGAATAGCACCCATGCTGAGTGGCCAACCTCCTGTGTTCACAATGCAGCAAGAAATCCATTCATCACGCGACTCGGAGGGAAGTGGAGATGACTGGAGTAGTGGTGATTTCCAGCTTCCAGGGGCATCAGCCAAGATAGATCAATATAAACATGTATAAAATATCCATACCTGAAATTCTTCTTTAAGTAGTATGTGAGTATAGATCTGCTTTAAATGTCTCTCAGTTTTATATTCCTATAACAGTCAGCTTATGATAACCATCATCATAATTATATACTGCTGATATTCAGTTGTCATTATCGTCCAGAAATATTTATAACTACATGTCAGCGACCTCCAGATTATGCTTTCTTATGTTTCAACTGTTTAAATATACACATTTTTAACAATTAATGCAAAAAATGTGAATGTTTATGGCAAAGACAGAAGAATTTGTAAAATCTTCCAAGCTAAACACAATGAGATATTTGTATAAGCCCTGCTGTGTTGCCCTGTTGTGATACAATGTTTTTATAAAAGTTGTATGCATTCTGCCTGCATAGATTTGATTTGATTTGATACAGAAGATACTGTATTATGTACAAATAGTATAATATTTCAGAAAAGAGCTTTTCCTGTCATGTGGCCAGCACCACTTCTTCGGTGTTGTCAGAGGAGGATTGGCGAGGAACCCATTTTTTGCCATAACGGTGACTTAAAGCTGAACTCCAACTTGGACCAATGTACTGTAAGTTTTAGAGCTCCACGATTCATGATAAAATTAGAATCACGTTTTTTATGCTCAGAATAAAGATCACGATTAATATAAAAACATAAAACATAAAAATTGGGCTAACATTACTGTTTTTTTTTTTTTATTCATTGAAGTGTATTTTTTCCCCAAAAATTGGGTTTGAAAGACCACTGCGCAAATACAGCGTGACATAAAATATTGCAACGATCGCCATTTTATTCTCTAGGGTCTCTGCTAAAACAAATATATCTATAATGTTTGGGGGTTCTAAGTAATTTTCTAGCAAAAAAAATACAGATTTTTCCTTGTAAGATACAAGTGCCAGAAAAAGGTTTGGCCTTTAAGTGGTCAAACTGCCTTTATTTACAGACCAAAGTTCATCCCTTTGATCTAAAATAACCAAATGATACATATATTGTGGTATATGGTGTCTTCTCTTCTCTATGGGCTCTTTCACACGGGGCGGATCAGTGATGATCCGCCCCGTGAACACCCGCTTGTTCAGCGTTCCTCCGTTTCACTTTTCGGATCGGAGCGGGTCGGATGTCAGCGGACATGTCACCGCTGACATCCTACGCTCCATAGGGATACATGTATGTCCGTTTTTCATCCGAAAACGGAAGGATGAAAAACGTACATACGGATCCCTCGTGTGAAAGAGGCCTATCTCTCAGCACTGAGAAATGTTGATAAACATTTGTCTGCTTTTTTTTTTTTTTGACAGCTTGGCTCTGCACTGTTTACATAGAATCGCGGAAACAGCTGATTAGGTTCGGGAGGGGGGTTGAATCGAGATTGTGATCTTTTAACGAATAATCGTGTAGCTCTAGTAAGTATGCATATTCCATATCTGGCTGATCCCTCGGCATGGAACCTGGAACTCCACAAGGATCGCTTGCTCAGGTATGCCATATGCATACTTACATTGGTTCAAGCTGTAACTATGCAAAAATACATACCTGGAATTCAGCTTTTTTTTTAATAGAAAGAGTTCAGCTTTAGCATGGACACTGTGTCATGGAAGCGCCCCGTGTTAAAGATTTATTTGTAAAAAAATAATAATAATATGCAAGTCATGAAAATATTAATACAAAAGATCAGTTAAAAAATTCATAAACATTAAAAAAATGAATGGAAAACTGAACAAGAAGCTAGTATAGTTTACCTTTAAATCAACCCTGGAACCCCTATACCAAAATATAAAGATTTGCTAGATTACATGTAGCTAATGAATATCCTGAAATATTTACTTTTTGTATTGAATTACTCCTAAATATATTCTATAAACTACTTCTATTAATAAAATTAGCATTAACAATTAGCAGACCTCGGCCCCCACAGTTGGAAAGGTCACCTGCAGCCGACTACTTCCTTCTTCTCTGCCAGTCCACCAGTGACGTTATGCGCTTCATTTTGCACTTGTGATGTACCAAATTACACTGCTGGAGAAAAAAATTCTTGCAAGGACATTTTTTTCAACAGATGATTGCACTGTATGTTGCATGTGCCAAATGAGGCACACGCAGAGCTGCATGCTGATGTGACTTTTAGTGGAAGGCAGTAAAAGTCCACTTTAATAGCTGGTGAAAATAGTGGTATGCAAATAAACACTGAGAGTGTTTATATGCCCCAGTAGAAGAACTCTCGTTCGAAACATGTCGGGTTTATAGCCTATTGCGCTTTTTATACCACACTGTTCTTTTTATACTTTGTGATCACTCCATGTACACATCGTGATTGATGGTCTGTACATTTTTATTCTTTGTTTTTTGCTTTTTTATCGATTAAATGAATCTTTTTTTACCTTGGATTCATCTGCACTATGTGGAGACCCTTTTCTTTCCATCTTTTTTTCATGATTTATGCTGCTGATTGGATGTCGGTGTGATGCCGGTGTGAGGACTACAAACTCTTGTCAGCCTAATCCAGTTTGAGGATACCTGCCAGCGGTTGTCCCCAGGTAGAGGTATCCATCATCCATCCTGTCTGATGTGGACACAGGTACACACCATTGTACCACAAAGGTCCTGTTTGGAGAGTCCGTTGGAGATGAGTGTTTGATGCCTGTTTGACCCACCGCCGTATGGCGTGTGTGTCCACACTTTAGGGTAAGAGTATCCATTCCCTCTGTTGTTCCATATACACACCTGTGGTTACTGCATGGAGAAGTCTGCTTCCTCATATTTGTCAACACAAGAAGAAACATCTTTCAAAATATTTTTTCTGAATACACTATATAGCACCAAGCAGAGGAGCTCTTATGCCGTGTACACACGGTCGGACTTTTAGACCGGACTGGTCCAACGGACTTTCCAACGGACTTTCAACGGACTTTTGACGGACTTCCAACTGACTTTTTAATGAACGGACTTGCCTACACACGATCACACCAAAGTTGGACGGATTTGTAGGTGATGACGTACACCGGACTAAAATAAGGAAGTTAATAGCCAGTAGCCAATAGCTGCCCTAGCGTCAGTTTTTGTCCGTCGGACTAGCATACAGACCAGCGGATTTCTGGGTCCGGCAGAGTTACGACGTAAAGATTTGAAGCATGTTCAAAATCAAAAGTCCGTCAGATTTTCGTCTGGAAAAATCCACTGAAGGTCTGATGAAGCCCACACACGATTGGATTGTCCGCCGGACTCGGTCCGTCGGAACAGTCCAGTCAAGAAGTCCGCCCGTGCGTACGCGGCTTTAGATGTGCTCTTTGTTTAACATAGATGTATTATGATTTTTATTTTTAGTTTGTATATCACTTGTACATGTGATTTTCTCATGCGTTTATGTTACACACATGAGTCTTCTTGTCAGTATCTATGCACATATTACTCTCAGTGTTTATTTGCATACCACTATTTTCACCATTTTTGACTCACTAGTTGAACATCCACTCCCATAGGTGATCCTGGGGGGCCGAGGTTCCAAAAGCGCTGCATTTTATATTTCTTTTTTTTTTTCTTAAGCAACATATCACGTTGTTGATGCTAGCTGCTGATTTGTACTCAATTTCACTTTGACTCACTTGTTGCGCAACTTTTCACATATTTTTTGTTCACTTTAATAGCTGTATATCTGCAGCGGTGTATCATCTAAGACAGGGGTAGGCAACCTTTCAGAGGTCTACCTGGACAACATGGGGAAAATAAAAGATACCCAGGGCCGGTGTTCTGCCGAGAAAGTTCCGCTCGGCGGATAAGTTCCCCCCTCTACTGCGCAGGCGCTGCGCCTGCGCAGTAGGATCCGGCGGAAATAGCCGAAGCAGGATAGCTGAAAATCAGCTGTACACGGCGCCTGTAAGAGGGCCCCTCGCGGGCTCGCTTCGCTCGCCACACTTCGGGCACGGCCTCGCTTCGCTCGGCTCTTTTAGATTCCCCCTCTAGGTCCACTTGGATGGTGGGGAAGGAATCTGGACCCAGGGCGCAGGCGCCGTGTACAGCTGATTGAAGTGTTTGAGCTTCGGCTATCTCCGGCGGCTGACAGTAGTTGGTACTGCGCAGGCGCTGCGCCTGCGCAGTACAGGGGGGAACTTATCCACCGAGGGAACTTTCTCGGCAAGACACCGGCGCCCCTTTTTTAAAAGGAATGAAGCCCCAATTAAAAGACAGCATGAAGAACAGATAGTGTGTCACAGTAGTGTCCTCTCCCCCTCTTTACTTCACCCCCCCTCACAGTCGTATCCTCTGACCCCCCTCACAGCCGTATCCTCTGACCCCCTTCACAGTCGTATCCTCTGACCCCCTTCACAGTCGTATCCTCTGACCCCCTTCACAGTCGTATCCTCTGACCCCCTTCACAGTCGTATCCTCTGACCCCCTTCACAGTCGTATCCTCTGACCCCCCTCACAGTCGTATCCTCTGACCCCCTTCACAGTCGTATCCTCTGACCCCATTCACAGTCGTATCCTCTGACCCCCTTCACAGTCGTATCCTCTGACCCCCTTCATACCACTCCCTCACTGTAGTGTCCTCTGCCTACTTCACATCACCCTCTCCCACAGTAGCGTCCGCCCCCTCCATAGCAGTGTCCTTTACCCCCCTCACATCACCTCCCCCCACTATAGTGTCCCCTGCCCCTCTCCCCAGTCCCACCACAGCAGTGTTACAACCAAAAACCAGAATGTATTTTATTGGGATTATCATGGAACAAGAGTCCCTAGTTTGTTTGCCCTGTGTCTCTTTTTGCAGTGTTTACTTTTCTGATCTACTACAGTCTGGTTGCCATATTAACCTTTCAATTCTCTGCAACATCTACAAACTCTCTGCTGTTATTTTACAAATAAAGTTAAAAAAGTTAAAGGACTTTGTTGTGGTTTGATAGGAAGGCGAGTTAAAGTGGAGTTCCACCCACTTTTACAACTCTTCAGCATCCCTCACTAAACTGTGCACTGTAAACTAATTGGATATTTAAAAAAAAATTTTCTCAGCACTTACTGTATATCTTGCGTATTCATTTTTCACTTCCTCCTCCCTGGCCGCGGCCCATCGCATCATTTCCTGTTTGCAATGCCTTCTGGGAAGGGGCGGCAACTTCCTCTGACACTGCCTTTGCTATGGAAACCTGACCTGAAACCTATTACACTGCTTGCGCTGCACTGAGCATGTGCGAAATCTGCAAGGATGAGATCCAGGAAGAAATACAGTCTGGCTTCAGATGCCCAGACTTAAGATGGCCACGGCCTGCTGTAAGTTTATAAAATAACAAACTACTGCTATAAACTAACAAAACAGAGCTTAGTTTACAGACTAACTTTACTAGAATACATTAAGCTTGTGTATTAAAAAAGGGTCATTGTTCTGCTGGAAGGTGAAGCTCCATCTCAGTCTCAAGTCTTTCGCAGACTCTAACAGGTTTTCTTCTAAGATTGCCCTGTATTTGTCTCCATCCATCTTCCCATCAACTCTGACCAGCTTCCCTGTCCCTGCTGAAGAAAAGCATCCCCACAACATGATGCTGCCACCACCATGTTTCACGGTGGGGATGGTGTGTTCAGGGTGATGTGCAGTGTTAGTTTTCCACCAGACAGCGTTTTGCTTTTAGGCCAAAAAGTTCACTTTTGGTCTCATCTGACCAGAGCACCTTCTTCCACATATTTGCTGTGTCCCCCACATGGCTTCTCGCAAACTGCAAACGGGACTTCTTATGACTTTCTTTTAACAATGGCTTTTTTCTCGCCACTCTTCCATAAAGGCCAGATTTGTGGACTAATAGTTGTCCTGGGGACAGATTCTCCCACCTGAGCTGTGGATCTCTGCAGCTCCTCCAGAGTTACCATGGGCCTTTTGGCTGCTTCTCTGATTAATTCTCTCCTTGCCCGGCCTGTCAGTTTAGGTGGACGGCCATGTCTTGGTAGGTTTGCAGTTGTTCCATACTCTTTCCATTTTTGGATGATGGATTGAACAGTGTTCTGTGAGATGTTCAAAGCTTGGGATTTTTTTTTATAACTTAACCCTGCTTTAAACTTCTCCACAACTTTATCCCTGACCTGTCTGGTGTGTTCCTTGGCCTTCATGATGCTGTTTGTTCGCTAAGGTTCTCTAACAAACCTCTGAGGGATTCACAGAACAGCTGTATTTTTACTGAGACTAAATTACACACAGGTGGACTCTATTTACTAGTGACTTCTGAAGGCAATTGGTTCCACTAGATTTTAGTAAGGGGTATCAGAGGGGGCTGAATACAAATGCACGCCACACTTTTCACATATTTAATTGTAAAAAATTTTGAAAACCATTTATCATTTTCCTTCCACTTCACAATTAAGTACCATTATGTGTTGGTCTATCACATAAAATCCAAATAAAATAGATTTACGTTTTTGGTTGTAATATGACAAAATGTGGGAAATTTTAAGGGGTATGAATACTTTTTCAAGGCACTGTAATAATCATAACAAGTTTGCCCTCCTTTGGGTACTGTGCTGCCTCACGCTCTCCACTCTGCAGTGAAGATGAGAGTGTTGGAGGCAGCAGAGGGAAGGATTGGCAAAGCAGGGACATGTTCACGATCTACCCATCAGCTACCTGTGGTCGATGGGTAGATTGTGATCAACAGGTTGCCGACTCCCAATCTAAGACATATCCCACTCACTTCTGCCTCTGATTACATGATTACTGCCGTTCTCACAAGATTTAAAATGAGATTTGTTGATGCCACTAACAGTGCAGGTTACTGTTCCTCTGAGTACGTGCTGGAGAGGAAGCTGCTCTCTATGATCGAAAAATGCAAGTATCTCCCTTCTTATGCTTCATTCATTCTGTGGATCTCAAATTTAGTACCTTTCCTGTTTTTCCTTGTTATGTTGGGGGTATGGGGGTGGAGGGCTCTGACATAGGTGAAGCAAAACCCTGCATCTCTACCAGGATGGCCACCTCCGCACAGAGACACGGTGCAGAACAAGGCATGATAAGCATACAGGTAATGCTGGAGACTAGTCCTCTGGCCTTTTTTTGCCTTTTCTTGGGCACAGTTTCCACGGTATTGGTCATCTTTAATTTTGTAAAAGTATTAGAGTGTTGACTTTCTTTTATTACCTGTATAATCAGTACAAGCAGTGGTTGTGGACCTACTCTCACAACCTGGCAAATGGTACATGTGTGTGATAGTATTACATACATTTTACACTTCAGGACCCTAACTCTGCCTTTCTACTGGATATTTTCAGGCTATACCCTTAGGGCAGGGATGCTCAACCCGTGGCCTGTGGGTCACATGTGGCCCGCAGACCCCTCTGATGTACACCGCAACCTCATGCTCTGGGATGGCAGGTCAGCAGGCCCAAATCATGATCAATGGGTTGCCAACCCACCATCCCAGAGAGTCAGAGTGCATGGAGCCAGCACCGGCAGTGGGGGAAGCAGATGACCACGGAGGGAGCCGTAGCCAAATAAAACGATCTTTCCTCTGTGGAACCAGCTCTTCTTGTCCCCAAGAGCGATACAAAGTGCACTTTGCCTGGCATCTTTCTAGCAGCCTGGAGAGCGATGCCAGCAGAAGCTGGAAGAGGAACAGGTCAGTGTAATAAACATCAAATACACTGCACTTTTGCAAAGGGCATGTTAGCAAAAAAAAGGTTATTAAACTGCTTTCACCCTGATTCGCAGGTGCAGTGCGGTGCACCTGCCGCTTTCCTGTGGGTTAGCTGCACTGAGCCATGAACTTCTATTACATCCTGCGGGCTTGGTGCGCTTTCAGAAAGTGCACCACATCCACAAGATGTAATAGAAGTCTATGGTACTTTTTTGTGCACGGGGGGGGGGGTGGGGGGGGTGGTATCTGGTTTTCACAGGTATCTTCTCCCACTTCGGCTCGGATCGCCTCCTCTCCCCCTCCCTCCCTGCAGTCTTCTGAGACATGTCACGTGTCCCAGAAGACTGCGGGACTATTCACACGGCTTTCTGTATGCCCAGTGAGCACCCGACTGTAAAACTGCAAGCTCACAGCCAGTTGCCCGCAGTTGGGATGCAGGCACCGGTGACAAAGCAGCAAAGGAGGAATGGCTCAGGTGAGCACATCGCTGGATCCTAGGACAGGTGAGTGGCTGCTCACTGGAGCTCCTCTTTAGGTGGCCCTCGCTCTTCAAAAGGTTGAGCACCAGTCCATTAGGGGCGGCGGAGTGCCACCCCCTCTATCCACGGCCGCCACCCCCATGCTCTATCCACGGCCGCTATTTTGCAGAACACCACCACCCCCTATTCATGTGTCTGGCCCCTGAGCTACAGCGGCGGGGGTGTTTTTTGAAGCACCCAATTAGAGCCAGATGCTCTAATAGGCTTCAAAATAGGGTGGGATCATGGCCCAGAGCCTTGTGTCAGGAGCCCACCAAGGTGTTAGAACAGCGAATTAATATTCAGAAGCAGGTCTGAGAGACGTTTTCCGATTGACCGAAAAGAGAAAGGTCCAAATGGCCGCCGAGGAGGAGGGAGGAGACGGAAGTCACCGCGATGCCTGTGGAGAACAGGGGAAGGAAAAGCCGCCACCGCCGAGCAAGGGAAGCCGCCGATGAAGCCCGGGAGAAACACTGCCCACCATAGATGGGGTAAGTGCACCAGACCCACCCGACTGACCGGGGAGGTGGTACTGTTTGCCGCCCCCCCCAAAACAAATTACCACCGTTCACCACCATTGAGCACCACTGTCTTAGGGGAAGTCAGAACATTATTCAAAGTGACAACTATGCAAAATCGAGTTATATGTTGTGGGAGTATTCGCTCTTTATCACATGCCGTTATCTTTAAAATAGGAAAGAGTATATATATATAACAACACCAAAGCAGTTAGTGACTGAAAGATCTTTATTATTGTAGCACATCCTCATAATAATCTGTACTGCAAAATAATAAATCACAGAACAAAATATCAATGCAGAACCTATTTTCATTTACCTGTACAAATAAAAGAAACAAAGCAGCTTACATGGCATCAGTAGTAACATATTGCAGTGTTGTATAATAAACTTGGTTGTAAAATGTTAGTAGTGCCGTATTCTATACATGGTGTACTGGTCAGCAAGATGCTTGTACAAACAACACATATCAGATCAGTTTGTCATTGAGCACATGCTCACAAAACAAGACTATGAAATAGTTTTGCGTACATTCAATGAGGTTAATAAAATAAAATGTATTCATATGCATTTCTTCAGTTCCAATGGAGAGGGCCCCTGATAAATGATTGAGTTGTGGAGCTATCCTTTACAAGGTCAAAGATACAGCCCAAGTCTTGAGATACATCGTTTTCCATTATGCTGAGGAACAAAGATCACGGATAGAAGACTTGAATTTTCTGTGCCATAACTAAAGTATCTGCAATTGTATTGGCTGGCATGCTGGGAAAGAATATCTTCTTTAAACTCTGAATTTTACACAGATTTATCAGAAAAGAATAAGTGCTTTCATTTCTTGGGCAATGAAAAAAGAATAGTCAATGCTTAATGGGCATCAGTGGTGGATGGGAGGGCAACAAAACCCACATACCTCATACTGCAGGAACACTGACCTAGCAGTACAATCCGATTTACAAATTCTATTCTGAACTTACAGTTATGCTCATTTGTTTTTGAAAAGGGCAAAACCTCCAACAAGGTAGTGTATGCTCTAACAAATAAATTGTTAGTTTTCAGGAACTCCTGGATTGTGCACCTTTGACTTTGTTGCTGTGTCATTTGCAGTTGGCCATAGGTTCAGTAAACCACATATAAGGAATAATTGTAAATAAGGCTTGGTTGAAAATCTCAGTTGGTTAATGGTGACTTACCTTGGGAATGCACTGCTTCTAATACAAATAGAACTGTGCAGAACTGGCATTCCAGTTATGTTGTATTAAGACAAATTCCAAGTGTTGGCTGTTCTAAGTATGCTAAGTTTACAGGTTTTTAAAAATAGCTTTAATATACAGAATCCTAGCATTAGAGGTAGCAGAAATAGCAATTGCTACTCATACCAAAAGGGCCCAAGTCTTTTTCTGTGCCAAAGGAAGCATCATTGTGAAATGTTCATCAGCTAGGAGAAGCTTTTAGAGTTTTTATATAGGGTGAGACATTTGTGTATGATTCATATCTGCAATATTCCTGTTAAAAAATGTTTTAGAAGTAGGTTAAAAATCGGCATTTAACAACATTCAGTGTTCTGGTTTGAGAGAATGCAACTTCTCCCTTGGTAATATGATATTTTTTGGACCCATGGGAGACCAAGCATCAGCTACTACTTTGTTCCAATGCAGGATGTCTGGAACCCTCCCTACATCATTGTTATAAGAGGAAAGGTTTCGGATTGCCCCTGCTGGCCCAGTGTTTGTGTTAGAATTAGAGCTGGTTTGAAAGTTTCTATATATACCCTTAATTCCCGTGCTCAAATGCTCACATGGTAGATGCAATAACCTCATCACTGTTGTGGCTTTATGAGTGGTTCTGGAACAGGCGCTCAGCACCAAATGGACCATGCCAGTACCTGTTTGATCCTTGTTCTTTTCCTTAAGGGTCACACATATTTTAGGTACCAAACCCAAACAGGGAAAAGAGCAAGTATGCATTAAGTGATGTATGTGTTGTGTTTCTGGTTTAGTACGGGGCTATAGGACTTCTCTATCCATTTCATATTATACACATGAGTATACCTGTAATAGGTTCCAGTGACCTATCTGTACCTGGGCTGTGTCTGCACCTTACACAGCCCATTAACTAGTTCCCCTCTAGAGCCCCGTTGTCATTTTTTGCACACGTTAAAATCTGCATTTTTTTGGCTACAAAATGACAAAATTCCCCCACCCGAACATGTTATATTTTCTGAAAGCAGAGGCCCTGTAGAATAAAAGGACGGTTGTTGCAATTTTTTTTATGTCGCATGATATTTGCGCAACTGTTTATCAAATGCATATTTTTAGGAAAAAATACAATAAAATACATTTTAGTGCTAAGGATCATAATATAATACCTCATTTTTGGTAAAATAAAAAAGAAGGGATTACGTTGAGTACAATAGAAAGCAAACATGTCTAGTCTTAAAATTTAATGCATTCATATCGCAAAAAACTATGGTACCCAAAGTTCTCCATAGGGGATGCTTTAAAAGCCTTCACAAGACACATGTTTACAGTTAATCATAAATTTTGGCCCTAGATTTATGGCTTTCACAGTGACGTTTGCAGCAATACCTGTATGTATGTATGGTGCAATCATGGTTTACATACACATGTGCATCCTGTGTGCGCATTTGCAGGGACAGATCATGCTTGATTGCACACTGTTCACAAACAGATCGCACACCTGCCCACACTGTAAAAGTGATCTGGTGGGTATACAGCACCTGGATCACTTTCAAATGACAGCTGTCAGTGGGCTGAAAAAAAAAAAAACAATACAAGATTATGGCTGCTATTGTAGCCATTAGCTTGTTCCCAGATAGCTAGAATAACTTTCCACAAATTTTTGGCAGTGTTGAATTGTAAGTCTGTTATCTTGCTGCACATTTTCAATGGCAAGTTGTACACTTGCAGAGCACTTGAAGCACAAGTTCTAGTTGACACTTTTCCAATTTGTGGCAAATTTGCATGGCAAGTCTCTAGCTAGAGCGAAGTTGCAGTGGTGAGTCTACAGCAAGAGCTCTGCTAGTCTACAGCGTGAAAATTCAGCCACAGTGACCCCTGTGGTGGGATGACTATTGCACAACATAACTTAACCAGAACTTGCAGCAGACTTGCAGAATTTTGCAAAGAAAGTTGATCTGGAGTCATGCAATGCAGACTTACTGCAATTGTGCAACAAACTTGTGAAGCCTGGCAAGTCTAGCAATAGCTTAGCAAGTCATTTTCAAACTTGCAGCACATATACTTGCTATCTGGGTTTTTATCCCTTATACCTCTCTACATGTACGGAGTATATCCAAAGAGTCTAAGTAGTTAACAGTCCAATCAACTTAAATTGGATATCTATGTAACAAAGCCTAATTCTGATATTGTTTTAATTTCTTGGAGGAAGCAGATGCATCTGTTAAAATACTTTCAGGGAACACAGTATTTAACTGAAGGATTTACAAATCCAGACTGCACTGGCAGGTTTTGTTGAAAAAAAAAAAAAAGAGATCCAAACTCACATCTTCTGAGGCCTTCCTCAGAAAATGTGAGTCTAGGCCTTCCTCAGAAGATGTGAGCTGGGGCCTTCCTCAGAATATGTGAGTTGAGGCCTTCGTCAGAACATGTGAGTTGAGGCCTTCCTCAGAATATGTGAGTTCAGGCCTTCTCCAGAAGATGTGAGTTCAGGCCTTCCTCAGAAGATGTGAGTTCAGGCCTTCCTCAGAAGATGAGAGTTCAGGCCTTCCTCAGAAGATGAGAGTTCAGGCCTTCCTCAGAAGATGAGAGTTCAGGCCTTCCTCAGAAGATGTGAGTTCAGGCCTTCCTCAGAAGATGAGAGTTCAGGCCTTCCTCAGAAGATGAGAGTTCAGGCCTTCCTCAGAAGATGAGAGTTCAGGCCTTCCTCAGAAGATGAGAGTTCAGGCTTTCCTCAGAAGATGTGAGTTCAGGCCTTCCTCAGAAGATGAGAGTTCAGACCTTCCTCAGAAGATGAGAGTTCAGACCTTCCTCAGAATATGTGAGTTCAGGCCTTCCTCAGAATATATGAGTTCAGGCCTTTCTCAGAAGATGTGAATTCAGTCCTTTTTTAGAAGATGTGAGTTCAGGCCTTCCTCAGAAGATGAGAGTTCAGACCTTCCTCAGAAGATGAGAGTTCAGGCCTTCCTCAGAAGATGTGAGTTCAGGCCTTCCTCAGAAGATGAGAGTTCAGACCTTCCTCAGAATATGTGAGTTCAGGCCCTCCTCAGAATATGTGAGTTCAGGCCTTCCTCAGAATATGTGAGTTCAGGCCTTTCTCAGAAGATGTGAATTCAGTCCTTTTTCAGAAGATGTGAGTTCAGGCCTTTCTCAAAAGATGTGGGTCCAGGCCTTTCCCAGAAGATGCGAGTTCAGGCCTTTCCTAGATGATGTGAGTTCAGGCCTTTCTCAGAAGATGGGAGTTCAGGCCTTCCTCAGAAGATGCAAGTCCAGGCCTTCTATAGATGATGGGAGTTCAAGCCTGCCTTAGATCATGTGAGTCTAGGTCTTCCTTAGATTCCTTAGATGATATAAGTTCAGGCCTTTCTCAGAAGATGTGTTACTAAATGGGGCAAGGAGAAGCAGATAAGGAATTTTAACTGAAACTGCATATCTGTTTTAAGATGCTGGGACTGTAAAAAGATATTTGTCCTCCACTGGCGTAAGGTGGAAAGAAATATCTTAATATAAATGTATAATTATGTATGTAAAACATTCACAGTTAAATAGATAACTAAATAAAAGAGCAATTTTTATCCTTTTTCTTTCTTGGGTAAAGCGGAGCAAGATTTCATCCCTACTAGATGCTTTATTTCTGTCTTGGACCACTTCAAGGAAATCTTACTCATTACGGCCATGAGAGGCTCAGAGCTTAGCTTATTGTCACTAAAACTGATCTCTAGTACACTCTAAATTCGTTTACATTCTAGTGTAAATGAATTTGTGAAACACTTAGTTTACCTGAAAAGCCAGAGTCTCACCCTTTCACTGGGTGTCAGGAGGAGGGAGAGATCTCTCTGTTGGAGTCTCAAGTGGAAGTAAAAATTCCAACAAGGCTTATCTATTTCCAGTCTACAGAGTAATTTATTAAAGTGATATAGTACACAATGTTACAAGTAAAGACAGGAGGATGAAGTTGTGCCTTTGTTGTGTCTTGAAAAATAATAATAAGAGCTTTATTACAGCTCCTTACATTTCAACATTTTTGCCAAAAAGATAAAATGTTTTTATTCACATCTATAATGATGTCTGCAGAATATTTGTGGGATTCACTGCAGCATAAAATAGTTACAAATAGAAAACCACAACATTTTCAAAGATTTGTGTAGTTTGACTTGAAATGACATACATAAAGGCAAATTCATTATCCATTTATAAAGCAATAAATGTTTTCTCAAAATTATAAAATAACTTTTATATTTTATGGAACACAATGACTAGCACTGAAAATATATACATGCTTACACATTTTCAGAAACTAGGGCTAATTGCAGGCAATTCTTTTTAAAGTTTTGTAAAAAAACTGGGGAAGGGATATAACCTATCTCAATTATATTTGTGGTTTGTGTATTTAGAAAAGACTGAAAACAAACAGATTTTTTAGTATAATGGGGAAGGGTTGGAACAGTCTTTCTCAACTTTTTTGCCCAGAGGAACCCTGGATTATTATTATTATTGAATTAATTGTGGGTAATTGGTGGTAAGTGGGAAGAACTATGGTGTTGGGGAAGACTCTTGGATGGCAAGAAGATCAAACCAGTCAATCTTGAAGGAAATCAACCCTGAATATTCACTGAATGGACAGATCCTGAAGCTGAAACTCAAATACTTTGGCCACCTAATGCGAAGAGAGGACTCATTGGAAAAGACCCTGATGCTGGGAAACATGGAAGGCAAAAGGAGAAGAGGAGGACAGAAAACAAGATGGATAGATAGCATCATTGAAACAATGAACATGAAGTTAAGCAAGCTCCGAGAGGCAGTGGAGGACAGAAAAGCCTGGCGCGCTATGGTCCATGAGGTCACGAAGAGTCAGACACGACTAAACGACTGAACACCAACAACAACAAAGTGGGAACAATTCACCCATTTATAGTGGTGGTTGAGAATGGCTGGTTAGAGCCTCTGCTAGGTAATTATCACAAAAACATAAAACAAAGCAACAATCACAGTTAGATCGCTTCCTGGCGCTACCCAAATAGGATCAACATATATATTAATCAGATCTGCCTAGACAGCACTCTCACCACTTGTACTCTAAAACAAAAATAAGACATAATTATGATATAATGCCAGCAGACATATATATCCTGAAATTCAGCAGTTTGGTATACAAGTACTCTTTTGCCAGCAAAACCGTACTTGCCACTGAAGCCCAAATCATTTAAAGTGATGTCCTCTATATGTTCTACATTGAACATCAATGTACCTTGAGGCTAATGTACTGGGAAAAACTGAGTTGTTGGTTATAGTAACCGAATGAATGACCAAATGTGCAACTTATATTTAGTATTTTTTACTGGTATCCCATTGGTTCATACAGCATTTACTTATGTATCTTATTTAAGTGCTAATATTTGGATGCTGATGGATGAGATCACTCATGGATCTCTGATGTCTCTTGTGGACTCCTGCCACCAGGGTTCCAAGCTCCATCCCCTCAACCTTAAAGTTTCAATACCTCTGTTTTATAGTGCTTACTATAATGTAGACAAAAATCCAAAGGGAAGTGTATATCTCCTTGTAAAAGGCTTGGCAGGAAGGTGGGAATTCAATTGGTGATTCAACTTGGCCACAGTGAACATGAAATATCAAATTTGAGTGGACTGATTTAATTAAATGTACTCAATTAATTCACAGAAATGCAGGGAAGAATTAATTCCTAGGTGACATGAAAGGAATCTCTTGTGTTCACATACAATACGAAGAGGCAGAGCCATTACAAATATTGGCACCTCAACCCTGTTAAGGGAGTTAACAAGATATCTTCTTCTGCATTTGGGCACCTTTCAAAAACACGCTGATTCCTTTCTCTCAGCACTTTCCTAGAAACATAATAACCAGCTCCAGATGTCATCTGTCTATTTTCCAAAAGCCTCTAACATTATCTCATTATTATGCCTGCTATGTCCAATCTCTGTTTGTTTTCCTTCGGTTTTGGTACTGATAGGGGTAATACCAACACACTGCACTGATTTGGCGGTTAGCAACTGCTCTTTAAATGTTTTTTAGAGGATATCTGTCATATATTGTAAAGGGATCATTGGTATTTAATAGTGATAAGCAGTTAGGAATAAGGTTCGAATTTGCTCCTTGGGTTCACAGCGAAGCCAAAGGGTTTGTGAATTGCAAACATTTGTTTGAAATATTTACATTTTCACCATCAGGAATTAAGGGGCAGCCTATAATGCAGTGCATTGCCTTTATTCTGAGTCACAATAGCCAATAAGGTGAAGGCATGGAGATAACCCAGCCCCTTCATAATTAAAGGGTGCTCACACAGTAGCTATTTTGTGTGCTGGAGCTGTTAGGGAGAGCTGAGAATTTTGTTTTTAATTTATTTTTAATTTTGGATTTGGTTCCCTGTGGCAGTGCCCAGCTTCCCATGCATTTTGTTTGATAGTAGCTTCCTTGTTAGCCCTTCAGATGACCAGAGTTATAGAACAAGTTCTGCCCCCATAGACTCTAACATGCTTTGCAAACTTCAAACTTGATTCACAAAAGTGTTTGCAAACCGGACCCTGGCAGATTCATCCCAATGAGCACTAGGATGTCATACTTTTGTCTGCGTTTCACAAAAAGAAGGGTTTTTGTTATAATTTAAGATTCACTCTATGTTTGTGTGTCTTGTGTGTATAGAAGGCTTGTGAGGGTACAGGGGACTTAATGGATGGAAAGGTAGCCTTGCCATATGAATATAAAATGTAATAACTACAAATCAGACACTTCCTCAATAGCTCTAAGCCTCTCTCCACGTGGCACAGGGACTACACTCCCTTGGAAGCGATCTGCACCAGCACAGAACCCCAAAGACACTTGGTCTCAGACATATATTCACTCCTGTTCATAGGCTGCGATCCCAAGGCAAACACAACCAGCCAGCACTGGGAAAGAGAACTCGTATTAGATCTGCCTAAGGAAGAATGGGAGAAAATCTATGACCACATTCATAAAGGGTCCATCAACATATCAGCACAAGAAAATGGATTCAAAATCTACTCTAGATGGTACAGGACCCCAGAAAAGATTCATAAATACCACCACAGTGAAAGAAGTACATCGCATTACCACTCAAATAACAACCTAAACTCCAGACTTCACCCCGGCTCAATGTTTCACCACACATCCATACCCCATTCGGCCTACAAAAAATCTCTCGCCCTCCACCTCATCAATGCTGCCAAACAATGATTACCTGTACATTGGAGAAATAACAACCCCCCTAATATTTCTGAGTGGCTCCAATGCATAGAGAGAATTGCTGAAATGGAGGCCCTAATTCACCAAGCAAAAGAGACGCCAACAAAATTTCAAAAAACCTGGGCCTACTGGCTACACTTTAAGGAATCAGCAGATTTCCATAACCTCTTAATTGACTCACAATCACTTGACCTGGGGAAACCCACAAGACATTGTATGCCTACACGTAAAATACAAATACAAGCTGACACCCCCCCCCCTTCTTTTTACCCTCCCCTGAACAGTGATTAATGCTTCCCAGTAGAGCTTAGAAGTATACAAGACTTTAAACCTGCTGCCATAATATGACATGATATCTGGGGATCGTCCCTAGATGTCCACCCCCAAGGAGGAATTGGATATGAATCGAACTCCAAAGGCATAGAGTGACTCAACTAACCCTCTTAGTAAACCAGTAAAGATGGGAAAACAAATACCAGTATTCAGAGCCCCCACCCACTCACAATAAGTTTCCAATAGGGGTGTTTGGGTGCCGTGCCTGGTTTACCTGTAATTCCCATCTAGAGTGCTCCAAATATACCACCCCAACCCTCACCAGTTTAGACCCCTATGAAGTGGTAATTATACACTCTATGAAGACTTGTTTACTTTACATTGCAATGTCAATATCTTGGTAGCATTCATGTTTTATCATTTGTATAACATGTAACTGCTTCACTGTTTTTACCTGTGAATCTGAAAACTTTAATAAAAAAATTGAAACAAAATAAAAGGTAAAAGCTGTGAGGGGTGAGTTGTGCTGATGGAGGAAGTAAAAGTACAGTTTATTAGGTGGAGGTTGGATAGACCCCCCTGAAGAGATGAGTTTTCAGGGATCGCCTAAAGGTGGGCAGAGAAGGATACATCCAAAGAAATTGAGGTAAGGCGTTCCAGAGGATGGGAGAGAATCTGGAGAAATCTTGGAGGCACGGGAGAAGGTGATGAGGAATCAAAGAAGCAGGAGGTCTGGGGAGGAGCAAAGAGGGCGGTTTGGTTGATATTTTGAGATAACGTTGATGATGTAGCTGGGGGCAGAATTGTAGATGACTTTGTATGTTGTTATAGGTATTTTGAATTTTATTTGTTGGGCGAACAGAAGCCAGTGGAGGGACTAGCAGAAAGAGGCGGCAGACAATAAGTGTTGTCCCTCATATGGAGGAATAGTCTCTCTTCTGGAACCAAATCTCTGTGCCTCTCTTTCTGCCTACAATGACCACCTTTAAAATCTGATGTACAGAGGTTTAAAAAAATCTACTATGTAACTGCAGTCAGTTTTTTTGCACGAAAATTTTCATCAAGCCTTCAAAATATAATACTATTTTTCAAACACAAGTATACAAAGGAAAAGTAGGGGGTAAAAAAATGCCCAATTGTGTTTGACGAAATAATTTTTAGTGCATTAATTTGTAAAGTCCACATGAACGTGAGGGGATTGTCGTTTACTTACAATATTTAGTGCTAAAAGGCTTTAATCCTTCCCATTTCAGAACGTTAAAAGGTGTGCATATGGTGGCATCCCTGCTGGCCCAGTACTATACACAGCAAACAG
The DNA here is from genome assembly GCF_042186555.1 of Aquarana catesbeiana. Classification (NCBI taxonomy): domain Eukaryota; kingdom Metazoa; phylum Chordata; class Amphibia; order Anura; family Ranidae; genus Aquarana; species Aquarana catesbeiana. Next base: position 882,331,890 of record NC_133324.1, read on the forward strand.
CAGAATGTGCATAGCTAACCATGGCTTTTGATATGTAGAACAGAGCTAAATGGAGTAAGCCAACCACAGGAGCCTCTACTAGTCCAGACACACCAGTCCTTCTAGAAGATGCCAGAGTTGTCATGTTGCCATTCTGGCTTGGATTTAGTTCAAATAAAAGGAATACAGTTACTTCTTTTATGCAATTTGTTTTTCCAAGTAAACTTGAAAGGAAAAATTAATGTGCAGCTACTGAGTAATGTGGCCTTGAGTCTGCCTCAGTCAGTGCTAAGCCGGGGACATGTAAGGAACGTACACACCTATGTAATAAAAGGTAAGGGATAGCTATCTGATATAAGGGTATAAAACAAAAGTTCAAGATTTTTTATTTTTTTTTACCATATGACATACATTAAGGATCTGTTGAAATTAATGGATGCAAATAAAAGTGCACGTCAAATTTGCATCAATGTGCATTACACAACAATGCACATAGGGTGGATAATACTTATTTATACCCAGTGAAGTGACTGGCCTCATGTGATACACAGAGATGAAACAAATCCTCCTACATATGTTGTACCTATTTATCTACGGCCCTCTCTTCTCTACAGCCAGACTTTATACAGCATTTTTCATCTCCAGGACTCAGGGGGAGGGATCTGACCTCACACACTGCATAGCAGGGAGCTGAGTGTAATCTGAGACCTGACTGGAGGGAAAGAATACCTCCCACTAAATCGATCTCATAGGGACACATGCACAGCTGAGGCTCTCAATCTCCTGCTGTGTGCTGGAAGGGGGGCTCCTGAAATTGTCGGGTGTCGGCTTAGACTGTCCGAAGTGGCTCATGCAGATAGCAGAAGAATGAGAGAAGATACAGAAATCACACTCTGTGCTTTGGATAGAGGCAAGTGCACACTATAAAAGGATATGCTTTTTTCATTTTTCATTTCAGAGGTTTACAACTACTTTAGGACATGCCAGCAGCCATTAATTAGCAGACACAGATCATAAACAGAAACAGAGCAGTCACGGTCATAAAAGAGTACCACATTCTCAGTAGTATGGGGAAACATGGGACTACCTGAATAGGAGTCAGTGAATTATGAGGACAAAAGCTGAATAAGGTAAAGTCGTTTGCAAGAGCTTATAAAGGCTATCCCATACTGTAACACTAGGCCTTATGGCCTCTATCAGAGCTGCCAGACTGATAGTCTATGGTTCCAGGGCCCGCTGTCAGTAATACCATTTCCCCATAGAAGTATGAAGAGTCTTTTGACATGCGGCCTACATACAATAATAGCTGCTGCAGGACTCAGAGGAGGAGTCTGAGTTTGACTTTTCATTTAGAGAGAGGAGAGATCTCTTCCTGATAATTGCCACCTTGTCCAGTACACTAAATGTACAGAACTATTTTAATAATCAGAGCCCCACAGAATAAAGCTGACCATACATTGATCAAATGTTGTCGCTTCATGCTCAATAGCACACAGTTCAAGCTGTGAGTGGTCCTGTCAGCATCACCTAGCTTGACAATGGTCAAATGAAACAGGAGTAAGGTGGAAAAAAGTTGACCAATAGTAAGAGTGCAGCCAATTAGATGCAGTCACTGTTTGGGTATTCAGACAGCCACGAGTACTGCAGTCTGAATACAATAGCTGTTGAGAGATTCCTACATACACGTAGTTTTACATGGATGGGGGAATAGTTAATTAAATCCTAATTGAAGGGGAAATGTGGGATATAAAAAAACCAAACATACGTACTTACCTATATGGTTGCAGCATCAGTTAGATGCTACAGCTTTCTGCCACCGGCTCTAGGACTGAGCGATCACATGACCGCTGATCACTCAGTTCTTCGGTCTTCACTGAGCAGACAGCTGGTAACTGTCAGTGTCAGTTCAGCAGCACGCTGAAAAGCTGAGCCAGCTGTCGGCCAGGAATCTGGGTGGATCCCAACAATATTGGTGGGATCCTTCCAGAGCCTGGACTGGCTCTGTGACCTCAGCGAAAGCCTGCTGTCGGTTCAATCTGGGTCACAGATTACAGAACTAAGTGCACTCCTGTGACCCAGAAGAGAAGTATGGCCAAAAAAAGCTTTGACCATACTTCTTTTTAAATCTAAATGTGTATGACTAGCAATTAGTGTTGCTTACCACAAATAAATTGTTTCTGACCCAGTAGAGAGCTGCAGCAAGATTTCTTACTATCAGCCACTTTCTATGGTGAACAGTGGAGGATCAGCATATAGGTGGGTGCACCAGCATTAGAATAGAACTATGGTGGGTCCTGACACTCACTGGGAGGATGAGCTGAATTTTTCTCACCCCTAGTTCTCAAGGATGTACCTTCTCATATAAAGCCACTTGCAAAGAGGCATCAAGACTGCAGCCGGAGTACATTATGTTTATCATTATCAGTGAGGTCACATAAGACGATCAACATATTTCTGGGTTCAAAAACTCCCTCTTCATCAGGGCTACAAAAAAGTACACATATAGTTATAAATATAGAGACTATAAAAGTTTTATAAAGCTCTTCTATGTATATAATTTGTTCTATGATTACGTTCTATGATTTTTTTTATCATTTATTTATGTATATAATTTGTTCTAGGATTACGCTCTATGATTTTTTTTTATCATTTATTTATGTATATAATTTGTTCTATGATCACGCTCTATGATTTTTTTTATCATCTATGTCATTTTTATTATCTATTTATAAATAAATCCATACTTTTTTTGCAGCCTTGATGAAGGAGTTTTTTGGCTGTTGAAAAGTGTTGGATATTTTATGTGATCTTACTAAAAATAATCAAAGTACCTTGGACTCTTATACCATTTGGTCTAGCGCTCCTCCTATTTGTCCATATTTTGTCATCAAAAAAAGACTCTTTGGGGTTGATTTCCTAAAACTGCAGAGTGCAAAATTTGGTGCAGCTGCACCCGATTTTGAACTTCCCAGTTTTAGTAAATAAACCCTCATTGTGACAATGTTTTACATCTTGAATCTATATCTTGCATAATGCTTTCCTAAAGTTGCACTATTATTGTTCACAGATCAGTCACACATATTGTATATTAACATATATTTGATCATTTGTTAGTTCCCATTAGCTTTCCAATACATCCTGTTAGTAGAAGACATAACATGGGGTAAGGCGTATGGTAATAAATAAAACATATCTATATTTTGGGAACTAGGCTTTAGTGTATAGTTAATAAAGCAATTCATTGTATATATATATATATAATGTTTATTACATTTTATATATATATTAAATATAGCAAATATTTTTATTTATTTTATATTTAGCAAAATTTTATACCGAATAGATCGATAAATTTTATTTAATAAATAACTTCTGATAAATGATAAACTTTTTTTTTATAAGATATAAAGAGGGGAGAGATGGGTAAGGGAGGAAACCGCTTGGGCTTTCTATGTAATCACATGTGACACACTAACCCTCTGTGACTGCACTCTGACCATGGCAGATTCAAAGCGCACACAATTACTAGAAGATTGTACATTGTGATTAAGCACTGACTACAGTGTGAAACGCGTCAGCTTTCCTGCTTTGTGATGCTGTGGCATGTATTTTTATGATTATACTTAAATAAGGATCGAAGATTACTTCTGAGTGCGGCTGTCCAGGATTTCTCCTTTACCTCTCAATTACCACTGCCTGCACCTGTTACTTCCAGCATGGAGAAAATGTTTGTTCCTCACAGACCTCTTTCAGAGCGGTGATATTTTTCTCTCTAAGGTAGGAAACCACTTGGGCTTTCTATGTAGTCACATGTGACACACTAACCACTCTGTGACTGCACTCTGACCATGGCAGATTCAAAGCGCACACAATTACTAGAAGATTGTGCCCCAGCACGACATCAGTGTGTGACCAAACGAGCGATGTGCTGACATCACCGCACTTCTTAAATCCCAGAAGGATGGGCGTTTATGCTATAGCCGGCCGGCTTAAGTTTATCCAATGGAAATTGATGTAAGTGCATTACTTTTATGGTAGAATAAAGTTTTTTTTGTTTTACACTATGGCGAGCCTTTATCTTTTTGGGTAACTTCCATGAGCATGACTACCTGAAGGGTATGCGTGGAGGGTTCCTGCTGAGATTGAGCCACGATTGTTACTACATCTGCGTTGTGGGAAGTTGATATACGGTGGGATTGCCTTATATATATATCTCCTTGCAAGACTAAAGGCCCTGGCTGGGTATTAGCCACAAGTGTGTTAAACCTCCTGTGATGTCCAGCCAGCTTGTCCATGCAAGCTGGCAAGCAGGCATTTCTTATGGTGGAGGTGTCACTTTGTTTGTGGTGTTGGATGGTCTCATTATCACTAAAGGGACATTTTTATTTTTGGATTTTCTATATATATCATTGCGATTTGCACTGTGGGTGTAACACCCAATCCCGATCACTCAACAAGGATTGATATTCTATATTGGGAAATTTTTTCACTAACTGGTTTATTCCTTTTTGATATTTTTTGTTATAGTTTTCACAATTTATGTTTGTGATTTAGTGCAACTTTATTTTACAACTACTTGAAGATTCCATGATGTATTTGTACTTCTATGGCCCCAAACACAGCTGCATGGTGATAGAACATTCTCTCCATAGTATGGTGACTGCATGGAGGACACAGATGTGTTTTACAATACCACTGGAATCCAGCATTCTTCCCCGCATGGAATGAACACAGGCTTTCTAATATGATAATCTATGCTCAGTATCTATTCACAAGTTTTGGAGATACAAACCTAAAAGGGAACCTTTACTGAGAAGACCCCAGTCAGAAAATGCTAGTTAGCTGGCTGTCATGCTGATCCTTTTTTCTTTGTTTGACCTGAGTGACCTGGAACAAGTATGTAACAAATGAAGTCAGAAGGCTAAACTTGCATACTTGTTCTCGCCGGTTAACGACCCAAATATTGAAGCCATTAGATCAGCAGGTGACTAGCATTCTCAGAAGATGTCAGAAGTGGGAGGCTATGTATCTCTCAGCAGAGGTTTCCTTTAAGTGAAAATACTGACACAAGCTGCCTACAGATAAATGACTCCCTATAATAGTAACTCTGCACCATGGCTCTTCGCTGAACTTTGGCTAATTGTGTAAGTAAACTTGCTTGTAGGGCAGAGAAGTTGTGTGCTCCTCCCGTAATCCTGCTGGGACAGGCGGGGTACATTACTGATATGAGAAAGCTGTGCCAGAACTATGGAATCTGCAAATACTGTGCTCTCTAAGGGCTCATTTACACTTGCTTCGGCTTCAACACACATTAATGGCTAGTTTACACTTGCTTCAAAACAAGGCTTCGGAACATGCTTTGTTAAAGGTCTCTGAACGCCAGTCAAAGGTCCTGTCACTAAAGAAGAAGCAAGTGTAAACTAGCTGTTAATGTGTGTTAAAGCCGCAGCAAGTGTAAATGAGCCCTAAATCACTTACTGAGTATACAGTAGAGCTGCATGATTCTTTAAAAAATGAGAATCACGATTTCTTTGCGTATAATAAAGATCACGATTCTTGGCGTAACATCATTGTTCACATTATACAAAAAAATTGGGCTAACTTCCTTTTTTTTTTAATTCATTGAAGTATATTTTTTCCCAAACAATTGCATTTGAAAGACCACTGCACAAATACAGTGCGACATAAAATATTGCAAAGACCGCCATTTTATTGTAGGGTCTCTATATGTAATGTTTGAGGGTTCTAAATAATATGGAAACCTGTCTTTGGCAGGTATCCTGTTCCCACTTCCGGGAGTCCGGGCCGCGGCCCGTGACATCACCGCGGGGCTCCCTCCTCCTCTCCCTTTTGCCGGGCCAGTAGGAGAGAGGAGCGAGGCCTCGCGCACGCTCAGTATGGTTCCCAGCGTGAAGCCGTAAGGCTACACTGCCGGGTACCCTTACCCGCAATGGCGGCGGCAGCACCAAACAGCTGATGGAAACATCAGCTGCGGTGCCGACATCGCTGGACTCCAGGACAGGTAAGTGTCCTATTGTTAAAAGCCAGCAGCTGCAGTATGTGTAGCTGTTGGCTTTTAATTTTTTTTTGGGGCGGAACACCACTTTAAGTGGTTAAACTGACCTCATTTGCAGACCGAAGTTCATCCCTTTGCTCTCTAAAAGAACAGAAGGATACAATGTTTCTTTGAGCAATATTTATCAGCTGCTTTTTTTTAAAGCTGTGGGAGAATTGCTCTGCACTTGTTACATGAATCGTGCAAATACTGGATTAAGATGGTGACAGGGTTGAAACGAGATCGCAATTTTCTAATGATTAATCGTGCAGCTCTAGCACACAGCTTCATTTTTAATCCTTGCCAGTGTTCCTATTTAAAGTGGTAGTAAAGTCTTTTTTTTTTTACTTTTACCTACAAGTAAGTCTATTAAAATGCTTACCTGTAGGTACAGTGAACATCTCCTAAACTTGCACTGTTTAGGAGATATTCACATCGCATGCAGCCGGTGACGTCACCGGTGCATGCGCTCTGAAGGGACGGCATACCGTACCATCCTTTTAGAGCTCCGTGCTGCGGCCGTGACTCCTGCTCGCATGCATGGGAGTGATGTCATCGCGGCGCTGCCAATCAGATGGCTGAAGCACTCGAACCCGGAAGGAAGACTGGGTGAAGATGGAAGCCCTGTCAGCGGTGATAGTTTGCCACTGGAGGGCTTTGTTTTAAGGCAAGCATTTGATAATGGGCTAGTATGCAATGTTTTGCAGGTTTTTTTTCAAAAAGGTGTGGTTTACTACCACTTTAAGCTGATGCTATGACCGCTGCCTCCGGTTTCCTATTTCAGGGTAGTCCCTTTCTCTTGCAGCATCCTTTGGAGCCACCTTTGCATGCAGGGACTGGAGTTGTGTCTCCCTACACTGTGTGCATCAACAGAAACAGACAGCCCTGTAGCCTAGGTTGTCAAGGCACTCCCCTGCTCTTCCATCCTCCTTCACGCTTTCTTCTCCAAATGAACAGACTGTCTCTGGACTACACTGTTCAGGGAAGCAGCACTGGGAGCCAGCAGCAAAAGTTGTAAACTGCAAGTGCCGGGGTTAGAATTTTACCAAATAGTTTGAGTTATGTTTATTTTATTGTACTCAATGGGGGAGATGTACTAAAACTGGCACACTCAGAATCTAGTGCAGCTGTGCATGGTAGCCAATCAGCTTCTAACTTTAGCTTGTTCAGTTAATCTTTGACAATAAAATATGGAAGCTGATTGGTTTCTATGCAGAAATACTCACAATAGTAACCACTAGTAACCACTTACAGTGCCGCTCAAGGTGCTCTGCTGGAAAAGACTCTGCTGGAAAAGACAGCAATGTAAGGGTTCAGGCACACCACTCAGACTTGGCCATTTCACCCTGCCCACCGGGGCTTAGTCATGGAGGTTAAGCTCCTGGTGGGTGGGGCGAAATGCATCAGCCAAGGCTAAAGCCATTCACATTCCTCTCCACCTATTGAGCTGGTGGTGTGCGATGTCTCTCATCCCTCCATGGTTTCTATGCAGAGCTGCAACAGATTTTTTCCACGCTCCAGTTTTAGTAAATCTCCCCCAGTGCGTTAAGTTAAAAAAAAAAAAACACTGAAGGTTTATGGAAGTTTTATGTCAAAAAAACAATATAATTTATTATGGTATATTATTATATTTATGTATGATATATAGGGGGGTAGGGGGAGTGGCTTAGTGCAGCACTTGGTTAGAATCTCGCCCAGGTCACTGTCTGCATGGAGTTTGCATGTTCTCCCTGTACTTGTGTGTGCTTCCTCCTTGTATTCCAGTTTCCCCCCACATGTCAAAGACATGCTTGTAGGTTAATGAACTCCTGTCTAAATTGGCCCTAGTATGTGTATAAATTGGCTATGCACATGTGCTATCACATCCCAAGTCGAGCAATTGAAGAAGATAATGGACAGACCTGGTGACCTCTCTCCAATAAACATTCACCAAGAAAATTCTATGGAAAATGCTCGGTCATGGTGCCAGGGAGCTGGTAGAGAGTTAAATATGACTAAATAGGAATATATACATTAATAATATGTGGGCACTCCCAGTTGTAAAAAGCATACAGTTATCATGCTAACCAACTTTACATTATTAAGATGTATTAACAAGCAAGAAACATAGATGGAACTAGGATATCAGTAGGATGTAACAAAATAAAAAACAATATCCAAATATATATCTGGTATAGGTTTTTGGGGGGTCTAACAATAGTTTTATAGAAGATAATATAACAAGTTTAGAAGCACAGTGCAGATGGCTGAAGAGAAAGAGCCCCCCCTAGAGGAATTACAAGTGCAGTGCAGACATCCTGCCCAAGCATTGCAGGATCAGTCGATCACCTAGGAGTCCTTTGATACAGATTAAAGCTTGCAGCCTCTTAGAACAATATGATAAACAGATATGACCTAAAATGAACTCCAACTAAACTATATGAATAACAAAGATAAATATTCTTCCTACAGTGACACAAAGCATGTATTTTATATTTAAAAACCATCACCTTCATCAGCCATCTCCTTTTACCTTAGAGCAGGGGTCTCCAAACTTTTCAAACAAAGGGCCAGTTTATTGTCCTTCAGACCTGAGGAGGGCCGGATTGTGGCCAGCAGGGGCGGAAAATGTCACAGGTCCGCCATGACTGAGAATAAATATGGCCTTAGAGTTGGTGGTCAATAGAAGTAGGAGTACTGTCCCTATTAGTAGGAGGATTAGTATCCCCTCATTGGTATCGGTGGAAGAATTAGTGCCCCATTGTTGGTGTCAGTGGGAGGAATAGTGCCTCATATCGGTGGGAGGAATGGTGTCCCAAGGGCCAGATAAAGGCTAGCAAAGGGCCACATCTGGCCCTCAGGCCGCAGTTTGGAGACCCCTACCTTAGAGTAATCCTAAATCTCTTCTCTTATACATATCCTAAACCCCGATCTCTCCACATTCTTCTTCTGTTTACAATGTATGGGCAAACCAGATCCTTCATCCCATAATTAAACAAAGGCAAGATATGTATAATACATTCATTAACAAATAAAAAAACCCTAAGATTTCATCACCAGTGTTGGGATAGCACCTAATGATATAGCAATGTGGACATAAACATGAAGACAAATCCAATTTATTTAACTGGAGTTCATTTTGATCATCTCTTCAGCTCTATTACCACCGTCTGTCATATTTTCATACTATGATCTGATGGCAGGATCTTGGTCTTAGTTTGATCAAAATAGCAACGATAGTGGCCAATGAGATGGCTCCAGAGCGTACCCAGGGCTGTTGTGTCGCCACTTACAATACAACATTTCAAAGTCCCCAGAATATAAACAATCATTCAATGCAGAGCATGCAGCTGTCAATGCTTGGCTGGACAGTGGACACACCTACGTACAGTCTAAATGATTGACACTGCAATCATTGGGGCCTACATGAATTCAGCTCTTGGTTTGCAGCCCCTCTAAGACCTGCCAATCACTTGCCAAATACATCAGCACAATCATAGATACAACAATGCCTGTGACTGATCCTTTAAAAGTGGACCTGTTGCTTAATTAATAAAGGCCTGTTTGATAACAATAGAAATGTTCTGTCCCATGTACTCTAATGCCGTGTACACACGGGTGGACTCTTCGACCGGACTGGTCCGACGGGACGAATCCGTCGGACAATCCGACCGGTTGTGGGCTTCATCGGACCTGCAGTGGACTTTTTCGGTCGAAAATCAGACGGACTTTAGATTTGGAACATGTTTCAAATCTTTCCGACGCACTCGAGTCCAGTGGAAAAATCCGCTCGTCTGTATGCTAGTCTGACGGACGAAAACCGACGCTAGGCAAGCTATAGGCTACTGGCTATAAACTTCCTTATTTTAGTCCGGTCGTAAATCATCACGTACGAATCTGTCGGACTTTGGTGTGATCGTGTGTAGGCAAGTCCGTTTGTTCGAAAGTCCGTCGGAAAGACCGTCGAACCTTTGATGCCGAAAAGTCCGCCTGTGTGTACACGGCATAAGGATCCTTCCACACAAAGGGTCCAATCAGGGTCATCACCTGTCTGTTTTTGATCCGGACCTGATCAGACCCTCCATTAACCCCCCCGGAGGTTGTAAAGGGACTTGTGTCAGTTTACACCCGCCTACCTCCAATCAGATTCAGTCCGAAAAAAAAAAAAAAAAAAGAACAGAAGAGGATCTATTCTCCTCCATCTTGGCAGATCAGAGGGAAGTTGGGTGTAAACAGAGAGTGAGGCCTGTTTACACCCACCAGTCCATAGAGCTGTGTGGGCTTGGTCTGTGTCCGCTCTGCATAAACTGAGCAGACATGGATGTGTCATCCACTCTGCCCAGATCAGCAGGGGATCAGTGGACAGTTTCCCTGCTGATCTAATCAGAGTCTGCCCTGTGTAAATGGGGCCTAAAGCCCTGTACACATGGGCAGAATGTCGGGAAAACTTCTGCCCGTGTGTATGTCGGCCAATGGCAGAGAGCGCTGATCGGAGAGTTCTGGCGGGGAGGGGTGTTCCCCTGTCAGAACACAACAGCTCAGTGGGGGAGATCGCTGGACTAACCTCGCATTGTTAGTACAGTGACTCCCGACCGGAGCTGTCAGTTTTTATTGTTTTTGTAGTATGTACCAGGCTTAAGGCTGGCCATAGGTAATGCAATTTGAAAATCACTCTATTCTTCCATCAACACAGTCAGTGTTGTTGGGGGAATCCCTCCCACGGCACTACTGTGTTCTGCCAGCGGGGAGCCTCCCCTGCTGTCACAACACAATGATCAATGCCAGCTGCTATAGAAGTTGATCGATGGATTGACTTCAGTACAACCAGCCTGCCCATAGGATTGAATCTCGGCTGGTCCTTGCTGAACCGGCTGATATTCGATGCATCTATGGCCAGCTTTAAAGCGAACCTATGTAGGCAAAAAAAAAGGTTCACTTTAAATCACCCCATCCCCAGAAGTATATACGTAACTTTCTTTCACTCACCTGCCATTGTGTTTAGCTTACAATCCAAGAAGAAACGGCTGTTTGTGTCCTGTTTGTGTCACTTTATTTTGGAGATCACACAATAAATGGTGCAAGGACTTGCCGTGGTGTGCAGCCAATTCTTCTTTCTTGGATTGTATGCTTTATGGAGGCGAGCCGGGGGGCTGCAGCCATGTGTGGAGTCTATTAGGCTAGTCCATCTAACCTGGAGTGGTGCGTTTTCCATTATCCATTGTGTTTGGCTGCTGGGAGCAGGTAACTCATAGTGTACACATGGCTATGGCTGGACTGGCGCTGTCACATGGAGTGAGTCACATGCTCCTCCTCGCAGCTGAACTGATAGGTGATTGGTTAGTGAAGGAGAGGTGAATATTTACTGCTAGGCAGGCAAGAGTAAAGAAAACCCATTGCTTTCTCCTATATGAGCAAAGCACAGGTTTAATTTAAATGAATAGTTTTTATGAAGAGTAGATAGGTTTGACCCCCCAAACATACCTCTCTATACTTTGTATAACTGACAGGTACACTTTAAAAAAAAGATAATACATTTCTTCTATTACTTTGTCAATAACAAATGTTGGCAGTGTAAAGAACAGTTAAATGACACATTGCTGAAGTCAGATCTATAAATTCTCATTGGCTACTGCAATGTGTACATTGCTTTCTAAATAAGTATTTCAAAGTTGCATGGATGCCACAAGCATATGCTGTTTTTAGAACACAGGGAAAATGTTGATCTCTGGACAACGCGTAATAATTTATAGAAGTGCAAACATGGCTGACATGGGAGTCTTTGGCCTTCAATACATACATCAAACCAATCTGAATGACACAATACATGAGCTATACATACAGATGTAGTAATCCTCATTTACAGTGATCAGTGGAGTTGTGTTCCTGGGCTGCGCAGAATACTGTCAATAAAGCAAACAAAGAGTGGACGTTGGCATGGCTGGAAAAAGGTGCAAGAACTGCCGGGCACCGGGGATCCGTTTTGCCTTTCTCTTCCGAAAAAAGAGCTGCAACAAGGTGACGGCGGGAGCAGGTTGTAGTTCTGGCGGCTGTGGGAGTGTAGCAGAGGCTAGAAAAGCAAAGCTTTCTTCTTTAGGTCATTCCTCTTCCACAGTGCAAGGCGGTCAAACAATTCAATATTCATCCCAAAGACTTGCTGAAATTCCTCCGGTGACAAGTGTCTCTGTAATAGAGAACCAAGACCACATGTAAACCGCATCAGCAACATAAATTTCCCTGACATTTCTTCAACCTTTTCAGAGATCCACCAACAGAACAGCACATTGGTGTAGTGGTTAGCACTCTCACCTAGCAGCAATAGGGTGGCTGGTTCAAATCCCGACCATGACACCATCTGCCTGGAGTTTGCATGTTCTCCCTGTGCCTGTGTGGGTTTCCTCCCACACTCCAAAGACATGCTGGTAAGTTAATCAGATCCTGTCTAGAAAATGGCCTAGTATGTGTATGTGTTTATAAGCGAGTCGGACCCTGTAGGGTAATGGACTGGGCTATATCAAGATGCAACTCAACTCTAAGCCCTGGCGTGTGCATTTAGTGAAACAGCATTATCTATACATACAATTATATAAGTACAAGGGGAGAATGAGTGCACATCTGCACTGTTCCCACATGACAATTGTGGGGGGGGTTACTTAAACTGGAGAGTGCAAAATCTGGTGCAGATGTGCATAGAAACCAATCAGCTTTCAGGTTTTTATTGTCAAAGCTTAAAGGGTAACTCTAATTTCTGGGAAAAAGAAAACTATATACACACACACTACACAATTGCTACACAAGTCATATTCTAAATAAATTGTATTAAATATTACTTTTCCTTTTCAATCTTCAGTGCTCTCATTTTCTGTAAAATGCAATGCAATATGGCTACCTGGAGGCTGGCCACAGACGGTGCAAATTTCATTACTGCAGCCATGGGTTGCAGAAAAGAAATTCACACAAGCCTGACTTTCCTCTGGATTTTGCTACTTGCATCAAACCTAGTTTTTCGTGGTTATTGGTACTGCAATGGTTTGTCTGCAGTAGTGTACCTATAGCTATTGCAGCCCATGTGACTGCTATGGGGACTGGGGGGTTAGAGGAGTCCCCAGGAAGGTAGTCTCTGGAGGCACATTGTCTATAGGAGGAATATACACTATGCACTGTAACATTAAAGCGGTAACCCGAAAACAAACATTTATTATATTGCAGCTTACTAATTCTTAGATGTGATGGTTGCATTCGTTTCCTTTTTTCACCTGGTGATTCTACCAGTAAGACTATTGTTTTTCAACAGAACAAGCTCTCTTGCAGATGTAGCAGTTAGAGTGATGAGACAAACCATTTACAACCGGCAGGGCTGCTTACAATGATCAGCTTTTACTTATGTAAAACCTTTATCCCAAAAGCAACAATAGTGTTTTGATAACTGCTTATAAAGTGTGAGCTGGAATTTGGCTTCAATGGGTTAGTGTATTTAAATCTGGTAGTACATCTAGCACTCCTCTTCCCCCAGACCGACAATGCTGCTGTCAGAAGGTATCTCTGTTGCTCCTTCAGCCAGAGTGGAGGCACTCTAAGACAGGAGGTGTGTTGCTAGGCAGATCACCAGGTGACAACGGGGGAAAACACCTAAAAAAGGAAAACGATGGCAGCCACCACATCTAAGCTGGTAAGCTGCAATATATTTCATTTTCAGTTTTAATACTGCTTTAAGGGGTGGAGAGGTTGCAGTTTACTCTGACCCCCTCTGTAGTGTCCAGTGAAGAAAAGCTGACATCAGACACCCAGGAGTCTTCATAATTACTGCAAGTTACATCACACTCTTCTCTGTGAAGCAAACAGAGGGGTTGATTTACTAAACCTGGAAAGTGCTAAATTTGGTGCAGCTGTGTATGGCAGCCAAACAGCTTCTAACTTCAGCTTGTTCAGTTAACCAGTTGACTACCAGACACTTTTACCCCCTTCCTAACCAGGCCAGTTTTCCGCTTTTAGCGCTGTTGCACTTTGAATGACAATTGCGCAGTCATGCAACGCTGTACCCAAGCAAAATTTTTTTCATTATTTTCACACAAAGAAGGCTTCCTTTTGGTGTTATTTAATCACCACTGGGTTTTTTATTTTTTGCTAAATAAATGAATAAAGACTGAAAATTTTGAAAAACAAAACATTTTCATAGTTTGTGTTGCCAGGAGGCGGCTATTTGTGCCTGCAATCAAGAGACATTGTGCAGCCTTACTGCTGTGGAGCTGTTTCCCTGTAGCGTTGAGCTTGGACTCTGTGCTGTCACATCCGGAATGTAATAATTAAAGCAGAGCAAAGCATACTGGGACGTGTAGTTTAGACTGCTGGGATTTCCCTTTCAGCTGAACTGTTTTAAAACTACTACAAGAGGCTGAGAAGGAAGAACAGACTGCTGGGAGAGAAAATAAAAGGGGTTGGTCTAGGCCTAGATTGCTCTCTTGGGACCACGGCCTGGATCTGCAAGCAGGCCTGTGCAAAAAGAGTCACCACACTTGTATCTTTGAGGCATCTGCGGACAGCATTGCTTTACTGTCCAGTGGCAAGCTGGAGGCTGCTTCTGCTTCATATAGATCACATTGCAGCTAATTTGGGTGGACCTTGGCGCAATGTGGCGGAGGCTGGACGCCATTCAATGAGCCAACACACTGAGGGAGAGCCTGTAAAGTCACTTTCATCACCACCAGCTTCATCCAGTGCAGTATCGGTGAGCGGGCACTTGCCCATACATCTACACAGACACTGAATACAGACATAATTTCTCCATTCACCTTGCTGTTACCTGTAGTGCTACAGGACAAGTTTGTCCATCTACATAGACACTGTACACAGACACCATTGTCTCCATTCACCTTGCTGTTACCTGTAGTGCTACAGGACAAGTTCATCCATTTACATAGACACTGTATACAGACATCATTACTTCCATTCACCTTGCTGTTTCTTGTAGTACCACAGGATACAATACAATACTCTGTTGTTTGCTTGTTGAAATCAGACCAGTCGAATTGCTTTGCTCTGCTATTTAGGAATTTATTCCAATACCATTCTCCTAAATGCTAGCTGAAGACCTAAGGACTTCATCTCTGTAATTCCCCCCCAGCATAAAGAATCCTCTTTACCGTGCTCACAAAGCCCTAGAACTCTTGTGAGAGCAGGTTAAATTCCTCCATTTAAAACAGTTTTCTGAAGGTTGTGCCATTGTGTTTATTGTTTGTACCTGTGGGTTGAGGTACAGAAGGGAATGGTCTGACATAGCTAAAAGTCATTCCCCTGCCCTTCTTCTGCCTGTTTACATAGGCCACATGTGTAAGTCTAAGGGCCACCAACATCTAATTTTTCTTTATATTTGATTATCTTACATTATTCATTGTTATTGCTGTTTCATCACCAATGACATTTTACTTGAAGTATTTCTATAGAGTGTAAGTTTATGTTGTTTACCTCCAACTTTCTTTATCATATCAGTAAATCACATCAAATATCATATCAGTAAACAAAGTGTCTTGGTTCATCAGATTGTAGTGTGTCTATTTCATTGTTGTCATTGATAGAAAAAATGTCCGAACCCAGGGCGTCAGAGGTGGTGGAAGACTTGCAGGGTCAGGGCAACCAGTGGAATACTGATTATATCAGCGGCCCTCACGGGGGTAAGCGCTACATTTGTTATAAAATTTTGCAAACAAGTAATTTTTCTCCTTCACTGATGTGAGTTGATTAGATTGCACTGGTGAGGCGGCACTGGTGGGCACTGATAGGTGGCATTGGTAGGCATCACAGGTGGGCACTGATAGGTGACACTGATGAGGAGGCACTGGTGGGTACAAATTGGCAGCACTGGTGGGCACTCTAGGGACTGCACTGATAATCAGGATACTGTCCCTTTTAGAGAAGTCGGCTCTCTTCTCCTCTCTTCATGCGGTCATTCGGCTATAAGGCGGTCAGCAAGTGGTTATGCTTTGACAAAAAAGCCGGGAAGCTGATTGGTTTCTATGCATAACGACACCAGATTTTGCCCTCTCCAATTTTATTAAATCAACCCCAGAATGTTTTGAGATGCTGTACAGGCTACATGGTGTCCCAGCAGTGGAGCCATCATCCCCATCTTGGAGTAGCTTGATTGTCCCCAGTGCTTTTTGTACAGCCAGGCCAGCAGTCCGAAGTGAACTTTGTTTTCCTGAGGCCCCTAAAAGCCCCAATTAGACTCAGATATCATGACAGCTGATGTCTGCTGTCCTACAAAAAAAAGCCATTTTATGGAAATTTGCATTAGTTTTAGAGTAATTATGTGCATGAGCATTAACAATGATTTTAAAATATAAAATACCATTGTAATTCTTGCACTCCTAGGTGCTTAATCTAAATTTTGCTAAGAAGCACTATATTCTGTAGTTACAGCCCTATGTGTTGGGGGATTTTGCGCTTATCTGACACTGCACCATGGCCCTCATCCTCAGCTAGTCGTCTTTGGATAAGGTTCTGCACCCAGACAGTTGCTCCATCAATGACCCTGGTACGCTAGATTGCACCTTCCATTGACGCCTTGGTGTTCCATACTTGTCAGTCCTGCCAATCTCTTTGAATACTAGTATTGCTACAATTATATTATACAGTTCAGCAATTTTGAAGTGATTAGGACAAAAGAAAAAAAAAAACAGACTTTTGTACAGTGCAAAATCTGGTGCAGATCGGCTTAAGAACCATTTTCCAGGTTTTATTTCTGAAGTTTAAGGGTATATTTTTTTGGGGGGTGGGGGTGGCAAACAATTCACTTGCCAACAACCCCCTCCCCTCCTCCAATCGGTCGGGTCACAGGCACAGTGCTCTGCCCCCAGAGCCCACCCTTTTTTGAAGCCAATTAGAGCCTCAGGTTCTAATCACGTGCTTCAAAAAAAAAAAAAAAAAAAACCCATTGGAATTCATGTGTCCGGCGCCCTGCATGTAGATTAGGATTGCATCCCCCCTGCGCCCCGTACGGATGGGCTGCCACTGCCCGGATGTCTCACTTTACAGACAGAGAAAGGGACTGAGGACAGAGATTCCTCAGTCCCTTTCTCTGCAGCCAAACAGCAGGGGGAATCTGCGCAGCACTAGGCGATTAGGGTGTGCCCAGGCCTGTGTGCACATCTATCCCTACCATGCACAGCTGCACCAGATTCTGAGTGCTCCAGTTTTAGTAAATTTCCCTCTGTGTAACAGGGAGGAAGAAGACAAACAGCTACAGATATAAAGTGAGGAACCTAGAAGTGCCTGCACATACCTTTAGCTGTCTCCCCGGCCTTCCTGTCATGGTCAAATACCAAGCAAAATTTGGACAATCCTAGTAGGAGAATTTGCACCAATGAAAATGGAAGCTAGAGGAGCAAAATGTGCTGTGTGTAATAGGTAGTTTGCGCATGCTAGTTTCCAGAACATGGAATATTTATTAGTCATCTCATCATATTCTTGAGTTACACTGAAGCAGGGGAAATCCATTTTCCACCATTTTAACACCTATGAGTGATCTGCTCATAATCCATATACCATAATGTCATGCATACGATGGTAAATGGAGTCTTGTGTGAATTACAGAACTGCCAAGATACAATGACCCTTCACATTGCTTATAGATGACGCCCCAGTTCCTTGCCTTTGTTTAGGGAGAGGTGAGCTAATCTGGTGTCTGTATTCTGCGGTGTATATGTAATTTTCACTGCATTGTTTGAAAAGGTCAATACGGAAGCCAACAATATTAAATTAGAACAACCATCTCTAAACAAAGGGCAACCATGGATTATGCAATTTTCTTTCCTGCAACCTCAAGTGGATCAACTTGGGTACAATCAGCCTGCCGATAGATGGTTTGAATCTCGTCCAGTCTCTGAACTCGCTAAGATTTGAATCATCAATGGCCAGCTAAGGAAACTGTCGGACATGCACCATCGATGGGCTTCAATGGGCAAATGCAGCATGTTTTTGATATCAGTTTCAGCAACTTCTGAGATCATTCAGATTTCGTTAAAAGTACAGCTGACCTGCATTTGACTTGATACTACTCTTTCTACACTCCTCAAGCCTGGTACACATGGGACAAATATCGGCCGGTATTGGCCGGTTCAATAGAAACCAACGCCTATGTGTATAGCAGCCTGTCTGACAGAAGCTGGTCAAACATCTGGCTTCTGTCAAATGGGCATGCTGGTATCTGATCAGCACAGGAAGACAATGGCTGTGAGTGCTGCCTGGTGTGTTCTGGTAGGGGGGTCGTCCCCATGTCAGAACAAATTGGTCAGCAGGGAGATCGATGTACTAACATTGCATAGTACAGTGAGCTTTTTTGTTGTTCAACCTGCAGGGTTGAACAACAAAAAACTGTCAGTGTGTACTGGACTATAGAGGAGAAGCAGTTCAGAAGTGAAGAAAAGCCTGTCAAATTCGATTCTTAAAGGAGATGTAAAGGCAGAAGGTTTTTTATCTTAATGCATTCTATGCATTAAGATAAAAAACCTTCTGTGTGTAGCAGCCTCCCCAGCACCCCCCAAATTGCCTACCTGAGCCCCTTCTCTCTCCAGCGATGTCCACGATCCCCTCAGTCATCCAGTACACTCCTCCTGATTGGCTGAGACAGAGCAGCGGCACTATTGGCTCCCGCGGCGGTCAAACAAAGTCAGTCAGCCAATCAGGGGAGAGAGGGGGCGGGGCGGGGTCGGGGCTCCGTGTCTGAATGGATACACGGAGCTCTGACTCAGCTTGGGTGACCCCTGTAGCAAGCTGCTGGCTGAGGGGCACTCAAAGAAGGGAGGGGCCAGGAGCAGAAAAGAGGAACCCAAGAATAGGAGGATTCGGGCTTCTATGTGAAAAACCAACTGCACAGAGGAGGTAAGTATAACATATTTGTTATTAAAAAAACCCCAAAAAAACGAGCCTTTACAATCTCTTTAAGCCTGGTAGACATGGGCCGAATGTCGGGTGACATAGCCAGTTCAATAAAAAACGTCCGACATTCGGCCCGCGTGTGTCAGCCAGTCCGTTTAGCTGGCTTCTGTCAAATGAGCATGCTGGAAAACCAACAGCCGACCAGCTCCCGATCAGTGCTCTCAGCCAATGGCAGAGACCGCTGACCGGGTGCTCTGGCGGGGGGCCGCTGGGTTGAACGAAAAATTAAAAAAAAACGTATAGCTAGGCAACTCCAATTAACATCTGCTAATCAGGTTGCGGTTGGGTTTTTAAGACCTATAAGGGTTTAAATTATTAACTGTTATTAACGAGAAGAAGCTGCTCAGATAAGTACATGAAATATGAAATACTTGCAAGAATTTGTAGTCACAAACCCACAAAAGCAGGATGTTACCTGAGGTATGTAATATTTCCCAAAACCAGACACAGGTAACAGCATTTCAGCTTCCATTGAAGATGACACTGGAGCACCCTTCTATGAACACAACAGAAACAATCCTCTCCATTGTGTTTACTGTATAAAGAATATGCGTGGGTGGACTCTAACACTATTTGCTGGCAGTATGGAAAACTCAGTCAACATGTAAAATATATTAATATGCTGGGAATGCTGCTGCGGTGAGATCATACTTGCTAAAGTAACCACATCGTATGGTCTGTATTTCCTCTAAAACAAAAACTCTGGCAGATCTCCCCTCCATCCTGTGAAGATAGGAACATTTAGGTCAACACTGAACAGTAGGAAGTAAGGAAGAACTCTACTCTAAACAATAACCTTTCTATACTTCCTAATGGCAAAGCTTTTCTCCAGCAGATCTTTGAACAGAATCTATTAACAGTTCTTTCTCCATTTCTGAAGGCTGGGAGGGCTGCTAGTACACATTAGCTGACACTCTAATCCAGAATAATCTGTGCTCTGTGTCTGCATGGCTATAATGAGGAATTCCAGGCAGATATTTTTAAATATCAGTACAGTTTTTTTTAAGTTTGTTAACCACTTCAGCTCTGGAAGGTTTTACCTTCCTTCATGACCGGGGCATTTTTTTATGCTATTCAGCACTGCGCTACTTTAACCACTGTCATACCTGGCCTTTGCTGGAACTTTTGTTTACAAGTTTAAATTAGTATTTTTTGCTAGAAAATTACTCAAAACCCTGAAAGATTATATATGTTTTCTTCAACAGACACCCTATGGAATAAAATGGCAGTCGTTGCAACTTTTTATGTCACACGATATTTGCGCAACAATTTTTCAAACGCATTTTTTTTCATGAAATAACAAATAACAAAACAGTAAAGTACAGCCACATACACACGATCAGATTGTTGGCCAACAGAGCTTCAGACTTTTGTCCGAAGGATGTGTGCCAGGAACTTGTCTTGCATACTAACGACACACAGTTTTCGGCCAACAAACACAAATGTAGCGATGTACTATGTGGAATTTCAGCTCTTGAGCGCCACCCTTTGGGCACCTTCTGCTAATGTCGTGTTTGGTGAGCACTGATTCCGAGCAAGCGTGTTTTGTACTTTGGACTTTTGTGTGATGGACTTGTGTACACACGATACGAAAATCTGACAACAGTCTGTTGTCCGCTGAAAATTTACTAGCCTACCATCCAACATTTTTTGGCGGAAAGTTTGACAACAATTGTCTGGAGGAGCGTACAAACGGTCGGTTTTTAGGCAAACAGTCTGTCATCACACAAATCCCTGCTGAAAATCCAATCGTGTGTACGAGGTTTTAGTCCAATTTTTTTGTATAATGTGAAAGATGTTACGCCGAGTAAATAGATACCGCACATGTCGCGCTTTAAAATTGCGCACACTTGTGGAATGGCGCCAAACTTTGGTACTTAAAAATCTCCATAGGCGATTGCTAGAATCGTTGCTCTCCCTCTAACGCATGCGGTGATACCTCACATGTGATTTGAACACTGTTTACATACATACTTACATATACATTCGCTAAATTTTTTTTTTATTGTTTATTTTACTTTTTTTTTTTTCTTACACTTTCACTTTACATTTTTTTTTTTGGTCACTTTTATTTCTATTACAAGGAATGTAAACATCCCTTGTAATGGGAATGGTGCTTGACAGGTCCTCTTTATGGAGAGAGTCTACAAGACCCCAGATCCCTTTGCCACTCTGGAAACACAGAGATCCGAAAAAAAATGTGCAAACTCTTTCTTTCCAGCCGTGTTCTCGACATTGTTTACTTCTGCCTGCCGGACATGACATAAGGTCGCACCCGGGCCTCCGAAGGTCATACAGATGACTGGGGACCATCCGGTCACCGGAAATCTCTATGATCAACGTTCGGCTGCGGCGGATTCCTTCTCTGGCTCGCCGATCGTACGGGCGAGCCAGGAGAAGCACTGGAGGGAAGCGGAAGGGGGGGGTGTCCGCTGCCTGTAAGAATGATCAAGAGGCTGAACTGCCACTATGATTGTTCTTACTGTGCACAGAATCGCCGGCTATAAAAGATAAGATCTGAATGATGCCTGCAGCTGTAGGCATCATTTACATATCCCCACTCAAAGTCCAAGACGTCATATGACATCCTTGGGCTGGAAGTGGTTTTAAATGACAATTGCTCTGTCTTGCAATATTGTACACTAATGACATTTTTATATTTTTTTCTTCACACACATAGAGCTTTCTTTTGGTGGTATTTAATCACCACTGGGGTTTTTACATGTTTTGCTACATTAACAAAAAATACCAAACGTTGTTTATAAACACATTTTTTTTGTTTCTGTCCGTGTTAAAATTGTGCAAATAAATAATCTTTCTTCATAACTTTAAGCCAAAATGTATTCTGCTACATTTCTTCGGTAAAAATAACCCAAATCACAGTATAGAATTTAGTCTGGGTCAAAGTTATAGAGTCTACAAACTATTGGATATATATATGAAAATTGAGTAATCCTGATGTACTGACGGACTATCTCATTTTCTGAGGCCCTAAAATACCAGGACAGTAAAAATACCCCCCAAATCAGGGGCGGATCCAGGGGGTGGGGGCAACAGGGCAATTCCCCCCCCCCCCCCCTGAAATAATAGCACACTCTGATGAAATGTCATTGTCTCCTGCCGCTCCGCTGCCGGCCAGAGTCTCTCTCTCACATGTGCCGATCAGCGGATCCGAGAGAGAGAGACTCGCGTCTATGTATGTGGTACGTACGGGCGGCGGCGGTCACTCACACTGAAGGAAGGAATACCAGGAGGAGGTGGGTGGAGCCTCTTCCCTGCACTCGTTGCTAGACGCCAGGCGGCCCTGGCGTTAGCAATGAGTGACGTCAGGTCAGTCACAGTGAGTGAGTGAGTCACCGGAGGTCGGACGCGAGTCTCAGACTCAGAGCCGACCGACGTGACAGTGTGACAGCCGCCCTGGACACGACACTAGATGCTCATCATGCTGGAGACTGGAGGGAGTAATAGGCAGACTGTCTGAGACTTCCGTTCTTCAACGGGCAGGGGAGCAGAGAGATGACATCATCTCTCACCCCCACATCTCTGCAGTAACTTCCGCCCTCACTGTGATGGTAGCGTGGGCAGCAGGGAGATTACATTATCTCTCTGCTGCCTGTCTCTGGGACAAAGAAACAAGAGACAAGCAGAACACCACCATACCTGCCACGTGACAATCCACATCTGGTGGCAGATGATGTGGCAAGTGACAATCCGCATCTAGTGGCAGGTGACGTGGCAGATGACGAGGCAACTGACAATCAGCATCTAGTGGCAGATGACGTGGCATGTGACAATCCGCATCTAGTGGCAGATGACGTGGCAAGTGACAATCCGCATCTAGTGGCAGGTGACGTGGCAAGTGACAATCCGCATCTAGTGGTAGATGACGTGGCAAGTGACAATCCGCAATGTGTGGCATATGACGTGGCAAGTGACAATCCGCAATGTGTGGCATATGACGTGGCAAGTGACAATCCGCATCTAGTGGCAGGTGACTTGGCAAGTGACAATCCACAAGGTGTGGCAAGTGACAATCCACATCTAGTGGCAGCTGACGCAGCAAGTGACAATCCGCAACATGTGGCAGCTGTCAATCTGCATCTGGTGGCAGGCAAGTGACAATCCACAAAATGTGGCAGGCACCGGTGGCAAGTGACACGCTCGGGGTTCCCACTGATTCTGCATTATGGTGAGTTGAATGATTTCATTTTCTATTACAATGTATTTATAGAAATAATGCGCTTCAATCAACCTGACACCATAACAACCATGGTGCCGGGATGATTAAAGCACCAACAACAGCCATTTCCCCGATAAATTGTCCGCAAAAAAAAGGTAGTGCCCCTCCCGGGATTAGGCTCTGGATCCGCCCCTGCCCCAAATGGCCCCTTTTTGGAAAGCAGACAACCCAAGGTATTTAGTAGGAGGCATGGCAAGGTTTTTGAAGTTTTTGTCACAATTTTTTTTTTTAAAACAAAATGCTTTTTTTTTTTTTTTTACAACTTTTTCATATGACTGGTGTGACGGTGATCAGGGATACTGACTGCTGACAGTATGTTAAAAAAAAAAATGAAACCGATTTTTTATTCCATTTTATAAACATTTTTCTTCTTTTTTTTTTTTTTTTCATACTGTCATCAAAATACAGTAGTTTAGTGTCACCATAGCGACACTGTACTACTCTGGAGGGGTGATCATGGATTTTTTTTTTCACACTGATGATCACTGTAACAACAATCATTTGAACTGTCATAAATAGATTTCCTTCATGACTCATAGTTTTCTATTGTGATGCTGTGAATGCCTACAGCTATCACATGGTACAGGACACTGTGATTGGCCCAGGTACCATGTGACCACTGGTGACAAATCACAGATCACACACAGTGGTAAACGATGATGTTATCAATGGATTCCATTTATGACTGCTGTTCACTAGGTGATGTGATCGCACAGAGATCATGTGGTATCTGGGCCAATCACAGTGGGCCAATAGCGAGCAATGAAAGCTGTGGATTAAACAAAAATTTAAAATTTCTTTTGAAATGACATTAACATATTAAAGCTTACATGAGATTTAAGTGAGTGGGGCTACATCTACTTTACCTACCTTTTTTACACACTTACACAAGTACCTGCATCTGTCTCGTAATTGCTTCTGCGGTCCCCTGCACAGCAGCACTCACACTAGGAGAGGCTGGGTAAGCACCTTGAGCCAATCAGGCTTTAAACAGTGCAGTCAGCCCAATGCTGACCATGCTTACAGGACAGATGAGCACAAGGATGACCTTATCAGTAAGCTGCTGCTCTAACACTGTCCAATCAGAAAATGTGGAGGATTTTGGACCAGGCTATCTTATTCTATTGCAATGCATAATTCCCCCATAATATTAAATAAATATATTCCAGCTGGGAGCGTAGGGCCTATTCATGAACATGACAGGTATGCACAGCCAGGAACTCAGAAACCAGGTATTCCTGGTTTGAATAGACACTGAACAGCTGTGGTAATATTTTTGCCTCTGAAGGTTCCCGGTTCTGCCTGTTATAGCATCCATTATGAAAGAGTCTCACTCTGCCTGCAGGATTTTCCTTGTGACTTATGATCGTCTAATGAAACAAGGGGCAGAGTCAGGAACTCTGGTGAGGATATTTCACTGCTGGTGTTCCTGAGAGGTAGAAGAAGCCATTGGGCAACCCAGATTTCCAGTATCTAATCAACACAGAAGTGAGAATTTTGGGCAGACTGACCCTTTAAGACTGTCATATTGATACAGGTGTTTTGCATTGTAAAAATCTTCTCCCGGACCTGTGATCTTAACATTAACATTACCTCACATACACTCATCCCTCCATGGCTGCTGGATTTATTTTTCAGTCCCTTCTCTCACCCCATGGACTCTGGGATGTCTTTGAAGTGTATGAGCTCTTCAAAATAGTAAAAGCCAAATCCACACCTGGCCCAGGCCAAGCTGATCAGAATTAATGCTACATAAACAGCACTGTGACTAAAGGATCTTCAGAAGCTCCATGTATTAGAGAGGCTGCCAAGGGTTCACTTATCAGTCCAAAACAAATGCGGCTTCCTACACCAGCGACCTCATTTAAAGAGCCGCTCCAACAGACAGCTAAAGACATAATGTAGGGACTGTTTTTCCTATCTACATAACACACATATTCTTCTAATTACCCTTCCCCCATCTATTCCCATCACTGTCCCACTAGCATAATGAATGCAACAAACCAGTTCACACCTTGCATTTCTGCAGACTCCAGATACAGTTAGGTCCATATATATTTGGACACAGGCAACATTTTTTATTTTTTCTGGTATTTACCAAAACATATTCAAGCTATAGTTGAATAATGGATATGGGCTGCAAGTGCACACTCTCAGGTTTAATTTGAGGGTATGTACATCCAAATCAGAGGAAGGGTTTAGGAATTACAGCTCTTAAGAATAGCCATTCCCCCTTTTTCAAGAGAATAAAAGTAATTGGACAATTGAATCAAAAGCCGTTTCATGGCCAGGTGTGGGCTACTCCTTCAGTATTTCTTCATCAATTAAGTAGGTAAAAGTTCTGGAGTTGATTCTAAGGCTGGCCCAGGAGCAGACTGATAACTCATGGGGCCCCCGGGCAATAGGAGATTATGGGGCCCCCAGGCAATCAGAGATTATGGGGTCACACAGTATACACACACACAGTATTGAATCACACAGTATACACATACATGTACACACAGTATACACAGACAGATGTAAAAAAAAACACAGATTTATACATACTGTCCCTGGTTTTACTGAGGCTGGCACCCCTGATGGGGCCCCCTAGAGGCCCAGGGCCCTCGGGCAGTGCCCGAGTGGCTCAATGGTCAGTCCGCCCCTGGGCTGGCCATACCTTATACAATTTTCTTCTACAACTATCCTTTAGATTTACCAAAACCATATAATATGAGGTCACACCTAAACATTTTCAATTTTGTATGCAATCAGGCAGGCCCTTTTACTACACAGTTGAAGGCTAATCTAAAGAAAAATGAACAAGAAAATGGTCAGCTTAAGTGTGGTATTTGCATTCGGAATCTATTACTGTGAACTTACAGCATGCGTTCAAAGGAGCTGTCCATGAAGTGAAACAGGCCATTGTAAGGCTTCAAAAACAAATCCATCAGAGAGATAGTAGCAACATTGGGAGTGGCCAAATCAACAGTTTGGCACATACTGAGGAAAGAAGAACCCACTGGTGAGTTCAGCAACATAAAAAGGCCTGGACGTCCACGAAAGACAACAGTGGTGGGTGATCGCAGGATCCTCTCTATAATAAAGAAAAAACCCATTCACAACATACAGACAAGTGCAGGACACTCTCCAGGAGGTGGGCGTATCATCAAAATCTACAATCAAGAGAAGACTTCACGAGAGCAAATACAGAGGGTTCACCACAAGGTGCAAACCATTTATAAGCCTGAAGACTATAAAAGCCAGATTAGACTTTGCCAAAAACGTCTAAAAAAGCCAGACCAGTTCTGGAAAGCATTCTTTAGATAGATTAATCTGTACCAGAATGACAGGAAGAAAAATGTGTGGAGAAGGCTTGGAACAGCTCATGATCCAAAGCACACAACGTCATCTGTAAAACATTGTGGAGCTTGCAGTGTGATGGCATGGGCATGCATGGCTTCCAGTGACACTGGGTCATTGGTGTTTATTGATGATGTGACAGAAGACAGAAGCAGCCGGATAAATTCTGCAATGTTTAGAGATATACTGTCACCCCAGATTCAGCCAAAAGTTGAGCGCTTCACAGTACAGATAGACAATGATCCAACACACACTGCAAAAGCAACCCAGGAGCTTTTGAAGGAAAAGAAGTGGAATATTCTGCAATGGCTGAGTCAATCACCTGATCTCAACAAAATTGAGCATGCATTTCACTAGCTGAAGGCAAAACAAAAGGCAGAAACAAAGAAGAGCTGAAGACAGCTGCAGTTAGAGCCTGGCAAAGCATCAGAAAGGAGGAAACCCAGTCTTTAGTGATGTCCATGGGTTCCAGACTTCAGGCAGTCATTGCCAATAAAGGATTCTCAACAAAATATTAAAAATGAACATTTTATTTATGATTATTTTCATTTGTCCAATTACATTTGAGCTCCTGAAAATGGGGAAACCGTGTATAAAAATGATTCCTAAAATGTGTACTCTGATAGTTTTTGTTCAACCCCTTGAATTAAAGCTGAAAGTCTGCACTTCAAATTAATTTGGATTGTTTTGTTTTAATTTTATTCTGTGGCATACAGAGCCAAAAGTCTGACAATTGTGCATGTTTCCAAATAAATATGAACCTAACTGTATGTGCCACTGTCCCATCCTTTGACTCCTTTTTGGACTAAGAGTGAACAATACTCTAACATGAACAGGGGTGCACCTACCAGCTCACCAAAAAAACACTGAGCTAAAAACATAAATTTTATTGAACCCAATTAAAATGTCAAAAATAGTGCCATATAATATGCTATAAAATGCCAGTGAAGTGTAGCACAAATAATAGTGGTATCCCATCTTTCGCTCATATAACTGGTCCTAAAATATCCACATCTGAAGGAGCAGTGAGACTGTGGACAATAGAGGACAAACCTGTCCCCTTTAGGCTGTATAAGGGCTTTGGCTCTATACTACAAGGCACCGTGGATGCTAAAAGGCTAAATCTAGCTACCTAAAGCCACACTGCCAGCCTCTGCCCATCCATGCACTATTTGCTTACATAATGTAGACCAGATTCAAATCCAACTTATCTTGACAAACAGTATTTCACTCAAATAACCATGTGTAAGAAAAAGTAAAAACGTATCAAGAGATAAACTCATACCCAAGAAGGTCCTTCGTGGGTATTGGTAGTTTAAATTATTTTACCCATCCTTCTGGGGTATGGGTACTTTAAATTATTTTGTCTCTTGATAAGTTTTCACTTTTTCTTACACATGGTTATTTGAGAAGCCGCGGCTCTGTGTGTGAATGGACAAACAGAGCAATGGCTCGGGTACCCGTATAGCAAGCTGCTTACTTTGGGGGCAATTGGCAGGAGGGAGGGGACAGGAGTGTCGGCGAGGGAACTGAGAAGAGGAGGATTGGGGCTGCTAAGAGCAGGTAAGTATAACATGTTTATTTTTATTTTTTCTGTCTAGGTTCTATCCCCTAACACTGGTGGTAACACTCTGTCTAGGCTCTATCCCCTAACACTGGTGGTAACACTCTGTCTAGGCTCTATCCCCTAACACTGGTGGTAACACTCTGTCTAGGCTCTATCCCCTAACACTGACGGTAACACTGTCTCGGCTCTATCCCCTAACACTGGTGGTAACACTCTGTCTAGGCTCTATCCCCTAACACTGACGGTAACACTCTGTCTCGGCTCTATCCCCTAACACTGGTGGTAACACTCTGTCTAGGCTCTATCCACCTAACACTGGTGGTAACACACTGTCTAGGCTCTATCTCCTAACACTGGTGGTAACACTCTGTCTCGGCTCTATCCCCTAACACTGGTGGTAACACTCTGTCTAGGTTCTATCCCCTAACACTGACGGTAACACTGTCTCGGCTCTATCCCCTAACACTGGTGGTAACACTCTGTCTAGGCTCTATCCCCTAACACTGGTGGTAACACTCTGTCTAGGCTCTATCCCCTAACACTGGTGGTAACACTCTGTCTAGGCTCTATCCCCTAACACTGACGGTAACACTCTGTCTCGGCTCTATCCCCTAACACTGGTGGTAACACTCTGTCTAGGCTCTATCCGCCTAACACTGGTGGTAACACTCTGTCTAGGCTCTATCCCCTAACACTGACGGTAACACTCTGTCTCGGCTCTATCCCCTAACACTGGTGGTAACACTCTGTCTCGGCTCTATCTCCTAACACTGGTGGTAACACTCTGTCTCGGCTCTATCCCCTAACACTGGTGGTAACACTCTGTCTAGGCTCTATCCGCCTAACACTGGTGGTAACACTCTGTCTAGGCTCTATCCCCTAACACTGACGGTAACACTCTGTCTCGGCTCTATCTCCTAACACTGGTGGTAACACTCTGTCTCGGCTCTATCCCCTAACACTGGTGGTAACACTCTGTCTAGGTTCTATCCCCTAACACTGGTGGTAACACTTTGTCTAGGCTCTATCCCCTAACACTGGTGGCAACACTCTGTCTCGGCTCTATCCCCTAACACTGGTGGTAACACTCTGTCTCGGCTCTATCTCCTAACACTGGTGGTAACACTCTGTCTCGGCTCTATCCCCTAACACTGGTGGTAACACTCTGTCTAGGTTCTATCCCCTAACACTGGTGGTAACACTTTGTCTAGGCTCTATCCGCCTAACACTGGTGGTAACACTCTGTCTAGGTTCTATCCCCTAACACTGGTGGTAACACTCTGTCTAGGTTCTATCCCCTAACACTGGTGGTAACACTTTGTCTAGGCTCTATCCCCTAACACTGGTGGTAACACTCTGTCTAGGCTCTATCCCCTAACACTGGTGGTAACACTCTGTCTAGGCTCTATCCTCTAACACTGGTGGTAACACTCTGTCTAGGCTCTATCCCCTAACACTGGTGGTAACACTCTGTCTAGGTTCTATCCCCTAACACTGACGGTAACACTGTCTCGGCTCTATCCCCTAACACTGGTGGTAACACTCTGTCTAGGCTCTATCCCCTAACACTGGTGGTAACACTCTGTCTAGGCTCTATCCCCTAACACTGGTGGTAACACTCTGTCTAGGCTCTATCCCCTAACACTGACGGTAACACTCTGTCTCGGCTCTATCCCCTAACACTGGTGGTAACACTCTGTCTAGGCTCTATCCGCCTAACACTGGTGGTAACACTCTGTCTAGGCTCTATCCCCTAACACTGACGGTAACACTCTGTCTCGGCTCTATCCCCTAACACTGGTGGTAACACTCTGTCTCGGCTCTATCTCCTAACACTGGTGGTAACACTCTGTCTCGGCTCTATCCCCTAACACTGGTGGTAACACTCTGTCTAGGCTCTATCCGCCTAACACTGGTGGTAACACTCTGTCTAGGCTCTATCCCCTAACACTGACGGTAACACTCTGTCTCGGCTCTATCCCCTAACACTGGTGGTAACACTCTGTCTCGGCTCTATCTCCTAACACTGGTGGTAACACTCTGTCTCGGCTCTATCCCCTAACACTGGTGGTAACACTCTGTCTAGGTTCTATCCCCTAACACTGGTGGTAACACTTTGTCTAGGCTCTATCCCCTAACACTGGTGGTAACACTCTGTCTAGGTTCTATCCCCTAACACTGGTGGTAACACTCTGTCTAGGTTCTATCCCCTAACACTGGTGGTAACACTCTGTCTAGGTTCTATCCCCTAACACTGGTGGTAACACTTTGTCTAGGCTCTATCCCCTAACACTGGTGGTAACACTCTGTCTAGGCTCTATCCGCCTAACACTGGTGGTAACACTCTGTCTAGGCTCTATCCTCTAACACTGGTGGTAACACTCTGTCTAGGCTCTATCCTCTAACACTGGTGGTAACACTCTGTCTAGGCTCTATCCTCTAACACTGGTGGTAACACTCTGTCTAGGCTCTATCCTCTAACACTGGTGGTAACACTCTGTCTAGGATATATCCCCTAACACTGGTGGTAACACTCTGTCTAGGCTCTATCCCCTAACACTGGTGGTAACACTCTGTCTAGGCTCTATCCCCTAACACTGGTGGTAACACTCTGTCTAGAATATATCCCCTAACACTGGTGGTAACACTCTGTCTAGGATCTATCCTCATTCTTTTTCAAAGATCTGAGCAGAGTTTGGTACCTTGTTCGCCATCAACAAATGTAGTAGTATGTATTTAGGGCAATGCCATTTATTGACTAAATAAACAGATTGCTGTGAAAGCTTTCAAGGCACATTGGCTTCTTCTTCAAACAATACTTGTCCATTGCCCAAAGTGGAGGCCAGTCTACCTCAAAAGCTTGCACTGCAATCTGTTTATGTCACCAATAAATGGCATCGCCCTAAATCCAAACTTCTACAGAGGTTTTCGTGAGTTTTAGAGTTTACAGAGTTTATTTTGCCAAGGATAAAGAATAACAAACTGTCACATCACCATCAGAGCGAAAAGTGGATTGTGTGCATTAAATTGTATTAGGTTAAGCCCGAGGTATACTTCTAATCCAAACATAACTGTTTTAAAAGGGCAATAAAAATAAATGGACTTTGAATATAAGCTGGTCCAATTAGATTATTTTCATAAACTATTTTATCCTTAAAAATTAAATTTTATTTTACATATAACACACATAAAACATAAGACAATTTACTTTGAAATCGAGCACAACCCTATTTGTAAAGCACTTTACAATTACTGAGACCATCACTGTATAACTTCTTATTCTACATTTGTTAGATATTTCAGGCATTGACCTGGATAAGCAGTTAAATGCATACAATGCCTTGAAAAAGTATTCATACTAATTTTCAACAATTTGTCATGTTACAACAAATGTAAATGTATTTTATTGGGATTTTAT
This sequence comes from Aquarana catesbeiana, assembly GCF_042186555.1. NCBI lineage: Eukaryota > Metazoa > Chordata > Amphibia > Anura > Ranidae > Aquarana > Aquarana catesbeiana. The sequence goes on from NC_133324.1 coordinate 882,363,400, forward strand.
GTGATAGACCAACACAAAGTGGCACATAATTGTGAAATGGAAGGAAAATGATAAATGGTTTTCCAAATTTTTTACAAATAAATATCTGAAAATTGCATTTGTATTCAGCTCCCTTTACTCTGATACCCCTAACTAAAATCTAGTGGAACCAATTGCCTTCAGAAGTTACCTAATTTGTGTGTAATTTAAACTCAGTATAAATACAACTGTTCTATGAAACCCTCAGAGGTTTGTTAGAGAACCTTAGTGAACAAACAACATCATGAAGGTCAAGGAACACACTAGATATGTTAGGGATAAAGTTGTGGAGAAGTTTAAAGCAGGGTTAGGTTATAAAACAACATCCCAAGCTTTGAACATCTCACGATTCACGGAGCACTGTTCAATACATCATCCGAAAATGGAAAGAGTATGGCACAACTGCAAACCTACCAAGACATGGCCGTCCACCTAAACTGACAGGCTGGGCAAGGAGAGCATTAATCAGAGAAGCAGCCAAGAGGCCCATGGTAACCCTGGAGGAGCTACAGAGATCCACAGCTCAGGTGGGAGAATCTGTCCACAGGACAACTATTAGTCGTGTACTCCGCAAATCTGGTCTTTATGGAAGAGCGGCAAGAAGAAAGACATCATTGAAAGAAAACCATAAGAAGTCCCATTTGCAGTTTGCGAGAAGCCATGTGGGGGACACAGCAAACATGTGAAACAAGGTGCTCTGGTCAGATGAGAACAAAATTGAACTTTTTGGCCTAAAAGCTTTCGGCATGTGTGGTGGAAAACTAACACTGCACATCACCCTGAACACACCATCCCCACCGTGAAACATGGTGGTGGCAGCATCATGTTGTGGGAATGCTTTTCCTCAGCAGGGACAGAGAAGCTGGTCAGAGTTGATGGGAAGATGGATAGAGCCAAATACAGGACAATCTTAGAAGAAAACCTGTAATGCCCTGCCCTGTACACATGGTCAGATTTTCAGACGGAAAAAGTACGATCGGATTGTGTTGTTGGAAATTCCGATCGTGTGTGGGCTCCATCGGACTTTTTCCGTCGGAATTTTCGACACACAAAGTTTGAGAGCTTGCTATAAAATTTTCTGACAACAAAATCCGATCGGTTAAATTCCGATCGTGTGTACACAAATCCGATGCACAAAGTGCCACACATGCTCAGACTAAATTAAGAGACGAAAGCTATTGTCTACTGCCCCATTTATAGTCCCGGTGTACGTGTTTTACGTCACCGCGTTCGGAACGATCGGATTTTCCGACAACTTTGTGCGACCGAGTGTATACAAGACAAGTTTGAGCCAACATCCGTCGGAAAAAATCCATGGATTTTGTTGTCGGAATATCCGATCAATGTCCGATCGTGTGTACAGGGCATAAGTGTCTGCAAACGACTTGAGACTAGGACGAAGGTTCACCTTCCACCAGGACAACGACCCTAAACATACAGCCAGAGCTACAATGGAATGGCTGAGATCAAAGCATATTCATGTGTTAGAATGGCCCAGTCAAAGTCCAGACCTAAATTCAATTGAGAATCTGTGGCAAGACTTGAAAATTGGTGTTCACCGGATGATACCCAGGAAGGGTGTCTAAGCCCATACATGGACATCTCTCTTCTGGTCATCTTCAACCTACAGAACAGATATTTCACTGATAGATTTCAACTCTCAACTGCAATGTTGTAAAGACCACAGTATAAAGAGCAACAACACTAGCAGAAATGAAAAATGATGATATGACATCTGAATACATAAACTGGGGGAACACAAGCAAAGTTCAGCTTTGAACCCTTTACTTAAAAGCAAAGTTTACCTGTTTCCTATAAGCAAGGAATTAAAGGCTCTTTCACACTAGCGGTAATGCTTTCTGCCCCCCGAAAGGTGATCCACAGTGGATTGCCTTTCAGAGGGCGCATAGCAGCACCTGGCAGGCGGTGTTACTGCCATCTCCTGATGCTTTTTTTTTTACTTTTTCTTTTATTGCCGAATGCCAATTTTACATCGGAAGACTGTTTCATAAATGCAAGTCAAGTGTTTGGTTTGCAGTTGCAGCCACATTGATCTTGATGAGTGAGTTTTACAGGCGTTTCCACCTGTCAATCTCTGCAGCAGCTGAGGAGCAAAGCATCGCAACCACAGCATGTGTACAGCCCTGTCAGGCTGTAATGTTAGAATTCCAGTGTGCGGCCAGGGCGGGAGGGGTGTGGTAAAATCACAGCTCAGTCACCTGTTTTTACCACCCTCCCAGCCACCATTGTGAAAGAGTCCAAAGAATTGTCAGAGGATTCCATTACCAGACACACCAGCAAACTATTCTACTGTAAGACACCAAGATAGCAAATACCCGACAGTAGTGTTCTTCCTTGTATGCATACTACAAGCAAGCCAAACCAGAAATGATGTTTTCTGTATTCTTCTGCTAAATCATTTGTGACTGAGCAAGCATCTGCCATCTCGGCAATCAATTCTGCCCATGTGCTGCACACATTGCGCCTGGGTGCCAATCAAACCTCCATATTTCAGTAGACAACAACAGGGAAACTTCCCATATGTGTACATCAATGCATTCCTTCTATGTAAGAAAGATATCAGCTCTGCATTAAGGGCTGCAATAGTAATTTACCATGCCCTATAGACAAAGCTTACCACAACAGTCCAATGGGTGCTCACCATGCTTTAATTTCTGAAAAGTTTTATAATGGGGGTTATTCTTAGCTGTACAGCACACTTTAAAAAAAAAAAAAAAGCACAGATCCTATCAGCTGTTTTAAAAGCTCATCACTGACAAATGTCCCAATAAATATGTTTTAACCATACACTAAACTGTCAGAGAGCCCACAAATAAATAAATGTTCATCTTCTATGTGGGATCCTAAGCTGTACATGCCCTGTATGTGGTCTCAGGCTGTACATGCCCTGTATGTGGTCTCAGGCTATATGTGCCCCCAGTGTGGTCTCTGGCTGTACACATCCTGTATGTGGTCTCAGGTTTTACGCGCCCTGTGTGTGGTCTCATCTTATATGTGGGATCCCAAACTGTACATGCCTTGTGAGTGGTCTCAGGCTATATGTACCCTCATTGTAGTCCCAGGCTGTACATGCCCTGTATGTGGTCTTAGGCTGTACACGCCCTGTGTGTGGTCTCAGGTTGTACGCGCCCTGTATGTGGTCTCATCTTATATGTGGGATCCCAAACTGTACATGCCTTGTGCGTGGTCTCAGGCTATATGTACCCTCAGTGTGGTCTCAGGCTGTACACGCCCTGTATGTGGTCTCAGGTTATACATGCCCTGTATGTGGTCTCAGGCTGTACAGCCCTGTGTGTGGTCTCAGGTTGTATACGCCGTGTGTGGTCTCAGGTTGTACGCGCCCTGTATGTGGTCTCAGGTTGTACGTGCCCTGTGTGCGGTCTCATCTTATATGTGGGATCCCAAACTGTACATGCCTTGTGCGTGGTCTCAGGCTATATGTACCCTCAGTGTGGTCTCAGGCTGTACATGCCCTGTATGTGGTCTCAGGCTGTACATGCCCTGTATGTGGTCTCAGGCTGTACATGCCCTGTATGTGGTCTCAGGCTGTACATGCCCTGTATGTGGTCTCAGGCTGTACATGCCCTGTATGTGGTCTCAGGCTGTACATGCCCTGTATGTGGTCTCAGGTTGTACATGCCCTGTATGTGGTCTCAGGTTGTACATGCCCTGTATGTGGTCTCAGGTTGTACATGCCCTGTATGTGGTCTCAGGTTGTACATGCCCTGTATGTGGTCTCAGGCTGTACATGCCCTGTATGTGGTCTCAGGCTGTACACGCCCTGTATGTGGTCTCAGGTTGTACATGCTCTGTGTTTGGTCCCATGCTATACATACCCTATGTATGATCTCAGGCTGTACATGCCATGTGTGATCCCAATGCTATACTTGCTCTGTGTATGATTTTACACAACTTTTGTGTGGTCTCAAGCTGTACCTGCCTTGTGTGTGTTCCCAGTGGCCATTCAAATAACTTTAAATTGTTTTCCTGCCAAGCCAGAAATAATGCTTTCTGAAGCCTTGCCCTAAATGATTTTCCCTTGTCTCATGTAAACTGCTGAGCACATTGCTATGAATTGCCAATCATGACTCTGCATTTCCACCATTCCCAGTTGCCACCTTACAAACGGCAGTCATTTCCTATATGTGTACAAGAATGCATTACACGTAGAAGAACATCAGTACTAGGAGGCTGAAATAGTCAAGTCTATCCTGTTCAGAGCCGACAGGCTTGCAGACACCGTGCCACTGCCCCACCTCCAGTCTGATCTTTGGACAGCTAGTAAATGTCACCAGTATGGAGGAGACCACCCTGATATCTCTCCCTTCCTTCTCCAGGCCAGTCTAAGTACCTGCAACTTCAACTTGTAAAGAAGGCATTAAAACCACAGAAGCCGTACCCATTTAATATTTATTGGGTCACACACTGGTTAAAAATACTTACAAAATGAGCAGAGGAGAAAGTAAGTAGAAGGGGGAATGCTGGAACAGGGATCTTCACGTCACCATTAAGTTGTTTGCAGTTATGCCCAACAATCGCCATATATTGGCACAAGATGTTAGAAGTATTTTTACCTAGTGTGCATAGTCAAATAAATCATAAATGGCTCCATTATGTAGGTGTGCCTGTAGGTTTTCCAATTTTTGTATGCATGCATCTACTTTGAGAAAGCTGCACTGCTTGTTGCCCCAATTTCAAACTTTTAGGTCTCTTGCACATAGGTGAAAAAACATTGCATTTGTAGCCACAGAGCATTTTTTTTCCTTTTTGTATAGTCTCAAACTGGAAGTGGGAGGGAGTACCGGTCAAAACCAAGTACCCACTCCGCCCCTCCTCAAAAAAGTGCCAAAAATAGAAGAGGAGGGCATAAAGCGGAACTTCCCCTTCGGGGTGAAGTTCCGCTTTAAAGAATTTAAAGAGTTTTTTTCTGAGGATCTTATTGCCAGCCTCTGCCAGCACGATCCTGCGTATAAACATCAGTAAATTATTACATCCGTGTGCAAGAGGCCTAAGGCCACATGCACACTAGCACTTTGGCCCACGCATGGCCTACTGAATGGTATTCATGTTCACGGCTGTGTGCACTCAGAGACGTATGCCTACAATGCAGATTTCATGCGTTCCAGGCATACAGTGCCTTGAAAAAGTATTCATACCCTTGAAATTTTCCCACATTTTGTCATATTAAAACCAAAAACGTAAATGTATTTTATTGGGATTTTATGTGATAGACCAACACAAAGTGGCACATAATTGTGAAGTGGAAGGAAAATGATAAATGGTTTGCAAAATTTTTACAAATAAATATGTGAAAAGTGTGGCGTGCATTTGTATTCAGCCCCCTGGGTCAATACTTTGTAGAACCACCTTTCTCTGCAATTACAGCTTTTTGGGTTTATCTCTACCAGCTTTGCACATCTAGAGAGGGACATTTTTGCCCATTCTTCTTTGTAAAATAGCTCAAGCTCTGTCAGATTGGATGGAGAGCTTCTGTAAACAGCAATTTTCAAGTCTTGTCACAAATTTTCAATTGGATTTAGGTCTGGACTTTGGGCCATTCTAACACATAAATATGCTTTGATCTAAACCATTCCATTGTAGCTCTGGCTGTATGTTTAGGGTCGTTGAACCTCCGCCCCAGTCTCAACTCTTTTGCAGACTCTAAAATAGGTTTTCTTCTAAGATTACCCTGTATTTGACTCCCTCCATCTTCCCATCAAAACTCTGACCAGCTTCCCTGTCCCTGCTGAAGAAAAGCATCTCCACATTCCCAATAATTTACATTTTCAATTTTGGTTGTAACATGACAAAATGTGGAAAATTTCAAGAGGCATACTTTTTCAAGGCACTGTAGGTCCTTGAACACATACAGCACTACATGCGAGTACCTATCAGTAGATAGTCCAGCTGCAGTATATTTCAGCCTGTCATAGATTTGACAGGCTGCTGGAAATGGGGCTGGATGCCTGAAAACGGCAGGATTTCACGCACATAGGCCAAAATGCTATTCTGCATGAGGCTTTTGTTTTGATCCAGATGGTTTGCTTTTCCTGTGTGTTTTTTTATTTCTTTTTGGTTTGTGTTTTTCACACATTGTTTGGCAATTAGCGCTATGATTGCGTTTTAGTATAATTTTTATGTAGTCAGGTCCATAAATATTGGGACATCGACACAATTCTAATCTTTTTGGCTCTATACACCACCACAATGGATTTGAAATGAAACTAACAAGATGTGCTTTAACTGCAGACTTTCAGCTTTAATTTGAGGGTATTTACCACCAAATCATGTGAACGGTGCAGGAATTACAACAGTTTGTATATTTGCCTCCCACTTTTTAAGGGACCAAAAATAATGGGACAGATTAACAATCATCCATCAAACTTTCACTTTTTAATACTTGGTTGCAAATCCTTTGCAGTCAATTACAGCCTGAAGTCTGGAACGCATAGACATCACCAGACGCTGGGTTTCATCCCTGGTGATGCTCTGCCAGGCCTCTAATGCAACTGTCTTCAGTTCCTGCTTGTTCTTGGGGCATTTTCCATTCAGTTTTGTCTTCAGCAAGTGAAATGCATGCTCAATCGGATTCAGGTCAGGTGATTGATTTGGCCATTGCATAACATTCCACTTCTTTCCCTTAAAAAACTCTTTGGTTGCTTTCGCAGTATGTTTTGTGTCATTGTCCATCTGCACTGTGAAGCGCCGTCCAATGAGTTCTGAAGCATTTTGCTGAATATGAGCAGATAATATTGCCCGAAACACTTCAGAATTCATCCTCCTGCTTTTGTCAGCAGTCACATCATCAATAAATACAAGGGAGCCAGTTCCATTGGCAGCCATACATGCCCACGTCATGACACTACCACTACCATGCTTCACTGATGAGGTGGTATGCTTTGGATCATGAGCAGTTCCTTTCCTTCTCCATACTCTTCTGTTCCCATCTCTCTGGTACAAGTTGATCTTGGTCTCATCTGTCCATAGGATGTTGTTCCAGAACTGTGAAGGCTTTTTTAGATGTTTTTTGGCAAACTATAATCTGGCCTTCCTGTTTTAGAGGCTCACCAATGGTTTACATCTTGTGGTGAACCCTCTGTATTCACTCTGGTGAAGTCTTCTCTTGATTGTTGACTTTGACACACATACACCTACCTCCTGGAGAGTGTTCTTGACCTGGCCAACTGTTGTGAAGAGTGTTTTCTTCACCAGGGAAAGAATTCTTCAGTCATCCACCACAGTTGTTTTCCGTGGTCTTCCGGGTCTTTTGGTGTTGCTGAGCTCACCGGTGCGTTCTTTCTTTTTAAGGATGTTCCAAACAGTTGATTTGGCCACACCTAATGTTTTTGTTATCTCTCTGATGGGTTTGTTTTGTTTTTTCAGCCTAATGATGGCTTGCTTCACTGATAGTGACAGCTCTTTGGATTTCATATTGAGAGTTGACAGAAACAGATTCCAAATGCAAATAGCACATTCGAAATGAACTCTGGACCTTTTATCTGCTCCTTGTAAATGGGATAATGAGGGAATAACACACACCTGGCCATGGAACAGCTGAGCAGCCAATTGTCCCATTACTTTTGGTCCCTTAAAAAGTGGGAGGCACATATACAAACTGTTGTAATTCCTAAACTGTTCACCTGATTTGGTGGTAAATACCCTCAAATTAAAGCTGAAAGTCTGCAGTTAAAGCACATCTTGTTCGTTTCATTTCAAATCCATTGTGGTGTTGTATAGAGCCAAAAAGATTAGAATTGTGTTGATGTCCCAATATTTATGGACCTGACTGAATATCTTCCAGCACAGGCAGCCACACTAGAAGGCTGATTTTAACTTTCAGCTGGCATGTGGAAATATATTTTAATGTATCTGCTTTGGCAGAACTGAAGAATTGTTTTAGAGCCCAACTCCGGGCAAATAAAAAAATGATCTCTTGCAGTGGGGCTGTGCCTGTACTGCGAAGGCTAACTGATCGTTTTTTCCTAGAAAAAAAAAAAAAAGATTTACTGGTTCTTTGCTACTTTCTGCAGTTAGACTGGTCCCCACAGCATCTGTACCCCCCCACACTCCACCATTTTAGGGTCCTGACATCTTAATGAGCAGAGCAGGATCCACAGCCCTGCACTGGACGTGAGGATGCCAAGGGACAGTCCACTGCCGGATTGTGGGGGTGTCCTGCCTTTCAGGGAAGCTGAGGATCAGGTAAGTAAAACTGTTTCTCCTCCCCTATACAAAACAAGCAATTAACCGTTGCAGTGCAGGCACAGTCCCACTGCAAAGGATCATTTGTAATTTGCCTGGAGATGGGCTTGAAGGAATGTAAAGAAACTAAACGGTGTTTATGTATTTGCTTGGAGTTGTCCTTTAAGACGACACGCTTCTAATGACTGTGCGGCGGCTGTCAACAAAGGTTTTTGTTACTGTAGAGCAGGATATATGTATTCATGGATTCCAGATGTATAAGCTTTCCACTGAGCTGCTTCTCTCACATTCTCTTCATTTGTGATGCGTTTTTATAATCTCCATTTAAAAAAAATAATCCTATGAAATCGAAACCACTTGCTGAGTAATCACATGAAAAACATATTGAAGTGTTTAGAGAACAAGCACCGGTTTGAGCAAACAAGGTTTCCTGTGATTGATATCCAAAGACCGCAGCAGCCGTGCGGCATGCCGGGGATGTTATGGAAACAGTAAAAAAATATAACAGCATTCCAACATGATGGACCCGGTGTCAGAAAATGTCTCATAGATGGTCTGTATTGACCACATCAGCCGGTGTGTTTATCTCCTTCATCTCTCCAGTCTATCAAAGCATGCTGCTACAGTATTAGCACTCTTTCCTTGGGGTCCTGGGCTCAGTTCCCAACAGGAATGCCATTTGTATACATTCCAGGTCTCTTAAAGTGTTCCTGTGTATTTAATTTTGGATAGATTAGAGCAGGGGTATTCAACCTGTGGCACTAGGAGCCCTCTGATGTGACCCTCGACCTCAAACCAGGGAAGCGCATGCCCATGCTCTGGGCTGGTGGGTCTGCAAGCCCAGATCGCAAATCAATGAGTTGCCAACCTGCCATCCCAGAGCATCAAAGTGCATGGAGCCAGCGCTGGCAGCCGAGGAAGCAGAAGTCGCATAAGCCGATGCTTCCTCTGTAGCGCCACCTTCTGTCCCAGGTGGAGTGATACTAAATGCCAGGCACCTTTCTAGCAGCCTGGAGAATGATGGCAACAGAAACTGGAAGAGGAGAAGGTCAGTATATTAACCACTTCCCATCCAGGCCAATTCTGACATTTTTCTCCTACATATAAAATTCATGATTGTTTTGCTAGAAAATTACATAGAACCCCCAAACATTATATACGTTTTTTAAGCAAAGACCCTAGAGAATACTATGGGGGGTTGTTGCAACTTTTTATCTTGCACGGTATTTGCTCAGCAATTTTTCATGTTTCATGCTTTCAAAAAAAAAAAACATTAAAGTTAACCCAATTTTTTTGCATAAAGTGAAAGACGAAGTTACGCCGACTAAATAGATACCTATCATGTCACGCTTCAAAAACTCAGGTGATCATCTGGTCCGCCCGAAATCTCTATGGTCACCATCCGGGGCCGGCGGATCCGTAATCCGACTCACCGATGGAAGCGGTGAGTCGGTAGAAGCACCAGAGGATGGCGGGAGTGGGGGCGTCCCCCTCGCCGCCCGTAAGAACGATTAAGCGACTGAACAGCCACTATGATCGTTCTTGTGGTGTAGGGAATCGCCTGCTGAAAAAGCTGGCGATTCCCTACACAACAAGAACAATCATAGTGGCTGTTCCGTCGCTTAATCGTTCTTACGGGCGGCGAAGGGGATGCCCCCACTCCCGCCATCCTCTGGTGCTATCTGAATGATGCCTGTAGCTGCAGGCATCATTCAGATATACCCACTCAAAGTCAAGGACGTCCTAGGACGTACCTTGGGCGGGAAGTGGTTAAACATCAAATACAGTGCAATTGCAATGGGCATATTAGCACTTAAAAAAAAAAAGGAGTTATTAGGCTGCTTTCACACAGATCCACGGGTGCAGTGCAGTGCACCTGCAGCTTCCCTGTGGGTTAGCTGCACTGAGCCATAGACTTACTATTATATCCTGTAGGTCTGGTGCACTTTCAGAAAGTGCACCACACCCGCAAGATATAATAGAAGTCTATGGCAAAGCACAGCTAACCCACAGAAAAGCTGCAAGTGCACTGCACTGCACCTGAGGTTTGGTAAACCACAACGCACCAGAGTGAAAACAACCTTATAGGGGGCTCAGGACAGTAATGGCTCATTTACATTTGCGGTTTGGAGGGGGGGGGGCAGTAAAACCCCATAGCTCATTGTGGCCTGCGACTGGTTATCAAAGCACTTAAGTCGCTCTTCAAAAGGTTCAGCACCCCTGGATTAGAAGCTGAACTCCAGCCTTACCTTCAGTCTTGCACACTTGTACAGGATCCTCTGCTAAACTGAAATTGCTTTTTTACAGTATGAGCGTCTCACAGTATTAAATAGAAGCTATAGTAATGCAGATAGAGCCCACTTCTTTCCTTGCTGGAGGATATCCAGCATCATCTAGCCAAGTGGTCTCCAAACTGTGGACCGTAGGCCAGATGCGGCCCTTTGCTTGCCTTTACCTGGCCCTTGGGGCACCATTCCTTCCATTGATATGAGGCACTATTCCTCCTACTGACACCAACTATGAGGCACCATTCCTTCAACTGACACCAACTGTGGGGCATCATTTTTCCCACTATTCAATGGTGGGGCACTATTCCTTCCACTGACACCAACAATGGGGCATTATTCCTCCGACTGACAGCAATCATGGGGTACTATTTTACGTTTTTTATACTCCCACTGGCCATAATCCGGCCTCCCTAAAGTCTAAAGGACAATGAATTGGCTCTTTATTTAAAATATTTGGAGACCCCTGATCTAGCCCTTTCCTCCACAGGCAGACTGTCCTTGGCCCACCTCTTTCATTCATTTCAGTTCTATGTATCAATCAATGTCTAGAGTTCTTGAGATTTACTGCGTGAAACAACTAGGAGTTCTGAATTCACTCTGACTTTCAAATTTACAAATTATATCATTACAGCTAAACTCCAAACAACTTAGACAAAAATCGAAATACGATTAAAGCACATGCAGGTAAACCATGTGACCTGCCAAAGATCTGTCATTCTGTTCTTCAAGCCTAATTATCCAGGCACCTCTTTTAGAGGTTATATTCATATCCCTGACTTCTAATGCAATCAAGCAGTCCAGCTTGGTCAAGGTCCCACTCCCAATGTGTTGACTGGACAAAGAAGAAGCAGCAGCACACTGCTGAAAGCATCCATGTGCTCTCACCTACTGTAATAGTTCACCAGTTCACCTTGTTAAGACCAAAGCTGGCCAAACAATGATCTAAATTCAGCTGGTCAAGCAGGGGCTGGCCCGGTGTCGATCAATGTGTGGGCTCAGCGCTTGATAGAAGTCAATCATTTAATCATCTTCTGTCGATCAGTGGTTTCAAGCACTGGTCGGTGCCATTAATAGGATACAATGCCCCAAGGGGGAAAGGGGGGTTCCTCCATCCATTGTGTGAATGAAGGAATCAGCAGGCCGAATGAAATAAAATGAACAGTGTATGGCCAGCTTAACACCACTGAACAAAGTAAGAGTCCTGACTGGCTCACACAACTGACCCTAATACTCACTGAGGCCCTATTCACATCTGAGCATTTTTTAGCTCAGATCTCAAAGCTCCAAAATGCTCAACATCAAAATCCCATGTACAGGCAGTCCCCGAGTTACAAACATTTGACTTACATACGACTCATACTTACAAATATAGTGGTTGCTCATATCTGGGCGCTCAGGCACCTGTAGCTTAACAAAAGCTAAATGAGCTACTTTTAAAGTAGATTTTTATGCATTTTGGCCCCATAGACTTGAATTGGAACACCTGAAAATGTGCAAATCGAGCACTTTTACAATTGTTTTCAGGCTTTTTGTTGGCCTGTAAAACTTATTTTTTAAAAAAAAAAGAACTGGTCCCCTTCCCCTGGTGCTTGGCCAGAACAAAAACACCTGAAGCTTGCATACACATCTAAAACACTCGAAATCCACTTTTAAAACATTTCAAGAAACACAACAGCCACCAGCACATGAGACTCTCATGGGTCACTCATGTAAGTATTGTTCCAGGTGCTTATTTAAAAAAAAAAAAAAAAAATCATTAAACTTCAGCTTTAAGTATATAGTGATTACTTAATTGTGATACAAACATAGCACTTGTTTGTTCTTATCAGTGCTGTGAGATGGTGTAGGGGGGGAGGGTTTAGGACTGGCCTGGTAATACCATGTATTTCCATCCCTATCAATGTAACAAAAGAACAAGGGGGTGGGACTTTATATGTAGCTCATGGTTGCAATTCGATAGATTGGTGGACATATGAAATGTTTATTAATTCATATACATTTATAATACACACATAATACTAATGTCAATGGGGAACAATTAAACATGATAATAACTGTATCACATGACATTGCATGATGAAATTCCACAGTCCACCAATTTTGTATAAATACATACATGTATTGCAGAGTAATACCTGCATGACCTAAGGCCTCACTGCTCCTATCATGGTAAATAAAGATAAATAGAACATAAAACAAATATTTAATAATAAATAAATAAATAAAGCACGGCATCTGGTATCTCTACTCGTTTCATGGCTTTGAGACACTCATCAGGAGCAGGCATGTGATGTATTAAAATACATGTGTTGATGGTAAAAAAAACTGAAGGTCGTGAGCCACCTGGGGACATTATGGCCGGGAGCTGAGGTGGGCAACCCAGCGATAGCAGCCAACACAGGCAACGTCCAGGGCGGACATTGAGTTGTAAGGCACTCCTGGGGAGTAGGTAGTGGATAAGTGCTGTGAGATAACACACATTCATACTTCTCCACACACCCATTTCTGTCAATGATGTTTCTTAGAATTCAAGCTCGATTGAGCAATGGAGTGCCAAAAGTAGGCAAAATCTGTCCATTTTAAAAAGTACTGTGTTGCTTGGGTTCAGAGTGAGGAAGGTAATATTGCTGTGTAGTAAGTTACAACATCCATTCTTACCTTGTTAAAACCCAACTACAATTTACATTTAAGCCCAACTGCAGTCAACAGAGCGGGGAAGAGTCAGAACTTTTGTAGAGTTTTGAAGGCTGTCTGTGTAACCATTGAAGAGATTTCCCGTTATTTCCTATCCCAATGTCACCAGGAGAAGAAACAAGGAAATGGGTGTCTCCAGGACAATGAATGAGTATCATCAGGACAAGAAATGAGGGAATGGATGTGGCCAAGACAAGGAATGAGAGAATGAGTGTACCCAGAAAAGGAATGAGTGTCACCAGGACAAGAAATGAGGGAATGGATGTGACCAAGACAAGGGCTAAGCGAATAAGTGTCACCAGGACAGGAAATGAGGGAATGGATCTCACCAAGACAAGGGCTAAGGGAATGGGTGTCCCCAGGACAAGGAATGAGTGTCACCAGGACAAAAAATGAGGGAATGGATGTGACCAAGACAAAGACTGAGGGAATGGGTATCCCCAGGACAAGGAATGAGGGAATGGGTGTCTCGAGGACAAGGAATAAGTGTAACCAGGACAAGAAATGAGAGAATGGATGCCACTAAGACAAGAAATAAGGGAATTGGTGTTACCAGGACAGTACGACACAGAAAGCATTAAAAAAGGCTGTTCTAACCCTTACCAACTTTTCTAAGGAACTGTTTTTTAAGTTCTTGTCCCCATTGGAGAGATATTCCATCACTTCCTCTACTTTTGACATCTGATGGAAAGGTAAATCACCCAGATAAAGACCCAAACAGCAATAAAGTTCTGACAGATCGAATACTTCCCCACTCTATACAAAGCTAAAAATAAACTGGACTTTAGTAAAGCTGATCCACCCCCCAGCTGTAGGTTTCACACTGTGTACAAATTTATTGAGTGATTGGTCTCCTGTAAGTAAACACATAATGTATTACCTCCAATCTGGCTCTATCCACGTCTTTTGGGAGCTTCACCCGCACTTGGTTTGTTACAATCAGCATTTCATAGGGATAGGTCTAAGAAAGAGGAAAATGAAAACAGAGGAATAAAAGGAATACATTCCAAACAGCATTCAAAGCTATCCACAACTCTGCCCCAAATACATCACAAACCTCATCTCCAAAAAAGCTCCCAAAACGCCCTCTTCGCTCCTCCAAAAACCTCCTGTTCTCTACCAATCTCATCATTTCTCCCATGCCTGCTTCCAGGACTTCTCTGGAGCCTTTCTCATTCCCAACCTGTCCAGCTATTTCCTACCTGTTAATCTTTAGGTGCTCCCTAAAAATGTATCTCTTCAGGGAAGCCTATCCCTCCTCTACTTAAAAACTGAACTTTTACTTTTTCTTCATTCTTTCATACTTTTTAGAATTCCTCAGTTATCACAAGGGCCGTGGATAAGAGGGTTCCACTCTTCCTCCTTTATGGGGCCAAAACCAGCAGGGGGGTCCAGGCAGCAGGGTGAATTGGATGTGGGCAGCAAGTGTGATTGGTGCGAAGGGGAGGGCAATTACTGGAACCGATCACCTGTATGGCTCTCTCTGCAGCAGCTGAAAGGCGGCTTTTTCTCCTCTTCCTCTCCCCGGTTTTCAACTGCTGCAGAGAGAGCCATACATGGGATCGGTTCCAGTAATTCCCCCCACCACACTGATCCTCTCTGTGGACCATACATTTCCCCTTGCTGCCCAGGCCCCTCTATGTGTCCCCCCCCACCGCAGTGCCCCCAGCTTCCCTCCTCTTCTTCCTGCCAGCAGCTGCAAGCACACAATAGAATCCTTCAGGATTGAGAGTGGAGGAAGGGTCTGGTAAATATGTCATATTTACCAGACCCTTCTTTTCCTAAATGAACATGAGTGATTGGTACAAATCCCTCACTGTGTTCATGCATAACTGAAGCATAGTAAACTGTGTTTTTTTCGGGTGGGGGCTCTGTCAGGTTGGCTGTATGGGGCCCCGTGTTTTCTAACAGCAGCCCTGGTAATCACCTTTTGCATCTCTTGCCCCTCCCTTTAGATTGTAAGCTCTCATGAACAGGGCCCTCCTAACCCTCTTGTATTAATCGTTTTGTAACTGTACTGTCTCCCTTTATTTTGTAAAGTGCTCCACAGACTGAAAATAATAGTAATGATAATAACAGTAATAAAAATAATAGAAATAAAGTGTTCAGAGTAATAATATTCATATATAGAGCAGATATGTGTACATACAATACATATATGATGCTGCAAACATGGTTACTGAATACAACCTTGGTAGTTGAATGCATACATACAATACATTGCTGATCGGACTGGGAGAGTGTGGCTCCTCTTACCTTGTACTCTGTAGAGAGAACACACAGAAAATGTGATATTAAAAAGTGATTCCCAAAACTGTATTCACTGATATTGCTTGATGACATCATTTAAAATGTATACAGCTGTAAATAAATATCATCTCCAGGAACAAGTAACATCGATCAGAGAACAGTTGATGTCAGCCAGGAATTACTGTGTCTGTGCTAAAACCTTCTTATGGCTGAACTCCAGGATAAGTAAATATCTAA
Source organism: Aquarana catesbeiana (assembly GCF_042186555.1). Classification (NCBI taxonomy): domain Eukaryota; kingdom Metazoa; phylum Chordata; class Amphibia; order Anura; family Ranidae; genus Aquarana; species Aquarana catesbeiana. Next base: position 882,379,110 of record NC_133324.1, read on the forward strand.
ATATAAGAGTCATGGGTATTTTTGCTTGAATCTCAGTGTGCTTTGTGCATTTCCTTCAGATCTGTGCAGTAATCCAGTGTGAAACGTCTCCTCTGTGCAGAGCTTCCTGTAATAAAGACCGCTCACTGATGCTCTCTCTCCTGGTGCAGGGTGACTGGTCTTGTCTCCACCCCCTTCTGTAGTTTTCATCAGACAACAGGGTGGAGCCTGTTGGGACCCCTCCCACAGCTCTGCTCTCCGCACAGGCAATGCACAGTCTAGTGATGATGATAGTACTTTTACAAGGTAATATCTTGGTTTGCAAAGGTATTTGGTGCGCACAAAGTGGATTTATATCCTCTGTGGCTATTGAGGAATATATTTAAATTACATTTGTGTGCCTGTAGTTCAGCTTTACAGTTGCATGCTTGCATTATGGAATACAATAACCCCCATTTTCTCCCTTACAGTTTGTGTGATTGGCTCAGTGCTCTTCCCAAGCATCACCGCTGATGTGGAAATCAAACTATAGTAATCAAAATTTTTGTGGAGGTACTTTCTGTAACTGTTTTTGGATAAGAACCTTATGAAATTTATGGTACACCACATATTACTCCAATGCATGGCAATGTGTACAATGTGTGCCATTTATTTTTCATGGCAATCTAATGCACTGCACAGTAACGGCCAACGGACAATACTCCATATGTCATGTTTTGTGCAATGAGTAAGACTCCGTTTCCACTAGCGCGAATTGTCATGCAACTTTGGACACATAAAGTCGCATGACAAGTCACAGCCCATTGATTTCAATGGCACCCGTTCCAATCTATGGGACTTAAAGTTGCAGCGACTTTGAAAAGGTGCCTGCACTACTTTGATGCGACTTTTGATGCAACTTTGATTCAGAGAGTGTAAAGTTGAATCTCATGTCCGTCATTCGGCCATAGCGGGGATGTGAGGTGGTTAATCAAACAAACTGAAGTTAGAAAGTGATTGGCTATCATGCACAGCTGCATCAGATTACGAGTGCTCCAGTTTTAGTGAATCTCCCCCAATGTGTTTGATTTATAAATGGACTGTTTTCTTTGCAAACTGAATGTTTGTTTACTGAGCTTAGTGAATACAGTGAATTGCGTTCACTTCAATCATCAAATCATATGCAAGAAAAATTTCTTTTTTTCCCATTCAATTTCTTTAACTAATCACTGGGTATTTCGGCGTGAGTGCAACTTCAACTTATTTATTAAACTGAAGGAAGATTCACTTTGCAAAGCAAACAGACTCTACCTGTTTAGTAAATTATGTCATTAGGGAGTATAGTACCAACACATTCCTTATTTCATATTTAGGGCTCCATTTATCTTTGTTTTCAACCAAGACTCACCCATTTCCATACATTTTTCCAACAAAATCTTATTTGTGAATTATAGGAAAGCGAATGTAAGGACTGAATTGATTTCTACAGTAACCAGAGCTGTTCTTCACTATTATTCACAAAGCTCAGTAGGGTTTATCTGCTAAAATTGGAGAGTGCAAAATCTGGTGCAGCTCTGCATAGAAACCAATCAGCTTCCAGGTTTTTTCATCAAAGCTTAAAGGGGTTGTAAACCCTCGTGTTTTTTCACCTTAATTTATCCTATGCATTAAGGTGAAAAAACTTCTGGCAGTGACCACTCCCCCAGCATTTTACTTACCTGAGCCCCATATTTCCCTCGTCGGAGATCCGCTCTCCCTCTCTGCACGGGGTCCCGCTCTTGATTGGATAGAATGATAGCGCAGCCATTGGCTGCTGTCAATCAAATCCAATGAAGTGGGCGCCGGGGGGTGGGGCCGAGTCCCGCATTCGTGTCTATAGACGGAAACGCTGGACTCGGGAGCGCGCCCGCAAGGTAACCCCCCCGGGGGGTTATCTGATGCGAGGAGGAGCCGCGAGAGCCGCTGGGGGACCTCAGAACAGGACGATCGGGGCCACTCTGTGCAAAACAAACTGCACAGTGGAGGTAAGTATGATATGTTTGTTATTTAAAAAAAATAAACACAAAGGTTTACAATCACTTTAAGGCCCCTTTCACACAGGCTTTCCGATCAGGTCCGCTTGTCAGTATTTCAGGCAGACCTGATCAGACACTCCATTCACTCCTATGGGGCGGCGGATGTCAGCGGTGACATGTCCGATGACTTTCGCTGCTATCCGATCTGATCCTGTCCGTGAAATCCAGATGGATGGTGAACCTATTTTCTATCCGTCTGGAGGATCAGATTGGATGGGATCGAATGAAAACCGTTTTCATCCGATCTCCCCATAGAGGAGAGAGGAGCTCTGACAGGTCTGTCTCTGCACAGTAAGCAGAGATGGACCTGTCATACGCCTGCTCAGTGGGGATCAGCGGATCGATTCACCGCTGAGCAAAGCAGCGCCTGCCAGGCGGACCGCGCGTAAGAAAGGACCCTTATTGAACAAGCTGAAGTTAGAAGCTGATTGGCTACTATGCACAGCTGCACCAGATTCTAAGTGCTCCAATTTTAGTAAATCTCCCCCCAGTGTGTTTTTATATTATGCGTTTATGATATAACTTAATGAATTATGTCTCACTTCCCAGATAGGATAGGAAAAATCAGACCATATGAGCAGGATGATTAGCACACCCGATGTTTATTGTTAATATATTGGTGTGTACATTTGTTTTAGCAATTATTTACATTACTTAATGAGAAGACATCCATTTCCAGTGATGCATGGTGTAATAAACACAAGCTGATCTGTATATAGTTCAAGACAGTTTCACTAGAAATGGGGAAGTTGCTGTTTACATGTGTAGACAGAGATCTATTCTCTGGACATTCATTATACTTTACTCTGCAATAAAGTATACATATACAATGTGGGAAGGTCAAAACCACACAGGAAATTTTGTAGGGCTCAGTAGCTTGACCTTAACTCTTTACTGACTGTCATCTAATCTGAAATACATTCAATTTAGTGTACTCAGAGTGAGATACCGGTCAATCAAGAGTGATTCGTAAATGGACACTTGACTTTAAAAAAAAAAATGTTTTCAGGTATGTATTCTTTTTTTTATTCAGTTTTATCACACATGTTATACATTCAAAACACAGGGGACAGAGAAGGCAACATACCCACTCTCCCCTTGGCCTCGCAGGGTCAAAAATTAGAACTAACATAGTTCAACTAATCAAAAAACTCTAAATGCCCCCCCCCCCAACTCAACCATCAGCACCAGTCCAGGAGATATAGAGCACCAGTAAGTTACAATCAGAGTTTGGTTATGTCACTTGTCCATCTGGATTCGGGGTAGAATTTTCAGAATGATTGTGTATACATGTAGAGCAATCTATTCACATCAGTGGCAAGAATTCATAGTGCCTATCTCCTATCCCATAAGACTATACAGTCCAATAGGTGAAAAGGAGTAAATCAGCCCACTGTTGCAGAAGAGTCCAACCATGGCTGCCAGAATTTTTTTTTTACAGCCCCCGGAGCTATATGTGGCCTTGCAAAGATGGAGTATAGAGTTTATCAGACCCTTCCAGTATGATATTGTAGGAGCATTTGGCTTCTTCCAGTACATTAAGATGGCCTTCCTACCATAGAACAACCCTATATTGAGTAAGGTGCGATGAGAGAAGGAACGACCTCTTCCACCAAACCACCATAAACTGTGTCGTGGGGATTGGAAGCCTGAGAACCTCTGACAAGCAGGAAGTGATTGCAGACCAGAAGCTCCGGATCTACAAACAGCTCCAGAAATATGTTCTGCATTCGCAGGCGAGGAGGAACACCACCAGCATTCATCCGTAGCAGAGGGATAAATACGTGCCAATCTAGCCGGAGTGTAATAAATGCTATGTAAAAACTTAAACTGTATAAGGCGGTCCCCCAGCGAATACCAAGTGTTTAAAAGGGTGGTCCCACATATCTTCCCACTCCTCTCCTTGGCAGGGATTTCCGCCACCCACCGTTCCCGACATCTAGTTACCGCCAGTGGCGTTTTTTTGAAGAAGGATTTGTACGTAGCTGATAGAGGTTTGGACAATTCTTCATCTGTTAAAAGATCCTCAAGGGCAGAGGGTAGCACCTCTACCCTTCGGGTGGAGAATTGTGTCTGAAACGCATGGCGCAGTTGTAGATACCAGAAAAAGTATGGATTAGGTACGTTATGTCGCATTTTCAATTAGTCAAATGTTATGAGTTCTCCCTCCCTTGTAATGTCCCCTAGTACCCTAACACCCCTACTAGCCCAAACCAAGGGGTCTGGTAGGGAGTAGAAATGAGGCAGGTTAGGATTCATCAATGGGTAGCAGAGGGCATAGTTCCGATGTAACTGGGGGACTTTAGATTGGTAGCTACTTCACAGGCTCTTATGGTTACTTTCATTGGCACAGTCAAAGGTAGATTGGATTTTGGGCCTCTATACAGCGCTAGTCTTAAACTTTCATAGGAACCTAACTGAGCTCCCTCAAGAACTGTGGCAGAGTCTCCATCATCCGCCAACAGCCAGCATCGTGCAAAAACCATCTGGCCAGCCAGGTAGTACTTCTGCCAATCTGGTAGTGCCAACCCCCCCCCCCCCACCCCCATGGTTCTTGGAGTACCTTTATGCCTATGTGAGGTGATTGGGGAGACCATAGAAAGCATCCGATAATACTGTTCAATTTGTGGAAAAATGACTTGGGAACCCACACTGGACAGTACCTTAAAAAATACAAAATTACTGGCAAGGACTTCATTTTCAAGAGATTTATACGTCCTAGTAGGGACAAGGGCAACCGTTTCCACGCCTGTGTTTTTTGGTTAAGTTGGGAGACTAATGGCTATAGGTTCAATGGTATATAATCCTGGATGTTAGCTGTAACTTTTACCCCCGAGTAAGTGATAACGGAAACCCATTGCAGCGGAACATTGTCAGCCTCTGCTCTCTGTGCCCCCGAACCTAATGGCAATATCAATGACTTGCCCCAATTCACCAGAAGACCCAAAAAAGAGGCAAACTTATTAAGTATTTGCAATGCCGCCTGAAGGGATGGTCCCGGGTCTCTGAGGAACAGGAGCAGGTCATCAGCATAGAGCGCAAGGCTTTCCTGTATAGATCCTACCTGGACTGCACCCACCTCCTTAGATTGATGTAACACTCTCGCCATAGGCTTCATCATTAAGGCAAAGAGGAAGGGTGGAAAGAGGGCATTCCTGTCTACTGCCCCTTCCAATAACAAAAGGATCAGAGGTTGAAAGCCCCAACCGAATTGCCGTCTGAGGGTCGCTGTACAATAAAGTGACCCATCGCCGGAAATTAGGTCCAAATCCCATACTCTCCAATACTCTATGCATATATAGCCAGTCAACTGAATCAAAGGCTTTTTCAATGTCAATAGATACTATAACTTTTTCTGGGACTTCTGTAGTGTCTAATTGTAAATGAGTGAATAATCTCCGTAGGTTAGTGTCCGCGGATTTCCGGGCATAAATCCCGTCTGGTCAATATCCACCAGTAAAGGAATGACCTTGGCCAGTCGTGATGCCAACACCTTGGTTAGGATATTTAGATCCGCATTCAGTAATGCTATAGGGCGGTAGGACAAACACTCCTGTGGGTCCTTACCCGGTTTCAATAGGAGAACCATGTATGCTTCCATCATTGAAGGCGGGAAGACTCCTCTTTTAAGGCAGTGGCCAAAAAGGACACTGAGTCTTGGGGCTAGTTGTGCCATATATTGTTTATAGAAGTCCGCCGGGAAGCGATCTGGGCCCAGGGATTTATGAGGCGGAAAAGCTAGTATCGCCGCTTCTATTTCCAGAACTGAAATATCAGTATCCAGAAGGGTAATGTCTGAGTCTGACAATATAGGGAGAGAGAGAGTTCATTTAATAACCCATCTAGCTCACCGTTGTAGTATGCTGGTATAGGGGAGTAACGCATAGTATAATACCGCACAAATTCTTCCAAGATACTGGAAGGGTCAGTGACCATGTTCCCCCCAGCAGTTTTAATAACAGGGATACTGGCAGGTATTGTTTGATCTGCCGCCAAGAGGGCCAAAAAGCTTCCCATTTTTGTCCCCTTGAGCAAATATCGACTCCGCCCTCTTCCCTATTTCAGTGAATCCCAGTTCGGAGGAGTGCACTGACAAAAGTCGCCGTGTCTCTAGCAGAGATGTATAATTGGTCTCTGATGGAGAGTCTCAGGTGTGTATTAACTCAATAAAGTACCTTCTATTATTCGTAGCCTCCTCTAAATTACTTTTTTGCTGCTATAATTTGACTTTCCCCCAAATCCTTCCTTCTTTCAGAAATTCTCTCAGCACAAATCCTCACAGCTAAATACATACCCCCTTCCAGCACAAACCCTTGCCTCCTTATCCCCCCCCCCCCCCGCTCAGCACAAACCCTTGCCTCCATCTTCCCCCTCCAAGCACAAATCATCCCGCCTTCCGGTATAAATCCCCCAAACTTCCCTTTTTTATATATATTCTCTTACCCACCCAAATCCCCCTCTCAGCACAAATCCCCCTTTCGGTATAAATCCTGCCCAGACCCCTACTTCTTACACCAATTCTCTTAATCCCCACAACTCTCCCCTACAAGCACAAAACCTACTCCCCCCATCCCCCTCCCCCAGTAGACCTGTCCTCGCCTCCAAAAATCCTCTCAATCCCCCCAAGCATGAGTCTCCCTCAGTGCAGGGAGATCTCCTTATTCCCAGGCTCCTTCTTCTGTTCTGTCAGAGCAGCCTGCTATGCTGAGACTTGAAGTGCCCCAGACTACAGGGGACTGAAGAATGGCAGCCCACTATGCTGGGACTTGTTGTGCCCTCTGTGGGGGACTGAGATATGGCAGTATCCTATGCTGGGACTTGTAGTGTCCTCTGTGGGGGACAGGAGATTCCTCAGTCCCCCCACAGCCTAGGGTAGACTATAAGTCCCAGTAGATTGGGCTGCCACCAGTCCTCCACACACAGCATGAGGAGATTGCAGCCTTCCACCCCCTCCCATATACTCACTCTCTGGCTGCCATACACTGCGCCCTGGCTGCTGATTTGTTTTGTTTGTTACTTGCTCCTTACCCCTGTACTCTATACATTATGTTATATTGGATAATTGGTAATTATGGATGGGTGACACCATGTTTTACCGTATCAAGTGACACCAACCCTAGTGATGCCACTGGTGGAGTGATCTGCAGCTTTGTGTGCTGGTCGGGATGTGTCTTCTGACCTGGGGCAGATGACTGACCGTAGTGTTCACAGCAGTTTACACTGGGAAATCCCAACCGCTGCCCCACCCTGCATTGAGACATGCTGCCCAGACTCTGGGGGGGACTGCCAAGAGAACACTAATGCAAGGGGAGAGTGGGGATGCCCTCTTACTCCAGAGCTCATTTATTCTAAGTCAATGGCGGCTGGTGCTCAAAATTTTTTTTTTGGGGGGGACAAAATAAACAATTCTGAAAAAAAAACATCAATTGCAGCCTCACTGTGCCCATCAAATGCAGCCACTGTGCCCATCAAACGCAGCCACTGTGCCATCAAATGCTGCCACTGTGCCCTCAAATGCTGCCACTGTGCCCCATCAAATGCTGCCATTGTGCCCATCAAATGCTGCCACTGTGCCCATCAAATAGTGCCACTGTGCCCCAATAAAAATGCTGCCACTGTGACACCCCTCCGCCCGCTCGCCGTTTGCCCGGCACCTACACTGGTGGCTCAGGCATGCGGGTGACAGCGGCAAGACCTTGCAGCAGGTCAGACAGTGGCTCCTGTGTCCTACATGTGTCTCCTTCCCTCTTCCTGATAGGAGTCCAATCGCAGTGCCTGTCCTTTCAGCCAATCAGGTGATGGGTAACAGACCTGCGCACCTGATTTGCGAGAGGCGGTTCAGTGTTAGGAAAACGAATATTCATACGCTGTTCTAACACACCTGGGTGAACTGTGAGCACAATGCTCTGGGCTCGCAGTTCACCTTTTTTTAAGCCTATTAGAGCCTCTGGCGCCATCACATGGGTGGCGCCGACCAATCAGAATCCACATAGCCCGTCCTGTCACCACAGGCAAAGAGGAGAGAAAGCCACGGGGATTCAGGGACCAGCGTAAGTTCACTTTACAGATTTTCTGCCTGTGTAGAACTCTGGACATTGGCTGGAAACTCCGGACACAAATCTTTTCAAGCAATTATAATGCCCACTGTTGACATGTAAAATCAAATTTTATGTGAATGGATATAGCAGTGCCCTCCAAGTAAAATGGCAGGTCACATGTTATGACACAGACATACATTTTCGGAGACTACAATTATTTCTTTCCATGGCTAATTCTTGCCTCATCCAATCCTTGGCTGCTTTACTCAGTTTATATGGAAAAATAGAAGAGACAGCAGATGAAGACCCAGTGGTTCACTGATATACACCATCAAAGAACTGTATGGAAGCCCTAGAGATAATTGCTGCTCCTTATGATCTACTTTATATAATTAGGTGCCCCAGTTGTGAAACAAATGCTCTATTACAGCCGCTGATATTGTTCCTCTTGGAAGGGAATATGACTGCTTGCTAGTGGCAGAACTATAATGGTTGTAGGGAATGCTGTGTGCCCATAGAGCTGGATGAATCCCAGACTGAAGCATCTTTTAAATCAATAACCCCCCCCCCAAAAAAAAAAGATCACATGGGGAAATGCATGGGAAGGAACAGAGATAAGTAATGAAAAGATGGTGCACCACAGAAGAGAATACTTTTATTGAAAAATAAACTTCTCCCCTTGATGAATGATCCTTAGCAATGAGATTTCTCCTCCCCCATCTATAAACACATACAGTATAAAACAAGAACAAACATGAAATTGGGGATTGGTACCTTTCATGCCCCAGCTGGAATCATCATCCACGTACTGACCAAAATTGGTGGCCTGGAGAAGAAAAGTTATACCGGCATTAATTCTTACTAGGCTCACTGAAATACATTCATTTTTCATGCATATGCAGGTGTACTGAGTTGAACAATGTGTTCAGTTTCATTTGTAACAAGCCCTTAATGTGCTTGATTCCATTTTAGAACATCAAATTTATTGTGCTGTGTTACTGCACCTAACAACCTACCATGGCACTTTAACTGACAGTATCCTAGGATTTGAATGAGGGTAATTTACTAAAATTGGTGCACTCAGAATTTGGTGCAGCTGTGCATGGTAGCCAATCAGCTTCTAACTTCAGCTTGTTCAATCAAGCTTTGACAATACAACCTGGAAGCTAATTGGTTTCTATGCAGAGTTGTACATTTCCCCCAATACTGTGTGTTCTTACTATTTTCAAATCAAGTGCAATACAAAAAAATGTGTGATTTATCAATCTATGAATTTCTATCTAATTTACTGATTCATTAGTGCAGTGGTCCCCAAAATATTGACACAAAGGGCCAGTTCACTATCCAGGACCAAATGTGGTCATTATGTGTAACAAAATGCCTTGGCAAAGGAAGTCAGTGGGGGGAAAAAATGCCCCTACATCAGTGGTCAGTGGGAGTAATAAATGCCCCTGCGTTAGTGGTCAGTGGGAGTAATAAATGTAATTTTGTAAGTTGTCAGTAGAAGTTATATTAAATGCCCCTTTGCCATTGAAAAAAAAATGTAATGTGTAAGTGGGAGTAAACAATGCCTCTGAGTCGGTGGTTAGTGAGAGTAATAAAGGACCCCTTCCAGGCATTGTTGTCAGCAGGATGCTAAAAGAATCCCCCTCCCTTCTCATTGCAGAAGCCAGTTGATGGCAACAAGACAGCTCCATAAGTGGCCTGCGGATTGTAGTTTGGGGATCGCTACATTTGTGAAAACATCACATGCGAGCTGCTTGGCATATTTCCTAGAGGCAAACATAAGACTTGAGGACACATGTAATGTCTATGAATACAGCTACACTGGTGATATTTTAATAGCACACGCAGATTAGCCACTAAAAAATTGATAATGGTTAATGGCTAAGAGTTGCAATTGTTGCTTAAGAGATAGAAGAAATGGCTTCCTATGGTGTAAGCCGGGGTCTCCAAACTTTGTTAACATAGGGCCGGTGTACTGTCCTTCAGATTTCAGGGGGGCGGGGTTTGACCAGTGGGAGTAGAAAATGCCCCAGCATTAGTGGGATTTCAACAATGCCTCAGACTTGGTGACAAGTGGGAGTAAAAAAAAATACATAGCGCTTGTGGTCAGAAGGAAGAGGAATAGTTCCCCATTGTTGGTATTTGTGGAAGGAATAGTGTCTTATCAATGGTATCAGTAGGAGGAATTATGCCCCATTATTGATGTCAGTGGGAAGAATAGTTCCCTATTGTTGATGTCAGTGGGAAGAATAGTTCCCTATTGTTGATGTCAGTGGGAAGAATAGTTTTCTATTGTTGATGTCAGTGGGAGGAATAGTTCCCCATGGTTGATGGCAGTGGGAGGAATAGTTCCCCATTGTTGATGTCAGTGGGAGGAAAAGTTCCCCATCGTTGATGTCAGTGGGAGGAATAGTTCCCCATCATTGATGTCAGTGGAATAGTTCCCCATTGTTAATGTCAGTGGGAGGAATAGTTCCCCGTCGTTGATGTCAGTGGGAGGAATAGTTCCCCGTCGTTGATGTCAGTGGGAGGGATAGTTCACCATCGATGTCAGTGGGAGGAAATGTTCCCCATTGTTGATGTCGATGGGAGGAAAAGTTCCCCTTTGTTGATGTCAGTGGGAGGAAAAGTTCCCCTTTGTTGATGTCAGTGGGAGGGAAAGTTCCCCGTCGTTGATGTCAGTGGGAGGAATAGTTCCCCGTCGTTGATGTCAGTGGAAGGAATAGTTTCCCATTGTTGATGTCAGTGGGAGGAATAGTTCCCCGTCGTTGATGTCAGTGGGAGGAATAGTTCCCCGTCATTGATCTCAGTGGGAGGAATAATTCCCCATTATTGATGTCAGTGAGAGGAATAGTTCCCCATCGTTGATGTCAGTGGGATGAATAGTTCCAAATGGTTGATGTCAGTGGGAGGAATAATTCCCCATCATTGATATCAGTGGGAAGAATAGTTCCCCATTGCTGATGCCAGTGGGAGGAATAATTCCCCATCATTGATGTCAGCGGGAGTAATATTTCCCCATTGTTGATGTCAGCGGGAGAGATAGTGACCCATCGTTGGTGCCATTGGGAGATATATTTCCCCATCATTGATGTCAGTGGGAGAAATCGTTTCCCATTGTTGATGTCAGGGGAGGAAGTGTCCCCCATCACTGATGTTAGTAGGAGGAATAGTGACTTATCATGGAAGGAATTATGCTTCACTGTTGGTATCAGTGAAAGGAATAGTGCCATGTATAATTGGAAGGAATAGTAATACAAGTTCCGGAAAATGTCAAGCAAAGAGCTGCATCTGGCCCACGGGGCACAGTTTGGAAGGCACTGGTGTAAGCTAAACAAGTAGCACAAATGAGTTACTTAAAGTACATCTTTAATCTATCTATACAAAGCAACAGATTTACTTTTAAACTGGCCCTCGTAGCAGATTTAATAACCTTTTTTTGGCCAAATGCACCAGTCCTGTCACATAGGAGGAAGGGATAGTGAGTTATCTGCTCTCCACAACCTGAAAGTACCAGAAAATCCGGGTGGTGGGGGAGTAAAGGTAAGGTGAGTATATGTAGGAGGATGGCTGGGCATTAAAGTGAACATGTTGTTTTGCCCTCCATGGGCATATTAACAGTTAGAAAATCATTTGCAGTAGACTTTTTTCTTCACACATTTCTATTTAATAAATAAGAGCTACAAATGTTGATCTTAGTGCACTGTTTAATGGAATCTGACAGCAGGCAGATGAGTTTGCAGTGAATGCTCAGGAGGAAGTATTCTGGATCTTTGTAATATCAACATTAATCCACTCATTTCTGCCATCTGCTGAATTCATCATTAGTAATAGTGCACAGACACAATCATTCATTTCCTAGAGTAATTAACTGAGAAAACTGTAACCATTTTAGAATTGAAGAGCTGCAATTACTCCTAATGAAGATCCTCAGGACATTCTTACTGTTCCTCTGAAACCATTTTTTATTATTGCTATAAATTAATTCAATTTTTTTAGATGCTGCTTTGGGATATTAATTAAAGCAAAACTTCACAACTAGGGTTCCTCCAGAAGTTCCTAGGGGTTCTAAAAGCAGTGAGCAATGGTGAATTGACATCTCACTTACACTGACTGCCAATGCAAAGGGGACATTTTCTACTAACCACCAATGGGGGTCCCTTCCATATGGACTACTAATGTAAGGGGGCGCCATAAATTTCATTTTCAAGATTAATACTGAAAATTATTTTGTGGCATACAGATTAGAGGTAGTAAAAAAATCATCTGCCCTGGATGTCAAATACGTTAAAGCCCCATACACACGATCCGGAAATCAGACGACAGATCGTCCAGTTTTTTTGCATGCTAGCCGCATATCGAACATGAAGAGTTTACTAAAGTTACGAAAATTCTCGTACGGCAGAATAAAAAAATCAGAAGTAATGTCATGTGTCATAGTGTATTGGTATTGTATTTTTGAACGACAACTGTATGTGATTAAACAAAAATCTTATGATCTGGTATGGTACAAGAAATTTTTTTGTTCTTGTACGATCGGATAATATCGGATGAAGTATATATGATAATATCAAAGTCATGATTGGCTCTTGAAAGCTCTGTACTAATGATCCGATTATCGTAAGATTGCTTCGAAAGCGGTATTCTTCGCCTGATTTTCGGATCGTGTGTATGCCACATTCCTTAAGTCAATACTTTCTACAACTCAGTGATCATGCAAACGTAACCCTAACTATAACTGTTCTTAAAAAAGTTGTTCCCCCTTGTGACAGACCTAGCCGGGAGAGAGACTTTTGGAGGGGACTGAATGCTAGCCTCTTGCCAATCGATTGCTGGCCCTGGCATTTGGGGGAACGGTGCTCTTTGTGAGCTGTGTGCCTGGGGACCCTTGAGGTGGTATTACTGTGGATTCGGGTCCTGGTCCCCCAGGACACACAGACTCTGGGGACCCTGGATTTGCCATATTAGAAATAGTGGCTGATTCATAATGCTGGGACAAATACTGGTAGGAGATGCTGATGTCAATTCCAGCTGCCTGTCTGTCTGTTGCCTGCTAGAATGTGTATTGTAAATAAGTCTCTAGTATGGGATCTAAGAGTCATTAGATCCCCATTGTTGTTTGTGTTAATTAACTCTGCTATTGTGATAATGTTGATTGGGTTCACTGAGCTACAAGACGGCCAGTCTGGCCTAAAGGTCATGTCTGAGTCATCTAGGCTGTCTAAAGGGATTAGTTAATTAGCCCATGTTAATTAGGTTTCTGGTCACAGGTGTATGTTCAGAGTAATATGAGCCGGAAGTACGCACCTCCTCTTTTATTGTATAAAAGAGCCTGTATTTTTCAATAAAGGAGATTCCTGTTTGAACTTACATACAGCCTGCCTGGTGTTTGTTCTGAGCGATCACAACTGGGTTAGAACGGCACATAGCTGTAGTTCTAATCCCGGAGCATTGGATGACCGAACCATCAGACGTTGCAATCTGATTCAATAGCCACAGAGGAGTGTCGGGAGAGTGGAACCGAGCGAGCAGGGGCTCGTTACATTCCCCTGCTCTTTACTATCCTGTCCAACCTGAACAAAAAGATGTGTGTACTTAAATTTTTTTATTCCGCTCTGGTCATGTGATCCCGTAGCACCAGCTCCCCTGTGTTAGTGAGCGACTGCTGCAGAGGAGAGGAGGGAGCGCTGACAATGGCTGTGCCATGGGAGCCTATAGATGATGTAACGGCTCACAGAATTCACAACGATTGTCAAGCTCTCCCCACAGAGCTGCAGGATCACATGACCATACCAAAGTGGATAAAAAATAAGTACACTCATCGTTTTTATACAAGTTAGGCAGGATAGGTAGAAGGAGGGAGGGAACCTTTGTAAGAAAAGTTAAGGTTTTCATCCATTTTATTCATGTTTAGAAATGGTGTATCAAGATCACAAAATTATTTCAAGGGTTTCTCTGAGGTAAAAAGGTTGAGAAAGGCTGATTTAGAGGAAATGAGTGTCTGGTGTGTTGTGTACTGAGGCTCCAATGGTCTCAATGCTCTCTGCAGCCAAAAAAGAGGCCAGTAACAGCCCACATGGGAGTATTCAGGGAAAGTTGGATAGATGCTTGCTGTAAAGCTGAAGAAGTTCTGTTTTAAATCCAATGTCTCACCAACGCTCGCAGTGTCCACAAGTGTATATATATATATATATATATATATATATATATATATATATATATATATATATATATATATATATATATATATATATATATAGGGCACAGGATTTTTATAGGGAATCGGTCAGCAGAGGAATATGCAGGATACCACTGCTGACTTGTTTTTGAAGATTTAACTTCAACTTTGTCATTGTCATTCTCACATTACTGTCACTGAACTGGGTAGGTAGCTCATCCCTTTAAACCTGAACACATATTCATTACACAGGTTCTGTGGCTGATTTAATGCAGATAAGGCACCAAGTGAGTTTAATCACCACCCTAATTAGCCACAGAACCTATGTAATTAATATGTTTGGTTTTAAAGAGATAAGGTGCCAACTCTAGACCTGGGACAAGTATAAAGTCAGTTTTGTCTGAATTCCTAGTTTGCATAATTGCTATGATTTAGACCCCTTTCACACTGAGACGGTTTTCAGGTGTTTTAGCACCTGTAAAGCGCCTGAAAACCGCCTCCCATTAATTTCAGTGCGACTTTTCACACTGGGGCGGTGCGCTTGCGGAACGTTAGGAAAAGTCCTGCAAGGGGCATCTTTGGGGCACTCCTAAAACGCCCTGCCCATTGAAATGAATGGGCTGCGCTTCAGAAACGCAGCAACATGGGCGCTTTTAACCCCTTCTTCGGCCGCTAGCGGGGGTTAAAAGCACCCCACTAGCGGCCGAAACGAGCTGATTAAACAGCGCTAAAGTGCTGCTAAAACGAGCAGCGCTTCAACCCTAATGCATGGTGTGAAAGTAGCCTTAGTGTTTATTATGTTATAAATGAAGAATAAGCATGACCTCCAGATTTTGCATCTTCAAAAACAAGTGGGCAATAACAGATTCTGTATTTCTGACCTTACAGATTCCCCTTAAAGAGGCTCTAAAGCCTCAAGGTTTTTTACCTTAATGCATAAAGTCTTCTCTGCTGCAGGCTCCCCCCAGCACCCCCTTACTCTTACCTGAACCCGATTCGATCCAGCAATGTGCACAAGAGCAGAGGCTCTCACAGCTGTCTCCCTCCTCATTGGGCAGGTTGAGTATAGTGGACTCTCCCAATCTGTTACTAAGTGTATTATTATTTCTCTGTGTATCTTGTTTTATATAGATGTACTGCATTCTCTTTGCAAGTTAGTGGTGGGGCTCATTCCCTGCCAGCTCTACATCTATCAATCGGTAAAGTACACACTCCTGTGGATATAAACGATAGCTGCAGATAAAGCAAAGACATCTACAGTCATAGACATGCAATGTGGGAAGAGATTAGCAGCGTAGGTTCAGCACTGATGTAGGTGCAGGGATCACATGCTAAAACCCCGGTTCTGATGACTATACCAACTATCATGACCTACCCGGTTTAGTCCATTTTTGCCATATCCAGGAAGTGATGCAGACTTGGAGTAGGGCAGCCCTGTGTAACAAAATGACATTACATTGTATATTTCACAACGCCTTAAAATAAGCATCTGGTCTATCACATAACACAGAACTGGAGACAAAGAATAAAACTGGCTGAGCAAAATGAAACTATAGGATAAAGCTACATGCTAACTGATGAAAAAGATCATGACTGCACCACTGCCCTTTTCCAGCTACAAAACCCTGCAGACTTTGGGACACAATTTGACCCCTGGAGCAAGTTTCTTACACAATAACATTTTATTATAATTAACAAGGGAAGTAGTGGTACAAGGTACAAAGTTGACATCCAAATGTACGTAATAAAGAATATCGCTTATAAACTGGTAGGTTACAAGATTGGACACAATGTAGCACATGAGTTATACATAGGACCACTGATTCCCTCTTTAATATAGGTTCCACCAAAGTAAAGTCTCTCTCTCCAGGGTTCTACAGTGAAAGGGAAGTAAAAAAGGGAAGAGAATGTTTTATTGACCAGCAATCATTTATGTTACAGAGCAGGGGTCGCCAAACGTTTTAAACAAAAGTTCATTGTTCTTTAAACTTTAGGGGGGGGCCGGACTATGGCCAGTGAGAGTAGAAAATGTCTCGGCATCAGTGGGAGTAAAAAAAGTTAAAATCGTGCTTCATCACTGCCGTCAGTGGCAGGAATAGTACCCCATGGTTGCTATCAGTGGGAGGAATAGTACCCCATCATTGGTGACACTGAGAAGAATTACGCCCCATTATTGGTGTCAGCGAAAGGAATAGTGCCCCACCATTGAATAGTGGGAGTGGGAGGAATTATGCCCCACAGTTGGTGTCAGTTAAAGGAATGGTGCCTGATAGTTGGTGTCAGTAGAAAGAATAGTGCCCCATATCAGTGGAAGGAGGTCCCTGATGAAGTCACGTGTTGTGCGTAGGGCGTCCCTGGAAGTGACATGAGAGGCATTCACTGCTGAGTATATGACGTTTTTTTATGCGTTTTTTAATTGCTTTGGTGTAAACGGCTTTCTTATTATTAATAAAAATTGCTTTTAGCATATTACACTACGGGAGGCACCATTTATCTTTTATCCTAACATATATGCACATACGAGTTTGGCGATTTAAAGGGACCATCACCCCAATCCAGAGGGACCGATTAGAGAGGACAAGGAGGGCATCTTCCACCTTGACTGACCACACTACTGTATGGAAATTCATATAAGGCGGTTTTAAGCCTTAACTAAGGTGAGAGTTCTGGGAGCACATTGGTGATCAACAGCAGTGGAAGAACACTATCTATTGTGATATCACCCTAAACTAACCGTATACAAATATTTAATGTGGCTGTATCCACAGCTACGTTTGGACACTATGGGGGGAGATTTACTAAAACTGGAGCACTTCGAATCGGGTGCAGCTGTGCATAGTAACCAATTCACTTCTAACTTCAGCTTGTTCAATTAAGCTTTGACAACAAAACCTGGAAGCTGATTGGTTAATATGCACAGCTGCACCAAATTCTGCGTGCACCAGTTTAAGTAAATCTCCCCCTATTTCTTGATTCAGATTTACACTTTATCATTTTATTATTATATATATTATTTGTGATGGATTATATTCACTTGTATCAGTACTAATACATGGTATGCGGTTTATGGCTTTACAAATTGTGGATCTGTAAAAGAAATAGCGTCATAACCAGGATATATTTTATTATATACAAGCTATAGGCTGTGCAACTCCAATTTACACCCTAACTATTCACTAATCACAGTGGAAGGAATGGTGCCCCAAGGGCCAGATAAAAGCACACAGGCACAAGCCCAGAGACCACAGATTGAAGACCACTGTTATATAGAGACAGGCTTGGTGGAGCCAAAATCCTAATCAACAGCTATCCATGTAATGAGATCAGCACACTGGCAGAGAAAAGATATTCCTCCAGCATGGCAGACAGTTGACACTGGAATTCTCATTTTGTACTCCATCTTTTTCTGGTGTCTTATGCAGCTAATGGGGGCTAAAGATATTTGGAGTATATTTATTTCATAGACATTGCCTGCTCTTTTTTTTAAATATTCCAGTTCTCAGTTAAAGTGTAGGTAAACCTCAAATCTATTTTTGTCATGTCTGTCATCATGTGCCCCCTGTATATAGTCTTCCTAAGAAAATAATATTTTCTGAACTTGAAACATTCTCACCTAGAGTTCTGGACATAAATAGAGCTTTCTTTTACAGGCTGATAATGCTAAGGCAGGCCATAGATCAGTAGAAAAGAATGATCGCTTGAATGAAAATAGAAATTTCTGTTTGGTTTAACATGCGATAGTCCCATCATTGTCTGGTGCTAGACTATTCTGCGCCCTAGGCAAGACCAGCTACTTGCATCACCCCACACACCCCCTTAAAAAAATAAAACTTACATTTAAAAAAAAAACAGAAAATGATCTAATATAAGCACACTCCATGCATTTCCCATACACCCCCTATACTCGCAGCACACTTCATGCATTCCTCATACACCCTGTACACTCACAGCATTCCCCATACACCTTCCATACTCGCAGCACACTCCATGCATTCCCCATACACCCTCTACATTCGCAGTACACTCCATGCATTCCCCATACACCCTCTACATTCGCAGCACACTCCATGCATTCCCCATACACCCCCTATACGCGCAGCACACTCCATGCATTCCCCATACACCCCCTATACTCGCAGCACACTCCATGCATTCCCCATACACCCTCTACATTCGCAGCACACTCCATGCAATCCCCATACACCCTCTATACTCTCAGCACACTCCATCCATTCCCCATACACCCCCTATACTCGCAGCACACTCCATGCATTCTCCATACACCCCCTATACTCGCAGCACACTCTATGCATTTTCCATACACCCCCTATACTCGCAGCAGACTCCATGCATTCCCCATACACCCCCAATACTCGCAGCACACTCCATGCATTCCTCATACACTCTCTACACTTGCAGCACACTCCATGCAATCCCCATACACCCTCTATACTCTCAGCACACTCCATCCATTCCCCATACACCCCCTATACTCGCAGCACACTCCATGCATTCTCCATACACCCCCTATACTCGCAGCACACCCCATGCATTCCCCATACACCCCCTATACTCGCAGCACACTCTATGCATTTTCCATACACCCCCTATACTCGCAGCAGACTCCATGCATTCCCCATACACCCCCAATACTCGCAGCACACTCCATGCATTCCCCATACACCCCCAATACTCGCAGCACACTCCATGCATTCCTCATACACTCTCTACACTTGCAGCACACTCCATGCATTCCTAATTTTTCTGGGGTCTCTACATGTCCCAGCCACATATACCGTTCTGTACCTCATCCTCTATGATATTTGGGATGTAGTAGCTTCGCCCTGATATGTGACCCACCTCACACACCTGCCCTTCTGTTGAGCAACTCCCAGAGTGCAGTGCATGGCTCTGTGTTCTGCATTAAGCAGGGATTGGCTGGGAGAGAAGCTGGTGTCTCTGTGCGAGGATGCAGTCAGATCCTCTGCTCCGGAGCTGGTGTGCAGAGCCAGAAGACTTCAGTGCCTCTCTGAAGGAGAAAAAACCAAGACCGGACAAGGTCCGCTTCCTCTGGAGGGGGGACCCGGGACAGCAATTGTGAGCTCCTGTATAATGTCATCCGTATACCAGGCGCTGTGGCTGTGCCCTAGGTGGCTGCCTAGTTTGCCTAGCGGTAGCACCAGCCCTGATCATTGTTTTGGAATATGTGCAGTAAAATTACAACCTTTTTCTGATTTTTGTCAAAATAGCACACTCTATGCATTTTCCATACACCCCCTATACTCGCAGCAGACTCCATGCATTCCCCATACACCCCCCAATACTCGCAGCACACTCCATGCATTCCTCATACACTCTCTACACTTGCAGCACACTCCATGCAATCCCCATACACCCTCTATACTCTCAGGCGCTGTGGCTGTGCCCTAGGTGGCTGCCTAGTTTGCCTAGCGGTAGCACCAGCCCTGATCATTGTTTTGGAATATGTGCAGTAAAATTACAACCTTTTTCTGATTTTTGTCAAAATAGACACGTCATTTTTTTTCGATCGAATTCTTTAGCTCATACGCATTGCTTTTTTTTTCTCGAACGAGGCCCCTATTAATGATTAGAAAATTGTTTGTTCTGAAAAAAATTCCAATGTGTTTGTTCATTCAGTTTTGATGGTGGCACGAAAATCGCCTGTCGCAACGGGCACACTATTAATGCAAAAATCGAATGATTGGTCTATCTAATTGAATTTTCATTTGTATTTCTACTCATCTGTGGCCTGCTTAAGCCCCCTACTGTGTGTGCTCCTTCATTTCTGGTTGGGCTGCTTATCGGGTCTATCAGAAAGGCAATGGTCAACTGAAGGAATGTACAGGCTGACCAAGCTGCTGATGATTGCAAGGCACTCAGCCCAGCACTGTCAGCCTGAAACAGAAACTGCTGGTACTGGTAGGATTCCCAGGTAAGAAACTGTGCAACAGACTCACAAAACACTATTTGCTTAAGAAAACAGTACATAGGGAGGAGGGCATGATGCCAAACACACTAAGAAATACATTTTAGGTTTATATAGACTTTAACCTGCTGAGATTCAGGATCATTTCGATTTATAACGGTCTCAGAACAAAATGCAATGATTTTATGAACCCGCTACAGGGACTTTACTGTTACCAGTCTCTGTTGGATACACGGGAAGACGTTTTATGTTTCTGGCCACTTTTCATCTTTAACCGGCCAAAGCTGTTTGCTGTAAAAAGATAATTCAGCTTCCATGATGCATTAGGATTCTTCAATAATTGCCTCCTGCATGAGTTGTGCTATCAATCAGCATTATACAATGCAGGGAATGGGCACAGACAACCTGGGGGACAGTTATAAAACTCAAAAATTTACAAACTGTAAGGGCTCATGCACACAGGATGTTTTTACAGCTGCTGTTAGGAGCGTTTGATGTTTTTTTTTACCGGCCTCTAAAAGACCCTCCATGTTAGCCTATGTGTTCATGCACACATAAACTGTGTTTGGAGGCATAAGCGTTTAGGGGCAGTAGAAAAAACGGCAGCCTGTGCTTCCAGGAGCAGTAAAAACGAGCTGCAAAAATTAAAAACTACTTTTTCGGCGTTTTTACTCTATAAAGAGTGTTTTTAATGAAAAAATGGGCAAAAACACGAACGCTCAAAAAAAGTGTGAAAATGCGCAAAAACACAGGAAAACGTGCAATAACACTAATGTAATGCTGCTGTTGCGCCTGCGTTTTTAAAACGTCCTGTGTGCATGAGCCCTAAGATATCTGCTAATTAGTTATGTTACAAAATAAAAAAAAAAAAACATTCAAGCCAGTGTTACAAAAAACATAAAAAGTAGACTTTTAAAATTATACAAACAAAACAGAAAGTACAGACATTAAAAAGGTCATAGACGGATTGAAATTTGAATTTCTATCCATGTATAGGCAGGCTGACTGTGCTGAAGTGAATCTATCGATCGACTTCAGTACAACCAGCTTTTTTTGTTTGATCACTGCCAGTGGCTATAGCCGCAAGCAGTGATTATTGTATTCTGACAGCAAGAAAACCTCCAAGCATCAAGCAATTTCCTTTCCTTTAACCAGTGGCCTGCCTAAGGCTCAGTTCACAAAGCTCTGACACAAGGATAAGGCTCTCTAAGGCCACCTTCACACTGGCATACTAGTGTGTACACCTGTGCAAGGGCCATGTTTACCTGCACAAAGATGCACAGCTGTGTCTATGTTCAGGGCCGTGCGCCCACACCCGGATGGATGTCAAATGGGGAGAGGCGGCTGTGTCTGTGCATCCGCTTTGTCCCAATTGACATGAATGGGACTGCCTGCACAGGGATGCATATAATACCTGTCCATCCCGATGCAGGTAAGCACATCCCTTGCACAGGTTACTCTATAATACCCCTGTTTTAACGTGAACTGTTAGACAGGACAATTTGATTTGTTGCAGGCTGGCAAGTTGAGATGGGAATTTTTCTTTGCTGTTGTTTGACATGCTTCGCTCTTCCATGTGCTCCTTGTTGTTAAGGCCAGTTATAGGTTGGGGCAGTTGCCCTGTAATACACCCATATGAATGAGGCTGAATGTGAATATAATAGTTACATAGGTTGAAAAAAGACACAAGTCCATCTAGTTCAACCATAAAATAAAATTAAAAAAAATAAAATAAAAAATATCATACAATCCCATATACCCAATCCTATACCCACAGTTGATCAAGAGGAAGACGACCCCCCCCCCCCCCCCCCTCAGAAAAGCAGGATACAATTTGCTACAGCAGGGGAGAAAATACCTTCCTGATCCCAGAGAGGCAATCGGATTTTCCCTGGATCAACTTTACCTATAAATGTCAGTACCCAGTTATATTATGTACATTTAGGAAAAAATCCAGGTCTTTCTTAAAGCAAACCACTGAGCTGGCCAGAACCACCTCTGGATAGAATCTATTCCACATTTTCACAGCTCTTACTATGAAGAAACCTTTTCGTATTTGGAGATGAAATCTCTTTTCCTCTAGACGTAAAGAGTCCCCCCTTGTCCTCAGTGTTGCCCGTAAAGTGCATAACTCAAAACCAAGTTCAGACCATACCAATTTCACCAAGTTCGCTATATGGACTATATGTTCAAATTTTAAAATAACTGTAATTTGTTTGAAAATAAAAATGCTTCTCCTGGTGTGTTGGCTTTGTGAATTGAGCCCATTGCCTGATATTCATCCTATGTGAGGTTAATAAATGTTTCATTTATGAGGGCTTCTAAGGGTTTCAGATCAAATTTGTACATTGCCTTCTCTCTTATGACAAAAGGTAGCTACCAATATTGGTTCTATATGCTGTATAGATAGCTTGTTTTCACCAGACCAGAGTTCTTCTTGAACAGTGGTATTCATATACTGTATACAGTAATACCCAATATAATATATGGCAATTATACAGTGTTATAGTTCACCTGAGTAGGAAGGGTCTCCCGCATTTCTCTGAGATGAATCTCTGTAGGTTCTGGTACTGAGACAGAGTGAGCGCGTGTCTGCATCTGGAGAATTGACATCAACCTCTCCCTTCAGAATCAGCCAGCTTGTTTTAGCCTAAAGTAAGAAAGCATAACATATTGATTTCTCCATTTTTCAAGAACTTCATCCAAAGTGAGGGATTAGGTGACAAGATGTGATAAATTGACCTTAACATAGTATATCCTCTCCTACTGAGTGGTGAGCATTTCCAGCAGCAGCTCACTCCAGCCATGCAGAATGTGTCCAATCACACAGAGCAGAATATGCAGCACATGGCCTTCGAATGGTCAAATCCAAGCAATTTGGATTTGCAATAGTTTCCCATTGTGTTCACCTCGTTCCCCTCAAATAATAAAACGTTTATTATGGGAACACATCAGAACACGAGACTGCAGACTGCATTAGATGTCACATAGGAGGGATACTACCTCTTTCAGAGACCAGACCATCCAGTTTATTCAGATATGCACCAGCTGGCAACAAGCTTAAATGTAGTGCTGGGCTTTCCTATTAGGCCCCTTTCACAAGGGGTAGAATTGGTCCAAGTTGATCGATCTGCTCAGCGGGGGATCTCTCTGCTGATCCCCGCTGAGCAGGCGGATGACAGGCTCTGCATAGCGGACACAGCCCGCTGCTCTATGGGGCGGTCAGATGGAAATGGACTGCATGTCCATTTCTATCCGATTGTCATTCGATCTGATCCGCCAGAGGGATGGGGAACATATCGCCATCCATCTGTTTTTAGTGGACCGGATCGGATTGGATGCCGGCAGGTGAAAGCGGACACATGTCTGCTGACATCTGCCGCCCCATAGAGAACAGTGGGTGGTCCAATCGGGTCTGGCCATGGAGTACTGATTTGTCCTGTAGAAAGATGATGCTTCAAAGCATTTTTTCACTTTTGGAGTCAAAATAGACTGTGTACTTTACAAGTGTAGTTGTACTAATTCTCCCCAGAGCTTCATGAATGTGATGAAGCTTCACTTTGCAAAGAATACCCAATAAGGTGCAAGGAAAATGAAAAGGGAGCACTTATGCATGGCATACTTGAAATTATGGTTGGACTTTTGACAACAAAGGTCCGACGGTCTTTCGACGGAGTTACGACGGACTTTCTAACGACCGGACTTGCCTGCACACGATCACACCAAAGTCCGTTGGATTCGTACGTGATAACGGACTAAATAAGGAAGTTGATAGCCAGTAGCCAATAGCTGTCCTAGCGGCGGTTTTTGTCCGTCGGACTAGCATACAGACGAGCGGATTTTTCGACCGGACTCGAGTCCGTCGGAAAGATTTGAAGCATGTTCCAAATCTAAAGTCCGTCAGATTTTCGATCGAAAAAGTCTGCTGCAGATCCGATGAAGCCCACACAGGATCGGATTGTCCGCCGGACTCAGTCCGTCGGACCAGTCCGGTTGAAAAGTCCGCTCGTGTGTACGCGGCTTAAGGCTGCAATCACACCTCAAAAAGTGTCACGTATTTGAGCATTTTTCTGGCATTTTTCAAGTGTTTATATGCAAGTTTTTGAGCGTATCTGTAAAATGTTTTTAAAGCGTTTTTGAGCTTTAGCATTTTTTAATTAGCAAATAAAGGAAAATATCATCTGTTTCATCATTTTTTGCTGCGTTTTTCAGCTTTTTAATCCACTTTTATTTATTATTTATCTATTACATTTTTACTTTTTTCTGTAAGGGGTTAAGTGTTAAAGGTTAGGGTTAGGGAATAATTAACTTATTATTTATTTATTCTGTTAGGTTAGGGGTTAAGGTGAGGGGTTAATATTAGGGTTAAGGGTTGGGATTAGGGTTTTCTATTTATTTATTTTATTATTTGTTTTCATATTTTATTATTTATTTATTATGATTTATCTTCATGTAGCCTCCCTGACGGAACTACTGAGTGTGTCTCGGGGTTAAATTTCAGCACCATTAGTGGTAACCCCGAGCCACACTCGGGATTACATCTCAGGATCCTGGTGCAGGTTACTTACCTTGTCCCCAGGATCCTGCGATGTCCCCCACAGTGTCTGCGGGCTCTGTCCTCTGCACGAAGCCTCTCTGTTCCAGGCTCCGTTCCCTGCGAGCGCCGCGACGCACGGGGGCGGAGCCTGACGGCAAATTCAAAAAATTGTAAAAATCATAACACATACAGTACTGTAATCTTACAGATTACAGTACCGTATGAAATCATTTCACTTCCCTTTTGTCCCCAATGCTTTGGCCCATGCCCTGCATGCAGTTTTATATGATATACAGTATACTGTTCTTTCTGCCTGGAAACTTGAGATTGTCCATAGCAACCAAAAAGTGTCCCTTTACGTCAAAAGTGGCTTTAGACCAGCTAGAAAACAGCGATAGTAAATTAGAACACTTGCAGAATTGAGCGATAGTGAATCGTGGGGAAATTTATTTTATTATTATTATATTATTTTTTTTTTTAATTATTTATATTTATTTGTTATATTATAATTTATGATTTTGTGTTTCAAACTTCATCATACCCGGGATATCTACTAGACTCTTGGTGGACAGATTTAGGTGTGTTATTGCTAAGAATTACAGACCTACAATATAAAACGCCAAATTGCTATGCAAAATAATTGTACCGCTTTGAGATGCAAAAATCTGAAATAATCATACCGCCAGGAGGTTAACTATTGCATTTGAGCAGAAAAACCCTCAAAAAAGCATGAAAAAACACAATAAAACGCTTAAAAAACACACAAATGGAGGGTTGCCATGCATTTCTATGGAACTACAAACGCTTCAAAAACTTACCAATCTGCCCGATTCAAGCTACAAAATAAGCTTCAGAACTTTTTTGAGCTTCGGGCATTTGGCTTCAGGCGACTTGTAGTGGAGATGTGAACGATCTTCATAGAGAATAATTGAATTTTTCTCCTCCAGCATTTTGGAGCTTCGAACTTCAAGCTACAAAACGCTGAGGTGTGAATGGGGCCTCAGTTTCTCTTCTTCTGCCAATTAAAACTCCACTATAGGACACACAGGAATGATGTGATTCTCACACGTGCATGATAGAGTTGTATTACCATGTCACTAATCTTCACTCTCCAACGTCTTACAGATGCCAAGAGTGTACACAGCAGGCAGTTTTAATAAGGAAATCCTTGCCCATTATACAAGCAGTTGTTCAACAGATGAGACATAGTAAGTCTCTCCTACCCAATAATGTAAACAATAACAATTTTTGGAAGATGGTTCAGTTTGATTTTAAGTGAAAAAGTATTGGTTATTGTACAAGTAAGCACAAAGATCCCCAACAAAATATCAGATTTTCTTAGTTACCAAATGATCTGCCCCCGCCTCTTAGTGCTCCCCCTCCAGACAGTCGAGTGGTTCTCCATGCTGCAAAGAGCAGCACTGATCAAGTGACTTCAGCTCTGCTCTCTGCATCATTACTCTAAAAGATATACAGTGCCTTGAAAAAGTATTCACACCCCCTGAAATGTTCCACATTTTGTCATGTTGCAAACAAAAATATAAATTTATTTTATTTAGATATTAGGTGATAGACCAACACAAAGTGGCACAGAATTGTGAAGTAGAAGGAAAAATGATAAATGGTTTTCAAAATTTTTTACAAATAAATATGTCAAAAGTGTGGCGTGCATTTGTATGCTCTCCCCCCCCCCCCCCCCCCCCCCCCGAGTCACTACTTTGTAGAATCACCTTTCTCTGCAATTACAGCTGCAAGACTTTTTTGGGGATGTCTCTACCAGCTTTGCACATCTAGAGAGTGACTTTTTTGCCCATTCGTCTTTGCAAAATAGCTCAAGCTCTGTCAGATTTCAGATTGGATGGAGAGCGTCTGTGAACGGTAATTTTTAAGTCTTGCCACAGATTCTCAATTGGATTTAGGTCTGGACTTTGACTGGGCCATTCTAACACATGAATATGTTTTGATCTAAACCGTTCCACTGTAGCTCTGGTTGTATGTTTAGGGTCGTCGTCCTGCTGGAAGGTGAACCTCCCTCTCAGTCTCAAGTCTTTTGCAGACTCTAACAGGTTTTCTTCAAAGATTGCCCTGTATTTGGCTCCATCCATCTTCGCATCAACTCTGACCAGCTTCCCTGTCCCTGCTGAAGAAAAGCATCCCCACAACATGATGCTGCCACCACCATGTTTCACAGTGGGGATGGTGTGTTCAGGGTGATGTGCAGTGTTAGTTTTCCGCCACACTTAGCGTTTTGCTATTAGGCCAAAAAGTTTTAATTTTGGTCTCATCTGACCAGAGCACCTTCTTCCACATGTTTGCTGTGTCCCCCACATGGCTTCTCGCAAACTGCAAACAGGACTTCTTATGGCTTTCTTTCAACAATGGCTTTTTTGTTGCCACTCTTCCATAAAGGCCAGATTTGTGGAGTGCACGACTAATAGTTGTCCTGTAGACAGATTCTCCCACCTGAGCTGTGGATCTCTGCAGCTCCTCCAGAGTTACCATGGACCTCTTGGCTGCTTCTCTGATTAATACTCTCCTTGCTTGTCAGTTTAGGTGGACGGCCATGTCTTGGTAGGTTTGCAGTTGTGCCATACTCTTTCCATTTTCGGGTGATGGATTGAACAGTGCTCCATGAGATGTTTAAAGCTTGGGATATTTTTTTTATAACTTAACCCTGCTTTAAACTTCACCACAACTTTATCCCTGACCTACGTGGTGTGTTCCTTTGCCTTCATGATGCTGTTTATTCACTAAGGTTCACTAACAAACCTCTGAGGGCTTCATAGAACAGCTGTATGTATACGAAGATTAAATTACACACAGGTGGACTCTATTTACTAATTAGGTGACTTCTGAAGCCAATTGGTTCCACTAGAATTTAGTTAGGGGTATCAGAGTAAAGGGGGCTGAATACAAAGCACGGCACACTTTTCACATATTTATTTGTAAAAAATGTTGAAAACCATTTATCATTTTCCTTCCACTTCACAAGTATGTGCCACTTTGTGTTGGTCTATCACATAAAATCCATTTACGCTTTTGGTTGTAACATTTCAAAATGTTGGAAAATTTCAAGGGGTATGAATACTTTTTCAAAGCACTGTATGAGCAGGGCGCTGTGGTGATGACCCTTCTGGGGGCAAGTCTGTGACACCCTGTATTCAGAGCTCCATGCCACAGCGACGGCTCCTGCACATGCGTGACGTCATCACAGCTCCAGCCACTCATACAGCTGGAGTCTGCAAACCCGAAAGACTGGGTAAAGATCGAAGACCTGTCATCGGTGACAGTGAGCCGCTGGAGGGCTTCATTCTAAGGTAAGTATTTCATAATGTGCTAGTATGTGATGTGATGTGATGTTTTTTTTTTTTTTTGCCGACTGCGGTTTTCTACTGCTTTAAGTATAAGAAAAGATGATGACCATAGTTTAACAACTAAAGAACCTTTGTCATACTTGCGCTTGTGACAACAGTTACTGTAAAACAGACCTAGGACACTCAGTAGAAGACATAGGGGAAGGCCCCCTGGGGCCAGGGTCTAGCAACAGCCCTGATAACATGCATTAACAGCTTAGGGAATCAAGCCTCTTTCTATGTATACGGATTCTCCCATTTTTTGAGGCCTAAATAATCTCAGCAGAGTCTCATCTCTGACTCTTAGAGCAAATTCCAACAAACTCTATCTGGGTAGAATCACTTCTACTTGTTTACCTTTCTGGTTTCTGGATCCATATTGAGCTCCTCTCCCACAGATCTCCTGGATGCTGAAAAAGAAAATATTGTCCATTAGAAGGAAATCATATACTTAAAATCCTAGGCCCCCCATCGACTCTTTTCCTGTACTCTGAAAGGCAATGAGAAATGATGTAAAATTAGTGGAGGCCAACTCTAAATAAACCTGCTTCAGTTTGTGCTCATTAGATTCCATATAAAAATGTAGCTTGTACTAAACTCAAAAGGTGGGATATAGTACGGTAGTAGTTGACGTGTGTTAGTAACATTAGCAGTGTATGGAATGCATGGTCTGCTGTCCAATAGTTGCTCGCCTCTTGGCAAGTTGAGCTGATGATGCATTCTCATATCTCTTGGGTACTTCAGTGGTGAGATTTTCAGTTCCGTTCCAGCTCCTTCCATTACATTGGCAAGAGATGATTTCACTCTGACCTTACGGAGTCTTCATAATGTGGAACTAATAAATATAAAGGGCCCCACTTCAAAAAAGAGACACCTTCATTACAACATTGTAGGAGGAGAAGAAATGCAATTTTTTGTAGGGAAACCTAATCACTTTAGAGAGAGATATGAAGCCAATAGATGATTCAACATACCAAAGACATCCCAGAAGAAAAATATTAGTTTTGGGTGGAATAGGTCTTTACCAGAAACAGGGAAAAATAAAATGAACTCTTTATAAAAATGTTTACCTTTAACTAAATTATAAATGCACATATTATATTTTTGCATATAATAAAATGTGCATTTATAATTTTTTTTACACAGGAGCCAGCAAAGTTTTGCACACATTATTAGTGGATCGCGGATGCAACATCAGGCTCCTGCACACCAGCTTTCTGTGCATACCTCTGTACAGGCTTTCAGTTAGAAATCTGGAGGAAGATTTAATGGACTAAGAGTGCTTTGATCTGAATACTCTTAGCCCATTGAGAACAACAAGCTGACTGCTGCAGTGGAAAACAGGACTTTCATGCACACATCTCTGTGAATGAATGACATGGCCGTTTGCGGGCGGAGTCCCACACAACTGTGCTGAATTTAAATGTAATAAATGGGTGCGGGGGAGAGGAACCCCTAAACACAGGCACAGGGAAGGTGGGGCTCAGTGGATAAGGGGGGTATGCTTGAACATGTTATACCCTAAATATGGATGTAACATTTGACATGTTCAAAAGGTGAACTTATTCTTTAGCGCTGTTTACACTGAACAACTTTGAAATCCTGCTACTGAAGGATTTAAAAGCCACGGGTCAGTGCGATTTCAGGTGCGACTTACCTGACATCTTTAAAGCAGGAACCACTAAGGAACCGCAAAGTCGGACTTGCACCGATTTGAACAGTTCCATTGCTGACAATAGGGTACGCTTTGTCATACGATTTGGAACTTGCAAATCGCATGACAAGTATCACCGGTGTGAACAGGGGCTTAATGTAGTCTTCAGATAGTACTTGTAGCTTCAAACTGTTTTAAGTCTGGAAGATTTGATACAGCCAGTAGCTTCCAAGCCTGGCGGGTGCCCTAGTAGCCCCAAACACTATATGCCCAAAAGTTTGTGGACACTTGACCATCATAACTACCTAAATGGCCAGTGTATGTGCTCACCTCTCCAAATTACTGAATTCAGGTATTTCCAGAGGTTACTATAAATACTACAATAAAAAAGGCATTTTAGACAAGTGTGTGCTTCCGATCTTGAGACAACAGTTTAGGGGAGGTCCTTTTCTGTTGCAGTATGACTGTATTCCTGTCTGCAAAGCCAGGGCTATTAAGACAAGGTTTGTCAAGTTTGATGTAGAGGAATTTGAGTGTCCTGTGCAAAGTCCTGACCTCAACCCTACTAAACACCTTTGAGATGAATTGGAACACCAATTGCAAGCTAGTTCTTCTTGTTCACCATCAGTACCTGACCTCTCAAATACACTTTTGACTGAATGGTCACAAGTGTCCACAGACACAGTAGAAAATCTTGTGGAAAGCCTTCCCAAAAGAGCAGATAGTGATGTAGCCACAACTCCACAATAATAAAATGGTGTGGTAATTAGGTGTCCAATAACATTTTGGCCAAACAGTGGCCATTGTGCTCATTTTTTGCCTCTCTGGACATCTGTTGTACTATGCACTTCCAAAAAGAATGTAGCTAAGTGTAGACTGCCATTTAGTGCAAACGTGGAACCCTAGCCAGATGATATATTTCTTTGTTTTATTTATTGCAAGAGAAAGTAAGGATACCTTTTATGTCCCGGATATAGTGGTTTGTTTAGAAGGATTAAAAGCTATGTTGAGTTGTTGTTTCTATCTGCTGGGGTAATTTCCACAGATATACTGGTCATAGGGGACAGGAGTGAGAATAAACCTTCCCAATAGAAACACAAAGAACAACAAAATTTTTTTTGGTGGAGACATGGTGGGTCAAAACAGGTTTAATGATATCTGTGCAGCAGTTGGACAGTCAAAGAAGGTGTGACTTCTGTCCAAGACACAATGGTCAGCAAGGCTGGAATTGAGTGACAATTTTGCACTAAATAAGATTCTAACATTTCCCACTACACGTACAAACGGGTTATTATTGCAATTTATGTCATGGTTGGATTGATTTAATCTCATTTCCTGTTCCAGTGACTGCTATTTACAGTACAGGAAGTCAGCTACTGTATTATTATGTGGCTACAAAGCCTGCAAAGATTTTGGACCCTTGAAACACCCTTGAAATATGAAACACTGGATTTACTAAAACTGGAGCACTCAGAATTTGGTACAGACATGCATGGTAGCCAATCAGTTTCTAACTTCAGCTTATTCAATTAGGCTTTGGCAAAAAAAAACCTGGACGCTGATTGGTTTCTATGCAGAGCTGCACCAGATTTTGCTCTCTCCAGTTTTAGTAAATAACCCCCAGTACTGCTCCATTCCATTTGTCAGTAAAGTTGTCTTACTAAGACATTGTGTAAAGTGCAATAACTTAACAATTCTACACTAGTCTGACTGCAGGAAACTGAAAACCGATCGGTTGCTATCTTGCCAATTATCCTTGTCCTCCCCCTAAGTTTGGACTAGCCAAGGTCAAGTAGGAACACTCACTGGAAGATGATCCTGTAAATGACATAGGTGGATCTGGAACTGAGGGAATGATTCAGACTGTGATTCTCACATTGTTCCTAATTAGGTGGGCTGGTGATTCATGAGTATCGTGTTGTTCTACACTTAACAAGATAACGAAAAACAGCTTTTACTGGCAAACACCCACGTAACATCAGCAATTCTATAATCTGAAAAACTGCTACTTTAATAATCTCTATAAAGAAACCAGAGTACATGAGACCTGGATGAAGATGCATAAAGCGATGTAAAGACATTTTTGTTCTTACAATAAAAAAGATGTTATACTTATCTAATCTGTGCAATGGTATTTTACAGAGCATTGAGCGTTCCCTTACCTCATCTTCTGGAGTCTGTCAGCACAGTCCACTCCTCCTCTTCTCCGAGTGCCCACTCAGCAAGCACAGTGCTGAGGAGGTACCAGTGCGACCGCACTCCCAAGCTGGGCTGTGTGCATCCATTGACAAACGCAGCGTGGCTCTGCCACAGCCCCCCTCCCTCCTCACATGATTTCACTTACAGCAGCAGCAGCCTATGACTCCCCCTGCCGCCTGTCTCCTGTGATACCAGGAAGTGAAGGGAGAAGAGCTGCAGCCAGGACAGCACTGGATCGAGAGAGGACTCAGGTAAGTGTTTAGGGATGGGGGGCTAGTATTGGAAAGTTTTTACCTTAATGCATTACAGTGGTTCTAAATGCAGAAGTTTTTTTTTACCTTACTGCATTCTATGCAATAAGGTAAAAAACCTTTTGCAAGCAGCCCCCCCAGTCCCCCTACATACTTACCTGAGCCCGATCTTAATCCAGAGATGTGCACGAAAGCAGAAGCTCTCTTGGCTCTCCCTCCTCATTGGCAGAAGTGGAAGCCATTAGCTCCTGCTTCTGTCAATCACAATCAGTGAGGGGGGAGCAAGGGGCGGGGCCAAGCCATGCTCTTTGTGTCTTATGGAAACACAAAGCCGGGTCCGGAGAGTACACGAGTGCACCTATAGCAAGCAGCTTGCAATGGGGGCCCTTGGCAGGGAGGAGGGACCAGCAGCACCAGCGGGGGGCTCGTGAAGAGGAGGATTGGGGCTGCGCTGTGCAAAACCATTGCACAGAGCAGGTAAGTATGACATGTTTGTTATTAATTAATTCATTTAAAAAAAAATAAGCACTTAGAATCACCTTATGACCCCTTTCATACTGGGGCGGTTTTCAGGCGCTTATGGCGCTGGAAATGGCCTCTGCTAAGCACCTGAAAACCGCCTCCCATTCATTCCAGTGTGACTTTTCACACTGGGACGGTGCGCTTGCGGGATGTTCCCAAAAAATCCTACAAGCAGCATCTTTGGGGCGGGTTGGGAATGCTGTATTTAGCGCTCCCAAAACGCCCTGCCCATTGGAATGAATGGGCCTGAAAAGCGCGTTGAAAGCACCGCAAAATGGGAGTTTTTAACCCTTTATTTGGGGTTAAAAGCACCCAGCCAGCCGCCAGAAAGCAGCACAAAAGTGGCGCTTAAACAAAAGCGCTGCTAAAATGAGTGGCGCTTTAGCGCTAACGGCCAGCACTTTCAGTGCGAATGCACTGTAAGGAAAAATGCAATGAGACTTTAGAACTACTGTACTTAACATTCGTGCAAAACTTAGTGGGTCTGATTTACTAAAATAAAACACACAAGAAGCAGGCTATGTGGAGAAAAAGCAAACTTCTCTTTCAGGTTTGCATGAGTGCACGGACCTTTGCACAGCTAGCAAACATATACCTTAAATGATCTAGTAAAGCATTCATTCTTTTTCTGAAGCATATGTCACAGTCCCTGTGTTTGCACCTTCAAAGCAGACATGGAGCAGTATGGAATGTGTTTATTAAGATAATGGCTAAAAAAACCAAAAAAAGCACAATAGCACCACGACTGCTTACTAAAGTATGAAAAAAGTGTATGTGCAAAACAAAACAGCAGCTCTGAAAAACCCCTATGCCATACTGATGGTACAGTCTAGGGTAAGTATGTATGTTTATCATTACAACAAGCATTTGGAATTAGCAGTGTATTAAATCAGGTATGCATGCTTGCCGCAGCCTGCACTTCTTCATGTGTGCCGCCTTACACTCTGAATTAGCTTTTCCTTTGACATGCATTTTACAATGTGTTTTCAAAGCGTCTTTTCCATTTAGAATCTGGAGTGAACAGAGTTACCAGCCATTGAACAAGGCTTGTCAATACCTGTTGCCAACACATCAAAATGTATGTTATAGGCATTTTGATACACTGGCAACAGGTATTAACAAGCCATTGACATCTATGGGCCCCCAAAGTTATTGAAATACAGAAAAAAAGTGAGAAAAATACAACAGTGTAAATGGGCCCTAAATGACATCAGTGAGCATATCATGCTGTAATGTTCCTACATGAAGTGCAAATGCAAAATAGCTAGCAGATGTGTGTTAGCTTGAAAAACAGTAAAGATCACATTTTTATGATATATTTTGCACTTAGCTGTATGTTCAGAAGCTGGATGTGTGCTGCTTCTCAAACTACATTTATGGATATATTAGCAATATGTACACTATCACGGTTGCACATCTTCATTAGCATTATATGCATATAGTAAACACTGCAAGTATAGAACTGGGTTTTCTGGCTGCACTGTGGACAGGTACGTAATTTTGCACTTCCGGGTCTTGCAACCCGTTCCTGCTGTGATTGGACACAGTGGGGTCCAGCGGACCTGATGTTCGGCGGCACCCACCAATTGATCCCGACAGAGGCAGAATGGCGGTCTGCCTATGTAAACAAGACAGATTGCCGTTCTGCTAGTAGGGAAGACAGAGATCCTGTGTTTCTACTAAGTGCACCCCCCACACAGTTGGAAAGCACTCCCTAGGAACACATTTAACCCTTTGATCGCCCCTGATGTTAACCCCTTCCCTGCCAGTGTCATTAGTACAGTGACAGTGCATATTTTTTAGTACTGATCACGCTATTGGTGTCACTGGTCTCCAAAAGTGTCACTTAGTGTCTGATTTGTCACAGTCCCGCTATACGGCGCTGATCGCCGCCATTACTAGTAAAAAAAATAAATACATAAAAATTCCATAAAAATGTCCCATAGTTTGTAGACACTATAACTTTTGCGCAAACCAATCAATATACGCTTATTGGGATTTTTCTTACCAAAATATGTAGCAGAATACATATTTGCCTAAATTGATGAAGAAATTTGATTTTTTACATTTTTTTGATTGGATGCGTTTTATAGCAGAAAGTAAAAAATATTGTTTTTTTTTTCCAAAATTGTCGGTCTTTTTTTGTTTATAGCGCAAAAGATAAAAACCGCAGAGGTGATCAAATACAAACCAAAAGAAAGCTCTATTTGTGGGGAAAAAATGGACATCAATTTTTTTGGGTACAGCGTGGCACGACCACGCAATTATAAGTTAAAGTGACGCGGTGCTGTATCGCAAAAAATGGGCTGGTCAGGAAGGGGCATAAATGCGCGTATTATTTAGCAAATCAGGCCCATCAGATTCTGAGTCAAGTTTTTCTAGATAAAAAGGCTGACTCAGGCAAGTAACAGAACTGAACTAGCACTGTTGCATTAGCAACAACTAATATCTGCAGTCTCTGTTCATTCAGAAAACAAACGAGGGTGCGGATACCCACGCACCATTAGGCCACAGGGTTAAAATCAAACTTTTATTAGGCTGCATTCACACCGGAACATTTTAGCTCGAAGCTTGAGGCTCGCAGACGCTCAACAAGGAAAATCCCATTAATTTTTCTGGCCGCTGTCCTCTCTCAGGTGTGAAAAGCGGCCATGGAAATGGCTGGGATTTTGCTTGTTATTAAGCATCTTCGAGCTTCAAGCTTTGAGCTACAAAACACTCAGGTGTGAATGCAGAATTTAGAGTTACTTGGAAAAAAAGGGCATTATGTAACAGAAACTGTGTGTGTTTAATACTTATAAGTGGAGGCTGGGGCTCTAACACATTCTTTAAAAAACATCTCATCACTAACTGTGGCTCATTATTCTGGTAAATGTATTCATATCTCAGCAAATTAACTCACAAAGCTGTAGTTACAGTGTTACAGAGGCATAAACACAAGGCACTGGGGCATCTATATCCTATAATGGAAACCCATATACTGTGTGGTCTATTTTGGGGTGGAACAGGCAAAATTGTGACTGAGTAGCTGGAGGATCTGAGTGTAAAAATCTGACAAGTTTAGATGATTCTCAGTATTCTCCTGATATTGTGGAAAATATAGGATATTTCACAGTGCTTAAAAGATAGCCTTCTCCTTTTTGTCCACAAGATGGCGAAGTCTCTGCAGTTATTCTGCAGGAAGGGGCAAGCATAGCAGCCATTTTTGGCTACAAATAGAGAAAAAGGTTGGTTTGGCTGCCATTTTGCTGTTTGACCATGTGGTTATGGTCATTGAAATATTTTATTTCACATTGCTGCAGCCCAGACGAAGCTCTCCCTTTTGAGAGAAAAATGTTGGGTTCTTTGGGCTTCGTTTTTTTTTTGATTTATCACTGGTTTGATTTTGGTGTTGGTGAATTAGGGTTGCCACATCATCCCTTTAATCCAGGACACACATTAATTACACAGGTTCTGTGGCTGATTAAGGTGGTAATTAAAGTGGAGGGCAACCCTAAAATAAAATATTGCATCAAAAATCTTTAAAAAATTAAAAAAAAAAAATTAACTTACCTGAAGCCCTTGTTGCTAGGCAGTCTTCCTAACCTGCCTCTTCCTATTCCGCGGCGCTTCCTCCTCTTTGGCGAGCGGCCCCGTTGCCTTCTGGGAACTGTGTGTGTCCCAGAAAACCATGGGGCCATTCACAAAGCGCTTGCGACTCGCGCATGCGCAGTAGGAAACGGGCAGTGAAGCCGCAAGGCTCCACTGCCTGTTTCCCTTCGTTAAGATGGATGCGCCAGTGGCCGATCCGATGGATGGATCAGCCTCGGGGGGCCGACATCGCGGGCTCACTGGACAGGTAAGCGTCCTTATTAAAAGTCAGCAGCTACAGTGTTTGTAGCTGCTGACTTTAAAAAAAAAAAAAATATTGCGTCCGGAACCCCCCCTTTAAACACACTTGATGCCTTATCTGCATTAAATCAGCCTCAGAACCTGTGTAATTAATATGTGTCCTGGATTAAAGGGATGATGTGGCAACCCTATGGTGAATATGGACTGGTGACTCTTTATGCCTCTCTATATGTGAGCTCTGACTTGGTGTTTGAGGGAAGTAAGCCTTAGTGCAAATAAATTGACTGTAACATATGAACCATTGTCAGTGGTGAGAGGCTTTATCTAAAGAGTGTGTTAGAGCCCCAGCCCCTTGTGTTTTTGCCTCTGCAGCACTGATGTACAGCTTTGTGGGTTACTTTGCAGACACATAAATAAACTTACCAGAATAATGAGCCATAGTTAGTGATGAAAGGCTACTGTGTGTTAGAGCCCCAGCCTCCACTTATAAGTATTAAACACACACAGTTTCTATTTGGATAATGCCCTTTAACTTTAATAAAAGTTAGGTTAACCCTGTGGCTTATTCGATGCGTGGATATGCACAACCTTGTTTGTTTTTTGAATGTAGGGTTGACATTTTTCACACATTAGGTTTTTTTAGTTTATACAGTGTCCTATTAAATTTAGTATAAAGCTGAGTAATTTTCAGTTTGATGAACCAGTGCCATGGGGGCAGGGTGCATATTCTGAAAGCAGTGAGATAGTGCTCTGGAACACATGGCATTCATGTGCATGAGGACTTAATGTAAGGGGATTTAATCACTAATACACGGCATACTGGCCAATCAGTACATTTTCAGAATAAAAAGGGTTTTAAGGAATCAGCACCTCATGATAGAAATATGTCAGCTGCTAATGATGTTGTAAGCTCCAAGGGTGTCATCCTGGTATTGAGCAACTAGCCTGAAATATGCAAATGCTGGTTGTGGGTCAGAGACTTCTTTGTAGTTAGGTTAGGATAAGATGACAGGCCAGGGGTTTGCACCTTCAAAATATAAGTCAGCAATGATAGCTCCCACATTTATGTCCTAACAGATTGCCGTCTTTGTCCAAGTATATAAAATAAAGGCATCAAGGGAGTGTAATCACAATTCAATTCGAAAATTCGAAAAAATGATGCAGCTGCCTAGTCTGTACAAGAGCAACAAAGAGTTGTCATCTTCAGATCTAGATCTACGATTTCATTCTCTCTTTTTCTCATTTCATCTTCTTTCTTTGTACCTCTCATTCTAACTATCCTTATTGTGTTTAATATATAACCGAACTATGCTGTCAGAATAGAAACAAATGTATATAATAGGTAAATATATACAGCCATCAAGACCATTTAAAAAAAGTGCGATAATCATTTTTTAGGCATATCACATTGTATTTTGGTAATCAGTAATGTGGATTCATGAAATGTCACTAAAAGGATTTAGTATTTGATCTTCATGCAAAAGAAAGGCAAAGCAGCAAGCAGAAAGGGACTGTACCATGCTGTCTGTAGATAGGGGGTTTCCTATAGATGTTATCTTTACTTCCAGTGTCTACAGAAAAGAAAAAGGGAGAATAAATAAAAGAGAAAATATAGATTGCAAATTAAGATTTGTTGAACAGAAGGGAAAAAAGCAGAGATTGACCATAATCTATAAATTTCAAATTAAGGTGCGGTTGTTTTCTATGCACAGCAGAGGGCGCCGTGTTGCAGAAAACAGCCACAAGATTGCAGCCCAGCTCTGGAAAAGGCTAATATACTCTCATGATTACTCAAGCGTAGGAAAAAAAAAAATAGCAGAGTTGCCCATAGCAATCAGTCACTGGTCAGCTTTCATGTCTTGATCCATGCTAGAAAATTGACAGGTTTAACCTGACAAATTGCCACTGGCAACATCTTACATTTTCTTTCCACTCTTTTTGTAAAAAAAAAAATGCTGTCAAGTCAAGAAATGCACTTTTACCTTCCAGAGAAATAAGTTAGTACACAAAGCAAGCGTAAAAGGTTAAGAAAATAAAACGGCAGAACAAAATATCCTCAAATAAAAGCAGAAACTATTTCAGAACAGGCTTGTTATGTGTTATGAAAAAAACAAATTGATAAAATGAAAATATATTTTAGGGGCATTGCCACTTGGGGCACTGGGTTCAGGTCATTAACAAAGGGCCCCGGGTCTCAGGCTTGCAATTACTACCTCCTAGAAAGGGTCAGGGTGCTGACTGGTTCCTTCTTGGTAGCTGCAAAGGTAGAAATTGTAATAAAAACGTACATAATAGAGAGATAGAGAGATATCCTTGTGCGCTGTTTAGCCCCTAGTGCGTAGCAGACAGTGTATTAGAAGCTTCCTGTTTGGTAGTAAAGGACAAGCAGTAGGCAGAAAGACAATCACTCTGCCTAATATTTAACGCCCAACTCATTGCAAATATTTGTAAAATAAAACAGTCCCCCAGCAGGTGCTTGTAATAAAAAGCTGCAATACTCACCTTCAATCCGGAGCTCCCTTACAGTAATTCATTTTCACCATATGTCCTCAGTCTTTCAAGTTGAATGACACCCAGTGTTACTGAACAAGGAAGAAGGTAAAATAAAGCAGCTCTTGTCCCTCACTATGATGTAAGAGTGGATATATATTTTAATTAAAGGTTGCTACTTGTTTTCTAGTCCTGTGCTCCGGTTACATTATTTCTTCTGCTTACATTGTATCAGATCCTTCCCTGATCTGTGCCACCCAAAACTGCGGATTCTTCTTGCCCATTGTGGCTTCCCTAACTCTGGACTTCCAAACTTTTGTTTAGCACAGCCTCAGTGTTATTAGGAACGCTCATACCCTCATATCTTAGCAATAGTGCTGTGGAAAATTAGCCAACAAAGGCTATGATTTAAACCCCAAACTTTCATACACACTAAATAATGGATATTAAAAGCACCACAAATGCCAGAAAGGTCTTCAGTAATGGTCCAGACTAAAAAGGCTACCCTCCTGGTCAGGTACATCTGACCATATCTTCTATTTCAAGAAGTTCTAAACCCAAATACTAAAATGCCATGTAGGCTTTAAAATGTTTTTGCAGTTTCAGAAGTTGTTTCCAACTATATTAAAGAATAAAAAGATACCTGATGATTTAGCCAGGAAGATCCTTTGCCAGGCACTTCCTGTTATGGGATGACAATTGCTATCACCCTGTCACATGCTGCCCTGATGAAGACTACAAGTGGCCCTGTGCCGACACACACTGCAAAAGTATGGCCCACTCTTGTCGTTATCTGGAAGCCAGGCCAGAACAATAATGTGCAGACAACACTGGAATCATAGCTCCCAACTGTCCCTGATTTGGAGCAATGTCCCTCTGTCCCTCATTCCTCCTCATTTGTCCCTCATTTTGGTCTGATCTATATAGTTGTATATAAAATGCACTTTTTATCCATCAAAAAGTGTTTCCCAGTTCTAAATCCTTCATCCAATTTCTAAATTGCAGCATTTGTAAATTCCAAAAGCCAATATAAAGCAATATTAGTGGTAAAAAAAAGCACTTGTGGGTTTATCCAATCTTGTTTTTTTGTACAATTCTCCTTTGAGGGGGCGTGACCAGGGGTGTGTCCTATGCCTGCATACTTTTGTGTCCCTCATTCCCATCTCAAAAAGTTGGGAGTTATGCTGGAATGAGTGCTTTGAAGACAGAAAGTGCCTGCCAAAGCTGGGTGAGATCAGCAGCTCTGAGATGAAAATAAAAAAAGGTATTAAAGAGGATTTTTTTTTTTTAATGGCAGTATTATACGATACACAGTGCTTCAGTAACCAAAATATCATCCAATGAGGGTTTAGATATATTTAAATTAATTATTGTGAATCTGAAAAGCATAAAGGAGGTCAAAGCTTTCTATAAGCCATGGAAAAAGTGGGAGTGGCCAACCAATGACACTGTTCTTTTTGCTATTACAAAGTTGCAAGAATGTTAAAGTGCTAATACCCCCCCCCCCCTCCCAAAATGACTGAATATTGCAGTTTACCAATTTTTTGGGGGTGGTTGAATTAATTTTCTCTTTTTAGGCTTTTTTTTTTCCTTAAAGGGGTTGTAAACGCTCAGGTTTTTCATCGTAATGCATTCTATGCATTATGGTGAAAAACATCCTGTAGTGCAGCAGCCTCCGTTTTACTTACCTGAACCCGATCTTTCCAGCGACGGAGACGAGCAAAGCAGCTCCAGCCACTGTCTAGGGTCCTCATTGGACAGATTGATAGCAGCAGGAGTCATTGGCTCCTGCTGCTATCAATTCCAATCCAGTGACACGGGAAGTGGGGGGCGGGGCTGAGTTCTGCTGTCTGTGTCAATGGACACAGTAGGACTCGGGAGCGTGCCGGCACAAGTGCCCCCATGGAATGCGGCTCTCTGTGGGGGCATTCGAGAAGAGGAGGAGCCAGGAGCACCTTTGGGGGACCCCAGAAAAGGAGGATTGGGGCCACTCTGTGCAAAACCCCCTGCACAGAGCAGGTAAGTATAAAAAAAAACAAAAAAAAAAAACAACAACCTTTACAACCCCTTCAATATTACCTGGTGGCCTGGCTAGTAAGTATGATATATTTCAACTTCCTTAACATACCGAGCTGTCCAGCCAAAGTTAGAGGGTGGAGCCATCGATTTAACACTGACAGGGGTGCTTACAATGGTCAGGTTTAATTAATATTCATAAAACCTTTATCCCAAAAGAAAAAAAAAAGTTTTGCATTAACAGCTTAAACAGAGTTAGCTGGAGTTCGGATTTAATTTGTTAGTTTAAATCTGCTAGTGCATCTAACAACTAGTCTCCACCCAGGCTGAAAATGCTGCTGTCCAATTGGTTTCTCTATTGCTCCTCCATCCAGAGTGGAGACCCCACACACCCTAAGACAGGGCGCTTGTTACTGGCCGGATCACCAGGTAAAAATAAAGGAAAAAAGCCTAAAAAAGGAAAACTATTGTAGCCACCACATTTAAAGACTGGTAAGCTGCAATGTATTGCATTTTTGATTTGTGTAGCTAAAATAAAAAAAATAATCAAAATCAGCACAAGGGACATAACTAACTCTTAGTAGGATGTGTC
The DNA here is from genome assembly GCF_042186555.1 of Aquarana catesbeiana. Classification (NCBI taxonomy): domain Eukaryota; kingdom Metazoa; phylum Chordata; class Amphibia; order Anura; family Ranidae; genus Aquarana; species Aquarana catesbeiana. The sequence goes on from NC_133324.1 coordinate 882,420,757, forward strand.
CCTTGTGCTGATTCCTTTTCTATTAGTAGAAATCCTCCTCAATCCTTGCTCCCCCCACCCGTCCTGCCATAATCTTTTGGCAGGAGTTTATACCACTATCAGATTGTCACAGGCGCTCATCAAATGTGCCTAACTATGCCTGCCCTTTCCACCCAGCTGCTCCATTTATAGAAGCTGTACTAAGGCCCCTTTCACACTTGTACGACTTGTCCTATGACTTGGGACTGCAAAGTCGTATGACAAGTCATTCCCCATGATTTCCAATGACTGCCATTCATATTAATACAACTTCAAGTCGTGCTGACTTTAAAGTAGTCCCTGCACTACTTTGGTCCGACCTTGATGCGAGTTACACAGGCACTCCCTGAAATCGTGACAAAAAGTGTGTCAAAATCGTTGCCGGGAAATTGCGGCAAAATCTCGCAACTTTGAAGTCGTGGTAGTGTGAAAGGGGCCTAAAGCTTCTATGAATGGAACAGTCTCTGTAAATGGAGGATGGGTGGGTGATAAATAGGTCTGCCCCCTCCATTTATACATCATATTTCATTCATACAAGATGTAGCATGGTTATATTGAATGGAGCAACTGGGTGAAAAGGACGGGCATAGTCAGACTCTCTTGATGAGAACCTGTGAAAACCCCTTAGTTGTATTAACCCCTACTGCACTGGAATTTTACAGCAGTGGGGTTGGGCATGGACTGAGGAGAATTTCTACAAATAGAAGAGAAATCAGCACAAGAGATATTACTTTAGGATACAGTTTAAGACATAGGGGTTGATTTACTAAAACTGGTGCATGGTAGCCAATCAGCTTGTTCAGTTAAGCTTTGACATAAAACCTGGAAGCTGATTGGTTTCTATGCACAGCTGCACCAGATTTTGCACTCTTGAGTTTTAGTACATTAACTGCATAACATCAAACGTGCCATGTAGTCAGTACAGACTTAAAATAAATAAAATAAAAAATAATTAAAAGAAATAAAGAAATAAAAATAATTAAAATCACATAAAAGCCTACATTTAAAAAAAGAAAATACATCCCCCCCCAATAAACTTGATGAACTACCAAAATATAATCTTGTAAATGAGGAATTTTGGTCCTGGACCGCCTGGAAGAGTGTGACATGCTCTCCTCCCACATAACTTCCAGTACCAGTATTGTAGGAGGGAGCATTACACTTAAGATGAGGACAGAGATACGGGCGGTGCCAAGTTGGCTCTTCTCTAGAATGATCCAGTAGATGTCCGCCTATACAGTACTTTCCACAAGTAGGTGTTCTGCTTCAGCAAAATCCTATGTGGTTGCTTAAGGCTCTATTCACACTTGTGCCTCTTGTCTTATGACTTTGGACACATAAAGTTGCATGACAAGTCACAGCCCATTGATTTCAACGGAACTCGTTCAAATCTATGTGATTTAAAGTTGCAGCAACTTTGAAAAGGTTCCTGCACTACTTTGTTGCGACCCTAATGCAAATTGAGTGCCAGCGAATGTAAAAGTCGCATCAGAGTTGCATTCCACAGTCGCATTCGAAATCGCACAGCTTTGGAGTCGCACAAGTGTGAACGGAGCCTTAGACATCCAATGAGTGGGCACTGGAGATGCCAAGTGACAATGCTATGCCCTAGATGTCCTTCCGCAGAAGGTTATCTGCATACATTTCCCAGGGAGCATTGCCATCCTACTTCTACTTTGTTCTCTACTGAAGTCATCTCAGTCATTTCACTTTTTTAGTATCAGCCAATAAATAAATCATGGTCTCTAACCCTTCACCAAAAGGGACGATTTTTAGCACTGTTAGGGAGGCAATAATTAGCCCAGTTTTGCTCACACAAAGAGCAGTTCAAAGCTTGCTGGTGATTTCCAAGGAGAGGGTTTTGATCAGCACAATGAGTTACTTGTCAGATTTACAGCAGTAATTGGAAAAATGAATCAGGCATGCATTGACAGCATGCAAACAAATCATAAGAATCTACAGGCTTCTCCAATTAATGATGGCAAATTAGCAAAAACACGTGCCTACCTGGAACATGGAAATGTCTGGGCGCCTGCTGATAGGACGAAGACGTGGATTTGGTGTCTGAGCACATAGACAAGCTGGGGGTACTCTGCCCACTTTCACTGCCTCCATTGAAAAAAGCAAAGAGAACAAATGAAAGCAAAGTCTGAGAACAAAGTCATATGCTTCACCTTCACAGCACCGTGGTCTACATTCATAACAGGCCTAACAATGAAAAGGCGAAAACTGCAACTGTACATTATAAAGTGCTGGAAGCTAGTATGTATTAACACAGCCATTCTGAACCAGGATTCCATGGTACCCTAGGGTTCCTCCAGAGGTTGCTAGGGGTTCCCTGAGCTGTGGCTGATTAATCTCCTGTTTGACGGTGCCTGGATCCAGGACCAATACCACTTGGCATAGCCAGCAGTGTGACATCAATCACCTTTTTAGCTATATGTAAGGGTGGCATTTTAACCATCACTGTAAGGGGGCACATTCACCCTACTGACAATCAATGTAAGGTGCATTTTTGCCATTGACCCAAATTAATTAGTTTTAGTAAGGGTTCCCTGAGATCTAAACATTTTTTCAAAGGCTTCTTCTGGGATAAAATGATTGTGGAAGGCTGCATTAATATGTAAATTCTCCTTCATCCACATACTTCATACATTGTACATCTGATATTATAAGGATCAAGCAGTGAAAGAGTAAGATAGACGTAACTTGTATTCATTTACTTTATTATTATATAACCTGTTCACCTACAGCAGGGATCCTCAAACTTTGGCCCTCCAGATGTTGTGGAACTACACATCCCATGAGGCATTGTAAAACTCTGACATTCACAGACATGACTAGGCATGATGGGAATTGTAGTTCCTGAACAACTGGAGGGCCATAGTTTGAAGACCCCTGACCTACAGTATATATTACGACTCATGGGAAAAGTTCTAATTTTTCTGCTAGTCTTGTAGTCTTCTTAAAGGGGTTGTAAACCCTCAAGGTTTTTTGCATTCTATGCATTAATGTGAAAAACCTTCTGTAGTGCAGCAGCCCCCCAGAGCCCCCCTTTTACATACCTGAACCCGATCATTTCAGGGACAGTGATGAGCACGGCAGCTCCAGCCACTGTCTCGGGTCCTCACTGGATAGATTGATAGCAGAAGGAGCCCATTGGCTCCCGCTGCTGTCAATCAAATCCAGTGACACGGGAGCCAGGGGGCGGAGCCGAGTCCTGCTGTCTGTGTCAATGGACACAGCAGCGGGACGCAGGAGCGCGCCTGCACGAGTGCCCCCATGGAATGCAGCTCTCCATGGGGGCACTCGAGAAGCGGAGGAGCCATTAGCGCCATTAAGGGACCCCAGAGGAGGGCCACTCTGTGCAAAACCGTTGTTTTTGACATGTTTGCTATTTTATATATATGGATATAGATATATATCTATATCTATAGATATATATCTATATAAATATCTATAGATATAGATATATATCTATATATATAGATATATATATATAAAAACGGACCTTTAAAGTGTTTGTAAACCCTCACATATACCCAGTGAAGTGAATAGCCTCAGGTGATACACAGAGATGAAACAAATCCTCCTACATAAGTTTCACTTGTTTATCTGCAGTCTTCTCTTCTCTACATTAATTTAAAAGTGCAGATATGTGATAAATATGTGATAGCTGTGATAAAATGCCTCTACACCTGTCAGGAGCAGAGAGGAGGGGGTGGAGAGCTGCAGTTATAGTGTGTGAGCTAATTGGAGGAAAGGGACACGCCCCCCTCCACACAAGGCACAGGATTGAAGGAACATGCAGAGCTCTGTTGTGAATAGACAAGTTGTGTGCTGAGCTCTTTTCCCCATCACAAATTTATCTCACGTGTCAGGAAAACTTCTCAGAAGTGACTCATGTTGATAACAGAGGAACGAAGCACCAGAGAGAAACACCACCTATGCTGGCCATACACGGAGTAAATTTCTTTCCTGCGACCTCCTGCTGGGCCATTGCCTTCTCCCTGTGGAGGGAGCAGGGGAAGCCATTCCTGCTGTGAGAAGACTATGATTATTACTAGCTATAGCAGCCGCTTGCGATATTCGCAGGTAAAACCCGGAATGCTGGTTGTACCCAAATTGATCGATTGATCAACTTGGTACATTCAGCCTGCCCATACTGTCCTCAGGACCCACTAACAGGCCAGGTTTGCAAGATAACTGAAATACATCACAGGTCATATCATTTGCTGCTCAGTGATTGCAGTATACTAGTCTGCATCTCCCTAAGGTAATACTTATGTAGCAATAACTCACGGTGGAGCTGCTGGTTTAAAGCGGGCTGTTACCGTCACCTTCGTTACCTCAATTTCACCAGAACTGGGTCAAGGGTCCCGTTGAGCTTAATACCAGACAATGTAGGCACTGGACACTTGAGTATCTTTTCCAAGGTTTTAATAAAGAGTAACTGAAGGAAGTAGCAGGAAAGAGGTAGAAGAAGAGTTTCAGGGAAGTTCAAATACCTTTTCTTAGTGTAGTATTATGAATTGGAATCTTGTAGATGAATGTACTCTCCTTTTAGAGTTGAATCTTTGCCCGCCCGGATAGGTTTCTCTCACTAACCTAGCAGCCGATATGTAGCACAAACAAAAGTCTCTGCCAAAGACTTGAATGTAATAGAAACCCGTACGATCCTCTGCCACAGGATGTATTGGTTTACGATGAATAGCAAACACAGCACTAGAGCCTTTAAGCCGACCCGGCAGTACTATGTGGTAGGTTAACTTTAGGATGCATCCTCCAACTGAGTCACCAGGCCCCTCTCCAGACCAGCACTCTGCATGATCCTTCCATGACGGGACCTCCCCTGGGATCTTCTCAGTTGTCCAGCTTCTTCCCGTAGGAAAGACAGCACAGGACCATTCCCTCGCCACTGTGGTAGGCCCCAGACAGGCTTCTGGGCGCACCCACACGCTGCAGCAACGTGGTCCTCCCGGTCAGGGGACCACGAGGTAGTACTCCTAACACATACCTGTCAGCCAGGAGGGCCAGCAGGTGGAACAAAAGAGACTCTAAAACATGGCGTCTGTCCCATAAATACCCTCTCCCAGAATGCAACTCAGAGGACCACCTCCACCGAGTTGTCTCCGGGAAAGAAGAGCACTTATACACTTTAACGTGTTGCCTTTCCAACACCGACCCATGGCAAAAACGACACCCACAGGCACAGTGTGAAACTACATGCAACATAGCCAAACTGTAACAGAGGCTAAATCTGACTATGTATGAACAAGTAATCTACTAAATTTACCTATAAGCGGTAGATTGAAAAATCTACCAGCGCTACACTTAAAATCTGGCCTGTTAGTGGGTCCTGAGGACAGGAGTTGAGTACCACTGCCTTAGAGCTTTGGGGATAGAAAAGTAAACATTACAGATATATGTGCTTTGTTCAGATTTCATGACTGAGGTTTACAACCACTTAAAGGTAAAAATTAGAAGGAAGGGCGCAACGATCTTTGTGCATTAAAATCAATAAGGTGTAATAGGAAATAATGATAAGTACACTCACAATTATTGACATAAGTAAAACACCTATAGAGCCAAGGGAGGTTAGCCTTGACAAAGGGGTAGAAGTTCTAGAAACGTGTTGCCATAGCAACTCCAGCTACCTGGACGTGAGGCTTGTTCAAGGAGGTGAGGGGGCCACTGCTATACAGCACTCCATGGGGAAGGTCCAATACAGAGAGATCTTTTCATACACAGACCTACTACTGGCCATGTAGGGCTGTTTAAAGCCATCACCTCCACTGGCTCTACAGGCCTTTACAATATCATTAGTTTTAATGCATCGCTGCACCCTTCTTTCTGCGTTTTACCTTATCTAGTTAATGGTCCGTCCATCTTCTATTCTACAAGGTGCTGCAAAACCTTTTAAAGGATTTTATCTGATAGCCAGTTCAGCAGGGACCCACCAAATTTTGATCCATGTGTGGCCATTGCAGTTGAACACAGGTTGATCTACCAATTGTCTTCTGTTCAACTGTCTTGTTGAATAATAGCCACTCGATCATAGGCAGCAGCCAATAGCTGCAGATCTAATCTGTGTATTCTGACAGCGGCGGAGTCCCCCTACTGTCAGTATACAATAGCGCAGTAGGGAGGATTCCTCCTTCCACCTCGAATGTATGGATGGGGGAACCAGTTCAGGCTTTGTGTGCACTGAGGTGTGCTAGAACACAAGTGCTTTGTGCTGCACTTCCTAGTTTCTTTCAGATGCCATTCAGAAAAAAATAAGACTGAAATACACCTCACCGTTTTTAACACGTTGTATGCACTACTGCACTGTGATAGTGGGAATAGACCTTTTAGCCTAGGTTCACACTAGATGTGGTGCGAATTCAAAGCATATTCGCTGCGGATTCGACACTGCATCTAAATCACATCTCGTCCATGCGAACCAATCGCAAAGTGTATGTTAAGTCAACAATACCCTGCAATCGGTTTGCAAAATACAGCGCGATTTGTAGAATCGGATCGCATGGGTGTGAACACCCATGCGATCCGATTCTGGTGTGAACAAAAAAAGGGTCCTGCACCAATTTGGTGCCAATGCGATGTGATTTGAACCATACAAATTAATAGCTCAAATCGCACCCCACAGACACTGCATGTAATTCGCACAGGAATGTGCTGCGATTCCTGTGCGAATTACATGCAGTGTCTGAACCGCAGCAGTGCAAACCCAGGGTAAAGGTATCAGAGGAAATCGGAAACATCCAGGTCAGCCTGCAGTTGACCTGGAACTCTCCGCATTAGGAGCTACTACACCAACACTCACCATCGCCAACGTAATGCCAGTTACCACTAAGGCTACTTTCACACTGAAGCGCCACTAAAACAGTGCTAAATCGCTGGTCGCTTTTGCGGTGCTTTAGCAGCGTTTTAGCGGTGCTTTTCGGGAGCTAGCGGGCGTTTTTTTGTAGGTCACATGACAACGGGACCTTAAAAAAAAAGAAAAACAAAAAAAGACCTGTTTTGCGGCGCTTTGGAAGCGCTGCCTATTCATTTCAATGGGCAGGGGCATTTTCGGAGCGCTATTTATAGCGCTCCCAAGCCACCCCAAAGATGCTGCTTGCAGGACTTTTCCTAACGTCCCACAAGCGCACCGACCCAGTGTGAAAGCACCCATTGAAGTGAATGGGAGGTAGTTTTTAGGCGCTTTACAGGTGCTATTGCTAGTGCTAAAACACCTGAAAACTGCCTCAGTGTGAAAGGGGTCAAACTGATACACTTACTACACTGTGCTATACGTATTATCCTCCAGACTGCTAAACTCTGCACACTATATTGTACATTACCACTAGGAAATGTTTAAAAGATTTTGGTATTTGTTTCGTTGAAATGAACAGGAACAAATTTGCATAATGAAGCAATTCTTAATGTTAATGCACCTTTGTAATCTGCTTCATATCAAATAACATTTTAATTTGTACGGATTCCTTTTTTTAGTATTAGTTATAAATAAATATGTATTATATATAAATCATCTGTGGTCATTTTTTGTTTATTAGTAACTATTAATCCAGATTGCACAACAGTTGAATAGTTGGGGCTCTCTTTGAGAAGTTGAAGCTCTATTTGGGAATAACAGCAGACAAGTATATTAAAGTGGATGTAAACCCTCACATATACCCATAGCTCTCAATTGTCCCTGATTTCGAGGGACTGTCCCTGATTTGGAACAAAGTCCCTCTGTCCCTCTTTCATCCTCATTTGTCACTCATTTTGGTCTGATCTATATAGTTGTATATAAAATGCACTTTTTATCTATCAAAAAGTGTTTCCCAGTGCTAAACATTTAGTAGTAGTGGTAAAAAAAAGCACTTGTAATTTAACTAATCATTTCTTTGTTTAATAATTCTCCTTTAAGGGGGCGTGGCAGGGAGGTGTCCTATGCCTACATACTTTTGCTGATAGGTGTTCCTCGTTCCCATCTCAAAAAGTTGGGAGGTATGCATATACTCAGTGAAGTGAACAGCCTCAGATGATACACAGGGGAGGAAAAAATCTCCCTACATAAGTTTTACATGTATATCTGCTGTCTTCAGCTTTATATACTGTTTAGAAAGTTCACATCGCGTTAGGACATTTTCTCTTCCTGGTTAGCACTGCAGTGAAGTCTGGGCATACAGCCAAGACAGACGATTGGAGGAAAGGCACACACCTCCTCTTCTCATAGGTAGAGACTTTCAGAGTTGATTGTTGAATGGTTCAGGGCTCTGCTAATCTATTTATAGCATCCTCCCCAACACAAAACTCCGGCTGCTTTTACCATATGTGACAGAGAACTTGTCAGAAGTTATCAGGCTGATAACAGAAGAATGGAGCAGGAGACAGCTGCGAGGTATAGTGCTTTGAAGAGAGATAAGAAAACACTGCAGATATATGCGCCCAGCTCAAATTTCATGAATGAGATTTACATTCACTTTAAAGAGGTTGTAAACCCTTGTGTTTTTTCACCTTAATGCAACACCTGGCAGTGACCGGCCCCCCAGCCCCCCCGTTTTACTTACCTGAGCCCTGGAACTTGACCTGGCGGGGACGCCCTGTCTCTCTGCCCGGGGTTCTCAGCTCTTGATTGGATAGATTGATAGCAGCGCAGACATTGGCTCCCGCTGCTGTCAATCAAATCCAATGATGCGGGCGCCGGGGTCGAGTCATACATTTGGCGGCTATGGACACTGAATGCTGGACTCAGGAGCGTGCCTGCAAGTAACCCCCCGGGAGAGCGCTTCTCCCAGGGGGTTATCTGATGTGGGGAGGAGCCATGAGAGTCAACGGGGGACACCAGAAGAGGATGTTCGGGGGCACTCTGCAAGTAGAGACTATAGAGAGATCTGCTTCTTCTAGTAATGGAGCAAGGGTGTTTATTATTGAGCACGAGCAAAACACAAATATACTGGGACTATAAAGGACTTTTATATTCATGTTTCTTATCACCTAGTGCAGTGATCCGTTTTCTTTTTTCATTTGCATTTGCTATTTAGCAAGTTCTAACCGCAGCTGGTGGAATTATTATATATTTTTTGTTCATTTATGCAATTATTAATTTGTACATTATCATAATTAGTTAATTCACTATTTCTTTGATGCAAAGGTATTATTTTTCTAATCAGGAACAGCTTTCTCTCTCTACTCCCTGTCAGTCCCACCCCCCCACAGTTAGAAACACCTCCCTAGGAGACATTAAACCCCTTGATCGCCCCCTAGTGTTAACCCCTTCCCTGCCACTAACATTTATACAGTAATCAGTGGCTATTTTTAGCTCTGATCGCTATATAAATGTCAATGGTCCCAAAAAAGTATCAAAAGTGTCCGAACTCTCCACCACAATGTCACAGATGACCACCATTAGTAGTAAAAAAAATAATAATAATAATAAAAATGCCATAAATCTATCCCCTTTTTTGTAGACGCTATAACTTTTGCACAAACCAATCAATATATGCTTATTGTAATTTTTATAGCAAGAAGTAAAAAAAATTGCTTTTTTTTCAAAATTGTCGGCCTTTTTTTGTTTATAGCGCAAAAAATAAAAACCGCATAGGTGATCAAATACCACCGAAAGAAAGCTCTATTTGTGGGGAAAAAAGGACATAAATTTTGTTTGGGTACAACATCGCACGACCGAGCAATTATCAGTTAAAATGACACAGTGCCATATCGCAAAAAATGACCTGGTTATTAAGGGGGCAAATCTTTTCTGGTCCCTAAGTGGTTAAAGCATCATTCTTTCATTAATTAATAGGATTAATGAGAAGTATGTTTATTTAAAATGAATCAGAACTTCCAGGCCTAACAACATGGAAAAAAATGAGGTCTGTCTGTGCCCCTCTCCCTGGTAAATGTCACATTGATTATATATTAATGCTTAACCTTAATTGGGATTCTGTCTGCAGTTCACCGGACCTCCTGTGGCTTCCTTCTTCCCTGCGCTATTAAATGATTTCATCTTCCTTGGCCTCTACAGTCTTGTTTAATTACAAAAAAAATTACCACAATTTCATCCGCTATTTAACTCTTTATGAGTACTAACAAAAAGGCGAGTATCCTGGCTGTTTGTTTCACTTCACCTTATGACTGCAGCTTTTAGCAAAATTCTCTTTTAGCACTTACAGAATATGCTTGCTATGAGCTCAGCTACTTTCGGATTCTGTAATGGCTCTAAAGTGAAAATGTATCTCAAGCCAAAACCTTTTTTCTTTATCGTACATCATGGGACACAGAGCCACAGTAATTACTGTATGGGTTATATAGGCACCTTTAGGTGATGCACACTGGCACACCCTAGACAGGAAGTTTAACTCCCTATATAACCCCTCCCCTTACCGGGAGTACCTCAGTTTTTTCGCCAGTGTATTAGGTGTTGGTCACCAGTAAAGATGCGCTGAGCTCCACTGGAGTAAATCCTTGCTGGGGCAAGCCATGCAGCTGGATCCATTCAAAATGTCTTTTTAGGCTAAATTGAATGGTACCCAGGCCTCGTGTCTGAAGAAACAAGGTTTTGCCTGTAACGCTTCTCTTTTTAGAGAGCTGGACCCCGGGATCCAGTGCTTTTGTTTTTTCAGCCATGCTTTCTGGCGGGGTGCTTTACAGGTCCAAGGGTGTGGAACCCCAGATAATAAGGGGCCCCAGTCCTTGAAAGTTTTTTAACGGAGCCCACCATGAGTGGTGAAGATTGGGTCTGTTTGGTTTACCACAGAACCCTTCAGCAGGATAAGGTAAGTGGAGATTCCTAAGGAATTTTCTAATTCTTATGGGTTTTTTCCTTGAAGTAAATGTTGTCATGCCTAAAGTCGCCACCGGGGGCTGTCAAGAGCACGTACCTGTTCCATGCTTGTCAGTCTCGCTCTGTGTCAGTACAAGCTGCACGCTTCCTCCAGTCCCAAGCCTCAGGTAAGATGTTGGAAGGCAGGGCTTTTCTTTTAAACATCCCCACCTGGACAGGAGTATTCCTTCTTTCTACAGGAGGCCGAAGGAGCACGGACCAGTTGGCGGTATGCTGCGCCGCTCCCACTGCCATCGCCATAGAACGGCGGTTCTCTTCCATCAGCTCTCCCCCTCTCCTCCTTCCCCACATGCCGATTCGGTCGGATCAGAGGCCCGCTCACGCGGGAAAGCAATCTTTTTTGAAAAGAGTGGGGGGCGCGGTGGGAAGTCAGAGGGAGGGGGCGGGGCTTAGCGTGGCGTTGATGTGCCTCAACGTTCACAAAGCAGGGGCTGTGTAGGCTATAAGTGCACCTTTTGCAGGTACATTCAGCTGATGGAGGGACACAGAGCAGACGGGGGCATGTGAGTGTTGGTGACACAGGCATTCCCAAGGCACGTTTACTTAGCATCAGGCTAGGCATTAATAGCAGCGGCAGTTGCTGGACTATTTGCTCAGCAGTGGGTGCATTTTTGGTAGTACCTCTGAATTTGTGCTTAGCACTATGGTCAGTAGGGGAGGTACAAATACCCCAAAAAAAAGGGCTCAAAGGGATTGCCCTCAGGCTCTGAGGACCCTCCCTCTGCAACACCATCCCCCCCAAAATGCCCAGGGAGGCTGGTCAGAGTGAGCCATCGGGGTTGTCAGGGGTTGCGACTGCTTCCGACATTTCAGCCCCTGTCTATATTACTGAGGAGGTTTTCTCCTCAGCCATGACTGGATTGGAGGAAAGATTAGCAGCTTTAATCGCATCTTCACAGAGTGGAAGAAAACGCAATAGGTCCCCTTCTACCACCCAGGACCCCCAAACAGAGGAACAGTGGGAGAGGGAAGATGAATCCCCCTCAGGGGACCGTGAAGAGACCGATGACTCCTCTTTCGAGGGATCAAGTGAGGAAGGACCTTCTTCAGCTTCACAAGCTAAAAATTGCTGGTGTAATCTCTTACTGAAATGGTCCGCTCCACATTTAAGCTACCCACTTCTTGTTTGGGTTCTCTAAAGCCTCCTCAAGCTTTGCGTGCCTTTCCTGTACATTCATTGCTGGAAAAGTTTATGTATTCTGAGTGGGATCACCCAGATAAGCATTTTTCCCTCCTAAAAAGTTCTCAACACTTTATCCTATGGAGAAAAATTTATAAAAATGTGGGGTATACCAGCAATTGACGCTGCTATATCCTCTGTGAATAAAAATTTGACTTGTCCGGTTGACAATGCTCAAATGCTCAGGAACCAACCATCCAAAAAAATTGGAATTCCTGTTAAAAAACATTTTCTCTTTGGCAGGTTCAGTAGCTCAACCTGCAGTGGCGGCAATTGGGGTATGTCAATCCTTGAGAGACCACCTGAAACAGGTGCTCAAGGTTTTCCCTGAACAGCAGGCCCAGGATTTAGCCGAGCTGCCAGGGGTTTTGTGTTTTGCAATTGACGCAATCAAAGATTCTATTCTTCAGACCTCTTGCCTTATGCTCAGGTTGGTGCATATGCGTAGAATTTTATGGTTGAAAAGTTGGTCAGCCGAAGCGCCATGCAAAAAGCTCCTGGCTTGTTTTCCTTTCCGCAGTGAATGGCTGTTTGGGGATGATTTGGACAAATATATCCAAAAGATATCAAGTAGTAAAAGTACCCTTTTGCCAGTTAAGAAAAGGAGTAAAGGTCCCTCATTTAAACCGGCTCTTTCTCCAGTGCCAGGGACATCAGCCTCCAGGCAGTCGCGACGGCCTCCACCGTCTGGTTCAAGAGGTAAACCTCAGGGTCAACCCCAGGGACAAAAGAAGTCCTGGGGGAGGAAACCTACAAGACAGAACGCTAAAGCCACCTTATGAAGGGGCGCCCCCGCTGCTCGGGTGGGGGGAAGACTTCTGCAGTTCTCAAGGGTCAGGCAGGAGGAGTTTCGAGACAAATGAGTGGTCTCCACAATAGCTCTTGGTTACAAACTAGAGTTCAGGGAATTCCCATCTCCTCGTTTCCTCAGGTCAAATGTCCCCAAAGATCCAGAGAAAAAGAGGTCTCTCTTTCAAGCGTTAGACCGACTTTTGTCGCAGAAGGTGATTATGGTGGTCCCCATGAAAATGCAGGGGTTGGAGTTTTATTCAAACCTTTTCACTGTGCCAAAACCAAATGGAGATGTCAGACCCATTCTAGATCTCAAAGACCTAAGCCAGTTCCCGAATATCCGCTCTTTTCGCATGGAATCAATCCCATCAGTAGTCTCCATCCTACAAGGAGGAGAACTTCTGGCATCAATCGACATCAAGGATGCATACCTGTATGTGCCTATTTTCCCTGCTCACCAGAAATATCTGTGTTTCGAAGTAGAAAAACTTAATTTTCAGTTTGTAGCCTTGCCTTTCGTTCTAGCTACTGCACCAAGGGTGTTTACAAAACTTCTGGCCCTTCCTCTAGCCAGATTAAGGACTCAAGGTATAACAATTATAGCATACCTAGACGACCTGCTCTTGGTTGGTAGCCCGCTTAGACCAAAGCATGGTCACCACAGTCAACTACCTGGAATACCTAGGTTGGGTCCTTAACCTAGAGAAATCTTCTTTAAAACCATTAAGAAGACTAGAGTACCTGGGTCTGGTTATAGATACAGCCCAGAGGAGGGTGTTTTTACCCCAGGCAAAGATCAGCGCCATAAAGGAGCTGGTTCAGGTGGTCAGAGCGAAGAAGGGTCCTTCTATTCACCTTAGCATGAGGTTGTTGGGAAAGATGGTGGCTTCATTCTGTTGCCTTATGACAATTCGAAGCAGTTCCCTATGCTCAGTTTCATTTGAGACTGCTGCAAAACAGTATCCTGTCTGCCTGGAACAAGAAGGTCCAAGCGCTAGATTTTCTAATGCTTCTGTCGGCAAAATGCGCCAGGGCCTCATTTGGAGGATATCCGAGAATCTGCAAAAGGGGAAATCCTTCTTACCAGTTACCTGGAAGGTGGTAACAACAGATGCCAGCATTTCGGGTTGGGGAGCAGTCCTGGAAGAAGCGACTGTCCAAGGGAAATGGTCCAGAACTGAAAGGACCTTGCCCATCAACATTCTAGAGATTCGGGCAGCGCACCTAGCCCTAAAGGCCTGGACATTCAGGTGAGGAATTGTCCTGTCAGGATTCAATCCGACAATGCCACAGCAGTGGCTTATATCAATCACCAAGGGGGCACCAGAAGTCATGCAGCCCAGGGAGAGGTAAACCATATACTAACCTGGGCAGAAAGGCATGTGTTGTGCATATCGGCAACCTTCATTCCAGGGGTAAAGAATTGGCAGGCGGACTACTTAAGTCGCCAGCAGTTGTTCCCGGGGGGAATGGTCCCTTCACCCCGACATCTTCCTGGGTATATGCCAAAGATGGGGGATCTTGGACGTAGATCTGTTTGCGTCCAGGTTCAACAACAAAGTCAACAACTTTGTGTCAAGAACAAGGGATCCTCTCGCATATGGAACAGATGCGTTGGTGACCACGTGCGATCAGTTCTCACTGATTTATGCATTTCCTCCTATTCTGCTGCTACCGCAACTTCTTTGCAGGATCAAGCAGGAAAGGAAGTCGGTGGTTCTTGTGGCCCCACCATGGCCCAGAAGATCTTGGTATGCAGAGATTGTAAAGATGGCGGTAGGGGCCCCATGGACCCTACCACCATGTCCATACCTGCTTTTGCAGGGACCAGTGTTCCATCCTACCTTACCAATGCTAAATTTAACGGTTTGGCTAATGAAACCCACATTCTGAAGAATCATGGGCTTTCAGGCTCAGTGATATCTACATTGATTAATGCAAGGAAGCCAGCTTCCAGAGTCATTTATTATAAAGTCTGGAAGGCTTATGTTTCTTGGTGTGAATCCAGGGGTTGGCATCCCAGAAAGTATGACACAGGTAGAATCCTTGCCTTTCTGCAAATGGGGTTAGAAGTGAAGCTGGCCTTGAGTACTATCAAAGGCCAGGTCTCTGCCTTATCGGTATTGTTTCAACGACCACTTGCTTCGCATTCTTTGGTCCGTAGCTTTATACCGGGGGTAACGCGGCTTAATCCACCGATTAGGTCACCCCTGAACCCTTGGGACTTGAATTTAGTTCTGTCGGTATTACAGAAACAGCCTTTTAAGCCGATACATATTCCCTTGGTCCTTTTGACAAGGAAGCTAGTTTTTCTGGTAGCCATATCTTCTGCAAGAAGGGTATCAGAATTGGCTGCTCTTTCTTGTAAAGAGCCATATTTAATTATTCACAAGGATAGAGTAGTATTGCGTCCTCATTCTAGCTTTATGCCGAAGGTGGTTTCAGGTTTTCATCTAAAGCAGGATATTGCTCAACCATTTTTTCCAGAACCCTGTTCTACGGAAGAAAAGTCACTACATTTTCTGGATGTAGTGAGAGCAGTCAAAATCTATTTAGAGGCGACTGCTCGGATTTGGAAAATAGATGTTTTGTTTGTGTTGCCTGAAGGTCCTAGAAAAGGACAGGCAGCGTCAAAATCTACTATTGCTAAGTGGATTTGGCAAGTAATTGTTCAAGCTTATGGTTTGAAGAGGAAAGTTCCACCTTTTCAAATCAAAGCGCACTCCACCAGGGCTGTTGTGTTCGTTCGTGGGCAGTGCATCACCAAGCCTCCATGGTTCAAATCTGCAAGGCCGCAACTTGGTCTTCAGTCCATACATTCACCAGATTCTATCAGGTGTATGTAAGAAGGCATGAGGATATCGCCTTTGGGCGCAGTATGCTGCAGGCAGCAGTATAGGTCCTCAGGTCTGATTGCACCCTACTTTTGTTTGTGTCTCCCTCCCCTCAAATAGCATTACTCTGGGACATCCCATACAGTAATTACTGGGGCTCTGTGTTGTTGCTGGAGTGCAGGACGGGGAGGGGGTGGGCATTGCTGGCTCTGACTTTCAGACGCATGCTGAAAGGAGAATCTAGCTGTCAATCAGGCAGTGGGGAGGATCCCAACAATATTGTTGTAATTATTCCAGAGCCCGATGTGGCTCTACCCCCTCAGCTGATAGTGGCCAATAACGCAGCTGACTCTGGGTCACAGGAGAACAAAAGTAATTGTTACCCACAAGAGAAGTATGTCCAAAAAAACCTCAGTCATACTTTTCTTTTAAAGATTGTTATTCTATAGACTATGCCCTCATCCCATCATATCCTGTGTATCTCGAAAATAGAGATACAACCTGCTATATGCCTTCTCCACTTTGTCCAGAGCTCAAAAAAAATGTATCTACAGTTTTTCTTTTTATAGATGAAAAATACCCAAGTAAAGTTGATTTCTAACATTACGTGAAGATCGCTATATGATTCAGAAAATAAACTTTAATAAAATCTCACTAACAGTCTGACTCATCCCCATTCCACCTACACATTTCTGTAACTGCAGTCCTGAAATCAAGGGAGGTGTGAAGTGACAGTAACTGCTGAAGACCCCACTCATTGGGATCCACCCAGCAATTATCTGTATCTAGCAGAGCCGTGCAAAAATGCACAATGGAAGTATTAACAATGCAATTACAATAGCAATGCCTGGAAAGTAAAGGAGTACTAGGCTCAGTTATGGTTTTATGAAACATCTATCGAGAGCTTGTATCTGTGATTGTTGGCTTCACAGAGCAACCTGTGATCAAATTTTAAATTTAAAGAGCTGATCAAGCTGCCATCACTCTTCCACAGTAGCTGATACAGAGTCAAGGCCTGTCTTCCTTTAAAGTGGTTGTAAAGTCACCAATGAAAAATCCTGCATTTCTCTCTCTGACAGAATGCTATAATGTGCAGTATCTGTGTGTTTTTTTCCCCAAAATACCTTATTTACAGCGCCGCTGGGCGCTCATGTGACCTACCGGCACTCTCCTTTCCCGCTCCAAGCACTAACACGGGAGGGCCGAGATTCCCCACTGACGTCAGCCAGAAGGAGAGGAGAAGAGCGGCGGGAGGTCACGTGGTGCTGTAAATAAGATATTTTGCAGAATCATTTTTAAAAGCACAGATACTTCACATTATATATTCCTGTAAGAGAGGGGATTACATGATTTCCCAGTAGTAATGTCACAGACTCCTGAGCTGACAGGCAGGGAGGGAGGGGGAGAGAGGAAAACAGCGGGCTGACTAGGGCACATAAACTGACCATGGTTTCATGGATCAGGAGCCATGATTACCGTGGTCAGAACACTAAGGGGGACACAGGAACAGGCAGGATCAACCAGGTTTTTTAGAACATAGAGATACATGACAGCACAAGCACTATGCTGTGCATCCTGTTTTAAAGGATCAGGATCATTTTCTTTTTTCTTTTAGGGTTACAACTACTTTAAGTGCAAAGATAATCCAAAGTTTCATAGCCATTCAATCCCAACAGAATAGTGTTAAATAGATATGAGGAACATGTGTTGGGTGCCCTCATCTAAAAATTTTGAATCAACCCTCTGCACACTGCAGTACATCCTTAAACATTTCTAACAAAATTTATATAAAAACAGGGATTTTTGGTTCATGTACATTGCATAACATGTTCAAACTGGCTAACTACGTCAACATAATCCCTCTCTAACCAGTCCCTACGCTACAAAATGCTTACTTGCTTATAGCATAATTAAGTGGATATAGAGCCAATATTGGGCAGATAGACACCGTTGAAGAAGAGCTACAGTTATATAGAAATAAGATGTCAGGGACGTACTGGCCATAGCACAGCCAAAGCTCCTAGGCAGATACGCATGCGCAGACACGCTCCTGCAGGTGCCCGCCTTCCCAGGCATAGGCGAACCCATATGCGCATGCTCGAAAATATGAGCACGAGTGTTAGCCATTGATGCTGGCGCCAAATGGCCTATGTAAGGGCAGCAGCTGCACTAATGCATTGCTGTCTGATCTGCAGCTTTACCCGTATACCTATTCCTGTGATCTGTGCTTTATTCCTGTTTTTGACCCGGCTTACCCCAACTACGCTTGCTCTCCACTTATCCTGACCTTGGCTTGCCTTAACACTTTGTTATATCTCTCATCTGCCTGATATCCTGTTGCCAACCTCTGTCTGCATATTGACCATTCTCTGCCTGTCATTTATGCTCATATCTGATCTTCCATTACTAACCTGGCTTGTCTAACCCTGAATCCTGTTATCTGTCTGTCCTTCTCTGCATAGTGCCTGGTGACGCTGGTCCTACATCTGCTGCGTGTCTGCATCTGCTGTTCCTGTTGCCATCCGCTGCTTCAGCCATCCAGCCCAGCTCTGGTGACGCACCTGCCACACACTTCTGCAACCAACTGAAGATCTTGCAGGCACTCTTACCTCACCGCACTCTCGCGGCCACTGTCGCAACACCAGTGGCCACTGAGCCAGGGCTGTACGAAAGGTCTCCTTCTACACGTCAGGCTCTGCCACAAGGTACGTGACATAAGATATGTCTGTTCTTAAATCCAAATAGCCTAAACCTATATATTCCCCACACTCCTTTAGGACCTGATCGGTTATATATATATCTATGAGAGCTATTTGGATTTGAGCACAGACATCTCTTATTTCTATTGCATAGTGCAGATCAGTGACCAGACCTAAGTCTCTAGCTTTCCTTCAACTGTGTATTCCTGCCCCATATTGGCAATGAGGAATGCTAAAAGCAAGTAAGTATTTTGCATTTTGCAGAGTAGAGTATGGACTGGCCAGACAGGGATTACTTTGACACACTTGACTAGTTTGAACATGTATTACAATGTATGTGAACCAAAAATCCTTGATTTTATGCAAAGTTTTCTAGAAATGTGTAAGGGCTTATAGCAGTGTGCTGAGGGTTTAGTCAGAATTTTCAGTGTTACATGTGGCAACACACACACCTTTAGCACCTGATGGGTTATATACACCGATCAGTCATAACATGACACTGGATGGTAAAGTGAATAACATTAATTATCTCATTACAATGGCCCCTGAAAGTGGGTGGGATATGTTAGGAAGTAAGTAAACATTTTGTCCATGAAGTAGATGTGTTGAAAGTATAAAAAATGGGCAGGCATAAGGATTTGAGCAACTCTGACAAGGCCCAGATTGTAATGGCTAGAAGACTGGGTCTGATTAACTCCAAAACTGCAGTGGAAGGTTCCTGGTCTACAGTAGCTAGGACCTACTATAAAAGGTCCAAAGAAGGAAAACCAGCGAGCCAGTGACAGGGTCATGGGCAGCCAAGGCTCACTGAGGCACGTGGGGAGTGAAGGCTGTCCTGTGTAGTCCGATCCAACATAAGAGCTACTGTAGCTCAAATTGCTGAAAAAAAGTTAAAGTTGGTTTCCGATTGAAAGGTGTCAGAACACACAGTGCATCAAAGTTTGTTGTGTATGGGACTGCATAGCTGCAGACTGGTCAGGGTGCCCATGCTTACCCATGTCCACAGCCAAAAGTCCTCACATTGGGCACATGAGCATCAGAACTGGACCACAGAGCAATGGAAGGAGATGGCCTGGTCTGATGAATCATGCTTTCTTTTACATCATGTGGATGTGCATCTGTTACCTTGGGCAGAGATGGCACCAAGATGCACTATGGGAAGTCCAATCTATGGAGGCCCCACCTCCTGCAACTTACAGGATTTAAAGGATCTGCTACTGATAGCTTGTTGCCAGATACCACAGCATATCTTCAGAGGTCTAGTGGAGACCATGCCCCAATGGATCAGGGCTGTTTGGGTGGCAAAAGGGGTGCCTACTTAATATTATGTTTATGGTGGGTGGTGACAATGTTATGGCTGATTGGTGTATATGTGTAAGCTATTTGGATTTGAACATATCTTATTTCTATTACATAGAGCACAAATAAAAAGAAAAAAAATACATCTTTGTGGACCCAACCACTACAGAGTACAATATAGATTTGTTTTATTGCTAAATTTGTATCTGATACTAATACTGCCTCTTTAGTGATATGCTTCTAATCCCTGCACAGCTCTTCAAAAAACAATTTATCTGGAGGACAGATTGGATTTATCTTACATAAATTCACTTAATTTATGTAAGATCTTGCGTATAACAGCATACCATAGAAGAACAGATGTTGGAAACGAATGTAAACTGTTTAATTCAACAAAGAACAAGAAACACAATGAAAACATAATGTCATAATGTCACCTGTGTTTACATTTACTTCCATGATCAATACTAAGTGCAGTGACATTTCTAAGGTTTAAGGAATACAATTTGTGCAGCAGACATTAAATTGTGCTGATGGATCTCAACATAACTGTCATGCAAGACGAACACATTTCATGATCAGAAGCAACCATAATGGAATATTGGTCAAAGATGGACTGAATTTCAGCCTGTGCAAAATAAGTATGGGGTATCTCTTACAACTCTATATGGAAAAGGACAGTAAGAACAAGTGAAGATCTGTACTATTGTCTGACCCTTCTCTAGTCACGCTGACAATAGAACTAAAAGGCTATTTTTTTTTTCATTTTGGTTAGAGTAAGGGAGAGTTATAACCCTGGTCATGTTTTTTGGGGTGGGTTTTTTGCCTTCTGTGCCCCATTGGGGAGATTTTCCTTCACTTCCTGTCCAACAGCCAAAAAAGAAAGTGAAAGGAAATACCACCAAAGTGAGGAAATCCCTGGTTGTCACTAGTGTCCACACGTGAAGATTTCCCTTCAATTACTTTTCTGGGGATAACCCAATATGTGGTATATTCTTTTACTTTTAATGATAATGGTAAACAGGACAAATAAAGAGGGTGAATTTGGGTGAGAGGGGGCACTGCAATTTAAACCTGACAGGTGTACTAATACCTCTCCATTCTATCCAATGATAGATCGACCCCGGTGAAGGGAGGGTAAATCTACCACGGCTATACTAACAGACAAGGTTGCCTGTAGCTGCTGTGCAGTCCTATGGCAGAGTGAGATGCCCCAACTAAAAGGCGACATCTTAGACAAAATTTCCACATTCCTTCTTAGTAGTAATGCCTCGCTAACAGTCTTCACAGGGATCCTATGATAATGGGAATAAGGCATACCAGCTTTACTGCTTTAAATTTGGAGACTAGATTTATTAAACTAGAATTTCCTAAAGCTGAGCGAATCAGACACTCTGCCTCAATAAGCACAAGCTGGCTGGCACAAATTGCCCAAATTATTACACTAGAGAAATGGAATTAAAGATAACCATGACCTGATGGGGGATTTCATGCAAATCCTCATGCCTCTATTAGGTATAATCAAAAATTACTCTTGCAAAGTAGTTGATCCAATCGATCTGCCTTGCTTCTCCTTGTTATCAGTAAATTGCAGATTGGAGAATGTAGTAACATTCACAGGATTGTACATGCAAACATCTCGGCTGAGTAGCTTAGCTCCCATTATGATATGAGAGAATTCACTGATTTTTGCCTTTAATCAGCATTAAGCAGTGGAGAGGTTGGTGCAGATGCCCAGGGGCTTATTTATGTCTAGCTTAAGCAAAATATAGTGGGAAGGGTTTTTACTTTTGTCTGTGGCTCCTTTGGGGAAATTACTCCTTACTGGGACAGGACGCGGGGGAAAGGCTTCCCAATGAGGATACAGGAGAAAAAAAGCTAACCAAGGTTACTACTTTTCCCCACACTGTACAAAAGTAAAGTAAAATGGGCTGGAGATCCACTTTATCAAAGCAGTATACATGGCATAGAGCAGCAACCAATCAAATTTATTACAGTCAAACTATTTTAAAAATGACATCTGACCATTTGCTACACATTTTGGATCACATACCAACATTTGAAGTGATCTTAAAGGTGAATTTTCATATTAGTTGCTCCTCCATGGCAAGGAAGGAAAATAACATAGTGAATGGCAGAGATTTTAACGTTTTGTTTCAGGTTAAAGCAGGCCACACATGATTCATTTTTTTTTTCAACCAGCAGGTTGAACAAAAGAAAATGAATCAATTCACTCATCCACACACTTGAGGTGGATGGGGGAATCCCTCCCATGGGGTCATCAGAATACACTCATCAGCACCGCTGGCTATACCGTAGCTGGTGGCACTAATGGAGTGAAAATTTTCCAAACAGGCTGCCCATAAACAGATTAGAATTATTTTTTGGAAACCTGTCACTTTGGCCACCATCCCTTCCTATGATACTTATCTTTCCTGCACTCCTCTGTTGCTCTGTTCATATTCAGGAGCATTGAATCTTAAGCCGGCCATAGAAGGTTCAAATCCGGTCAAGATTCGAACCATGTATAGGCAGGCTGATTGTACCCAATTTGATCAATCAATCAACTTTAGTACAACTAGCCTGTTTTACATGCAATTATTGCTAGCGGCTATTATAATACAATGGCTCCACGGGAGAGATTCCCCCATCAACACTGACTGTGGTTAAATAAAGAAAATAACCCTGTCTATGAAAGGCTTAATCACTGTGTAAACACTTTGTCAATCTTTGTTGGAGTTCACACAGGGTTAATGACTTGCTCCCCACCATCATGTAACAGTGTTCAGGCCTGGCTGTTGGTTGTTCAGCCACCAAGCCTGGGATCCTAAGAGGAAGAGCAAAAGTACCTGCTCACCTATACCTGTAAATACCAGGGAATTTCTAGGGTTCAGACAGACAAATTAGAAAGGCAGAAGAATATGCAAAGGTATAAGCAGGAGGGTGGGAAGGGGTCATTAAGAGACCCTGTCACTTTGCCTACTCATGTTCTTTTTAGGGCTCATTCACACTTGTACTTTGTGGCAACGTATGCAAAAATGCGTGCATTAATGCGCATTGCCACAATTCATGGGAAAGTACCTGCTCTATGTGCAGTGCACTGCTGTTCTGCTCATTGTGAATAGCCCCCCAATTCACTGTACAGTAGAGCCCAATGCACAACGCACCACAAAGCATATACCATATGGTATGCAAGGGCTATGCACTGCGCTCAAAGCCCACCCAGTAGTGTGACGATAGCACATGAAAATTCGCTATGTTCACACTAAATCTCCTCTGAGACCTGTTTTCCGATTGGCCAAAATATCAGGTGATCCTATTAGACGCCTAGGAGAAGGAGGAGGAGAGAGGACACGCATGGCGGTAGCCATGGAGGAAAGGACACCGGAGCCGCTGCTTGCAGCCCACCAGGTTGGGGACACCAGAGCCATTGCCTGCAATGGCTAAGTGCAGGAGCAACAGGCAGACAAGGGGGGGGGGGGGGTAGTGCCACGCCGCCAGTCACCCATGGGGGTGGTTGTTTGCTGACCCCCCCCAAAAAAAAACACTAGCCACCACAGTTGCTACATCCACAGGCATCCCTGATCTAACACTAACTTATCTAGCCCTGTAAAGAAGAAATCAGTATACATAACTGTTTTGAAGCCGCTCCGGTCCAGTCTCCAGCGGTAGAAGCTGTGCAGGGGAGACAGCTGGCTGTGAAATGAATGGGAAGTGATGTCACCCATAGAGTTACTATGGGGCTTCTGTTGTCGGCTGCCTCTTCTGCACCCATCTCCACAGTGGAGCCGCCGCTGACAGCTCAGCGTAGGACCGGATCAGCTACAGTAGAACCTCGGATTACAAGCATAATCCGTTCCAGGAGTATGCTCGTAATCCAAAGTACTCGCATATCAAAGCGAGTTTTCCCATTGAAGTCAATGGAAACGAAAATAACGAATCGTGCTCGTTTTGCAAGACAACATTCGCAAACCGAGTTAAGATTTTTAAAAATACAGTGCTCATATTGCAAAATGCTCGTTAACCGCGTTACTCGCAATCCAAAGGTTCCACTGTATAGATTTTCTGCACTATTAGATTTTCTGCAGATTTTTGTCTTCTGATTTACCAAAACCATATAATATGAGGTCAAACCTTAAGGGTTTCAATTTGTAAGCAATCAGGCAGGCCCTTGCACTACATGGTTTTGGTAAATCTGCAGAAAATCCAATAGTGTGTATGGGGCCTTAGATCGTGGATGCCTGTAGATGTAGAGATTTTAGTGTTGATGTGGACTTCCCCTTTAATGCAGCACATTAGTGTGTGCCTTAACGCTCTAACAAATGTACATTAATGCACAGCAAAGGATCGTTAAAGTGTGAATAAGACCTCCATTGATCATTTCAAATTAGAGATTGCATTTGTAAATGCTATTAGATGTTGCTTCAGGTTATGAGTGAAAAACAAAACATAAAAGAATAAGAAAAGAAAAGGGGACAACATAAAATAGTTTGTGTTCATGCTGCCACAAAGCTAAACCAGAAGAACAGTATATCTGAACCAACGCCATGTCAGTTACAGGAATCACAGCACAGATGCACTCCTGTCCTTACCTTTGAAGAAAGGGATGTAATGATGCCTTAATGTAGATGTGGGGCTTGTATGTTGGGACAGAGATGTGCAGCTGCTGGTACCAAAAGGCTCAGTACCAACTGATCAGCCAACAAAAAAGGAAATTAAAAGAACGGTTTTAGCTCCATGGGGGAACTCATGCACTAACAGATAATTTGCAAAGCATTGTAAATAAAATAAGCAAATGTTTTGCAGCTTACTCGTCATATAAGATCATGCAGAGCCTTCTCCATAAACAAGTTTTGTTGATATGAGATGGAAATCAAGTACAAAGAAATGCAATTATGTTTTCCTTAGAACCAACAACTAAGAAGAACCTCAAATAGTTAACACAGCAAGGTATTTTAAAGGCAGGCGATCAGGTGGGGGCCACTGGGAAACAATAAAGACATCAAACTGACAGGTTACTGTATGGTGCTGTAAATATCCTGGATTACGTCTTAGTGTGAACGTGTGTTTCCATCTCTCAATATGTTGTCAGTATTATAGGGGATTTTTTTTTTATTTCCCAATAGTAGATTTCCTTAAAGTGGCCCCTTTCTGCAAAAAAAATCTGTATGCTGAAAGTAGTTTTTAAAATAACTACATTCTGCTTTAAATGATTTTTTTTTAATTTATTTAATATTGTGATCTGGTAAAGTATATGAGAAGAGTTTTTTTCCCCAATTGTACTCTTCTGTAGAACTGTACGGTGTATTTATGTCACTTAACATGTACAGTAACAGTACATACTTTAAAGTAAACCTGTGGCTAGGCTGTGGACATTTTATTATTTGTATATTCTCAAGAAGCAGTTAATGAGCTTTAAAGCAAAACCCCAATTACCTCAGTAGCTACAGGTACATTGAAGCAATTCATTTTCAAAGTTCACAGTGGAAGCAACAAAATCATTTGCTAAAAAGCTTAGATCACCCTGCTCCTTTCTCAGAGTTATTGATTTTTGTCTACATCAGAGATTTGTAAGTCAGAAGGCAGCTGAGTAAATGGTGGGAGGAAGATTGGTGTGAGCTGAGCTGTTGAATAACTGTAGAGACCTAAACTGCTGAGAGAAGGACTTAGAGGGCTTCAGTGCTTTTGCTGTGAACTTTGAGTCACTGCTGAAACAGGGAGCTGAGTTGTTACGTCACTGTTGGTAGAGGGAAGCAATAAGAGCTGAGCTGTTGATTCACTGCTGATAGAGTACAGCTGTGGGAGTTGAGATGCTGAATAGCTGCTGGGAGAGCGAGCTGAGCTGCTGAGAGATGTACTAAGAGAACTTCAGAACTTCTGCTGAAAACTCTAAACATGAATTGCCACACAGCTCCTGCAGTTAGAGGTCAATGTTGGCTACTTTAAAATTAATTTACAAAAATTAATTTACAGTAAATTATCCTTTTTTTTAGCCAAGGAAGCTACCATCTTAGCTTCTGTTTGATCTTCAATTGCCATGATTATGCATATATTCCAATTTAGAATATATCAATATTATAGCCTGGTCACTGATTCCAGACACTTTGCAAAGGTTAGGGTGAGGTCACTTAACCTCACCATGGGATTCTGTAAAAGCTTAGAATCCAAAATCCTGCAAAGAGATGTTCCTGCACAGAGCTGCCATATTCCATGGTGTGGCATAGGCAAATTGGCAAGAACCTAGCAGGGGATGTCATTTTGGCTTTTTTTCTAATTATTTCTTTATAAAATGTGTCTGTTTCAGGGGCTGGAAGGCTGCAAGATAAGCAGACGTTCCATTTTTATGTGAGGTTCACTCTAACGCAACTCTGGCGCTATCATAAAACAAGTCAGTGAGATGCACCCTGTAAAACAATAGGGTGAATACTTACCTGCCAAGTGAGCAGCAAGGGAAAACTTTGTTCCCTTCAAGGTGCTTCTGCCGTCTCCCGTGGTAGTGCGTCCTTAGGGGCGCACGGGCGCCGCCCTCTCTCTCCTACCACCCCCTCTAGCACTAATAGATAGATTCATGCATTGTGTGAATCTATTTATGGCCGCCACTGCCACCCCCAATTCAGGCGCCGGATCCCATTTTGGGGGGTGTTTTTGAAGCACCTGATTAGGGCCATAGGCTCTAATAGGAGTCTGAAAAGGTGACCACTCAGCTGTGTTAGAAAAGCAAATGAATATTCGCTTTCCTAACACTAAACCGCCTCTTCGCCAATAAGGTCCATGGATCTGTTACCTGTCACCTGATTGGCTGAAACTTTGGCGCTGTGATTGGACGCCAGGCAGAGAACGGCAAGAGAGGACGGGAGAAGATATCAAGGAGCTGTCCCACTGAGACAGGTAAGTGCAGCCGGCGGGGGAGCACACTGGCAGCATTTGATGGGGCACAGTGGCTGCGTTTGATGGGGCACAGTGGGAGCAATTGATGGGCATAGTGGCGGCAATTGATGGACACAGTGACTGTGTTTAAGGGCACAGTGGCACAGTGAGGCTCCAACTGATGGGTTTTTTTTTCAGAATTTTTCAATTTGTTTGCGCCCTCCCCCCCCAAAAAAAAATTTTGAGCACCAGTCGCCACTGCATCTGACACTTGCAGTAGCCTCTCAATTTGTTTTTATGAATGTTTTCTTTGATGTGATGGGCTCAAAACCAACAGGGGCACTCGTGAATGCCATAGTAAAGCTCAAATCTAGGAACAGTTAAAATATATATATATATATATATATATATATAAATATATATATATATATATTACACATATACATTTATCCTGTATCTTTTGATCTATGAATCCTTTTGACACATGGCTTAACCTGAACCTAGCTTTTGAAATTTTCCATTATATTTTCAGTTTGCATTGTCCAGGTTATGGCTGGTATGAGAAACATTGCAAAAGTACATTCATTATTTAAACATGATTTTTTTTTCTTATAAAAGAGCTTGAAAATATAAGCACTGCACAGAGTAACAATTATCTCACTTTTCTGTACATAAGTGGCAAAGCTGAAAATGTAACAAGATAAAAGCAATTCATTCCTAATTTACCTGGTCTGCTGTAATGTTGAGGTGAATGAGATGTTGGAGTATAACGGCCATATCCTACAGAGCCGGTGGAGCTCGGGCTGGAAGCTCGGTATTGTTTCAGTGACCGATCCTCAAGATCGCTCTGATTGGAGTAGAAAAATTAGATAAAACAAGTGTGCCATGAAAACCATCATATAGTATTCACCTAATGAATCATTCCATCATCACAACAGCAATGATTTCAACCTCTAAGTGCTATGATGGCTGTCATTTGTCATAGAAAGCCAATAAAGATGTTAAGCTTCCTGATCTATTACTGCTGAAAAAGTCGAATACCCTCAAGGAACACGTTAAAAATTAATTCTTAAGCCATCCACATCTAAATGGCTTAAAATGGGTCCAGGAGTGCAGAATGAACTGCACTCTTATCATTAATAGAAGTATGGCCAAAAAAGCTTTGACCATACTTCTCCTTTAACATAACCCCATAATATCTGCACAAAAATGTTGAAACATTTACTGTTTTTGGGGCCCACTTATCTCTAACAGTCAAGAACAAGTAAAACAAATGAGAAATACAGAAGCTGTGTGGACCTCAGCATTTGTGCGGGAGGGCACAGAATATAGTGCATTGTGGCAAAAATTGGTTTTGGCAAAATGGCATCCACATCCATTTGGGGCAAAATGATGGGTTCTCTTGATAGTGTAGGGGACAAGGAGAGAGGCGCTAGGTGACCCATAGTGTAAAACAGTTTAATGCGTAAATATAAAACACAGTAACAGGTTCAACTCACAGGGTAATAATGAGAGACTGTCTGTGCCCAGGTGGGCTGTGTGAAGGATCCCGCACGAGATAGTGGAATAGTCCTAGCCTCAGCCTCAGGGTCCGTGAAGACAAGAGGGAGGATGCTGGAACCACAAGCTGCAAAGGGCCGAATGACAGCTTTCGGAGGCGTGACTTGCCCACGCGTTCTGATTGGTCAGTTCTACTCTGGGTTTGAAAGCTGTCCCTGCAGCACGTGATTACAGTGTCCTCCCTCATGTCTTCACGGAGCCCCCGCTGTGGCTAGGACTATTCCACTATCTCATGCGGGATCCTTCACACAGCCCACCTGGGCACAGACACTCTCTCATTATTACCCTATGAGTTGAATCTGTTACTGTGTTTTATATTTACTCAATAAACTGTTTTATACTATTGGTCGCCTGTTGCCTCTCTCCTCTTCCCCTCTTCTGTTTCAGCGTGGGTTCCCTAACCCCAGAGCAGACTGCCTGTTTCCAATGGATACTACAGACATTTCTTATTGACTTTTTGGCTTCCACTTCCATCCAGACGGAGTATAAAAGAGACATTGTTTCATATATAGGTGAATATAGGTGCATAACTATTTTCATTCCACAATTCTGGACATTTTATTCACCATCTTTTTGTACCTTTTATCAGACAAGCTAGGGCAGCGCTGGGAATTTCTGTTTGTTTGTTTTTTGATCTACATCTCTTGATAGTGTACATCTCTCACCTGCTCATACTCTCCTTTCTCATACTCCCCCACTGTTCTGAGTAAGTCTTCTCTTTCATGTGACAGTGTTTGGGCCTAATGGATGGCAGCTCAGGCCTGAGCGGTACATATTGAAAAAAGAGGAAACAGTAATATGCTCCCCCGTACCCAGAAATGGGTAATTATTGGCGCTCCCACAGACAACCAGGGGAGTACAGCAAAGGCAAGTATCAGTGGATAGATGGGAGGTACCCCCGTCAAGAGAACTTCTTTAAAAGCAGAGCAGATATAGGCCAACCATAGACTGTTCGAATCTCGGCCGGTTCAACAGGAACTGACTAAGATTCGAACCGTGTATGGACAGACTGAATGTACCAAGTTGATCGAACCAGTCTGCTGGATTTTACTGGTGATTATCGCTAGTGGCTGGTATATCTGCTAGCAATAATTACTGTCTTCTCCCAGCGGGGGTGGCTTCCCTTGTTCCCCCTCTGCAGGGAGAATACAGTGTCTTGGTGGGAGGGATTCCCCTGTCAGCACTGTCTATTGATGGGGGATTCGTGCAAATTTCTTTCCTGCAACCCATGGTTGCAGGAAAGAAATTCCCTCAGTCTATGTCCAGCCATAGATACCAACTTATTCTGGGTGTCTAGTTCTGGAGATTGGCTGATTTGCATATCAGCAGCCCTCCTAAATCAGACACCACTGAAAGTAGGTCAAACAGAGTTCTACACAGTTCCATAATTAGAAAATATAGCAAAGCTTTTGTTTTCCTCAAATACATTCCTCTGAATAACAAAGCAATGTATCCCCCACACTGCCTTTGTTTAACTGGGGCTGCCCGCTTTACAAGATACAAAACCTTTACACTGCAAGATGACCTATGAGCTAGGAGATTTCAGGTCCCAATTCACACCAGAGCGATTTTCTGCTTGAAGCTCTAAAACACTCAACAAGGCAAATCCCATTTGTTTCAAAGTGTAAGGTATGTGTACAGCCCTAAGCAGCTGCATGCCCTAATTCCGGCGGGCAGTCAGGGGTCAGTAAAACTGCAGCTTAACCCCTTGGTCGCACGTGTGAATATATATATTATATATATATAGATATATATATATGTTTCATATTATTAAGCATCAAACATATAGTTTGTTTGTTGCTTAATAACATTTCTAGATCTCCTGGGCATGTGACAAATTTCAGTGGGAGGGCTTCTTATGCACCAAGTATGGTATGGTGCAGATTCAGCACACTTCTAATTGCCTATTGCGTGCTAGATTTTCTTCTAAGGATGCTAAAAAATATTTCTTAAAGGATAATCAATCCCAAGAAAAACCACCCAAGAAAAAAATAATTTATTGCCGTTTACAGTCCTATCTTTCACATAACCTTTTGCATGATATTACATGGAACGGAACATGGATGCTTCAAACAAGAATTCACACAGCTCAACAAACAGCAAAAGAGAAACAATAAAACATTGAAGGTACAAAGTGCAGTAAAAGGTATCAAGGCACAGGGTATCAATTGGAAATTCATCCCTTAGTGATTTGTCATGAGATTTGACAACTATTACAACTCTTTTTAAAGGTTCCTGCACTACTTTTTGTGATTTCACTGCAACTTGCTTTAACTTCTGCCAAATGAAGTCACAAGCCACAGTAAAAATGGAGGTCCAAATCGCACGATCTGCAGCGTTGAAATTGCGCTGAAGTAGCGTGATTTCAAAGCTGCGCTGGTGTGAACCAGGGCTTACTCATCTGATTATAGTAATCTGAAAGCTGATTGGCCATCAATTACTGACCTTTGCACACTGACAGTACATTTCTGGCACATTGCATAAAAGAACATATTAACAGTTAAATTCTTGGGGCATTTGCAGCTTCTTTGTACAGAGTTCTATGGATTATTTTTCACCAGATATAAAATAAAATAAGAATTATGGGATCTTGGCGAGATGAGAATGCCAGCATGACAGAAGCAAAAGGCAAAAAAATAATAAACAAACAAAAAAAAATCACAAACATGTAGACACGGCCAATTACCTCTGTAGGTGTTGGAGAGAGCAACTGAGGTGACTGCAAACAGCAACACAAAATAGGAGATTAGTGAGACGGCTCCATGCATGATGGGTATAACGACATGACAGCAGTTCTGAGAATCCATGTATAACATTTACAGGTATTAAAAATTCATGTGCACGAGTGTAAAATCAATACCGCTAATAACCATGGCCTATCTGTACTGTATCAGTCTATCACAATTAGTAGACAAGGATTACTGGAAGTTTGACGGTTCATACCTGGAAAGCTGGAAGTCTACTGACAAGGCTAAAAATGGTGATCTGGGTTTACATCCCACTTAAAGCCTTGTTCACTCTTGTGCCGCTTTCCGTGATCCAAAGTATGTCTATGCAACAATTCCCAAACATTTTCATAGTTACTGGATACATCATTGCACATTTCCTTAAAATGGTTGTAAACCTCAGACATGGAATATGAACAAAGAATATCCTTCTGTAGTGTGTACTTGTCTCAATTAGGAGAACTTCGTGGTTGATTTATTAAAGGCAAAAAAACTACAAAGTGCAGTTGCTCCAGAGCTTAGTAAATGAGCAGAATCTCTGCCGACTCACATCATCCAATCATGTGCAAGCAAAAATGCTGTTTTTTTTTCTTTTTAATTTCCTTGCATGTGATTAGATGCTCTTTGCAAAGTGAAGCCTTACCTCATTTACTAAGCTCTGGAGCAGCTGCACTTGCAGAGGGCAACTGCACTTTGTAAAGTGCAAAGTCTATTTGCCTTTACTAAATCAACCCCTAAGGCTGCATTCACACCTGAGCGTTTTCAGCTCGTAAAACGCTCGTAAAACGATCATCTCAAAAGTTCAAAACCGCCCAACAAGCAAAATCCCATTCAATTTGGCCCCTGTTCACATCTGAGCGTTCTGTTGCCTGAAGCAAAACGCCTGAAGCTCAAAAAAGTACACAAGCTTCTTTTTGGGCAGATTACAGGCGTTTTACTGCTTTTTACATTGGTGACCTTTTGACCTGTACAAAATCGTGGCAAAAACGCGGTAAAAATTGCGGCAAAACATATGACTTTCCGCCTGAAAACCATACGCTCAGGTGTGAATGCAGCCTTAGGCCCCTTTCACACTTGTGCGACTTGTCCTGCGACTTGGGACTGCAAAGTCGCATGACAAGTCGTGCCCCATGATTTCCAATGAGTACCATTCATATCTGTGCAACTTCAAGTCGCACCGACTTCAATGTAGTCCCTGTACTACTTTGGTCCGACTTTAATGCGAGTTGAGGTACACAGACCTCAAGTTTGCACAGGCATTCCCTGGAATTGCATCAAAATCATGGCCATGAAATTGCGGCAAAGTCGCGTGACTTTCAAGTCGCGGCAGTGCGAAAGGGGCCTTAGTGTCATTTCTGTCTGCTATCAGCACGAGTCACTTCTGACAGATTTTCCTGACACCAAGAGAAAAATGGTGACAGGGGAGGGCCCACCAGCTGATTGACAGCCTTAGCTCTGTTCCTGTGTCCTATGTTAAAGGTGGGGGGGGGGGGGTCCTTTCCCTCCAATCAGTTGTCAGAGATCTCTTTACTGAACTCTGCAAATGTAAATTCAGCTCTCTGCCCCCTTTTTTCTGACAGCTCAGACAAGCTTTAAAAATTCTGGACTATGAATGCATGTAGAGAAGAAATATATGTAAAATATACTGAATTGACTAAGCTGCCAGCACCGTAAAGTCTAATACAAAAACTCAAATAGATGAATATATACAAAATTAGTGCAGCGCTAGTAGAAAAACAACTTTGCAAAAATTTCAAATTTTCAAATGAAAAAGAGAAATAAAAAGAAAAACTAAAGCAAAGTCCCAGTGAAAATTTCAGTCCATAAATAAGGGGTTAAACAACACCCATCCATGTAAGATATCAGTGTCAGATTGCAGAGGAGGAAACTGTGAAAGATCCCTAAAGAATGTGCCTCCAGCTCCACACCCAAGTGAGAAAGTAGCCTGCTTACCAGCTATTCGTGACCAATAAAACAGTGGTCTCACCCAACACAGGGAAATCGGTCAATTGGCCAATCCCCAGACGACGTCTGCCAGTGACAAAACGCGCAGGGTGGAGCCTACCACTGTGACGTCATCACGTTTTTCCTCTCAGGAGGTTGATGGGCAAACGAAATAGAAAGTGAAGAGAAGCCTGTGGGGACGCTGCGGTCTTCATTATGAGACACATTGCTCTATCACTTGTGAACATTTTACATCTTGCAAGTGCAACCCACTTATTGTATTAAATTCATCTTTTATAAAGTACTGCACTATGGAAGCATTTTCTTTTAGATCTTTTGAGTGTTATCGGCCTAGCTGTGGTTCCAGACACCATTAAGGGTCCTTGGGAGACTGAATTCTCTGTGCTGGGTACTAGCATTACAAGCTCCAGTCTGCCACCATGACACTGTTAAGCTATAAAAATGCTGCACACCAACGGTGTAAGTGCAGTCATAGCAGACCATTGGATCCTTATTGAGCAGGACGGGGGGCACTGTATTGATTGGCTGTGCTATATGTTATGAAGCATCTTCAACCAAGCTACACTCATACTGATCACTGTAATAAGCACACTTTATATTTATGCACATATGATTTTGTGTTTTAGACTGTGAATTTGTTGCAGTAAACATCTATAGATCTTGTAGTGAATGTAGGCCTTTAATGCAGGACCAAAAGGAATAAGAATGGATAAATGGATGTATAGGATTAAATGTATCATAGGTGCACAGGGTTTAATGCATATTACATTTTTACGTTTTATAATAAAAATGGAGTACAGGAAATTAAAAACAGTTTCTCCGGTAATATTTTCTCATGAATGCAACAAGGCAAGCAAGCTCCATTGATTCTAGGAGCTGTAGGCACAAAAGCATTGTTAGGTTCTGTTATACTATAAAAAGAGAACACGCAGAAGAGACATGGAACATAGAGAATTAATAGCAGAAAGGCAGAGAGACGCAGAGAGTTGAATCAGCTTTTATGACCTCTGCAGCAGTGAGCTCCTTGTGCCCATCTTTGCCATCACAAACTGCTGTGGCCATTATCCAATACATGATATGTAGAGCATCTGGGTACTGGGTACATTTGTGAGTGTGCTATATTTCCATATCCCCAAAGTTTTAGAAGAACCCAGTAGTGAAAATCTGATAACGTGGGAATTCAGAGATCAATCTGATCACTGCTAAACAGAAAGCCAATGTGCAGAAGTATTGTTACAGTGGAACCTCGGATTACGAGCATAATCCGTTCCAGGAGAATGCTCGTAATCCAAAGTACTCGCATATCAAAGCGAGTTTCCCCACTGAAGTCAATGGAAACGAAAATAATTTGTTCCGCATTGACTTCAATGACATGCAATACTGCATACGGCCAGAGGTGGGGGGGGGGGCGCCGGGGAGCCTCGGACACGGGCAGAAAGGCCCGAGGACACCTCGGCTGACCTCGACAAACCTCGGAAACACTCCGTTCCCGAGGTTTGCCGAGGTCAGCCGAGCTGTCCTCGGGCCTTTCCGTGCATTTCCGAATAGCCCCCCCACCTCAGGCCAAACACGGTATTGCACACGCTTTGGCCTGAATCGCGCTCGTTTTGCAAGACAACACTGGCAAACCAAGTTACGATTTAACCGCGTTACTCGCAATCCGAGGTTCCACTATATTTTATTCCTCTCTCTCTCTCACTTTTTCTAAGCACAAATGGGTGACAGAGAGCAAATACTGAATGATTATTGTGGTGGTAAAATAAATCTGTATGAAAAGACTATAAACGCTGAACTCCTGGTCTACATTCTTGTTCTATGTTACTGACCTGTAAGCTATGGAATCCATTGGATCAGTATGAGAACCAGACAAGTCACTGCCACATCTAATAGGAGAGCTGAGCATTTCTACTTCATGTTTAATGTTCAACACATTGGGGTTGATTTACTAAAGCTGGAGGATGCAAAATCTGGTGCAGCTCTGCAAAGAAACCAATCAGCTTCCAGGTTTTATTATTTTTGTAAAAGTTTAATTGAACAAGTTGATGTTTTGAAGCTGATTGGCTACCATGCACAGCTGCCTCGGATTTTGCATTCTCCAGTTTTAGAAAATCAAACCCACAGTCTTTTTAAATGGTCAGATCTTCCGTAAAGTGATTTTTTTGGTATAGATGGAGTCCAGTGGGCTGAGACAACCCCTGGCTATATGTATTTCCTCTTTCTCCAACAGAGAGAAATCAATGCCTTATCTGCCAAATCTGTCCCCGTCCAACTGGGAGCTCTGGGTGCTCCCACTCACCTTTGCTTGTCCCAGCATCCCATGTTAACCTTTTAATAATATAAAAGAATACTAAAGAGAGGGATATCTGAGACTTCCAAGCTCGCAGTAAATACTAATTTGATTAACTAAAGGCAAACAGACTGTGCACTCTGCAAGTGCAGTTGCTCCAGAGCTTAATAAATGAGGGGAAACGTTAATTTTCCTTGCATGTGATTTGGTATTCTTTGTAAAGTGAAGCTCTTACTAAGCTCTGGAGCAACTGCATTTGCAGAGTGCACAGCCTATTTGCCATTAAGCCGGTGTTGTGTCGAGAAGTGCCCGCTATCGAGAGGTGCCCGGGATGAACGGCGGGGCGGATTTCTACATGTTGTGGGTAGATTTATAAATTATGGGCAGTTGGGGGCGGAACTTTTAAAGATGCCCAGAGCTGCAAAGCAAAACTTTTTATGCTATTCTTTGAAGAATAGCATAAAAAGTTTTGTTTTGCAGCACTGGGCATCTTTAAAAAGTCAGCT
Organism: Aquarana catesbeiana; assembly: GCF_042186555.1. Taxonomy (NCBI): domain Eukaryota; kingdom Metazoa; phylum Chordata; class Amphibia; order Anura; family Ranidae; genus Aquarana; species Aquarana catesbeiana. The sequence continues at coordinate 882,456,327 of NC_133324.1, forward strand.
ATTGTGCACAGGCGCCATCTTGCCCTCACAACAGCTGATCGTAAAATTAGCTGTTGTGCTGTTCTGTACGGCGCATGCGCAGTATAATCCGGGCACTTCTCGATAGTGGGCACTTCTCGACAGAACACCGGCCATAGACGGTTTGAATCTCAGCCGTTTCAGTAGGAATATGTACCAAGTTAATCAATCAATCAACTTTCTGTAAAACCAGCCTGTCGAATTTTACATGCCATTATCGCTTGCCTAAGAAAAAAGAGAAGCTGTGCTAAAGATCCCAATCAAAAAAAATTATTAAAACATATTAGTAGTCCATATTAAAGAAAATGAATCCTCTTCTTAATGGCACCACAGTGACTTCAAACTAAAGAAGAGTGCCCAACCACCGTAATAAAGACCTGCTTACCAGATGGCAAGCACAAAGGGGGTTTGGCTATAACCCAGCCACGGCCTTGAGCTTGCAATTGATGACCAGATCAGAAACCCTGACAGGCAGGCTGGATGGCTGTAGATCTTCCCCTGTGACCATCTATAGAGTCTATGTCCGTATTTATAGCAAATGACCCAGAAGGAAAAAACTGACCATAGCATAATACAGTCTAGTAATTTATTAAAAAAAGAAGTATTGCACTTACATCAAATAGGTTGAAAACTCGCATAATAAAAACAGTGCCAGCCGGCAGATACAATGGGAAGCCCGTCCTCCTAATGAAACAACGTGGTGACGTCGGTACGTAGCCTCCTCCAGGTGCGTTTCGACATACGTGACGTTGTCAATGGGGAACGATTCTCATTGACAACGTCACGTATGACGAAACGCGTCTGAAGGAGGGTACGTACTGACGTCACCATGCTGTTTCATTAGGAGAACGGGATTCCGATTGTATCTGCCGGCCGGCACTGTTTTTATTATGCAAATTTTCAACCTATTTGATGGAAGTGCAATACTTCTTTTTTTAACAAATTACTAGACTGTATTACGCTATGGTCAGTTTTTTTCCTTCTGGGTCATTTGCTATAAATACAGACATGGACTCTATAGATGGTCACAGGGGAAGATCTACAGCCATCCAGCCTGTCTGTCAGGGTTTCCGATCTGGTCATCCATTGCGAGCTCAAGGCCGTGGCTGGGTTATAGCCAAACGCCCTTTGTGCTTGTCATCTGGTAAGCTGGTCTTTAGTATGGTGGTTGGGCACTCTTTTTTAGTTTGAAGTCACTGTGGTGCCATTAAGAAGATGATTCATTTTCTTTAATATGGACTACTAATATGTTTTAATATATTTTTTTTTTATTTGGATCTTTAACGCAGCTTCTCTTTTTTCTTATTCTATTTATTGTGTTTATCCCACTTCAAGCTGCTGCTTTCACAAATTTTTCTCTATATGTTCTTTTCTGATATAATTTACACTAATCCTAGTGTGGTTTCCTTTTTTGCCATTATTGCTAGCTGCTGCTAGAAAACAATGGCTCCATAGGAGGGATTCCCCCATCAACATTAACTGTGTTGATGGGGGAATCTAGTGATTTTCTTTCCTGCAACCCATGTTGCAGGAAAGAAAATCACTAGGGGTTATTTACGAAAGGCAAATCCACTTTGCACTGCAAGTGCACTTGGAAGTGCAGTCGCTCTAAATCTGAAATGAGTGGAAGCTCTGCTGATTTTATCATCCAATCATGTGCAAGCTAAAATGCTGTTTTTTATTTTCCTTGCATGTCCTCCTCAGATCTACAGCGACTTTACTTCCAAGTGCACTTGCAGTGCAAAGTGGATTTTCCTTTAGTAAATAACCCCCACTGTGTCTATGGCCGGTCTTAGTAAATCCACCCCTTTATGTTCAGTACCCTAAACTATCTGGTCTTCCCGCAGCTTTGTACAACATGCCACTTTGTGATTAAAATTAGAACCATGATGGAATAAATGAAATTAAACGTTAAATAAAATGCAGTATATAAAACAATACCGGTAGGTTCATCGTTTTATATATATATTTTACTTTTTAGCTATGATTATTTGCATGTCAAAAGTGAATGGCCTGTTATTTGATGAAATGATAAATAAGCTGTGAAAAATAATACTCATGATTGTTTTCTAACATAATTGTTAGACATTCGCTAAATGTATACAGCCAAAATCAGGAACCACTTACCCATCTGATAGAAGGCCTTCGTACCAAACGCAGGGATTTCCCTGTTGTAAGGCAAATATGACAATCTCTTTCCTTGGTCTTAGCTACTCCTAGACTAGTTCTCCATAACTACCACTGAGACCCACAAATGTGGTCCCCTGTGGTTTAAATACATTTTTTTAAGTGGCAGGCCGGTGCCATAATGGCACAAAAAGAATACATTTCCACAGTTGTGGCTGTCAGTAAGGCACACACCGATTGAAAGGACAGAATGTATCTGCTTAACTCATCTACTGTATGCTTAGTCCTACAGTTCGTTTTTGGGGCAGTGTACCACTATAGAGTGGACACCCCACACTTTTGGAAACAATGCCACAAATAAAGCCTTCTAGTCTATTTTAATATCTTAAAAATGTTTATTAATGATGTATATATACCTCTCCATAACTATGCCTGTCGTCTGATGAATAACTGATGTACGGTGAATAGGAGATCATGTCAGGACGATCAATATTATAGATAGCTTTACTTTTGGGTAGAGCCGCTAGATCTTTGTAGTCAAGGATCTCATCGCCAAGCTTTGCCTAAGGATGACAGGAAAGAGAAAGAAGACAGACAGGTAAGAACAGAGGACAGAACAGATTACTAAGTAGCCGTTTACTAGGTAAAATGAAATAAAAGTGAAATTCTTAAGGGAAGAACGGAGGACAGAAACCTGTACATGCAAAGCTTCTAATGTCAATGATTGACTTAGGTATGCAGGTTCCACCAATAAATAGTGTACATCCAGAGAGATTAAAAATGATGTACTGCCAAAGTAACAGCGGTAAGTTTTTATGCAAAACACATGTTTTTCAACCATATCCAAGCCGTTTTAAAAGCCTATATTGGGTGGATATTTTCAGCACAAACATCTACAGAAAGGAGGCCTGTAGCTCAAAAGCTTACTATTCATATGCAACTGATTATACACTAAGGGGGACCTCAAGTCTCTAGCTATCCTAAGATCCTTTATGGCCATTTCCTGCTGCCCTATCAATTATCTAGAACAGTGGTCTCCAAACTAGGCCCTTTGCTTGCTTTTATCTGGCCCTTGGGGGTACTATTCTGACACCAATGATGGGCATTATACCTTCCACTGCCACCAATGATGGGGCATTATTCCTTCCACTGCCACCAATGATGGGGCACTATTCCTTCCGCTAATACCAACAATGGAGCATATTTCTTCCCACAGATGCCAATGATGGGGCATTGTTTACTCCCATTGTCACCAGGGCATTTTCTACTTACACTGGCCACAGTCTGGCCCCCTCAAAGTCTGAAGGACACTAAACTGGCTCTTTGTTTAGAAAGTTTGGAGTCCCCTGATCTAGAATGTAAAGTTGTCAAATACACTGAGCAAAATTATAAACGCAACACTTTTGTGTTTGCCCCTATTTATCATGAGCTGAACTCAAATACCTACGACTTTTTCTATGTACACAAAAGGTCTATTTTCTCTCAAAATACACGCTGTCTGCCATCTGCCCTGTACAGTGAAAATCAGGATTCATCCGTGAAGAGAACACCTCTCCAAAGTGCCAGACGCCATTGAATGTGAACATTTGCCCACACAAATCGGTTACAATGACGAACTGTAGTCAGGTCGAGACCCCGATGAGGACGATGAGCTTCCCTGAGACGGTTTCTGACAGTTTGTGCAGAAATTCTTTGGTTATGCAAACCTATTGTTGTAGCAGCTGTCCGGATGGCTGGTCTCAGAAGATCTTGGAGGTGAAGATGCTGGATGTGGAGGTCCTGGGCTGGTGTGGTTACACATGGTCTGCGGTTGTGAGGCCAGTTGTATGTACTGCCAAATTCTTTGAAACCCCTTTGGAGACCGCTTATGGTAGAGAAATGAATATTCAATTCAAGGGCAACAGCTCTGGTGGACATTCCTGCAGTCAGCATGCCAATTGCACGCTTCCTCAAAACCTGCGACATCTGTGGCATTGTGCTGTGTGATAAAACTGCACATTTTAGAGTGGCCTTTTCTTGTGGCCGGCCTAAGGCACACCTGTGCAATAATCATGCTGTCTAAACAGCATCTTGATATGCCACACCTGTGAGGTGGGTGGATTATCTCGGCAAAGGAGAAGTGCTCACTAGCACAGATTTAGACAGTATTGTGAACAGTATTTGAGAGAAATAGGCCTTTTGTGTACATAGAAAAAGTCACAGATCTTTGAGTTCAGCTCATGATAAATAGGGGCAAACACAAAAGTGTTGTGTTTATAATTTTGCTCAGTGTAGATACTAACCTAGCAGTAGCCCCGTAGTGTCATCTCTGCTCTTTCAAATTAAGGCATCTAGGCAACACAAGCCAGTCAGCAGCTCTGCGTGAACACAGATAGATGCCATCCTTTGACAGCAGTGTCATGTCCCTCAGCTGTGGCTATGCTTCGGAGCTGTGGCTATGCTTCGGAGCTGTGGCTATGCTTCAGAGCTATGCTTCGGAGCTTAAAAGAACCTAAAGCAGAGTAAGTCACAAAGTACTTACTCTAATGAATTGATAAATATCATTAGAGTAATCCTTCTTCATATTACCTTCTAACAATCTTCTCACCCCATTGGGCTAACAGTGGGAGGGTCTGAAGGCTGAGCAGTCAGACCAAAGCATTTCAAACATTGGGGGCTAGAGGGTGAATATAGACAACCTTACGGAATGGGAAGGTGACACAGGAACGCAAAGCTTTGGCCCTAAATAGTGTTGTCACTCTCTAGCTATATTGAATTGCAGAGATGTGTGAATGACATTTATGGATGAACAGTTGTGAACAGCTGGTAGGTAAACCACAAAAGACTGTATTTCACTAAGTATTAGTACTAAGTACTAAGTACACACTTGGCAATCTGATTTTCTCATTTTCTGTAAAATGATAACACTAATGCAATATGCAAAAAAAAAGAAAAAAAAAAGCATTCTTACATAAATAACTCTACTTGGGGATCCAGAGGTACTTGAGGCAGGGACTGATATGATGCTCTCTGAGGATGTTCTTGTTTCCTGAGGAATAAATACACATGATTATGCATGTATTACTTTAAAGCTTTGAAAAGTAAACTTCTTTCAATTCTACTCACAACTGGCCTTATGTAGTCATTAACTATTTCAATACCAGGCACATACATCCCCTTCCTGCCCAGGCCAATTTTCAGCTTTCAGCGCTGTCGCTGTTTAAATGACAATTGCGCGGTCATGCTACACTGTACCCAAACAGAATTTTTATCATTTTGTTCCAACAAATAGAGCTCTCTTTTGGTGGTATTTGATAACCTCCATGTTTTTTATTTTTTGCTAAACAAATAAAAAAAGATCTAAAATTTTGAAAAAAAAAAAAAGTTTTTCTTTTCTTTCTGTTATAAAATTTTGTAAATAAGTACGTTTTCTCCTTCGCTGATGGGCACTGATAAGGCGGCACTGACGGGCACTGATAAGGCGACACCAATGAGGTGGCACTGATGGGCACTGATGATGGGCACTTATAGGCTGCACTGATGGGAGGCACTGATATGCAGCACTGATGGGCATTGATAGGCAGCACTGATGGGCACTCATGGGTGGCACTGGTGGGCAACACTGATGGGCACTGAAAGGATGCACTGATGGGTACTTATGGGTGGCACTGATAGGTGGCACTGCTGGGCACTGATATGTGGCACTAATAGATGGCATTAATAGGCATCACTGATGGCACTGGCAGGCATTGGGGATGGGCACTGATTGGCAGCTGCCTGGGAACTGATTGGCAGCTGCCTGGGTACTGATTGGCATTTCCCTGGTGGTCTAGGGTGGCATCATGGTGGTCCTGGGTGGGCATCCGAGGAGGGGCTGCTCTCATAAACAATCAGAACAGACCCCCCCTGTCAGGAGACGCGAGTGAGGAAAAGCCGATCAGCGGCTCTTCCTGTTTACATCGTGATCAGCCGTGATTGAACACAGCTGATCACGCGGTAAAGAGCCTCCGTCAGAGGCTCTTTACCGAGATCGGTGTAGCGGTGTGTCAGACTGACACACCAAATCACCGAACGCCGCAATGCGCTCCCCAACGGGCACGCAAGAGCAGTTGTTCTGGAGGGCCGTCATATAACATCCACCCAGAATGAGAGCCGCGCCGTCCAGCCGTCATTTGACGGCCGGCGGGCGGGTAGCGATTAAAGACACTGTCCTTGGAAAGGGGTAAGGCATTTGAGCTTAGTTTGCTTAAAGTAGAACTATAGACAAAACATTTTGTTTTTTATTTTTTTGATTGAGTAAAGGCGGGTCATAACCTCTGTCAGTTTATATTTTACCATCTTTGTCCCATTGGGGAGATTTCCCTTCACTTCCTGTCCTGTAGCCAAACAGGAAATCACAGAAAATGAAAGGAATCCCTTGGGAACAAAGCAGGTCACCAGAACTAGTATCTCCATTTGAAGATTTCCACTCCAATACTTTTCTGGGTACAACCCAAAATGTGGGATTCTCTTTCACTTTCAATTGAAATGATAATGGTAAACAATACAAATAGTGTGAATCTCCCTAACAGGGGCACACACAGTGATAACATCTGACAGATGTTCTAATCCATTTTCACTCTGTCACTCTTCAGTTGTACTTTAAACATTTAATGTCCACCCTATAGCAGTTTTACCGCCACAGGGCAGCACCTCTGTGCCTGATCACGTACACAGTATTTATGTGATCTGGCTCTTCCTGTTAGGGGACGCGCATGCGTGCCGCTGGTCAATTGCTCCCGCTGTGTGTGATCACACACAGCGGGAGCCGAGCGGCGGCTACAGTGGACTCGATGTCACCCGGCACCCGCCAATGATCGAGCAAAGAGGCAGATCACCAAATAAACTTCATCTCTTTCCCTAGTAAAAGCACCTCCCACAGTGTAGTAAAACACTGGTTAGGCACACAGTTAGCCCTTTGATCGCCTCTGATGTTAACCCCTTCCCAGCCAGTGTCATTAGTACAGTGACAGTGCACTGTTTTTAGCACTGATCACTGTATTAGTGTTACTGGCTTCCAAAAAGTGTCAGAATGTCTGTCACAATACCGCAGTCCCGCTATAAATTGCTGATCACCTTCATTAATAGTAAAAAAATTCAAATACATAAAAATATCCCATAGTTTGTAGACACTATAACTTTTGCACAAACAATACACTTATTGGGATTTTGTTTTACCAAAAATACACGATATTGCCAAAAGTATTGGGACATCTGCATTTATACGCACATGAACTTTAATGGCATCCCAGTCTTAGTCCAGAGGGTTCAATATTGAGTTGGCCCACCCTTTGCAGCTATAACAGCTTCAATTATTGTGGAAGGCTGTCCACAAGATTTAGGAGTGTGTCTATGGAAAGCGCATTTGTTAGGTCAGACACTGATGTTGGACGAGAAGGTCTGGCTCGCAGTCTCCACTCTAATTCATCCCAAAAGTGTTCTATCGGGTTAAGGTCAGGATAGGTTAAGGGGGGATTATGGTGTGGGGTTGTTTTTCAGGGGTTGGGCTTGGCCCCTTAGTTCCAGTGAAGGGAACTCTTAAGGCGTCAGTATACCAGGACATTTTGGACAATTTCATGCTCTGAACTATGTAGGAACAGTTTGGGGATGGCCCCGGTCCAACATGACTGCACACCAGTGCACAAAGCAAGGTCCATAAAGACATGGATGAAAAAGTTTGAGGTGAAGAAACTTGACTGGCCTGTACAGAGTCCTGACCTCAATCCAATAGAACACCTTTGGGATGAATTAGAGCAGAGACTGTGAGCCAGGCCTTCTCATCCAACATCAGTGCCTGACCTCACAAGTGAGCTTCTGGAAGAATGGTCAAACATTCCCATAGACACACTCCTAAACCTTGTGGACAGCCTTCCCAGAAGAGTTGAAGCTGTTATAGCTGCAAAGGGTGGGCCAACTCAGTATTGAACCCTACAGACTAAGACTGGGATGTCATTAAAGTTTACGTGTGTGTAAAGGAAGGCGTCCCAATACTTTTGGCAATATAGTGTATGTAGCAGAATACATATTGGCCTAAATTTATAAAGGAATTAGATTTGTTTACATTTTTTTATTGGATAGGTTTTATAACAGAAAGTAAAACATTTTTTTTTTCAAAATTGTCGGTCTGTTTTTCTTTATAGCAAAAAAAAAGAAAAACGCAGAGGTGATCATATACCACCAAAAGAAAGCTCTATTTGTGGGATACAAAGGACATGTATTGTATTTGTGTACAGCAACACACAACTGCACAACTGTCAATTAAAGTAAAAATGGCCTGGTCATAAAGGGGGGTAAATCTTCCTGGAGGTCAAGTGGTTAAAGTAATATTAAAGACAGATTTTTTTAAAATTAACAAACATGTTATACTCACCTGCCCTGTGTAATGGTTTTGCACAGAGCAGCCCCAATCCACTTCTTCTCAGGTTCCTTTCTTGGCGCTCCTGGCCCCTCCCTCCTGCTGAGCTTGCTACGGGGTGGGCTCGCTCCCAAGCCACTGCTCTGCATGTCCATTCACACACACAGAGGCGCGGCTTGACCCCGCCCCTCTCTCTCGTCATTGGCTCTCTGGCTGTGATTGACAGCAGCGGGAGCCAATGGAGGGAGAGACCCCAGAGAGGGGAGGCTCTCATGCACATCGCAAGAGGAAGATCGGGCTGGGGGGGGGGGGGGGGGGGGCTGGTGCACACAGAAGGTTTTTTACCTTCATGCATTCTATGCATGTAAAGAACCCAGAGCCTTTACAACCACTTTAAAGAGGAATTTCAGGTATAGATATTTTATATACATAGTTATGCTGGCCATACACTATACGAAAAATTGGCCAAAATTCGGTCATTTAGACAGTTCGTTCGTTTTCCAGCCAGTTCATGGGCACAAAATCGATAATCGTTGGGACGTTTTTTGGCCCGAAAAAACGAAGGACAAGTTTGGAAGTTTTCTGCTGAACGAACGATAAATTGAAAGGTTAATGTGTTTCCCGTCCGAACTGTCTGCACTAGGTATATGTAAAAAGACAAAGAAAAAATGCATTTATTTATGACCACTGAACGATTTATCGGTCATTACATGATGGCACTATCGTTTGCGCTTACAGCCGAATGTTCGTTTTTCAAAAATGGGTTCGGCCGATTTTTCGTATAGTGTATGGCCAGCATTACATTGATTCAGCTTGGGTCAATGTAACTATGTATATACCACAACCGGCTGATACCCCTGGAAGCTGGAAATCCCTTTAAATAGACCGGTACTCCAGTGATCTCCAATTGCTTCCCGATCCCATGCTGAGCAGCTGCTATGCTGTGTTCTGAACACAAGAGGTTGGCCACTTGGCACAGCACTAATCAGAGAATACATTGCAAGGGAGGAGCCTCTGTTTGTAGAATTCGGTGCAGTGCTTTGGACACCAAACACAACTTGAAATTAAAGTGCTTCCCCACATATTTCTCACCCGTAAATTTTAGAATTAAGCTTAGAATTAAGCTAACTTTAATGCGTATCTTGAATGAAAACATTAATCATTGGTTGGAGTAGACTGGTAAATCTATAGGGACTTTAAAGCAAGTCCTAAAATAAGTACCTTGTTTCTTTCTTCTGTTTTGGCAGCTTGTCTGCAGATTGGATGCCATATTGAGTTCCCTGTTAACAAAAAAGTGGTAAATAACAGATACTCCACAATACATTAAAATGGGCTTTGCTAAATAAAACCACTTTATGAGTTAATCATCTACTGCACCTTTTGATGACCAGAAGACTCCTAAAGACCCCTTTCATACTGGGGTGGTTTTCAGGCGCTTTAGTGCTGGAAATAGCCTCTGCTAAGCGCCTGAAAACCACTTCCCATTCATTCAAGTGTGACTTTTCACACTGGGGCGGTGCACTTGCAGGAACCTTACGGAAAGTCCTGCAAGCAGCATCTTTGGGGTGGGTTGGGAGCCCTGTATTTAGCGCTCCCAAAACGCCCTGTCCATTGGAATGAATGGGCAGCGCTTTCCGAGCCTGGCTGCATGTACTGGACACAAGTGGCTGCATATACTAGGCACAAGTGGCTGCATATGATGGGCACAAGTGGCTGCATTTGACGGGCACAAATGGCTGCATATGATGGGCACAAGTGGCTGCATATGATGGGCACAAGTGGCTGTATTTGATGGGCACAAGTGGCTGAATTTGATTGGCACAAGTGGCTACATATGATGGGCACAAGTGGCTGCATATGATGGGCACAAGTGGCTGCATATGATGGGCACAAGTGGCTGCATATGATGGGCACAAGTGGCTGCATTTGATGGGCACAAGTGGCTGAATATACTGGGCACAAGTGGCTGCATATGATGGGCACAAGTGGCTGCATTTGATTGGCACAGTGGCTGCATACGATGGGCACAAGTGGCTGCATATGATGGGCACAGTGGCTGTGTTTGATGGGCACAATGGCTGCATATGATGGGCACAAGTGGCTGCATTTGATGGGCACAGTGGATGCATATGATGGGCACAAGTGGCTGCATATGATGGGCACAAGTGGCTGCATATGATGGGCACAGTGGCTGCGTGTGACGGGCACAATGGCTGCATATGATGGGCATAAGTGGTGGCGTTTGATGGGCACAGTGGCTGCATTTGATGGGCATAACAGTTGCATTTGATGGGCATAACAGCTGCATTTGATGGGCACAGTGGCTGCATTTGATGGGCATAACAGTTGCATTTGATGGGCATAACAGCTGCATTTGATGGGCACAATGACTGAATTTGATGGGCACAGCGAGGCTGCAATTGATGGGGGGGGGGGGGGTGTCAGTATTTTTCAGTTTGTTTGCTCCAGGGTTGCCAACCGCCAGTAAATTTACTGACAGTTTGTAAAAATCAGTGTTTTTTTTACAACTGCCAGTAAATATCAGAGGCTGATGATTTAATGCTGTGTTGACTTTTTAAGTGTAAATCAAGCAAATTATTTTGTTTTAGGTATTGTCGGTGTTTCCATATCATGTTTATACTGTTCAAATATTCACTGTGTTGGTTTTCAATAGGAGTTCTGCAATTTCTCAGGTTGCCAGTAAAAACATGTGCTCCGCCAGTAAATTTTCCATGTTTTGTCAGTAAAAAATGCTGTGGAAGGTTGGCAACCCTGGTTTGCGCCCTCCAAAAAATTTTGAGCACCAGCCGCCACTGAATGGCTTTGACAACCTTGAACAGTTTCTAAGAACAGTCACATTAAAATGTAAATGTTCTTCATTTCTAATTTCATGGAGGCTGAGCTTCACTTAATAGTGACAGTGACAACAGCAATTCCAGGATATTTCTTATACTGCACAACATTCATTCGCAATCCAAAAATGTTGTTAAAATTCTTTACACTTAATTCACTAAGCTATGGCACGCACTTGCCGGAAAGATCTTTATACGATAAGAATCGGGAGAAGCACACACACAGTAGCAGAAAAGATGATCATTATGGTTTTGATACATACTGTATGCTATAGCTTTAGCGAATCAAACGTTTTGTTCATGTTAAAGGATCAGATGACTCAAAATTAAAACTAAATTATACAGATGTACATCCTTAAAATGTGGACACCCCTTTAAATAACTGAGTTCAGTGGTTGATGCTACAACATAGAAAAAACATCTTAGACAGGATCATCCTCATTACCAAGGCGTCACAGAAGAAACACCTCATGATGGGTAAAAGCAAAGAGCTCCAGTGAGCACTGCTGGGGCCATAATCTGGAAGTGGAAAGAACATAATTTCATCATAAACTGGCCACGAGCAGTTGCTCCTCGCAAGATTTCTAACAGAGGAGTGAAAAGATTTATCAGAAGACTTGTCCAAAAGCCAAGGATCACTTGTGGAGCACTTCAGAAAGACCTGGAATTAGCAGGTACAATTGTTTCAAAGATAACAAAAAGTAATGCACTCAACCGACATGGCTCATATGCACACTCACCACGCAAGACTCCATTGCTGAGGACAAAAGCATGTTAAAGCTTGTTTAACCACTTCCGGACCGCCGCACGACGATGTACGTCCAAACTTTGAAGGGGGATACCGTGGTTATGGCAGCAACTAGCTGCCATAACCACGGTATACCCGTTTTCGTGTGGCGGCCGGCTTTCTGATAAAAGTGGTCCCTGCGGCGGATTCGCCGCAAGATCACTTTTATAGGTGGCGGGAGAGGGGCCCCCCCTACCGCCGCGATCTGGTGCCCTCCGCTGCTTACCGGAGCCGTCGGTGGCGGCGGAGGCAATCGCGTCCATCTCCGTCCTGTGCCTGGAGATGAGTGAGGCTAAGATGGCGCCCACTCGTCTCCATGACACTGCTGGGTGGAAGCGACGTCAAAACGTCACTTCCGCCCACGCCTCTTAAAGGCATATTTTTTTCAATGTCATTTTTTTAAATGACTTTTTTTTTTTTTTTTATTGCATTTTAGTGTAAATATGAGATCTGAGGTCTTTTTGACCCCAGATCTCATATTTAAGAGGACCTGTCATGCTTTTTTCTATTACAAAGGATGTTTACATTCCTTGTAATAGGAATAAAAGTGACACAATTTTTTTTTTTTTAAACAGTGTAAAAAAAATAAAAAATAATGTAAAATAAATAATAAAAATAAAAAAATTTTTTAAAAACCCCCCCATCCCGACAAGCTCGCGCGCAGAAGCGAACGCATACGCGAGTAGCGCCGCATATGAAAACGGTCGTCAAACCAAACATGTGAGGTATCGCCGCGACCGGTAGAGCGAGAGCAATAATTCTAGCCCTAGACCCCCTCTGTAACACAAAACATGCAACCTGTAGAAGTTTTTAAACGTCGCCTTTGGAGATTTTTGAGGGTAAAAGTTTGACGTCATTCCACGAGCGGGCGCAATTTTGAAGCGTGACATGTTGGGTATCAATTTACTTGGCGTAACATTATATTTCACAATATAAAAAAAAATTGGCCTAACTTTACTGTTGTCTTATTTTTTTATTAAAAAAAAAAGTGAATTTTTTCAAAAAAAAGTGCGCTTATAAGACCGCTGCGTAAATACGGTGCAAAAAAAAGTATTGCAACGACTGCCATTTTATTCTCTAGGGTGTTAAAAAAAAAAAAACATATATAATGTTTGGGGGTTCTAAGTAATTTTCTAGCAAAAAATACTAAAATCCAAAACGAGGCTGGTCCTTAAGTGGTTAAAGTTTGCTGCACAACATTTAGACAAGCCTGTAAAATACTGGGAGAATATAGTCTGGTCAGATGAGACCCAAATTGAACTCTTTGGATGCCATAATACATACCATGTTTGTAGGTCAAATGGCACTGCACATCACCCCAAAAACACCCCCATATCAACAGTGAAGTTTTGGAGGTGAGAACATCATGGTGTGGGGCTGTTTTCAGCATACGGAACTGTCAAACTTCACGTCATTAAAGGAAGGATGAATGGAAAAATGTACCAAGACATTCTTGATAAAAATCTGCTGCCATCTACCAGGATGATGACGATGAAACGAGGGTGGACATTTCAGAAAGACAATAACCCCAAACACAAAGCCAAGGAAACTCTTAATTGGTGTCAAAGAAAGAAAATAAAGCTGCTAGAATAGCCCCGCCAATCACCTGACTTGATTCCAATAGAAAATCTATGGAAAGAACTAAAGATCAGAGTTCACAGGAGAAGCCCACAGAACCTCCAAGATTTGAAGACTGTGGAAGAATGGGACAAAATCACACCTGACCAATGCATGCGACTTGTTTCTCCATACAGGTGTCATCTTGAAGCTGTCAATACCAACAAAGGATTTTGTACGAAGTAGTAAATACATTTCAGTTAACGCGTTCAATACTTTTTCCCTGTGTCATTCCATTTTATTACACATAACTTAATTTTTTCCCACTGTATATGTGAAGCGCTGCATAAATTGATGGCGCTATATAAGTACCTGTAATAAATAAAGCAGCTTTTGGCTCGTTAGTTTTGTACTTTTATGTGGTAATGCAATTTCTCTGCAACCACACAGTTTAGGACTCAACCAACGTAGCGCTAACAATTTGAAATCTGTATGCAATAATAAGCTCTTCCATTATCGTCGGGTCCTACTCTACCTGGTCTTTGTCTGATGGTTTCAATGTTGATTGGCCAGAGTCAAGCCATGTACAAACTCCCTTTTTAATAAAATTAATGAGATTACAGAAAGATGAAGGGTTACCTTGAAGATACATCTCCTCGCCTTCACCGAACATTTGATTACATCGAACACATCGTGCACAGGTGGGGTGATAATGTTTTTCACCAGCCTGTAGGGAACAAAACATTATTGGTAAACACATTTGTTTAAATTCTTTTCCCCAAGCTGCGTAAACTAATGGTTCCCTTACATGCGCAGGTTAGTAACACAAAATGGTCAATTTAAACTCTTTTTTTCCATAACCTCTAAGGAAAAGACACCTAAATGTCAAATGAATCCTATGGAATATATAATCACTCAGAATGGTCATCTCTGTTCTCAGAGCCTTATACAGTGGTTAGCACCCACCAGGATCGACTGTATGAGCTATATTTGGCCATTGAGTAATCTCGGATAGCCCTATCTGTATGGTTATCGGCAGCTTTACGTCTATTTGACGTTCTGATGCCTAAAAAAGTTGCAATATTTGCTATGCAAATACCCTTTGCAGCATGTTGTAAACATGTTTATAATTAGGCCTGTGCACACCACAAATGTGTCAGCTATCTGCCTTCTGCTGGTATTTTTTATCAGATTATCCTTTAAGTGCACTGTGTTCGGGCATCGGACACAAGTGCACTATGGGAAGTGCCACGTCAATGCAATCACGGGATTGCAGACGAGGTGCTTCATTTGCAAGATTTTTACCTGCTTTGTGGCGCATTCCAAAGCACCGAGCAACGTTCGCCCGTAGTATCACTACAGGCGGGTACTCTGTTTTTTGGGTTAAGATGTTACTTCCAGTTTCTCTGTGCCAGAGGGAAACCGGAAGTGATGTCAGAAGCTCAGTGGAAGGCACGGCCCGAGCGGAGCTGGTAAGTATGGCTCTAAGGCTGCAAAATAGGTGAACTGCGAGCGTCATGCTCACACCGGCAGCATTTAATGGGCACACTGGCAGCATTTGATGGGCACACTGGCAGCGTTTGATGGACACACTGGCAGCATATGATGGGCAGTTGGGCACACTGGCAGCATTTGATGGACACAGTGGCAGCATATGATGGGCAGTTGGGCACACTGGCAGCATTTGATGGGCACACTGGCAGCATATGATGGTGTATATAACTGTAACTGTATGGTTATCAGCAGCTTTACATCAAGCAGTCTATTTGACGTTCCGATGCCTAAAAAAGCTGCAATATTTGCTATGCAAATACCCTTTGCAGCATGTTGTAAACATGTTTATAATTAGGCCTGTGCACACCACAAATGTGTCAGCTATCTGCCTTCTGCTGGTATTTTTATCAGATTTCATTGACCTTCACTCCTTGAATGTACGATTTGTTTCTGATCTGCTAAAAAAATCAGATGTAAAGTGCATCACTATAAAGAAGTTGTAATACAGATGTGGATGTTTAAACTACACCTCTACATGACAAATATTAGGTGACGTAACAAGCATGCCCTACAGCATGCATCATGAGGCTCCTCTCTTCCATTTTCTGGAACCTACTGCCTCTACTATTTTCCGTGCCTCAGTCAACTATCACCAGGCCCAAGCCCTCACATGTTGGGGCTGGGCATATTTTGCTCTGTGTAAGATTTAACGCAGAATAGCTGGGGGCATCTGGTGGTAGATGAAGAGAACACAGAAAAGGTGTGAGTACATATGTTATCATATCAGCTGTTCAGCATGCCATTTACAGGTATAGTTGTATTTAAAGTGGTTCTAAAGGCAGAAGTTTTTGTCTCTTAATACATTCTATGCATTGGCTCCTGCTGCTGTCAATCAAAGTCAGTGAGCCAACGAGGAGAGAGAGGGGCAGGGCAGGGCCGAGCCACGGCCCCCTGTCTGAATGGAAGCTGTTTGCTGTGGGGGCACTCGGCAGGAGGGAGGGGCCAGGAGCGCCGGCGAGAGACCCGAGAAGAGGAGGATCTGTACAAAACCACTGCACAGAGTAGGTAAGTATGACATGTTTGTTATTTTTAAATATATAAAAAAAACAAGACTTTAATATTGTTTTAACCCTTTCATGATTAGAGGTCTTGATACCTGGATCTCAGATTAAATTTAGCAGCATTAGTATGCATTAAAATGGTCTGTAGAAAATAAAGTGTTTCCAGCATAATGCTGAGGAACATGAATTTACATATTATGGGCAGGAAGAGTTTCACAACCCGCAAACTAAACTTACAGTTTTTCAGTAATCAGTGCCCCCCCCAGCAAAAAAAAGAAAAAAGAAAAAAATTTCCTTTAAGTGCACTGTGCTCGGGCGTCGGACACAGTGCACTATGGGAAGTGCCACATCAATGCAATCACGGGACTGCAGACGAGGTGCTTCATTTGCAGGATTTTTACCAGCTTTGTGGCGCATTCCAAAACACCGAGCAACATCCGCCGGGCGGGTACTTTGTTCTTTGGGTTATGATGGGCACACTGGCAGAATTTGATGGGCACAGTGGCAGTATTTGGCACAGTAGCTGCATTTAATGGCACAGTGGCTGCATTTGATGGCACAGTGGCAGCGTTTGATGGGCACAGTGTCTGCGTTTGATGGGCACAGTGTCGGCATTTGATGGCACAGTGGCAGCATTTAATGGCACAGTGGCTGTGTTTGATGGGCATAGTGGCTGTGTTTGATGGGCACAGTAGCTGCGTTTGATGGCACAGTGGCTGTGTTTGAAGGCACAGTGGAAGCGTTTGATGGGCACAGTAGCAACGTTTGATGGGCACAGTGGCTGCGTTTGATGGCACAGTGGCAGCATTTGATGGGCACAGTGTCGGCATTTGATGGGCACAGTGGCAGCGTTTGATGCTGCGTTTGATGGCACAGTGGCTGCAATTTATGGTTTTTTCAGTTTGTTTGCCCCACCCCCCAAAAAAAAATTTTGAGCACCAGCCGCCACTGAATGTCAGGCAAATTAGCAAAATGAAAAAAAAAAAGTTTTGCCTATAGTTCTACTATAAAATAAAGCAATGGGCCCTGATGGTATTCATCTCAGAGTTCTAAGAGATCTTTGATGGATTGTTGTTGGACCATTAGCAGACCTATTTAAAGAGGAGTTCCAGCCACAAATTTTTATTCTAAAAGTCAGCAGTTACAAACATTGTAGCTGCTAACTTTTAATCAGGACACTTACCTGTCCAGGGAGCCGTTGGCCCCCACCCCCTTGAGGCCGATCCCTCCATCGGATCGGGTGCAGGTGCCGCCATTGTAACTAATGGAAACCGGCAATGGAGCCGATTTCCTACTGCGCATTAGTCGCGCAGCGCTTTGTGAATGGCCAGCTTTTCTTCTGGGACACACACAGGTCCCAGAAGACAGCGTGGGGGCTCACTGCACAAGAGGATATGACGTCATGCGCCGCGGCCCGGCTAGAACAGAAGTACACTTAGTACTTCAATAAGGGTACTAAATAAAAAAAAAAAAAAAAATATTCAAAACGAGAGGTGGACGGGTGGTCTTTAGTTTCAAAAGTGAGTGGAACTCCGCTTTAATCAATCACTTCTAACAGGAGAAGTTCCCCATGACTGGCGGATAGTTAATATTGTACCTAGCCACAAAAAGAGCCGCAAGGTAGAATCTGGTAATTACAGGCCAGTGAGTTTAACATTGGTTGTAGTCAAGTTAATGGAATCACTCCTGAGAAGAAGGATCATTGATCACTTAAAAATACACAACTTGCGATGTTACCTGAGGATATGTGGACAGGGCCTCCCGGGGTACTCCTCTGAGGCCCCTTCCACAATCATTACTCTCCTTTGTAAATATATGTACCATAACTACCTGTGCCATGTACGTCAGATGGGAGTTTATTCTCCCCTACGCTTCCTTTATTAATATAGTAATGTTATCATCTGGTTAACATGTATGAAGACACCGGCTCATTGTTCTACGTAGTCATTGTCTCTCTATGCTATGTTTGTTATTATCTATCTACCTAAAATACCTAAAATAAAGAAAAATACACAACTTGCTGGACCCAAAGCAGCATGACTTTACTGAGGGCAGATCATGTCAGACTAATCTGATTGAATTTTTTTACTATATTACCAATGTTTTGGACCAGGGTGGTGCTGTGGATATGGCATATCTTGATTTCGGTAAGGCATCTGCAGTACAAGTTAGGACTTAACCCTTGGGTAGTTCAGTGGATATGCAGTGGGCTAAAGGATAGATACCAGCGTGTGGTTGTAAATGGGGTTCACTCAGAACAGCGACCAGTCACTAGTGGTTTACCACAAGGCTCTGTACTGAGTCCTGCTCTATTTAATCTATATGTAAGTGATATAACCAAAGGTATGTTGGGTAAGGTATGTCTTTTTGCTGATGACACAAAGGTGTGTAACAGGATTGTTATCCGTGGAGGTGTCTGTAACATGAAACATGATTTGGCATTGCTGGAAGATTGGTCTAAGCAGTGGAAACTGCAATTCAACGTTTTTATATGTAAAAAAATGCACCTAGGGAAAAAGAATCCATTGAGAGAGAATAACATTGGGAGTACAGTGTTAGCCAGCACTACAGAGGAAAAAGATTTGGGGTGCTTACTTCACACGATTGCAAAATGAGCAAACACTGTGACTAGGCAATGGGAAAACAAATAGAATTCTAGGATGCATAGAGGGACCCCCAGCCGAAGGAAGGAGGTTCTGATTCCCCAATACGATTTTCTTTAGTTAGACTTAATTTAGAATACTGTGTCCGGTTCTGGAGACCTCACTTACAAAAAGATATTGATAAGATAAAACGAGTCCAGAGACGGGTAACAAAAATGGTGAAAGGTTTGGGGGATAAAACATATCGAGAGCGACTTCAGGAACTTAATATGTACAGTCTGGAGGAAAGAAGGGAAAGGGGAGACATGAGTGAAAACTTCAAATACCTCAAGTATTTTTAATCTGAAACCAAAATCAAGAACACGGGGACATGGCCTCAAACTAACTGGAGGAAAGTTCAAAACTAATCTTAGACAGTATTATCTTACTGAAAGGGTATTAGATGCTTAAAACAGACTTCCAGTAGAGGTAGTGAGTCAGTCAACAGTAAGTGGTTTCAAACATGCTTTAGACAAACATAGATCTATACTCAGATGAAAAAGTTAACGAAAAAAAGCAAAAACAAAAAAAAAAATATATATATATATATATATACACACACACACACACACACACACAAACTAAACAAAACAAAACATGTATATACGGTGAGGGAAAAAGTATCTGATCCCCTGCTGATTTTGTACATTTGCCCACTGACAAATAAATGATCAGTCTATAATTTTAATGGTAGGTTTATTTTAAAGTGGTTGTAAATCCTTACACACCACTTTAACCTAGAGGTAAGCCTAGATTAAGGCTTACCTGTAAGTGCAAGAAATATCTCCTTAACCTACATGGTTAAGGAGATATTTTCCTAAAAACGGCCACCAATGTCTACAGCGCATGCGCGCCATAGACAATGGCGCAGGCGCACTGAGCGTGCCGTTAGTGAAGGCGATCATGCCGTTACTGATGGCTCCCACACGCATGCGCCGGAGTGACGTCATCGCTGCTCTAGCCAGTCACAGCGCTGGAGCAGCGATACCCGGAAGTCACTCCGGGCGACGGAGGATGTGAACGAGGGTCGCATTGGGGGCTTCGATCTCAGGTAAGTAATTCATAATGAGCTAGTATGCTATGTATATTAGCTCATTATGCCTTTGTCCTGCAGGGTGTTTTTTTTTTTTTTTTTTTTTTTACAGTGAGAGACAGAATAAAAATAAAAAAATCCAGAAAAACGCTTTTCAAAAAAGTTATAAATTGATTTGCATTTTAATGAGTGAAATAAGTATTTGATCCCCTATCAATCAGCAAGATTTCTGGCTCCCAGGTGTCTTCTATACAGGTAACGAGCTGAGATTAGGAGCACTCTCTTAAAGGGAATGATCCTAATCTCAGCTTGTTACCTGTATAAAAGACACCTGTCCACAGAAGCAATCAGATTCCAATCTCTCCACCATGGCCAAGACCAAAGGGCTGTATTATAGACCCACTAATTTGGGGTACTTTGTCGCAGTAAGTGGGCTTAGCACTATATGACCATATAGTGTGAACAAATCCTCGTATTTTTTTGAACATGTTCAGGTGTTTTTAACTAGCCTTGCAGGAAATGTCATTCTTGAATGTGTGTGCTGTAAAATATTTTTTGTACTTTTTTAATATTATAGACCTACACAAAGCTGGAATGGGCTACAAGACCATCGCCAAGCAGCTTGGTGAGAGGGTGACAACAGTTGGTGCGATTATTTGCAAATGGAGGAAACACAAAATAACTGTCAATCTCCCTCGGTCTGGAGCTCCATGCAAGATCTCACCTCGTGAAGTTTCAATAATCATGAGAGCGGTGAGGAATCAGCCCAGAACTACATGAGAGAATCTTGTCAATTATCTCAAGGTAGCTGGGACCATAGTTACGAAGAAAACAATTAGTAACACACTACCCCATTAAAGATTGAAATCCTGGAGCACCCGCAAGGTCCCCTTGCTCAAGAAAGCACATGTACAGGCCCTGTCTGAAGTTTGCTAATGAACATCTGAATGATTCAGAGGAGAACTGGATGAAAGTTTTGTGGTCAGATGAGACCAAAATTGAGCTCTTTGACATCAACTCAACTCGCCGTGTTTGGAGGAGGAGGAACGCTGCCTATGACCCCAAGAAAACCACCCCCACCGGCAAACACTTAGGTGGCAACATTATGCTTTGGGGGTGTTGTTCTGCTAAGGGGACAGGACAACTTCACCGCATCAATGGACGGGGCCATGTACCGTCAAATCTTGGGTGAGAACCTCCTTCCCTCAGCCAGGACATTGAAAATGGGTCGTGGATGGGTATTCCAGCATGACAATGACCCAAAACACACGGTCAAGGCAACAAAGGAGTGGCTCAAGAAAAAGCACATTAAGGTCCTGGAGTGGCCTATCCAGTCTCCAGACCTTAATCCCATAAAAAATATGTGGAAGGAGCTGAAGGTTCGAGTTACCAAATTTCAGCCTCAAAACCTTAATGACTTGAAGAGGATCTGCAAAGAGGCCAAAATCCCTCCTGAGATGTGTGCATACCTGGTGGCCAACTACAAGAATGGTCTGACCTCTGTGATTGCCAACAAGGGTTTTGCCACCAAGTACTAAGTCATGTTTTGTGAATGGGTCAAAGACTTATTTCACTCATTAAAATGCAAATCAATTTATAACTTTTTTTAAATGCGTATTTCTGGATTTTGTTGTTGTTATTCTGTTAAAATAAACTTACCATTAGGCATTAGGCATACTCAACCAGCTGCCTGCCCTCATAATGGTATAGAGGGCAGCGTTGCCTCTCTCGGTGGCCGGTAGCATCTCCCATTAGTGAGACCTGTCAATATGCAGTGTGGGGGCAGCTGCACTCGGCTCTGGCCACCTCAGTGTCATATCATGTCAGCCTAATCCTTTGGACACTGCATGCCGGAATATAGTGGATGACATGCTTGTATCTGCACATGTTTGTGAGTGTATGGCTTTTATTAACTGAATAAAAAGGTTTTGGCTCAGAGCCTGTGCGCGCTCTTTTCCCATTTATGTTTTTAGTCATTTTCTTTCTTCAAAATGTGATATTAAAGACAAAATACATTTTCTATTCTTGCAAACAAGATGGCAAAATATTTTTTTTTTCAAACAATAGGTTTTCATGTATCTGAATAAAATGAGGCTTTGTGCACATGGGTGAGGTGTATTTGTCCGTGCATTGTGAATACGCTACATATTTCTTGTGTCCAGGATGTCCTAGACATGAATGGGTGATGGCGGCTGTACAGAGCTATGTGCCACTATCCGTGTAAAACAACGCATGTGCACAGACTTAATGTCCCGAATACACACTGCATATGTTCGGGACATTACGTCTGTATGCATGAGATACTTTACACAAATAGGAATAAACAGCTGATTACAGCTACCTTCACTTATTCATGTCTATAAGTTTCTGTATGCTCTCTAGGACATTCTGAGCATTGAAAATACATAGAGTATTTATGCTGCATGGGCAAATGTGCCTATCTGCATGTAGTAATGAATGCACATACAGAGGTTGGAATGAAACAATCTTACAGCTGTGAAAAGCTAAATTCAAGTAAATTTCTGCATGATAGGCCCAGGCCCCATAAGTTCAGCAGGGGGGCCCAGCGCAAAAGGAGTGGGCACAATTACTAGAACCAATGATCCTGAGGTCCTCTCTGTGTTTACAATGTTTCTGGTCTGTGAATGAACAGGAAGCCTTGGTACAGAGTGCCCCCTGTACATTCACTCTGCAGCTGAAGCTGCAGAGAAAAGATTGAGGAATCTGTGTCGTTAAGTGTCTGTTCAGACCTCTATTTCACCAACCCACACAGGGCTATTAAAAAAAAACAAAAAACAAAAACTAAAATTGTAAAAAAAAGAAACAACATCATTAAGGGCTCATTCTCTGGTATTCTGGTTACATGAATGAGTGGTTTGTTCATGTGGCTGGAACCACCTGTTAGACTTGGTTCACTGTTACCATCAGCAATTCTGTACAGGGCCCCATGATTTCTAATAGCAGCCCTGGCTGGGAATAAAAACTTTAACCCGAAACAATGTAAAAAGAGAATAAAAAACAGTGCATTGACTCCTCTAGTCCTGGGTGTGATTGCTATAAGATTATACATTTAGACTGTATTAACTACTATTGCCAAGTTTTAAAGAATTTATGATATGTGTCTCTTCATCAATATCATCCTTTCCATTCAGCACTGGGAATTCAGATCTTGGATTACTTCTCTAACTTTTGGAAGGGTGGATGATGTCCATTTCCTAGTGACATAAAAAATTAGAAGTCAGCAGCTACACATACTGTAGCTGCTGACTTTTAACAATAGGACACTTACCTGTCCTGGAGTTCAGCGATGTCGGCACCGCAGCTGATGTTTCCATCGGCTGGTTGGGTGCTGCCGCCGCCGCCATTGCTGGTAGGAGAACCCGGCAGTGTAGCCATTTTGGCTTCATGGACGGGTCCCTACTGCACATGAGCAAAGCACGCTGCTCTCTCTCACTGGCCCGGCAGAAGGGGAGGGAGGAGGGGAGGGACTGAGCTGCTAATGTAATTCACTGCGGCCCGGTCTCCCGGAAGTGGGGACAGGGTACCTGTATAAAACAGGTATCCCCCCCCCCCCGAAAGGTGCCAAATGTGGCATTGGAGGGGGGGAATCAGATAAGCAGAAGTTCCATTTTGGGTGGAACTCTGCTTTAAGCTTAGCTACAAATGATGGTTCTAAAAGCAATATGGAAATCAGAGACATTTGTGTGACGTAGAGCTAGTTCATCTATGTAGTTTATAGATGTCACTGTAATTTCTGCTATAAGGGAGAAGATTCTATTCCAAAAAGAAAGATTTCCAAAACAATATTATATGGATAAGAGAGCCAGATTCTGTGCACTGTTTCCAATATAACGAAGAGTTAAGAGTCATTGATTTTTGAGAAACTATATGGGGTAATGCATCGATGGCAGATAACCCTCTGTAGAAGTTCCCAGGTTTGGATTAATACAAAGTTTGGAATACATTTTTCAACTCTACTGAAGGCCTGAGAATTCTTTACTTGTGTCATTTTCCCTTTAAAGCATAGCTGGAGCCTTTGGGAAAAAGTGAGATATGTTACTAAAGAAAACGAATAATTAACCATTGGTTAGGTTGGTATGTTTGTGGTGTAGATATAACAGTTGTATACTGTACATGATGAAGAATTAAATATATTTGGAGCCAATCTATGTTCATGTTTTAGCTGTCAGTAGTGAGGACAATAGGTCACTACCAATGACTTAAAGTGTTACTAAATCCAGTGCTCACAGCTTATAAATCTTCTTTTTACATTAAAATATTGCCACTGTATACATTTTTGGATGATCTGTATACAACGGTTACATGATAAACTGCACAGTTTCTCCAGTGCTGAGAGTTCAGGTAGGAGGACATTTCCACTACAGCCTGTATACACGCCCACATGTGTGGTGTCAATATCATGTGACCTGGCTAGTTCTGAGAACAAGTAAATGTTCTCTCCACCATATAAGAAACAACTGAGCATGTGCAGGTCGGCTACCCTGCCTGTGTTAGCTGGCCTTCCCTAGATAGACAGTGCAGGGAGGGGAGGTTCTGTGCATACAGGATAAAACAGTCTTTTTACACAATGCAGAGGATTAACCCCTTAAAGTGATTGTAAAGGCTCATTAAAAAAAATACAAATAAATAACAAACGTGTTATACTTACCTCCTCTGTGCAGTTGGTTTTGCACAGAGCAGCCCGAATCCTCCTCTTCTTGGGTCCCTCTTCGTTGCTCCTGGACCATCCCTCCTTTGAGTGCCCTTCTTAGCCAGCAGTTTGCTACAGGGGGCACACAAGCCGAGTCAGAGCTCCGTGTATCCATTCAGACACGGAACCCCGACCTGGCCCCGGCCCCTCTCTCCCCTGATTGGCTGACTGACTTTGATTGACAGCTGCGGGAGCCTCTGTCTCAGGAGGAGTGTTCTGAATTGGCTGAGGAGATTGTGGACATCACTTGTGAGAGACGGGGCTCAGGAAGGTAATTGGGGGGGGGGGTGCTGGGGAGACTGCT
Source organism: Aquarana catesbeiana (assembly GCF_042186555.1). Classification (NCBI taxonomy): domain Eukaryota; kingdom Metazoa; phylum Chordata; class Amphibia; order Anura; family Ranidae; genus Aquarana; species Aquarana catesbeiana. The sequence goes on from NC_133324.1 coordinate 882,481,286, forward strand.
ACACACAGAAGGTTTTTTATCTGGTCTAATACATTTTTTTTTATTGAGTATTTCAACAAGGAATATAAACATACAAAAGTTCAAATAAAACCATATATAATTTCAAGTTACATAAATCCCGGGAAATACACATTATTTTTATATTATTATAAAAGAAAAAGAACGAACAGAAAAAAGGGGGACAGGGGTGCTTATCTGGCTGTTGATTCCAATACAACTTTTATATTACAATACACTACAAAGAGTATTCCTTTCCTTTCATCATCTAATCATCTAATGTACTCCTTTATGTAAATACTTATAAAATTCTCTTATATATCTAAAACAATATCACTATATAAAGATGTAGTTTTAAATTCATACCAGCATGTCCATATTTTTAAATATTGCTCCATAGCATCTCTAGCCATGTATATTAACTCTTCTAAAAAACATACATCATCCACCTTTTGTAACCATTGGACTACCATGGGTATAGCGCGTTGTCTCCAATATACAGGGATCAGAGATTTTGCAGCATTCAATAAATGTGGAGTAATTGACCTCCTGTATCTGCCTATTGAAACTGCTGAACAGTGAAATAACATGGACCAAGGTTCAAGTTTTATCACATCTTTTTGTATTATAGAAATTAAATCAGCAACTGCTTTCCAATATCTCTGAATAAGTGGACAAGTCCACCAAATATGACCATACATCCCGCTACCTCCGCATTCCCTCCAAAACAAAGATGATGTCGAGGAGGACATTGCGTGCAGTTTGTTTGGAGTATAATACCAACAAATTAAAAGTTTATAATTTACTTCTTCCATTTTAGATGAAATAGAGGACACATGGGCTAACTGCATAATCTTATCTTTTTGTCCATCAGAGATATTGGATTGTAAATCTTTTTCCCAACTAGCTATATAACCAGGATAAAGAGGACCACTGAAAGATAATAAAGATTTATAGAATTAGGATATACAGTGTGGGAGATGGATCTTGGACCGCATAATCGCTTCAACATGGTTCAATTCAGACAATGATCGAAGCGGATGTGGTAATTTATGCACAAAATGGGATAGTTGTGTATATCGCCATATATCCATGGAATTAAGCTCTATGTTTCCACAAATAGACTGTATCGATTTTAACTTATTATTCTCAAGAATTTAATGTAGCTGAGGCTGGTAATCTCTGAACCAACGTCTAAACCCTGTATCCATCAGACCTGGCAAAAAATAAGTATGTCCAAAAAGAGGCATTAATGGAGAATTATACTTCCAAGGATAACGAGAATGTAACAGGTCCCATATGGATAGAGCAGATATGGTCAAAGGGGATGTTGAAGATGCGAGACCTCTAAATGAGCGTGGGAGCCGCATTACCACGGACAAATCTTTATCTGCCAAGGCGGTTTCCACTTGCACCCAATGTTTAGCATCACTAGATAGTTTCCATTCAGCAATACGCTTTAAGACTATCGCATAATGATATAATTTAAGGTTTGGAAGTGCCAATTCTCCCATTTGTTTAGTTCTACATAGGACATCTCGAGAGATTCTCGCAAAAAAAAACCTATAGGAACACCCATGGGAATCATTTGAAAGAGAAACAAGATGCGAGGTAGTATGTTCATCTTTATTACATTTATTTTGCCCAGACATGAATGGCAGATTGAAGACCACCTACTTAAATCTGTTTTAATTCCATTTAACAGAGAAAAGTAGTTGTGTCTAAATAAATCTGATAAGTGGGCAGTCAAGTTAATTCCTAAGTATTTTAGGGTAACTGTTTGCCAACGAAACGCAAATAAGGAATTAAGCTTTAGTGCCTCAGTTGGTGGGATAGTAATATTTAAAATTTTAGACATTAATTTTATAGTTGGATATAGCTTGAACAGTATGTAAGGAGATCATAAGATTTGGTAAAGTAATTCTAGGTTGCTGAACATAAAATAATATATCATCAGCATAAGCAGCTAGTTTATGTTCCCTCTCTCGCACCTTTACTCCATGTATATCAGGATTAAGCCTGACCGTTTGGAGAAAGGGCTCCAGGGACAAAACAAATAATAACGGAGACAAGTGGCACCCCTGACGGGTTCCATTGTATAATGTGAATGAGTCACTTAGGACTCCATTAATCCTTATTCTCGCGGTGGACAGTACATATAAAGATGTTATCCGGCTTATCATTTTGGGGCCAAGTGCTATAAATTTCAAGGTGGTCATTAAATACTCCCAGTCCACCCTGTCAAACGCCTTTTCAGCGTCTAAAGATAATAACAGGGTGGGCTGGACGTAGTGTCTAACATATGAAATAAGTGACAGGGTTCGGAGTCACTTCACGACCTGAAACAAACCCCGTTTGGTTTGTGTTCATCCAACTCGGAACCAATGGGTGAAGTCATTCAGCTAGTGCTTTTGCATAAAGTTTAATGTCCAAGTTTAATAATGAAATAGGGCGAAAATTACCGCAATAAGCCGGGTCCTTTCCTGGTTTTGGTAGAACAGTTATATGGGCAATTAAAGACTCGGAGGTGAAAACCCTGCGCACCAGATATTGAATTAGCAAAAGAAGTTTAATATGGAATTAGGATATCTTTAAATTTTTTATAGTATAAGAATATCCATCGGGTCCGGGTGCCTTCCCTGGTGACATTGAAAATAATGCTTTATAAAATTCTTCCTCTGTAAACTCCGTCTCTAAAACGTACAAGGCTTCCTCAGGCAGTATTGCATTATTTTGTCCTGTTTTCTCTCTGACGATAAATAAGCAAGCTCCCCCCTCACATTGTATATATTTGCATAGAAATCGCAAAAAACTTGTGCAACGTGAGGGGAGGTATGTGCTACTCCCCCGGATGGTATTTTAATACTAGCAATATAAGTAGCTGACTTTTTCTCCTTAAGAGAGGAAGCCAACAACTTTACAGGCTTATCACCCCACTCATAGATTTTTTGCAAAGAAAATAATAAATGAATTTTAGATTCTAATTCATTTAATTAGTACGGTTTTCGTCTGAAAAAAATCGTAAGAGCAAGACTACGCATGTTCAAAAACGAAAGAATACATACAAAACTATTCAACACGTTACGTCACTTCTGAAGATGAATTCTTGTCGTACGAGAATTTTCGTATGGTGAGTAATCTCTTTTCACTATTGACTTGAGACTAGCATGCCACAAAAAACGGACGACCGTTCGTCTGAAAATCTGATCGTGTGTACGAGGATTTAGGGCCATATTTATAAAGCCGCAAATGTGACATTCACCAAGAATTCACTGCAGGTGAATCAATCACTATCTTTTAAAACACACGCCCACTATAAAGTTTCACTTGCAGTAAATGTTTGGTGAATGTCACATTCACTACTTTATTATAGTAAATGTTTGGTGAATGTCACATTCATAACCCTTGAAGTCTTCAAGTTTTTTTAAAGGTTTTGGTTTAGCGTATTTAACTATACTTCCCAATAATTGTAAATTCAAGAAGAAAAGAAGAATAGTTTCCATTTAAGGAATACCTGTCTAGTCAGTACAGTGAGGTTACAGGAAATACTGTAAAGGATTTCTTCAATAATGAATGTTGTATTGTATTTTAAAAAAAGTAAAAATATATATATATATTTTGGAAGTGCTTTATTGCCATGGTAGTACAGGAAGGTTAGGTTGTAGAAGGTTAGGTTGTTTGCAAGCCTCAGATATGTAATATGAACAAAGCATATCCCTTTATAGTGTGTGTTTGACTCAATCCAGAGCACCTAGGGGCATTTCTGTTTGCTGCCTTATTCCTCTGATATCAGCATGAATCACTTCTGACAAGTTTTCCTGACATCAAGAGAAAAAAGGTGACATGGGAGGGAGCTCCAGCACACAGCCTGTGATTGACAGCCTCAGCTCTGGCCTGTGTGAATTTAGTGTGTCCTTTCCCTCCAATAAGCTCTTACTGAGCTCTGCAGGGTGTAACTTCACCTCCTTGCCTCTGCTTTCTGAAAGCTCAGACAAGATGTATAAATTGTGCACTTTGAATGGCTGTAGAGGGCTGAAGATAATCAGGTACAACTTATGTAGAAGGATTTGTTTCATCTCTGTGTATCACCGGAGAAAATCATTTCACTGGGTATATGTAAGGTTTTATAGCCACTTTAATTGCTGCATGGTCAACTGTTATTCAGCATCTTAAAACATCACTGCAAGTAAGACCAAACTCTGCCAAAACATAACCTGCTTATAGCTGCACAGCAATATGCAAATCTGAAGGGAAGTCTTTAACAGATAGGTGCACATGGCTTGATGGTATAGGAGACAAAGTTTAAAATAACTATGTTGCTATCCCACTTATTTCGTGCCGGCGCCTCCCTGGCCTTCAAGAGGTTTAGGATGCCGGGAGACAGGGTTTATGATCATGTGACCGCCGTCATTGGCTGTCATGGTGGGCACATGATAGAAAGGCTCCTGTTCGCAAGCAGCAATCAGGAACTTTCTGTTAGCCGCCAGTAACTGTGTAGGGCGTGCGCTCTCGGCACAGCTCTATTTGCCCCAATTCACGCAAATATACGGCCGCTCGGCGCCAAGGCCCGCCCGCAGAGAGGCGCCAAGGGGTTAAAGTTTTCTACAAAAGAAGATGCTATAGATACCCTTCTGACAGGCGCCGGCTTCGATCTTGGCTCTCTTCAAGAGTTACAGCCACCTGAATAACCTTCAGCATGCAATACCTCCAAGTGTGTCAGACGCCTACATCCTCTGCTGACATTCTGTGGTTCCATCTGCTGGCCCACAGCGCACAGCAGGGTAGTGGCCATTTATCAACACTCTCAAGAGTGTGTCGGATGCCTGACTTTAGCTTTTTATCAGGGCCATACCACAGGCTGCACCATTCCTGCAGCATTTTTCATGACGCACCACACCACAATTCACAGTTGGTTTACATATACTGTCCGCCTTGTTGTGTGCTGGATGGGTGTGTTGGGGTGTCATTTAAAATGACACACCTCAGGTCAAACCTATGTTTATGTGTTATCGTGCAGGTACACAATGCAAACTTCTCAATTGACCCTCATCTCTTTAGCCGGCCAATCATGGATAGAAATGTGCCCGGTTCAGCAGAGACTGGACGAATTTCAATCCATGTATGAGTAGGCTGGTTGTACAGCCTACTAATTGACTTCTGTACAACCAGCCTGTATGATTTTGCCCATAGAGTTGGGCTTTATAGCAGAGTGGCCAGAAGAAAGCCATTATTTTCAGGAAAAAAAATGGCACGTTTTGAGTTTGTGAAAGGCATGTGGGAGACTCCCAAAATGTATGGAGGAAGGTGCTCTGGTCTGATGAGACTAAAATTGAACTTTTTGGCCATCAAAGAAAATGCTATGTCTGGCGCAAACCCAACACATCACAGAATACCATCCCAACAGTGAAACATGGTGGTGGCAGCATCATGCTGTGGGTATGTTTTTCAGCAGTCGAGACTGGGAAACTGGTCAGAGTTGAGGGAAAGATGGATGGTGCTAAGTAAAGGGATATTCTTGAGCAAAACCTGTACCACTCTGTGTGAGATTTGAGGCTAGGATGGAGGTTCACCTTCCAGCAGGACAATGACCCAAACACACTGCTAAAGCAACACTCGAGTGGTTTAAGGAGAAACATGTAAATGTGTTGGAATGGCCTAGTCAAAGCCCAGACCTCAATCTAATAGAAAATCTGTGGTCAGACTTAAAAATTGCTGTTCACAAGTGCAAACCATCCAACGTGAAGGAGCTGGAGAAGTTTTGCAAGGAGGAATGGGCAAAAATCCCAGTGGTAAGATGTGGCAAGCTCATAGAGACTTATCCAAAGCGACTTGGAGCTGTGATAGACATAAAAGGTGGCTCTACAAAGTATTGACTTTAGGGGGGTGAATAGTTATGCACATTGACTTTTTCTGTTATTTTGTCCTATTTGTTGTTTGCGTCACAATAAAAAAAAAAAAATCTTCAAAGTTGTGGACATGTTCTGTAAATTAAATGATGCAAAGCTTCAAACAATTCGTGTTAATTCCAGTTTGTGAGGCAACGAAACACGAAAAATGCCAAGGGGGTGAATACTTTTGCAAGGCACTGTACCTTTGGTGTGCATTGAGATAGCAAATATGCATCATGCAATGGTGTTTATGTATGTACATCCATCCTAATAGTCTGTGTATGTATTTATGTAGGTTGGAGGGGGTCTTTTGATTTTTTTTTTCTTTGGCCCAATTTCATTACTGTCACATGGGAGCTACAAAGCTCCCTATATGCTACAACATGCACAATGGCAGGTTTTATTTATTGAGACATTAGGCCAAAAGCAGTCAGGGAGCACATCCAATAAAAAAGGCCTATGGAGGCCAATGATTGATGAGGTCAGACAAATCCAGCAAATTAGAATTACAGTATATTAGACTTGATATTTCTTTTATTACATGTGTACTTTTAAATGGGTTTAGGGTCAAGGACTTAGTGTTACTAAACCCAGGACCCTGCATTAACTATATCTGGTCTCCCACAGTACACAGAACATGGAAATGCAATTATTTTAGTAAATAGAACCTGCTAAATACCTTTTTCTCATTAGCAGTACAGAGTCTTGTGATTTCTATCAGTTCCCGGTGAAGCTTGTAGGATGTGTTTTTATACTGCACTGAGCTGTCCTATGAGGCTGCAGGGCTCCTGACCCTCTGTCTGGACAGTGCCGATTGGCCCTGTGCTGATCACATGCACTCTTCCAAGAAAAAAAAAACCTCTCTAGCAATATACACCAAACTGAGCATGTGCAGCCTGACTCCAAAGGCTCTGTGTTATCCAGACATGTTCTGGAGTCAGTGGAAGAAGAGGAGGATCTGTGCATACAGGATCAAACAACCTTTTTACACAATGCGGAATATTAACCCCTAATGCCGTGTACACACAGGCGGATTTTTCGACCGGACTGGTCCGACGGGACGAATCCGTTGGACAATCCGACCGTGTGTGGGCTTCATCGGGCCTGCAGCAGACTTTTTCGGTCGAAAATCAGACAGACTTTAAATTTGGAACATGTTTCAAATCTTTCCAATGGACTCGAGTCCGGTCAAAAAATCCGATCGTCTGTATGCTAGTCCGACGGACAAAAACCGACGCTAGGGCAGCTATTGGCTACTGGCTATCAACTTTCTTATTTTAGTCTGGTCGTACGTCATCACGTACGAATCCGTCGGACTTTGGTGTGATTGTGTGTGGGCAAATCCGTTCATTCGTAAGTCCGCCGGAAAGACCGTCGGACCTTTGAGGTCGAAAAGTCCGCCCGTGTGTACATGGCATTAGGTTCCACAGTGAGTATAACAAGTATGTTTTACTGCATATATAGACTGAGTTTACTGTTGTGGGTTTGGCAACACTTTCATTCAGGCGAAGGGTAACTTGTATATTTTATACTGCACTTTCAGGAGTGAATATTTTCTAATTGGAATCAAATGTTTCTATACCCAAAAATACTGTACCTTATGCTAGCTGCTGAGCAAATAGTATACCAATACCTTATGTAAGAATATGTTTGTGTGTGTGAATCAGCTTTTCCCCCAAATTAACCAGAATGATAAAAGGGAATATATTGATAATTGCTAAAGATTGTTCAAATATCTCTTGGTTTAGGCCCTTCGCCCAGTGCGTTTCTCACTTACAACCAGGCAATGAAGTGCTGTCCAGTTCTTTTCTCCAATAACAAAATAATCTATAAATAGAAAAATCACACCTGTGTTCACCATACCAAGTGGATATAAATGGAACTCAATCAAATAGCCAGGACCTCTGTGTGCAGAACATAATACAACATCTGTTCTTTCTACGAGGTTAGAGGAAGGCCTGTCTGTAATACAGCAAAGCAATGAAGGCACCGACATTCATAAACCTACAGTCTGGAAAACAAACAGCTAAATATCAAGTCCCAAGTGCAAAGAAGTATTACATGGTTCATTTTTATTTCTTCTAGCCAGTACTAAATATAGCCAAAGCCATTGTTTTTGCAGGTGACACGGTCAACTGTAATATTGTTCTTCTCTATAATAAAAGGCCTTGAATACACAATTAAAAACATTTCATGGCATGCCACATACGGGTCAGTTTTCAGATAAAAGTGATCTATCCCCTCATTTTACAAAGGGTTAGATCAGCCTTTCTCGACCTTTGAACATGGAGGAACCCTTTAAATAACTTTCCAGTCTCAGGGAACCCCTGCTACTAATTATTACATCTACAACTCAGGTTGCATTAGTGTGATGGTCACTGGGAAGAATGCTTCTTACACTTGTGGTCATTGGGAAGAATCCCCCACTTACAGATAACTTAGACCCCTTTCACACCGAGCCGCCCATAGTGTTGGCCCGCTAGCGGGCAAGAAAGGGTTCAAACCGCCCGCAATGCGCCGCAATAGCGGCGTTTTGCCGGCGGTATCCCAGCGCTGCCCCATTGATTTCAATGGGGAGCAAAGGTGGAGGAGCGGTAAACACACCGCTCCTTCACCGCTCCAAAGAAGCTGCTGGCAGGACTTTTCCTGACATCCTGCCAGCGCACCGCTCCGGTGTGAAAGCCCGACAATGCTGCACCTGTTTGAGGGCGGATTGCAGGTGCTTTTTTTAACGCTATAGCGCCTGCAAAACGCCCTCGGTGTGAAAGGGGTCTTAAAGTGGTCGTAAACTCCCCAGAAGTCAGCGTCATGCAAAGCAGTAGAAAAAGACTTGCTAGTTATTTCAGGTGCGCTATTTAGAAGACATCGGCCACTCTTGTAACAATTACGCCACTCGCACATGCGCATTGTTTTCCTAATTGCGGTGTCTCCATCAGCATTACTCCGCGGCATTACAATGTAATTGCTAAGCATTCACTAGTTCCTTAGTTTGACTTTACGGCGCATGTGTGAGATTACTGCACTGATGTACAAGCAGGGAAGGGAGCAAAAGGACTCCACAAAGATGGCGGCGGCTTTAGACAAAACGGTTTAAGAACAAGTTGTAAGAACAGTTACATGACACTTTGGATTATCCCTATGTGTTCGAAAGTATGTTTATTTCTACTACTATGCTTTTAGTGGATTAGTTGTAGAGAGTTTACTACAGCTTTAAAGGTTCATTGTTGTTAGTGGTTATTTATCTAAAGGACATACATCATTGCTCATTGCTCAAGGAACCCCTAGCCACCTCTGGAAGACTCTATGGCTACATGGAACCCTGGTTGAGAATAGCTGGGTTAGATATTGTTTAGTTGCAACGGTCCCACATAAGTGAAGAATTAAAAAGCCCATGGTAACTGCATGCATTATACAAGTTTTTAACATTTACTATATTATTTTTTTACCTCGAGAACTCGGCCGGTAATGAACTTCTCGCAGTGATCACATTTTATGCCAAATTCAGCATGATAGTCCATTTCACAGTAGGGGATTCCATCTCTAAAAAAAAAAAACATATTAGAAGATAGTACAACGGAATATTTTCTGTGAATTAAATAAATCTAGAAACTCTGAAGCAGAAGACCCAGCTATGTAAGTACAATCATTATACAGGGTTATTCAAAAATATGGAGTAGATTTCAAGTTTTTATTTCAAACAATTAGTAAGGGATAGAAGCACGTTCCGCATATCACTGGATAGAGGCAGGTTCAACGTTAAAAGCCCGCCTAAACGTTCCATTCAATGCCACGCATAAGCGCTATTTCTTTTTTATAGGAAAGTAATTTTGTGCGCTGTAATTTGTGAATTCACTATTCAAGTGCAACGCAAATTCCGCCATTAGTTCAACAAACAGCTGACTCGTCATAAGCAAATTTACAAATGACCTAAACAATTTGTTGAAGATGGATGCATATGCAAATGGAAAAAGCACTGGTCGCCCTCACACGTCAGATGAAAATCTTCAGCATATGCATGGTGCGTTCGAACAGAGCCCTAGGAGATCCAAACACAGGTAAGGGTTGAACTTGGAATTCCTCAAACAATGGTATGGCATGTTCTCAAAAACCGTCTGCATGTGAAGGCAGTTGTTTCCCCAACTTCGAGAAGATTCAAATGACTTATTTTAAATGCAAGGTGGTGCCCCGCCTCACTTCTACATGGATGTCCGGTGTTATCTGAACAACACCATTCCAGGACGATGGATTGGAAGAGGTGGACAAGAAGATCTTGTTTATCGTCTGTGGCCTCCCAGGTCACCAGATCTTACCCCCTGTGATTTGTATCTGTGGGGGTGCATAAATGAAAGGGTGTTTGTCCCATCTATGTCTGCTACTCTTCAAGATCTGAGACATCGAATTGTTGAAGCTGTGAATTCAATACCAAGCGACCAGTTGATTCATGTGTGGCAAGAGATGGTCTACGGTTGTGATGTTTGATGCGCAACACAAGGTGTTCATGTTGGCTCACACAACAGTGTGAGGGATGGGCACGAGAGCAGCAGCTTTCACAGGTCTATCTCTCCTCATTGGCTCACACCGCAGCGGGAGCCATTCACAGCTAGTGAGAAAATGAACAGAGTGGGTGTGGCGCCTGAGCCACGCTCTGGGTGTGAATGAACACACAGAGAGCGGCTCGGAAGTGAACCTGCTTGAGTGCCCCCATAGCAAAAGACTTGCTCTCGGCAGGGAGAAGGAGCAGGACCGTCGGCAGGGGACCCAAAAGGTAGAGGATCGGGTTGCTCTGTGCAAAACTATTGCACAGAGCAGGTAAGTATAACATGTTTATTATTAAAAAAAAAAAATCTTTTCTTTAGAATCACTTTAAAGATATAATAAAGGGATTTTCTGGAATAAGATAAAATGTACAACCTCAAACTTGGGATTAGGTATATGATATTTAATTGTGTACTGTTCAAAAAGATATAATCATACAGTAAATAAGTTAGACAGTTAGATTATAGATTATAGTTTATATAATAAATAAATATTATTTTACTGAGAGAGTAGAGAAGTATGAGATTTTCCCCCATAATCATATTTACCTAGGTGGATGCAGCATCCATCGGTCCGATGCTGCATCTGTCCCCCGCCACCTCTGCACTGAAAACCGGGCCAACGAACACCACCGATGGCTCAGTTCTCTCAGTTCAATAAAGATTTATAGGGAGCTATAACACAGTTATTTGATATTTATAATCTAATTTGAATTGCTCTTCTGAAACTGTTTTTATTTAGTCATGTGACGAGCACAGTACCAATCAGAGCTGGCCAGACACCTAGTCACACTGTAGAGATTATACATCAACAGAGTAAAAGAATCCCCTCCCAAGGATTTTTCCCCGTAGATGCCAAAGAACAGTGAAAGATCATGTGACCACACTACAGTGCAGGAATAAGGTATTTAGATGGTTTAAAAAAAAAAAAAACTACAGTGGCATGATATATATGATTTATGTGAATTAATTATGGCAATTAACACTTCTCTGTTTAGTATCACTTTAAAGACCAAAGCTGGCCATACACAAGTAGAATTTTGTTAAAAATTTTTCATTTTAAGAACATTTGTTTGATTTTCTAATTGTTAATGAACATTCATCTTTGACCTAAGCGATGAGAACATTTAAAAGAGCACGATAGAACATTATTCTTAAACAAATACATTTAATTAATGTATTTTTTTTGTTCAGTAGTTCAGTCCATTCATTCCAAAATTGAATTTTAAAAGAAAACAAAATTTTGAAGTACTTTCGAACAATTTTTTTTTATTTACTTTTTTTTTTTTTTTTTAAGTTGTATATCATAGACAGAAGATAATAAAGTACAACATTTCAGGGAAAAAAATTAGAATAAGGTAGCATATGCATCAGGGAAACAATACACAATGGATAACAATATCCACAGGAGGTTTCCATAAGGGTGGGTGTGTTCCAAATGGATGGGTTAACCAGGCTAAAAATAAAATGTCTTAAACAAGTATTCATACCCCTTGACATTTTCCACATTTTGTCATGTTACAACCAAAAACATAAATGTATTTTATTGGGATTTTATGTGATAGACCAACACAAAGTGGCACATAATTGTGAAGTGGAAGGAAAATGATAAATGGTTTTCAAAATTTTTTACAAATAAATATGTGAAAAGTATGGCGTGCATTTGAGTTCAGCCCCCCGAGTCGATACTTTGTAGAACCTCCTTTCGCTGCAATAACAGCTGCAAGTCTTTTCGTGTATGTCTCTAACAGCTTTGCATATCTAGAGAGTGACATTCTTCTTTGCAAAATAATTTAAGCTCTGTCAGATTGGACGGAGAGCGTCTGTGAAAAGCAGTTTTCAAGTCTTGCCACAGATTCTCAATTGGATTTAGGTCTGGACTTTGACAGGGTCATTCTAACACATGAATATACTTTGATCTAAATCAGGGGTCTCCAAAATTTCGAAACAAAAGGCCAGTTCACTGTCCATGACATTTTAGGGGGTGGGGGGGTGGGGGGTGGACTGTGGCCATTGGGATTAGAAAAGGTAACGACATCAGTGAGAAAAAAAATAATGCCCCATGGTTTGTCTCAGTGGGAGAAATTGTGCCCCATCATTAGTGTCAGTAGGAGGAATTGTGCCCCATCGTTGGTGTCACTGGGATGAATTGTGCCCCATCATTGGTGTCATTGGGCCCCATTATTGCTGTCAATGGAAGAAATTGTACCCCATCGTTGGTGCCATTGGGAGGAATTGTGCCCCATCATTGGTGCCAGTGGGAGAAATTTTGCCCCATCATTGGTGTCATTGGGGGGAATAGTGCCCCATCTTGGGAGGAGTTGTGTCCCTTCATTGGTGTGAGTGGAGGGGAATTATGTCCCATTGTTTGTATCAGTGGATGAAACAGTGCCCCAAGGGCCGCATAAAAGCAAGCAAAGGGCCGCAGCTTGGAGACCCCTGATCTAAACCATTCCATTGTAGCTCTGGTTGTATGTTTAGGGTTGTTGTCCTGCTGGAAGGTGAACCACCGCCCCAGTCTCAAGTCTTTTGCAGACTCTAACAGGTTTTCTTCTAAGATTGCCCTGTATTTGGCTCCATCCATCTTCCCATCAACTCTGACCAACTTCCCTGTCCCTGCTGAAGAAAAGCATCCCCACAACATGATGCTGCCACCACCAAGTTTCACACTGGGGATGGTGTGTTCAGGGTGATGTGCAGTGTTAGTTTTTCGCCACATATAGCGTTTTTCTTGTAGGCCAAAAAGTTAAATTTTGGTCTCATCTGACCAGAGCACCTTCTTTCACATGTTTGCTGTGTCCCCCACATGGCTTCCCACACACTGCAAATGGGACTTCTTATGGCTTTCTTTCAACAATGACTTTCTTCTTGCCACTCTTACATGATGGCCAGATTTGTGAAGTGCACGACTAATAGTTGTCCTGTGGACAGATTCTCCCACCTGAGCTGTGGATCTCTACAGCTCCTCCAGAGTTACCATGGGCCTCTTGGCTGCTTCCCTGATGAATGCTCTCCTTGCCCGGCCTGTCAGTTTAGGTGGATGGCCATGTCTTGGTAGGTTTGCAGTTGTGCCATACTCTTTCCATTTTCGGATGATGGATTGAACAGTGCTCCGTGAGACGTTCAAAACTTGTGGTATTTTTTATAACCTAAAGCCCCATACACATTATCAGATTTTCTGCTGATTTTTGTCTTCAGATTTACCAAAACCATGTAGCGCAAGGGCCTGCTTGATTGCATACAAATTGAAACTCCAAAGGTTTGACCTCGTATTATATGGTTTTGGTAAATCTGAAGGAAAAAATCAGCAGAAAATCTGATAGTGTGTATGGGGCTTAACTCTGCATTAAACTTCTCCATAACTTTATCCCTGACCTGTCTGGTGTGTTCTTTGGCCTTCATCATGCTGCTTGTTCACTAAGGTTCGCTAACAAACCTCTGAGGGCTTCACAGAACAGCTGTATTTATACTGAGATTAAATTACACACAGGTGGACTCTATTTACTAATTAGGTGACTTCTGAAGGCAATTGGTTCCACTAGATTTTAGTTAGGGCTATCAGAGTAAAGGGGGCTGAATACAAATTCACGCCACACTTTTCACATATTTGTAAAAAAATTGAAAGCCATTTATCATTTTCCTTCCACTTCACAATTATGGCGCACTTTGTGTTGGTGTTGGTCACATAAAATCCCAAAAAATATATTTACGTTTTTGGTTGTAACGTGACAAAATGTGGAAAATGTCAAGGGGTGTGAATACTTTTTCAAGACACTGTACATAACCAGTGTAGGACAAAGGTATAGCAATGAACATATTCATAGCTATAAATGTATTGACCTGTAATGGCCTTTTACTGTAAATAGCAGGCAAAATCCACAGTAGAGAAAGTGGTACGCTACCTTAGTAACAACAAGAAAAGAGAAAAGTAAAGAGAGTAGAAGACTACAGCAAAGTAAAAGGAAATACGAGAAGGTATACTTCACCCTACCGGACACCCTCATAAAATCCTACATGGGGAAAACACCCGAATGTAAGTTTCAAGGATGTGTTTATGGTTCGAATAGATGTCAGGGACACCAAATCTTATTGAACCTTGGGAGTATATAATTCAAATGAGCAGTCAAATATTCCATGTTATAAACGTCATGAATTCGAGATGGAGGCAATGATTGTTTTCATTTCAAAGCAATCAGACACCTGGCTTCCGTTAGAACATGGCTGATCATGGTTGGTAAAGGTAGCCCCAGTAAAAAATATACCGGGTCCTGTGGGATCAAGATGAATGACATTATTAAGTCTCGGTTCACACTGATGTGGTGAGAATCTGATGCGATTTCACAGTGCTATTTCTATTGTGACTGGTGCTATTCTAATGTGAATAATTGTGATTTCTGAGGGGATTTAGCATAGCTGGAGATAAAATTTGCACTGAACCCGCACTAAACTCACACAGGACCCTTTTTTTGACCAGATGAGAATCGCATCGCATAGATGTAAATAGATTTCATAGCAAACAATGTTTTTTTCAGATGACATGAGAATCTATGCTTTTCGGATCAGATTTAATCCACATAGAATTTGCGTCAGTGTGGACTGAGACTCAAGTCATTGAATGTAGTGAGAATTTTTGTATAATTTTTTGTACAAATGTTTGTTAGAAAATGTACTATTGTATGGCCAGCTTAACACTGACACATTCAGACCCCTGTAAACACCTGCACTTAAACATCACCCAACAGCACCCAAAGCCACGCCATCCAATAATCAACAGCTAAGGATAACTGGCACGCTAAAACCAGACTTGTATACATCCTACATAGTAGTTTGTTCTTGACAATAATAAAATTACAATAATAAAATTACAATGTATATAGACAATGGATATCTATTTACATAAAACTAGATCGATTTTTACACACATTTAAATGCTAACCTTACTTAAAATAAATATACTATACAATTTTTGTTCACTTACTTGCTAATGTATTCTGCCTTTAAATGGACCCCACAGATTTTGCATTTGAAACAGTCCAAGTGCCAGTGTTTTTCTAGGGCAACCAATGATTGACCATTTTTTATTTCCAAGCCACAACCACCGCAGTCTGTGAATACAAAAAACATGGTATTCATTGTTCTGAAAAACATCAACTGGGTTTCATATACTGAAAAAACAATTATCCTTTAGGAAATAATGCATTTTATGACATGAGGATGAACAATGGTGCTACAATGGGGTGAGATGGGAGATAAACTGCAAGAGATCTGGGGGCTTTTTCATTCTGTTATGATCCATAAGGAGACTTCGCATATACAGGAATAATAGGAAGCCTTAGGTTCACTTTGGGATCACTTCATCGTCATGCTCCTGTAAAGATCACGTCATCTCTGTATCAGGGCCTATGAGAGCAAAGCTTACACTCTTACACTTGATTATGAGCCACCAAACACCACTTAAAAGGTCCATATCAGTATCAAGTGGAAAGCGGTAGACAAAAGCTCAGAGATATTTCTTCTAGAAATTTCTACTGGCCAATATGTAATAGCACATTTCTATTAAGGCACCCGAAAACTGAATAATCATACCTTTGTCAGGTTTTTATTGCAGTATCTGCCTCTGCTAAGGAGATTTACACTGTATATGTCCTGGTGACTTTTGTCACCCGGGCTAAAAGTAAGTGAAATCCCAAACTTTGAGTTGTCGCCAATACAGAAGAAGAGGGAATATTTCCCAATGGGTACACTGGTGATGACTTTTTAAAAGGGATCTCTCCTACTTTGGAGAGACATGAAGTTAAGGGAAATCTCCCCAATTGGAAACAAACTGATAAAGAGTTTTAACTTTTCCTTTTTCCATTTAAAATGAGAAAAAAAATGTTCTGGCCTAGTGGTTCTAAAGGTTGAAGGTTTTTAACCTTCATGCATGAAGGTAAAAAACCTGCTGGGTGTAGCTCCCCCCTCAGCTTCCACTTATACTTACCCGAGCCCCATCTTAATCTAGGCATGTGCATGAGATCAGCGGCTTTCACAGGTCTCTATCTCCTCATTGGCCCACACAACAGTTTGAGGGATGTGTACGAGAGCAGCGGCTTTCACAGGTCTATCTCTCCTCATTGGCTCACACAGCAGCAGGAGCCATTCACAGCTAGTGAGAAAATGAACAGAGTGGGTGTGGCGCCTGAGCCACGCTCTGGGTGTGATTGAATACACAGAGAGCGGCTCGGAAGTGAACCTGCTTGAGTGCCCCCATAGCAAAAGACTTGCTCTCGGCAGGGAGAAGGAGCAGGACCGTCGGCAGTGGACCCAAAAGGTAGAGGATCAGGCTGCTCTGTGCAAAACTATTGCACAGAGCAGGTAAGTATAACATGTTTATTATTTTTAAAAAATCTTTTCATTAGAATCACTTTAAAGATATAATAAAGGGATTTTCTGGAATAAGTTAAAATGTACAACCTCAAACTTGGGATTAGGTATATGATATTTAATTGTGTACTGTTCAAAAAGATATAATCATACAGTAATTAAGTTAGACAGTTAGATTATAGATTATAGTTTATATATCAAAAATTATCAATTTGTTAAACACATAATTTGTTAAAACAAAAATGGTTTAAGGTCTGGGGGATAAAACATATCATGAGAGACCTGTGGAAACTTAATATGTATAGTCTGGAGGAAAGTAGGGAAAAGGGAGACATGACTGAAACCTTTAAATACATCAAGGGGGTGAATAAGGTTTAGGGTGCTAGTATTTTCAGTATAAAGTCAAAATCAAGAACACGGGGACATGACCTCAAACTAGCCGGAGGAAAACTAATCTTAGAAAATATCATTTTACTGAGAGAGTAGAGAAGTATGAGAATTTTTTTCCCCCATAATCATATTTACCTAGGTGGATGCAGCATCCATCTGTCTGATGCTGCATCTGTCCCCCGCCGCCTCTGCACTGAGAACTGAGCCACCAAACACCGCCGATGGCTCGGTTCTCTCGGCTCCCTAAGCAGAGAGCTGCTGCCTGTCAGTCAGCATCTCTCCTGCTCTGCTCCTCCAAGCTCATTGGAGTGCTGAGCTGTGGAGGAGCGAGGATCGGCCATCTCAGTGGCCCGCTGGGAGACCGAGACGGCCATCAGTCCAGGCACCCGGCGGATCCAGACTTCATTGTCGTGATGACGCAGTACCTGGACTGTTTTCAGTGACGTCAGCAGAGTAAGGACTTCAATCTGCTCTCTGCTGAAAACGGGTCACAGGAGTGCAAAACAAATTGCACTCCTGTGACCCATAGGAGAAGCCCAGCCAAACAAGCTCAGGCTCGACTTCTCTTTGGAATAGACTTCCAGCAGAGTTAGTGAGTCAGTCAACAGTAAGTGGATTCTAACATGCTTGGGACAAACATAGATCAAAAAGGTAAAAAGCAACAAAAACATGTAAAATATTACCCCTTGGCGCCAGCCATACGCATATATGGGGCCTCTCGGCGCCTGGTCCTTAGCGCCGGGAGGGGGGGGACACATGTTTGCGTGAATTGCTGCCAATACACCTGTGCTGAGAGCTGCGAAAGCTTTCCGGACCACGTGACCGCCAATCATGGCGGTCACGTGATCTTAACGTGATCTTAAGCCGTGCCCCACTTCCCAGTGTCATAAACCTCTTAAAGGGCTGTGAGGTGCCGGCGCTAAAAGGTTAAAAAAAGGGCAGATTTGCTGGACCACTTGGTCTTTTTTCTGCCATCATTCTTTTATGTTTTATGACTTCAATTACATTGACATTCTATAAATTACTTGAACGAAAAAAGGAAAAAAAAAACGAGACTGTGCCTACACACTTTGTATTTAATAAATTAAGAAAATCCACAATGATCACATTCTAAATAGTTCCCTTTTGAGTTGGCACACAGCGGCAAACAACGCTGCCGACGTTCAAAGCAATTGTGCAGATCGTTTTCTGAAAGGCTCTTGAAGATCTCCGTCGGCTTTCACATCTTTCACCAACAAAAAATGGGTACTGACTTGATCTTTGGGAAGAGGTAGAGGTCGCAGGGACCCAGGTCTGATGAATAGGGTGGAATGTTCAAGCACAGTGATGTTGTTATTACCTAAAAATACCGAATTCAATAAATTTGGTTCATCCTCAATGCGTTACATTGATTAACTTGATTAACTTGATGTTAATTTGCTGTTCGCTCTTGCACTCCAACATTTTCCGACCAAAGGTAAGAAAACGTCTATATTTGAACACATGTTGACTCATACTGAGTGTAGCAATCGAGTTGAGCCTTGCCCCACTGTGACAGGTTGGAACACGTTCTATAACCATCTCTTTGTCTCTCCCCTCCCACTCTTAGGTCCGAGCTAAATGGTTAAACCTGGTACACATTAATCTTTTTTTTTTTTTTCATTTGACCCAGTGAGTTGAACATCGTTCAGAGCCGCTGTACTAACGATCTGACATTAGTAAAGCAATCTTGCAGGCTGAGCTGTTGTGTTCTGACTGGGGGATAGCCCCCCCCACCAGAACACTCCAATCAGCGTTCTCTGCCATTGGCTGAGACCGCTGATCGGGAGCCAGTCAGCTGCTGGTTTTCCAGCATGCTCATCTCACAGAAGCCAGCCGTGAATGTCGGCCTGTGTTTACTGAACCTGCCAATGTCTTCCGACATTCAGCCCGTGTGTACTAGGCATTAGTCTCATTGGTTTGTGTCGGACCTCATATATTACTACTGCATAAAAAACAAGCAGCAATGTGCATCAAAATATGGAAACACAAACTGACATACATTCATTATGGCACGCATCTGGTCGTGTACTGGTCTGACACTTGTGTACTGGATCTCAAAGAGCACCATTATATCTCAGTAGTCATATTACAATACAGTAAATTGTTCTACTTGTGGGTAACACAAGTAAAATCTGAAAATGTTGCCTTGCCTACATACTGAAGTGATCCTGAGAAACAAATGTTTAACTGTAATTTAACATGGAAAACAGTTTTTACAAAGCCAATATAAAAAGATAAACAAAATATGCCTCTTAATCAAATGTCTGGTTTAAAAAAGTATTGCTAATAAAAAACAGCTGTAAACTGGGGTGAGTCCAGATATATTTCATAATAACAGCCTTGTATTGCCGCACTCAATAAAAGAAAAATGTCCCCCATGTCTTAGTCTTCAAACATAACAACTTATGCAGTTCTGACTGCTGTGGCTTTTGCTCCTTCTTCCATGTGAAATTTAATGACTTATTTGTGAACCACCCACTGTGCTGTGGTGTCATTCCACATCTGCCCGTCCGAACACAAAAACATTGCCTTACAGCAGTTCTTTACTGCCCAGCAATGAGAGTTGTATTGATGAGAAGGAGACAATGTCATCACAAACTAGCAAACCTGCATTAGGGCTGCATTTACCATTAGATAGAATAAGCAAATGGGCAGCACAGTAGCTTTGTGGTTAGCCCTTCTCCTTTGCAGTACTGGGGTCCTTGCTTTGAATGCCGACCAGGACACTATTTACATGGAGTTTGCACGCTAAATCTGCACTTGCATGGGATACTTTCCACACACTGAAGACACGGTGGTCGTTTAATTGGCTCCTTGCTAAATTGGCCCAAGTCTGTGTATGTATGAATGGAAGCTAAAGACCTTGTACTGTAAGCTACTTAAAGTCAAGGACTGAATACCAGAATGTAAAGTGTTATGTAAATTGATTTATACATTATCATAATATACTAAACCACGTTAGGATCACAAAAACAGCTCCCGTTGCTCGCCTTGCTCCAAATGACACTCCACTTCCCACTGCCGCTGACATAAACACTGGGGTCTTTGGCGTGGGGTCTCACCTAAAATCCATACCAGACCTAGGGTCTGCAGTGGTTTTTGGGGGAAACCCATGAATTTTTCCTTTTTTGGCATGGGGTCCCTGCTAAATTCATACCAGAGGAGGAGTTTCACTTTAAAATTCCATGAATTGGTGAATTCTCCCGAACACATGCATCCTCAATGTTACCATGTCACACATATGGTGCACGGCTTTTACATCTGAGTAAACATGGAGTATACAGTAAAGGTGTTGTAAGTATAAGCAACTTACATACAGTATCTCACAAAAGTGTGTACACCCCTCACATTTTTGTAAATATTTTATTATATCTTTTCATGTGACAACACTGAAGAAATAACACTTTGCTACAATGTAAAGTAGTGAGTGTACAGCTTGTATAACAGTGTAAATTTGCTGTCCCCTCAAAATAGCTCAACACACAGCCATTAATGTCTAAACCGCTGGCAACAAAAGTGAGTACACCCCTAAGTAAAAATGTCCAAATTGGGCCCAAAGTGTCAATATTTTGTGTGACCAACACTATTTTCCAGCACTGCCTTAACCCTCTTAGGCATGGAGTTCACCAGAGCTTCATAGGTTGCCACTGGAGTCCTCTTCCACTCCTCCATGACGACATCACGGAGCTGGAGCTCCTCCACCTTCCATTTGAGGATGCCCCACAGATGCTCAATAGGGTTTAGGTCAGGAGACATGCCTGGCCAGTCCATCACCTTTACCCTCAGCTTCTTTAGCAAGGCAGTGGTCATCTTGGAGGAGTGTTTGGGGTCGTTTATCATATTGGAATACTGCCCTGTGGCTAAGTCTCCAAAGGGAGGGGATAATGCTCTGCTTCAGTATGTCACAGTACATGTTGGCATTCATGGTTCCCTCAATGAACTGTAGCTCCCCAGTGCCGGCAGCACTTATGCAGCCCCAGACCATGACACTCCCACCACCATGCTTGACTGTAGGCAAGACATACTTGTCTTTGTACTCATCACCTGGTTGCCGCCACACATGCTTGACACCATCTGAACCAAATAAGTTTATCTTGGTCTCATCGGACCACAAGACATGGTTCCAATAATCTATGTCCTTAGTCTGCTTGTCTTCAGCAAACTGTTTGCGGGCTTTTTTGTGCATCATCTTTAGAAGAGGTTTCCTTCTGGGATGACAGCCATGCAGACCAATTTGATGCAGTGTGCGGCATATGGTCTGAGCACTGACAGGCTGACCCCCCACCCCTTCAACCTCTGCAGCAATGCTGGCAGCACTCATACGTCTATTTCCCAAAGACAACCTCTGGATATGATGCTGAGCATGTGCGAGGCCATGGTCGACCAACTTCTTTGGTCGACCATTGCGAAGCCTGTTCTGAGTGGAACTTCTGGTCTTGGCCACCATGCTGCAGCTCAGTTTCGGGGTCTTGGCAATCTTCTTATAGCCTAGGCCATCTTTATGTAGAGCAACAATTATTTTTTTCAGATCCTCAGAGAGTTTTGTGCCATGAGGTGCTATGTTGAACTTCCAGTGACCAGTATGAGAGTGTGAGAACGATAACACCAAATTTAACACACCTGCTCCCCATTCCCACCTGAGACCTTGTAACACTAATGAGTCACATGACACCGGGGACGGAAAATGGCTAATTGGGCCCAATTTGGAAATTTTCACTTAGGGGTGTACTCACTTTTGTTGCCAGCGGTTTAGACATTCATGACTGTGTGTTGAGTTATTTTGAGGAGACAACAAGTTTACACTGTTATACAAGCTGTACACTCACTACTTTACATTGTAGCAAAGTGTCATTTCTTCAGTGTTGTCACATGAAAAGATAGAATAAAATATTTACAAAAATGTGAGGGGGGGTACTCACTTTTGTGAGATACTGTATATTATGGACACCTATGTACTACAACTTGTGACAACAGTAAGATGCATTACATCAGGGGTGGCCCGTCCATTAAGGATGTATGGGCTCCGCCCCCCTATCTATGCGTCTGCCCCCCTTGCAGGAGGCCGGATGCATGGATTCCAATGAAGGCTCTAATAGGCTTCAAAATAGAGTGGGCTTGGGGTGCAGAGCACCACGAACTGAGCCCACCCAGTTGTGTGACAATAGCGAAGTCTGAGACCCCTTTCCAATTGGCCGAAAGGAGAAGCATTCCGATTGGCCGCCAAGGAGGAGGGAGGAAAAGGGAAGAGGAGGGGGGGGACGAAACCTGCTGAGCAGGGGAAGGGGAAGCCACCCATGATGCTGCCATAGATGGGGTAAGTTCTCCTCCCTAGACCCAACCGATCAACCAACAAGACCGGGGGTGGGTGGCTGTGGGTGCACTGTTTGCCCCCTGAAAATTACCATCAGCTGCCACTGCATAACATTAATATGTGTTTAGGGCAACCTAGTGTTTATCTGTGCTTGTGACAGCCATCTTCTCCTATGTAACAGAAGAGGAAAAAAGAGGGATGGCTATTTTCAAGGTGGACTATGTTAGGTGCTGTCATGTCTATAGTACAACATGCATCTCCCCGAGTCATTTGGAAAAGAAATCCTCTTAAATGCTGATGTCACAATAGTATTAAGTGTAAAAAAAAAGGAAAAAGTAACTTACTTCTGAGAGACTGGATAGAGAGATTACTGTTAGTAACAGTGGGGGAGGTGGTACATTTTTGGCATATGCACTCCTTCCCATTAAAAGTCACACGATCACCAGGAGGAAACGGGTTTCTAAGATACAAATAAATTTTACATTAACAAAGAAACTTTCAGAAATGTAATTACTAGGACAACACAAATTGAAATACATTTCAGATGGTCATAAAAATCCAGTAAAGGCAACAATAAACCCGAAGCCAGCCAAAAGTTACAATATGATTATATGATATCCGTTATATATACCAAGAATTAGGAAGAGTGAAGGTCTTATTGATTTGTTATAAATAGTAATAAACATTTAGGTTGGCCTTTGCAGTACATAGTAATTTGTAAGATGGCCATATGCATTACAATCTAGTAGTAGAATCTTCTTACAACCTCCTTTAGACTTAAAGTGATACTAAACCCACAACAGTAAATCAGTCTGTATATGCAGTAAAGAATGTTTGTTATACTCACTGTGGAACCTAAGGGGATAATCCTCTGCATTGTGTAAAAAGGCTGTTTGATCCTGTCTTCTCTGATTCTCCCATTCTTCCACTGTTCCCAATCTCCTGACTAGACAGAGCCTTTGGAGTTACTCTGCACATTCTCAGTTTGGTGTCTATTGCTAGAGAATGTTTTGATAAGGCATGTATGGCTTGCCTTAACAAATCTACAGTACAGGGGCCAACTAAACAATATATTCAATTTGTATCCCATCACACAAGCCCTTGGTAGATCTAAAGAGACTATACAATCACACTGTAAAATGAATATTTATCCTAAGGCTCCGTTCACACCTAGGCATTTTTGGGCGTTTTTCTGCTGTAACCCTCAGCTCTAAAAATGCCCAGCAAGACAAATCCCACTCATTTCAATGGCCCCTGTTCACATCTGAGCGTTCTATCGCCTGAAGCAAAACGCCCGTCGTTCAAAAAAGTACAGGAGCTTCTTTTTTGGCAGATTACAGGCGTTTTACTGCTTTTATATTGGTGACCTTTTAACCTTGAAAACGCCTGTACAAAAAGTCTGCAAAAAGTCTGCAAAAACGCCCACAAATACGCTGGAAAAAACGCCTGTAAAATAGCAACACCTAGATGTGAAAATGTGTGGTCAGTTTAAAACCTTTTGGGTTTAAATTACCGAAGGCCAATAAACAAAGGTCACTATGCCGAGTGACCATTCTCCATTCTTTTAGTAAATCAACCCCAAACAAAAACATAACAACTACTGCATGTATGAAATTAAATGGAAGATGCATTTGAAGAGTTCGGTTAAATTGGACCTTTACTCCACTGAGTGACTTTAGGTTCCTGAACTCATAACCCCCCCCCCAGAAACCTAAAGTCACCACCATTTTTTCTTCACGTTTTATTTATTTATTATTTTTTATCTAGGAATACTGCCTATGTTCACACTAATAGTAGTTTTAAACATGAACCCATATGTGGAGTCTTGCTGTCTATAAGACGCTCTCACTCGAGGATGCCTATCCCAATAAATAACAGCAAAAGCAATACTGTTATTATTACAATAGATACCTATGGTTGCAGAATAATATACCTCTTGCGCAGGAAATATTGAAGACCTATCAATTTATTATTGGAAGCGTTGCAAGTAAGACTGGCGATATCACAGAGTGTATTCTGACCTCATACAGTTGAATTCTTATTTAAAGTGTTACTAAACCCAGGACCCTGCATTCACTATATCTGGTTTACGACAGTACGCAGAACATAGGAATGCAATTATTTTAGTAAATATAAATGGCTAAATACCTTTTTCTCATCAGCAGTATATAGCAATCTTATTACTTCTATCAGTGTTTGACTAAAGCTTGTAGCAGGACTTTTCATTCTACTCTGACTGTCCTATGAGGCTGTGGGTCCCCTGACCCTCTGTCTGGACAGTGCTGATTTGCCCTGTGCTAATCACATGCACCCTTCCAAAAAAAAAAATAAAACTCTCAAACCAAGCATGTGCAGCTTGTCCCCAAGGCTCTGTACTGTCAGGAGTTGGATTGGGGAAAGTGGAAGAGGATCAGAGAAGACGGGATCAAACAGCCTTTTTACACAATGCAGAGGATTAACCCCTTAGGTTCCACAGTGAGAATAACAAACATGCTTTACTGCATATACAGACTGATTTTACTGTATATACTGTATGTATGTGGGTTTAGTAACACTTTAAAGTAAATCTGACCTGGCCTATAAGATTTCTAAGACAAAAGCACTGCTAAAGTGCAGGCACCTTTAGCCTCCACTACTCACTGAAGTGCTTAGTACCAGGAATGTGTGGGGCTTAACGTTGACTTGGTAGAAGCCAAGGCCCCATGTACCGCCATAACTATATATTATAGGGAAGCTCTGGACAGATAAAGGAATCAATGTGAAGACCAACACAGGTCCTTGTAGGCACCATGGACATTGTCTTGATCCTAAAACATTTAAGGCCAGTTCAGTTTAACAGTAAAACTTTGCTATCGGTTGATTCTGAGCATACTCTTTAAATTACATATCTTGTGATTAAGCCTGATGAAGGAAAGCAGCTCCTTACTCACTTGCATACAGCGCATACAAAACAACGAGGATGATAGGTTTTTCCCAGCGCAGAGACCACCTCCCCTTCAATGAACTCATCGCAGCTGAAGCATCTGGTGCCATACAGCCTCTGATAGTCCTGAGTACAAACGTAATCTCCTTGACGCACAAAGAATCCTCCCTGGGCCAGGTCACATCCGCAGACTGAAAGAAAAGAAATAATAACATTACTTCCCGAACTAAACATTTCAAATTAAATTCAGATCCACAGCAATCCATGGCAGGAGATTAAAAAGAACAACCTAAATCTAACCACAGCTTCAGTGTAGCAATCTAAGCACAGGTATCAAAGTGCAGTAAACAGTAAGGGCACTTTTCACACTGACAGCTCGGGGGTGTCGGCGGTTAGCAGCGATTTACCGCAGTTTTAGAGATGCTTTTCGGCCGCTAGCGGGGAGCTTTAAACCCCTCCGCTAGCGGCTAAATAAATGGTTAAAAGCGCCCCCACAAAGCGCCGCAGCCGAGGCGCTTTGCAGACGCTTCGGCGGCGCTGCCCATTGATTTCAATGGGCATGGGTGCTTTAGGAGCGGTGTATACACTGCTCCTAAAGTGCCCCAAAGGTGCTGCTTGCAGGACTTTTTAACGTCCAGCCAGCGCAGCGCCCCAGTGATAAAGCACTTGGGCTTTCACACTGGGACTGCAGATGAGGCATTTTACAGGCGCTATTTTTAGCTTAAACGCACCTGAAAAATGCCTCCAGTCCTCCAGTGTGAAAGGGGTCTAACAATCAAAGTGAAGGTTATCCTGACTGCACAAAGGTTAAATGGCATGTAAAGATGGGCACTAAAACAACACAGGCGACAGTACATTGTGATAATCTGTTACATCAAATCTGTGCATGGTCAGTAAACTAAATTCAGACTGGTGACCATAGATTACAGCACTTTGCATATTACTGTCACTTATTGTTCGATATTAACTGTTATTTATGTATATCACCTATTGTAATTGTTTGTAAAATCTACCTTGAAAAGAAACAAATAAGGAAAATTAAGGCAGTATAATTACAATTCAAGAGAAAATACAGCTCAGTAACGTAAAGTATATCTAAAAGCAAAACCTTATTTTGGTTTTGAATGGAGTTGGGAAGGATTAGCCCTTCCTCCAAGTTTTCATTGTGGTCTGTGTCCCTGCTGGGACGATTCTCCGCTTTGTTTGCCCTGTGACTATTGCCATGAGTTGTCTTAAAAGTAAGAGGTGAGAAAAAATCTGATGCGGACAAATGTTCTGGTGACAACTGCCTAAGATGGGAATTCCTTTTACACTGAAGAGATTTCCTCTTGCTTCCTGTTGCATCTTACAGGAAATGAAGGGAAATCTCCCCATCAAAATATACAGCAAAAAGTAAACTGATAGGGGATTCCCTACTCTATCAAAAAAACTAAAAACATTTTGGTTATGCTGTGAAAATGTGATAGCTTTAATAAACCCTGCCTGACTGAGTATAAAAAAAAGGAATCTAGGAATCAATATATTTTGGACTGTCATGAGCAGAACCCACCGCAATAGGAATCTGGTTAAGAGCACAAGTTAAAGGCGGTGAAGAATCAGGTGCCACTAAAGCCTCGTACACACGGTACGATTGTTGGCAGGGGATTGTCTTTTGACAGACTGTTGTCCTAAAATCTTACCGTTAGTACACTCCTTTTGACAATTATTGTCCAACTTTTGGCCAACAAATGTTGGATGACAGGCTAGTAAATTTTTGACGGACAATGGTTTGACGTCAAATTTTCGTATGGTCAGTACACAAATCCGTCACACAAAAGTCAAAAGTACAAACACGCATGCTCGGAATCAATGCTCACCAAACACGAAATTAACAGAAGGGGCCCAAAGGTTGGTGCTCAAGAGCTGAAATTCCTCGTAGTACGTCACTAGGTTTGTGTTTGTGGCACGACAATTGTGTACCGTTAGTATGCAAGACAAGATCCTGGCACACGTCCTTTTGACAAAAATCAGACGCTCGGTTGGCCAACAATCGTACCGTGTGTACGAGGCTTTAGGCTATTGGTTTCCAGTAGCCCACCAAGGGAAAGGACCGTAGAATAATAGAGTGTTATTGATTAACTTTTCAGGCATTTCCGACGGAGTCAGATATAGAACATGTTCTAAATCTTTCCGTCGGAAATGCCGACGGAGTTTAGCCCGTTGGCAAGTCCGGCCGTGTGTACGCGGCATAAGAAGTGATCAAATAGAAGAAAGTTTTGAAGTTCAAAAGTCAAATAAAAGAAAAAAAGGAGCTCCAAGGAAAAACCTGGATACAACTAACAAGTGATCCAGTAAAAACAACAGACAGCCTCCCGCACTGAAGATGGGTGAGTCTTTATGCAAAATGCTGAAGCAAGGATTTGGGGGCCTTGAGATCTGTGGCATGCATGAGAAAAAAAGACTGGATGTCAATAATTAACTGCTGTAAAAGCAGAGAAGAATGAGGGTGACCCGTGTCATCTTCACAGCTTCTGCTGCTAGGAGGTGATCAAAAACATAAAAACCTGGTTTAGATTCAAAACTCTTTTGGGTCTAAAAGAGGTTTTTATGTTTTTTGCTCTTTGATGACTTCACCGCTGACTCCTCCACATGAATTTAGAAATTAGATATAGAGTTTGGGAGATATTTTGAACAGCTGGGAGGTGGTACACTCTGAGTACTAGAGGGATTTAGGAAACACATGGTCAATGTGCCTTGAAGGGACAGTAAATGACATGCTCCTTAAGGGCATCATCAGTTTGCTAGGCACAAAATGCTCTATGTATGTGAATGGACATTAGGCACATGCGAGAGTCAAGTTTAGTACCTTGTAGGAGCCTAGCACAGCCAAAACACAAAGCTTTAGACATTCTCTCCAAAAGCTTCAGGGTATCCAACTCTGCCCTGGAGATGAAACAATATCTTTTATAAGAAACTATCCACTTTGACATGGATGCATAAGTGCGAGTCACCGCCAATATTGCACAGTTATACCAGTCAGCTCAGCCTGATACCATAGAACAGAGTCCACAAGGGTAAACATAGGTACATGCTTAGATGGGAACAAGCTCTTGGGGAGGAACTTTCTATAGAACAGTGGCCGGTTGTGTGGTCCCAGGCAGATAAAAGCTTTATTTGTACTCTCTATATACAGTGAGAGAAAAATTATTTGATCCCCTGCTGATTTTGTATGTTTGCTCACTGGCAAAGAAATGATCAGTCTATAATTTTAGGTTTGTTTTAACAGACAGAATAACTAAAATTTCCAGAAAAACGCATTTCAAAAAAGTTATGAATTGATTTGCATTTTAATGAGTGAAATAAGTATTTGATCCCCTATTGATCAGCAAGATTTCTGGCTGCCAGGTGTCTTCTATACAGGTAACAAGCTGGGATTAGGAACATTCTCCTCAGCTTGTTACCTGTATAAAAAACACCTGTCCACAGAAGCAATCAATCACATCCCAATCTCTTTATCATGGCCACGACCAAAGAGCTGTCCAAGGATGTCAGGGACAAGATTGTAGACCTACACAAGACTGGAACGGGCTACAAAACCATGGCCAAGCAGCTTGGTGAAAGGGTGACAATAGTTGATGCGATTATTCGCAAATGGAAGAAACACAAAATAGCCGTCAGTCTCCCTCGGTCTGGGGCTCCGTGCAAGATCTCACCTAGTGGAGTTTCAATGATCATGAGAACGGTGAGGAATCAGCCCAGAACTACACGGGAGAATGTCAATGATCTTAAGGCAGCTGGGACCATAGTCACCAAGAAAACAATTGGTAACACACTACGCCGTGAAGGACTGAAATCCTGAAAGGTTCACCTGCTCAAGCACATGTACAGGCCCTGTCTGAAGTTTGCTAATAAACATCTGAATGATTCAGAGGAGAACTGGGTGAAAGTGTTGTGGTCAGCTGAGACCAAAATCAAGCTCTTTGGCATCAACCCAACTCGCCGTGTTTGGAGGAGGAATGCTGCCTATGACCCCAAAAACACCATCCTCACTGTCAAACATGGAGGTGGAAACATTATGCTTTGGGGGTGTTTTTCTGCTAAGGGGACAAAACAACTTCACCGCATCAAAGGTACTATGGACGTGGCCATGTGCCCTCAAAATCTTGGGTGAGAACCTCCTTCCCTCAGCCAGGGCATTGAAAATGGGTCGTGGATGTGTATTTCAGCATGACAATAACCAAGACACATGGCCAAGGCAACAAAGGAGTGGCTCAAGAAGAAGCACATTAAGGTCCTGGAGTGGCCTAGTAAGTCTCCAGACTTTAATCCCACAGAAAATATGTGGAGGGGGCTGAGGGTTCGAGTTACCAAATGTTAACCTCAAAACCTTAATGACTTGGAACAGAGAGCTGCAAAGAGGAGTGGGACAAAATTCCTTTTTGAGATGTGTGCAAACTGCCTGTTTTAACCATAAAAATGGCACACCACAACTGCATGCTTTGCACGCGGTTGCGGGGCACTTGCAGAACAGTGCTATTCAATTGGGCGGCACAGTGGTGTAGTGGGTAGCACTCTCACCTAGCAGTAAAAGGGGTCGCTGGTTCGAATCCCAACCATGACACTACCAGCCTGGAGTTTGCATGTTCTGCCTATGCCTGCGTGGGTTTCCTCCGGACACTCTGGTTTCCCCCCACACTCCAAAGACATGCTGTAGGTTAATTAGCTTCTGTCCAAAATTGGCCCTAGTATATGAATGTGAGTTGGGGACCTTGGATTGTGGCCTCCTTGAGGGTAGGGACCGATGTGACTGTGCAATGTATGTGTGGAGCTCTGTGTAAATTGACAGCGCTAAATGGGTACCTTAAATAAATAATGATATAATAGATGAGCATCTTAATGAGATACAATGTACAGGGATAGGGACAATTGTAGACACTCATTATGGACTGGTGTCTTTATTTAACTATGTAATTGAAGTGGTATTTATCAATGAGGGTATAGTTTCTGCCATGGCGGGGCAGCAAAGCATCACAGCCATGGCATTTTAGCGAAAATATAATTTGATATTTTCAGAGGTTGGGGGGGCTCTGTCAGGTAGTTGGTATAGGGCCCCATAATTTTTAACAGCAGCCCTGGCTATACCATGTGTCATAATTATGTGTCATAATTATGCAGCTGCAGCACCTGAAGGGCAATAATGAGGAAAGCTGCATCCCTTTAGACGTGATTTCCTACTGGGAGTATCTCACCAAAAATAAAATTTTTGTTGCAGGGAATGCCTGAAATCTGACATATCTTAGGGTAGAATTCTGGGAAAATCAGCGAATCACACATGCAGCAAATAATGTTTCTGTGGGGGGTTCTGTACACATTCTGTGTATAGAACACCTCCAGGTAGCCATATTTTACTGCATTTTCAGAAACTTACAGCGGTTGCAGATTGAAAAGGAAAAGTAATTGTTAAAAATATTCAATCAAAATATGACTTGTTTGTCATATTTTTGTTTAGGATGGGCTTCTTTTACAAAGATATTTTGATTATGTCTGTAAACGTGGAGGAATATGAACAAAAGAATAATTAATAAAAATGGTTTTAGGTGGAAAACGTTACTCGCACAGAGATGGTTTTCATGTAAATTTTGCTGTGCAGCTGCTTGGAAAGTGACCTGAATCTCCCACACAGGTTGAGTCTGAATTTATAAATGAATTTCCAGACAAAGTCTGACCCACCCCAGTATTTCTGTATTCAATCTGGACAATTATCAGAATGATAATGTAAAATAATCTGAAATTCCCTTTCACTGGGAATGGAACCATATAAACACTTAAACCTGCCAGCAAAATATTTGGTATCCAAAGTGATTCCGCGTTTCCACAATCAGGCAAGAAAATGTATGTTGGCTCAGTGGTTAGCACTACTACCATGCTGAAATCCTAGTCCCAATTCTCCATCTGCAAAAGATTTCATTACACAACCCAAAGAAAATCTATAGCCTATGTACATATGGTGTTAGGAGGATCATGCAATTGTAAGCTCCTGGGACTGCAGGGATAGTGATTAGAGGTCGACCGATATGGGTTTTTCTCTGGCCGATGCCGATATTTAGAAATCGCGGTGGCCGATGGCCGATATGTGATGCCGATTTTTTTTGGGCCGATATATTAGGCCGATTTTTTTTTTTTCCCTTCATCTCATAAAATCTAACAGTTAGACCCCTTTCACAATGGGGCGTTTTTCAGGCGCTTTTGGGCTAAAAATAGCACCTGTAAAGTGCCTGTAAAACGGCTCCCCTGCAGTCTCAGTGTGATATTCCGAGTGCTTTCACACTGGGGCGATGCGCTGGCAGGATGTTAAAAAGAAGTCCTGCAAGCAGCATCTTTGGAGCGGTGTATACTGCTCCTCCACCACTCCTGCCCATTGAAATGAATGCGCACCACTGCCGAAGCGCTTGCAAAGCGTTTCGGCAGCGGCGCTTCGGGGGCGCATTTAACCCCTTCCTTGGCTGCTAGCTGGGTTATAAGCGTCCTGCTAGCAGCCGAATAGCGCCGCTAAAATGACGGTAAAGCGCCGCTAAAACTAGCAGCGTTTTACCATCAACGCATGCCTGCTCCAGTGTGAAAGCAACCTTAAGTGATACAGAAAATTTTTTACATTTAAACATTTATTAAACAAAACAAACCTCCAATCAGTTCACTTGTATGTAGAATTTAGATAAAAAAAAAATAAAAAAACTATATCTTAAATATTAAATACACAAAAACAGGTAATCAAAACTTTTGGATGAAAAAAAATGGGCTAACTTTACTGCTTAGTTTTTTTTTAAATTTATTAGTGTATTTTTTCAAAAAATATTGCGTTTGAAAGACCGCTGCACAAATACCGTGTGACATAAAATATTGCAACAACCGCTATTTTATTCCCTAGGGTCTCTGCTAAAAAAAAAAAAATATATATATATATATATATATATATATATATATATATATATATAATGTTTGGGGGTTCTAAGTGATTTTCTAGCAGAAAATACAGGATTTTTACTTGTAAGCAACAAGTGTATGAAAGTATTTAGTCTTTAAATGGTTAAACTGAGAGCTTCTACACACAGAGCTCAGTTCATTCATAAGTGTAAACATTGTATCCTTCAGGTTCTTTTTATCAGATTTGGCAGGCTGCCCAGAGGAGAGAAGTATCTTCACAGAAGTTTTCAGGCAACTTGTATTGACTTCTATTACAGAAGTCATTTGCAAGTCCGCTGATATCGGCCTTTTTTATCAGCACAATCAGCCCTTGCCGATTAAGTAAAAAACACCAAATATCGGCCGATATATCGGTCGACCTCTAATAGTGATATATATACACCCACACCCATCAGCCATAATTGAATGACCATCAACCTACTATTGAGTAGGTCCCCATTTGTGTGCAAAACAGCCCAAACCTATTGAAGGATGGATGCCACTAGACTTCTGAAGGTATGCTGTGGTATCTGGCACCAAGCAGTCAAATTCTTAATACAGCCCTAAAATATTAGCCCATATTTTTAACCATTTCCCCATTTTCATCATCTGTGCTGACCATTTTCCATGCTTCCCCAAATAACCATGCCACTGCCTTCCAGGTGAACTGACCCTGGCTTGTTTTTTGACTATGCCTCTGCCCACCATTTGGACTGTTTCCAGGTGAACTGACCCTGGCCTGTTTTGTGACTATGCCTCTGCCTACCGTTTGGACTGCTTCCACGTGAACTGAGCCTGGCTTGTTTTATCTACACTTCTGCCTACCGCCTGGACTGCTTGTACATGAACTGAACTGTAAAAGTCTCACACATGTGGTATCGCCATACTAAGGAGGAGTAGCAGAATGTATTTTGGGGTGTCACCTTTGCTATGTACATGCTATGTGTTGGAAATATCTGATAAATGGACAACTTTGTGTAAAAAAAATGCATTTTCATTTTTTTTCCATATTTTCCAAAAACTTCTGGAAAAAAATGAATCGTTCAAAAGACTCATTATGCCTCTTAGATTATACGTTGGGGTGTTTGCTTTCCAAAATGGGGTAATTTTGGGGGCAATTCCATTGTCTTGGTGCTCCAGGGCCTTCAAAAGTGTAATAGGTGGTTGAGAAATGAGATGTGTCATTTACAGTGGGGACGGAAAGTATTCAGACCCCCTTAAATTTTTCACTCTTTGTTATATTGCAGCCATTTGCTAAAATCATTTAAGTTAATTTTTTCCCCATTAATGTACACACAGCACCCCATATTGACAGAAAAACACAGAATTGTTGACATTTTTGCAGATTTATTAAAAAAGAAAAACTGAAATATCTCATGGTCCTAAGTATTCAGACCCTGTGACATTCTATATTTAACTCAGGTGCTGTCGATTTCTTCTGATCATCCTTGAGATAGTTCTACACCTTCATTTGAGTCTAGCTGTGTTTGATTACACTGATTGGACTTGATTAGGAAAGCCACACACCTGTCTATATAAGACTTTACAGCGGACAGTGCATATCAGAGCAAATGAGAATTATGAGGTCAAAGGAACTGCCTGAAGAGCTCAGAATTGTGGCAAGGCACAGATCTGGCCAAGGTTACAAAAAAATTTCTGCTGCACTTAAGGTTCCTAAGAGCACAGTGGCCTCCATAATCTTTAAATGGAAGATGTTTGGGACGACCAGAACCCTTCCTAGAGCTGGCCGTCCGGGTAAACTGAGCTATCGGGGGAGAAGAGCCTTGGTGAGAGAGGTAAAGAAGAACCCAAAGATCACTGTGGCTGAGCTCCAGAGATGCAGTCGGGAGATGGGAGAAAGTTGTAGAAAGTCAACCATCACTGCAGCCCTCCACTAGTCAGGACCTATATGGCAGAGTGGCCCGATGGAAGCCTCTCCTCAGTGCAAGACACATGGAGTTTGCTAAAAAAAACACCTGAAGGACTCCAAGATGGTGAGAAATAAGATTCTCTGGTCTGATGAGACCAAGATAGAACTTTTTGGCCTTAATTCTAAGCAGTTTGTGTGGAGAAAATCAGGCACTGCTCATCACCTGTCCAATACAGTCCCAACAGTGAAGCATGGTGGTGGCAGCATCATGCTGTGGGGGTGTTTTTCAGCTGCAGGGACAGGACGACTGGTAGCAATCGAGGGAAAGATGAATGCGGCCAAGTACAGAGATATCCTGGACAAAAACCTTCTCCAGAGTGCTCAGGACCTCAAACTGGGCCGAAGGTTTACCTTCCAACAAGACAATGACCCTAAGCACACAGCTAAAATAACGAAGGAGCGGCTTCACAACAAATCCGTGACTGTTCTTGAATGGCCCAGCTAGAGCCCTGACTTAAACCCAATTGAGCATCTCTGGAGAGACCTAAAAATTGCTGTCCACCAACGTTTACCATCAAACCTGACAGAACTGGAGAGGATCTGCAAGGAGGAATGGCAAAGAATCCCCAAATCCAGGTGTGAAAAACTTGTTGCATCTTTCCCAAAAAGACTCATGGCTGTATTAGATCAAAAGGGTACTTCTACTAAATACTGAGCAAAGGTTCTGAATACTTAGGACCATGTGATATTTCAGTTTTTCTTTTTTAATAAATCTGCAAAATTGCCAACAATTCTGTGTTTTTCTGTCAATATGGGGTGCAGTGTGTACATTAATGAGGAAAAAAAAATGAACTTAAATGATTTTAGCAAATGGTTGCAATATAACAAAGAGTGAAAAATGTAAGGGCCTGAATACTTTCCATCCCCATCCCCATGCTCGTGGAACGCCTGAAGGTGCTACTTCAATGTTGGGCCTTTGTATGTGGCCAGGCTGTGTAAAAATCTCACACATGTGGTATCGCCATACTCAGGAGGAGTAGCAGAATGTATTTGGGGTGTCATCTTTGCTATGTGATAAATCCACAACTTTGTGTAAAAAAAATGCGGTTTCATTTTTTTTTTCCACATTTTCCAAAAACTTCTGGAAAAAAATGAACCATTCAAAAGACTCATTATGCCTCATAGATTATACGTTGGGGTGTTTGCTTTCCAAAATGGGGTCATTTTGGGGGCAATTCCATTGTCCTGGTGCTCCAGGGCCTTCAAAAATGTAATAGGTGGTTGAGAAATGAGATGTGTCATTTATGCTTGTAGAACACCTAAGGGTGCTACTTCAATGTTGGGCCTTTGTATGTGGCCAGGCTGTGTAAAAGTCTCACACATGTGGTATCACCATACTCGGAAAGAGTAGCAGAATGTATTTTGGGGTGTAATTTGTTGTATGCATATGCTCTGTGAGAGAAATAACCTGTTAATATGACAATTTTGTAAAAAAAAAAAATTAAAAAAATCTTTATTTTGAAAAGAATTATGGGAAAAAATTGCAACTTAAAAAAACTCATCATGCTACTTACTTAATACCTTGGTATGTCTACTTTCTAAAAAGGGGTCATTTGGGGGGTATTTGTACTTTCCTGACTTGTCAGTGTCCCAAGAAATGAGATAGGCCTTCAGTACATCAGGTGTGATCAGATGTGATCAATTTTCAGTCATTGGCACCATAGTTTGAAGACTCTATAACTTTCACAAAGACCAAATAATTGACACTAATTTGGGTTATTTTTACCAAAGATATGTAGCAGTATAAATTTTGAGCAAAATTTATGAAGGAAAATGACTAATTTACAAAATTTTATGAAAGAAACAAAGAACAAGGCATTTTTTTCACAAAATTTACTTTTTTTATTTATAGCATAAAAACTGAAAAACCCACTAGTGATTAAATACCACCAAAAGAAAGCTCTATTTGTGTGGGAAAAAAGGACGCATATTTCAAATGGGTACAGTGTTGCATGACTGAGTAATTGTCATTCAAAATGTGAGCGTGCTGAAAATTGGTCTGGGCAGGAAGGGGGTGTAAGTGTACTGTATTGAGGTGGTTAATGGGATAATAATGAAGCTGCTTTGCTGGTGATACTGATGGAGTTATTGCAAACGACTTTTTTTTTCTAGTGATAATCAAGAATAATATTATTATGATTTTTTTTTTTTTTTTTATTCGGGCAAGTTACCACAACACCATTATCCCATAGTTTTTAAGATCAAAATACAACTATGTTGGTGTCCCTTGTCAATTTTACATTGTATTTTTTTAAATGTAACTGCCTACTCACAAACTGTCATTTGAAGTAAAACACATAGCCAAGTATTATTCTCCACAATTTTTTTATTGTGCATTAAAAAACAAAAAAAAACAATTTAGACATGCTATCTGCCATTAGAACTTAACCAAAAAGAGCATTCTATGCATCCAAAAATATAGAAAATATACCAAATCAAATCATTATTCAACCAAAAAAATTATGTCAAAGCAATAACTCCAAGGCCAATAATAAAAAACACGTTATCTCCTCCAATTCCGCAACATGTCTGATGACAAACGGCCGTTCAGAAACTAACTGAAAAGCGCGAAATGAAAAGCGTGAATCAACACTCACCAAACTTCTACTAACACCAAATTAGCAGAAGGAGCCCAAAGGGTGGCGCTAAAGAGCTGAAAACCGACGTAGTACGTCACTACGTTCGTAATTGTTGGGCAACAATTGTGTGGCCGTGTGTCTGCAAGACAAGTTTGGGCCAACGCCCTTCGGACAAAATTCCATGGTTTTGTTGGCCAACAATCCGATCGTGTGTATGAGGCTTAAGTATTTCCTGAAAGATATTTTATCCAGGGCTCCCAAGTCTTTTCAAACAGGGGTAGTTTATTATTCAGGAAGGCCAAGAGTTTCTTATTGACCATTATCCAGGAGAGCTTGGTCTTAACCATGTCTAATGAAATGGTGGAGGACTTTCATTACCTAGCTATTGCAATATGAGCAGCTATGAACACAAAAGAGATCAGGATTTAGTCTTTTCAAGTCATTAACACATAAACTGCAGCTTTTCAACTCTGGTTAGCAAGCTTCTATAAATTCCTAACTGCATCATCAGATGTTTTGGAAAGGTCAGGACTCAGGTGGATCGTTCTGGTTCCTAACAGATGGATCCTGTTTTGGAGCAAATAAGTAACTTGTTTCTGTACATCCAGTTCCCTTGGCTCTCAGTATGTGGAATGGATCAGTCATAACTACCTAGTCTGCAAAGACTCCCTTTACGTAAAAAAAGGCAGTGTCTGTGAATAAGAAAACAGATTTGGCCAACTGCCATAAACATGTCCAGCAAAGTTACACTTAGCCAAATTATTTGGACTCTTAGGAATGCAGATTAAAATGCCTGTACCATAATGTTCATGGGTTTTCGTTTGTTTGTTAGACCAAATTTGCTCAACCAGGTACAGCACTAATTATTTTCTAGCTCCAGGGAAAACACAGGGCCGCAGAGAGAGAAGATTGGGGTTTATTTACTAAAGGCAAAAAGGCTGTTCACTTTGCAAAGTGCAGTTGCACTCTGGATGAGCAGTTGCCCCAGAGCTTAGTAAAAGAGGGGAAGCTCTGCTGACTTCCATAATCCAATCATGTGCAAGCGAAAATGCATTTTTTTTTCCTTGCACATGATTGGGTATTCTTCGCAAAGTGAACATTTACCTCATTTACTAAGCTCTAGAGCAGCTGCTCTTGCAGAGTGCAACTTTGCAAAGTGCACACCCTTTAGTAAATCAACACCTTTGCCTCTTTAACCACTTCAGTAAGTGGCAAGTTTTTTGAAGCTGTAATTTTTTCCCACAATTCTTCAATTCGCTTTAAAATTTTTATTTATTTATTGGTGGGACACTGGTACACTGACAGATGCTTTTGTGCACTTGCACACTACGTTGATCGTCCACTGGAGGTTGTTGATCGTCCACCGGTGGACACTGACAGATGTTGATCGCCCACCAGCGGACACTGAAAGATGTTGATCGCCCACTGGCGGACACGGACAGATGTTGATGTGACAATGGAACACTATTGCAGATGTTTTGTGCACTGCAACAGATCTGATGGGGCACTGTGACAGATGTTCATGGGGACACTGTGACAGATGTTTTGTGCACTGTGACAGATGTTCATGGGGACACTGTGACAGATGTTTTGTGCACTGTGGCATATGTTCATGGGGACACTGTGACAGATGTTTTGTGCACTGTGACAGATGTTCATGGGGACACTGTGACAGATGTTTTGTGCAGTGTGGCATGTGTTGATGGGGACACTGTGACAGATGTTTTGTGCAGTGTGGCATATGTTCATGGGGGCACTGTGACAGATGTTTTGTGCAGTGTGGCATATGTTCATGGGGGCACTGTGACAGATGTTTTGTGCAGTGTGGCATATGTTCATGGGGGCACTGTGACAGATGTTTTGTGCAGTGTGGCATATGTTCATGGGGACACTGTGACAGATGTTTTGTGCAGTGTGGCATGTGTTGATGGGGACACTGTGACAGATGTTTTGTGCAGTGTGGCATATGTTCATGGGGGCACTGTGACAAATGCTGATGGGACAGGGACAGTGGTGCTTGGTGTACTATGTGTAGGGGTGGCTGCAGTCTGTGTGATCTGTGACAGCTCTGTGTGTAAAATCATCTCTTACACACAGAGCTGTCACATAGGCTGCAGCTTACCCTGCTTACATGATCAGGAGGGCCAATCACAGCGCCCATATCCAGATCTGTGCTTAGCTCTGTCCAGTGATCACTCACGGCAACACTTCTGAGCAAAGGAAGGGTACATTGGCTCAGGACAGCAAAGTTCCAACCCCTGCTGTTCATGTACAGTGGGCGGGGTGAAAGCGGTTAACAATCTCAATACAGAACACTTTCACCCTCTTCCTGCACAGGCCAATTTTCAAATTTCAGCGCTGTCACACTTTGAATGACAATTACTCAGTCACGCAACACTGTACCCAAATTAATTTTTTTTTTTTTTTTTTTGCTAAAAAAAAGGGAAAAAGTTCTGTTAAAAATGTTTGCAAATGAATAATCTTCTTTATAAATATAAGCCAAAATGTATTCCACTATATTTCTTTGGGAAAAATAAAACCAAATCAGTGTGTATTATTTAGTGTTTAGGAAAGTTATATTCTACAAACTATGGTATATATATTTGAAAATCGATCAATTCTGATCCTCAAAAAAAACATACGGTAAGCTCTTCACAAATAGAACAGAGAGTAAAAAATCATGCCATATTTATCACCAGGGTTTAACTGGCAGTATCACATGCGGTATTTGTCAGAAACAGCCTGGGGATCCCCTCTCTATTAGCTGGTTGCTAAGGAGCGAGCCAGGAAGCCAGTCCCCGAGTCCTTAACAACGGATGGGTCATCAGCTGTCAGCGGGTCCTGTTTTTGAAGCAGCTGATTAGAGCCAGAGGCTCTAATAGGCTTCAAATTAGGGTGGGCTTGGGTCGTAGAGCATGTGACCTGGAGCCCACCCACGTGTGTTACAACAGCGAATGAATATGCATTGTTAAAAAAACACTGATCCTCACACCGGCCAATCAGAAGCGGGTGTGAGACCGATTGGCTGCCGAGGAGAAGGGAGGAAACAGAAGCTGCCGCCGCGGAGAGCAGGAGAACAGGAGACTGCCAAGAGGGGGAAGCTGCCACAGCCGAGCAGTAGAACGGAAGACGCCGCCGCAGAGCAGGGGGAAGTCGCCGGTGATGGGGTAAGTGCTTCCAACCAACCGACCAACCAATGGGGGGGGGGGGCATACGGATTATGCTTTCCTGCAAACCTTTCAAATAAATAGCAAATAAAGTAGGGATGTGGATGAGAAGCAAGCACGTAAGCCCTTCCAACTTGATCAGCATTGGTCTTTTCTGACCTTATTGACAGGGGTAACGTTGTTTATCAAGAGAGTTTGGGGGTGAAGACTGGCATTGATACAAAATTCAGGATCCACCTACAGTTTAGCTCTATAAATTAACATATTAGCACATCCTTCACAAGGACTTGAGTCCTGTGGTGAGTCCAGAGGTGGCAGAATCCATGCCACTTCTCAGATTAAAGTGGTTGTTAACCCACTCTCATAACTTTATATAATGTTCTTTGTTTCCTAATGATTGGTGCTCCTGTCTCAATGTTTTATAAAAAAAATGCCAGCTATACCTGATTTCAGAGCTGGGCGCTCACGTGACCGGCCGTCTCTCTCCTCTCTCCTCTTCCCGTCTGCCAGCTGCAGCGGACAGGTCCGAGATTCCCCTACTGATGTCAGTAGGGACAAGAGGAGGAGAAAGCCACCCAGTCATGTGAGCGCTGAGTGGCACTCTGAAATCAGGTATAGCCGGAATTTTTTAAATAAAATTATCATTAGTTAACACACAGGATTATATAAGATATTAAAAGCAGACAGTCAGAGAGGGGATGGGGGAGAGGATGGAGGAGGACAGAAGAACTGCGGATGACGGAGGCACGTAAACTGACCATAGTGTCAGGGCTCAGCAGCCATGATAAGCTGTGGTCAGTTTACAGGGAGAGAGCAGAACCAGGCAGGATCAGCCAGGTATTTCAGGTGATATAAGGGGCCAAATTACACAGCACAAGCACTATGCTGTATAACATGCTTTAAAGGAACAGGATTTTTTATTTATTTTTTGTTAGAATAACAAACACTTTACCTCAATGCACACATTTAAAAAAAAATCAGTTATGTATTATTAATTAAATCTAAATCTAGGCTAAGTCCCTAAATTTGTCTTGATGTTGGCTTTTACTGATCCTTGCACAGATACACTCAGACTGGAAGAGGCGGGTCATCATTCTTAAGCTGCCCATTGATGGATCCAAAATTGTCTGGTTCAGTCCCTGCCCTCCCTTATTGTATCCAAAATGGAAAAAAAAATGTCCCTTGAGTTCTACTAACTGTAGATGGAGTAAATACGTTTTCTTAACAGTATAGGAAGGATTCTTTAGGGTAAGAGTAGTTATGCTGTGACAAATGAATAAATGAATATGAATAGATATTAAATGAATGGCCCTACCTTTACATTTGAAGCATTTGATATGGAAATACTTATTCTGCACTCTCAGAACTTCCCCTTTACAGGCGATTTCGCAGTTGCTGCAGAGGATGGCATTTCCGGCAGGCTTCTCAAGGAGGCTCGGCACAGCCTGATGCTGAGATACTGCTGAAGAGAATAAGACATATCATTTTACAGTTACACAACGTTTAAAGCACATTACTAAATTCTTCAAATATAAGACTGTACAATGTGACTAGGAAATTTAAAAACATGACATTTTAATTAAATGCCTTTAAAGTACTTTAAAAATGTACATAAAAAAAGATGTATATTCATTAGAAACACATGACTGCATGCATGCTTCTAAATATTAAAACAGAAGTTTAGGCAAAACTTTTATTTTTTGGGGTATAGCACCATAGACAAGGGCCACGTGAGAAACTGGGACGGGGGGGGGGGGGGGGGGGGGCAAACATAATTCTGCTCAATATTAATTTTGGATCTGGAAAGGTCCATCCATATGTATGTAAAGATAGAAAACAAACACCTGGCACTAGAAATAATAGGAACAACGGCTCATGAAATAGGTTTCTATCAGATGGGCTATCGGGGGATGGTAAAAACAGACAG
The DNA here is from genome assembly GCF_042186555.1 of Aquarana catesbeiana. NCBI lineage: Eukaryota > Metazoa > Chordata > Amphibia > Anura > Ranidae > Aquarana > Aquarana catesbeiana. The sequence goes on from NC_133324.1 coordinate 882,523,256, forward strand.
TTGAGCTAGGGTTTTACTGCCTCCAGGCTGCCAACCTGAACTGTAAAATAACAGCTGGACGGAGCTGTTCACATGTTTTTACATACAGTTGTGTTCATAAGTTTACATACCCTGGCGGAATTTATGATTTCTTGGCCATTTTTCAGAGAATATGATAACACAAAAACTTTTCTTTCACTCATGGTTAGTGTTTGGCTGAAGCCATTTATTATCAATCAACTGTGTTTACTCTTTTTAAATCATAAAGGCAACAGAAACTACCCAAAATCAAAAGTTTACATACCCTGGTGATTTTGGCCTGACAACATGCACACAAGTTGACACAAAAGGGTTTGAATGGCTATTAAAGGTAACCATCCTCACCTGTGTTCTGTTTGTAATTAGTGTGTGTGTATAAAAGGTCAATCAGTTTCTGGACTCCTGACAGACCCTTGCATCTTCTATCCAGTGCTGCACTGACGTTTCTGGATTCTGAGTCATGCGGAAAGCAAAAGAATTGTCAAAGGATTTGCGGGAAAAGGTAGTTGAACTGTATAAAACAGGAAAGGAACATAAAAAGATATCCAAGGAATTGAGAATGCCAATCAGCAGTGTTCAAACTCTAATCAAGAAGTGGAAAATGAGGGGTTCTGTTGAAATCAAACCACGGTCAGGTAGACCAACTAAAATTTCAGCCATTCATTCATATTCTCTGAAACATGGCCAAGAAATCATAAATTCTGCCAGGGTATGTAAACTTATGAGCACAACTGTATGTGTCAAATTTCTCAACACTGTCAAGTTACACGAGACAGCTGCCATGCTTTATCAGAACAGTTATGTCACAGAGGAGACAACATGATATGTTCCAAGAGAGAGCTGCAATACTTTATCAATTCTGTTACATTACATGACTCTGCTGTCCGTTTACAACCGACTATCCTCCGATCTAATCTGCCTAGATGGAGGATGACGGATCCTTTTTTGGTTTCTTTGGCGGACCAGATCAGTTTGGACTTATGCGGGTATAAAAGGACACCATTCTGTTAAGGCCCGCTGGTACGTAGGGGAATGGACCTTCCGATCAGGTCCACCTGAAAAATTGGCAGGCGGACCTGTTCGGAACGGTCCTGTGAAAGGGGCCTAATGACCGAGCTGTAATGAGCAATGCCTGAAAAGAGCTGGGAACCAGCAATTCCTGAACAGAGCTGTAATGAGCAATTCCTGATCACAGCTGGAAACATGCAATGACTAAAAGAACTGGAAATGAGCAATGCCTGAGCAGAGCAGGACAGAGCTGTATTGAGCAGTCTGAACAGAGCTGGAAATGAGCAATGTCTGAACAGAGCTGGAAACAAGCAATGTCTGAACAGAGCTGGAAACGAGCAATGTCTGAACAGAGCTGGAAACGAGCAATGTCTGAACAGAGCTGGAAACGAGCAATGTCTGAACAGAGCTGGAAACGAGCAATGCCCAACAGAGCTAGAAACGAGCAATGCCTGAACAGAGCTGGAAACGAGCAATGCTCGACAGAGCTGGAAACGAGCAATGCCTTAACCGAGCTGGAAACAAGCAATGTCTGAACAGAGCTGGAAACAAGCAATGTCTGAACAGAGCTGGAAACGAGCAATGTCTGAACAGAGCTGGAAACAAGCAGTGCCTGAACGGAGCTGGAAACAAGCAATGCATGAACAGAGCTGGAAACAAGCAATGCCTGAACAGAGCTGGAAACGAGCAATGTCTGAACACAGCTGGAAACGAGCAATGTCTGAACACAGCTGGAAACAAGCAATGCCTGAACAGAGCTGGAAACAAGCAATGCCTGAACAGAGCTGGAAACAAGCAATGCTCGACAGAGCTGGAAACGAGTAATGCCTGAACAGAGCTGGAAACGAGCAATGCTCGACAGAGCTGGAAAAGAGTAATGTCTGAACAGAGCTGGAAACAAGCAATGTCTGAACAGAGCTAGAAACAAGCAATGCCTGACAGAGCTGGAAACAAGCAATGCCTGACAGAGCTGGAAACGAGCAATGCCTGAACAGAGCTGAAAACAAGCAATGTCTGAACAGAGCTGAAAACAAGCAATGTCTGAACAGAGCTGAAAACAAGCAATGTCTGAGCAGAGCTGGAAACGAGTAATGCCTGAACAGAGCTGGAAATGAGCAATCTCTGAACAGAGCTGGAAACAAGCAATGTCAGAATAGAGGTAGAGAGAGATGTAATGAGCAATGCTTGGACAGAGCTGTAACACAACAGATTAGCATAGCTGCCAACTGTCCCGAATTTCCCGGGACATTCCCGGGACTTGGACTTCATTCCCGGATTTGTGTCGTCCCGGGAAATGTCCCGAAAAATTCGGTTCCGGTTTTTGAAACCGCCGGCGCCGCCGCCGCCGCCGCCGCTAGAGGTCGGCGGCCGGCGGAGACATTGTCTCCGCCGGCCGCCATTTTGTTGGAGTTCAGGAAGACGGCTGGGGGGGGGGCTAGACGAAGCTTCTGCGTCGCCGCCCACCCCCTGCCCCGCTCCGCCTCGGCCCGCCCCGCTCCGCCTCGGCCTGCCTCGGCCCGCCCCGCCTCGGCCCGCTCCGCTCCGCCTCGCCCCGCCTCGGCCTGCCCCGCTCCGCCTCGCCCCGCCTACCCCCCGCCCCGCTGCCAGTCTGTTATGGAAAGGGGCGGGGGTTCTAGGTGGGGGGTGAGCGCGCGCACCGCTGTGGGACACGATGTGAGTGGGGGGGGGCATTGGGGACACCTGATGTGAGTGGGGGGGGCACTGGGGACACCTGATGTGAGGGGGGGGGCACTGGGGACACCTGATGTGAGGGGGGGGGCACTGGGGACACCTGATGTGAGGGGGGGACACCTGATGTGAGGGGGGGGGCACTGGGGACACCTGATGTGAGTGGGGGGGGGCATTGGGGACACCTGATGTGAGTGGGGGGGGGGCACTGGGGACACCTGATGTGAGTGGGGGGGGGGCATTGGGGACACCTGATGTGAGTGGGGGAGGGCACTGGGGACACCTGATGTGAGTGGGGGGGGGCACTGGGGACACCTGATGTGAGGGGGGGGGCACTGGGGACACCTGATGTGAGGGGGGGACACCTGATGTGAGGGGGGGGGCACTGGGGACACCTGATGTGAGGGGGGGACACCTGATGTGAGGGGGGGGCACTGGGGACACCTGATGTGAGTGGGGGGGGGCACTGGGGACACCTGATGTGAGGGGGGGAGGGCACTGGGGACACCTGATGTGAGGGGGGGACACCTGATGTGAGTGGGGGGGGGGCACTGGGGACACCTGATGTGAGTGGGGGGGGCACTGGGGACACCTGATGTGAGTGGGGGGGGCACTGGGGACACCTGATGTGAGTGGGGGACACCTGATGTGAGTGGGGGGGGCACTGGGGACACCTGATGTGAGGGGGGGACACCTGATGTGAGTGGGGGGGGCACTGGGGACACCTGATGTGAGGGGGGGGGCACTGGGGACACCTGATGTGAGTGGGGGGGGCACTGGGGACACCTGATGTGAGGGGGGGGGCACTGGGGACACCTGATGTGAGTGGGGGGGCACTGGGGACACCTGATGTGAGGGGGGGGGCACTGGGGACACCTGATGTGAGGGGGGGGCACTGGGGACACCTGATGTGAGGCGGGGGCACTGGGGACACCTGATGTGAGGGGGAGCTCCGCCGGGGACTCCTGATGTGAGGGGGGCTCCGCTGGGGACTTCTGATGTGAGGGGAGCTTCACTGGGGACTTCTGATGTGAGGGGGGCTCCGCTGGGGACTCTTGATGTGAGGGGGGCTCCGCTGGGGACTTCTGATGTGAGGGGGGCTCCGCCGGGGACTCCTGGTGTGAGGGGGGGCTCCGCTGGGGGCACCTGATGCAAGGACGGACTCTGCTCGGACATCGAAGCAAGCTGGTGGCAGGCGACGTGGCAGGTGACACGCTCAGGGCTTCCACTGATTCTGGATTATGGTGAGTTGAATGATTTCATTTTATATTACAATGTAATAATAGAAATAATGCGCTTCAATCATCCTGACACCATAACAACCATGGTGCCGGGATGATTGAAGTGCTAACACCAGGTGTTTGGAGTATCTTTATCTGCTGATTGTTAAACTTTCTAGAATACACATATTTCTATTGTGTAGGATCTGGGGCTGCTGTCCCGTCATTTCCCTCTCTCTCCCCCTCTCCCCCCCTCTCCATCCCTCATTCATTTCAGACTCTAACCACACCCTCTAGAGCCACGCCCATTTAAGCCACGCCCACAATTTCGCGTAAACCACGCCCATTTTTCGGCGCGGCACGCTTCGCGCGCCGCACTTGTCTGTTTTTGATAGGCCACGCCTGCTGGTGAATGCCCCGCCCCCTAATTATTGGACAGCTCCGCCTACAGCCACAAAAGTGTCCCACATTTTTTTTTTTACAATGTTGGCAACTATGGATTAGATATTGCCTGCAACCTCCACCTTCACCATTTGATAGATGTCAAATTCTGAAGCCAATAGGGACCAGGGATGAAAATCAGGTTTGGGTCAAATCTTTGCATAACTCCCATAATAAACATATAAATAACAGGATTAGTTTCCCTTTAATGTTAATCATTACCATTACATTTATTATTACTATGATTACTACATTAAATTATGTGCTTATGAAACAACAAACATCACACAGTATAGGGGAAGCACTGCAGGGAGTCCTAAGTATTATAGCATTACATTTTAACTTCATTGAGAAAGGAAAGCCGCCATAAATAATACATGTCACAAGTCCATGGCAGACAAGCTCCAGGAAACAGATTGAAAACATTTCATTAATTCCCTTGTTGAACGCAGAGAAACCATTTACTGCAGATCTAAAATAAATCCTTTAGATGGAGTACAATAGTGAATCATTTAGCCTCAGCGTGATCAAGGTGAGCAATTTAGAAATGAATGTGCGTTGAATTAAACCAGCGAAAGTGTTGTCTGATTAATTCACAGCTGCTGTTGGAGCTCTTTGGTTCAGGTCTCAACTCTGTGTTGCAGCATATGTGTCATATAGCTCTGATGGAAGCAGCCATTACCTGGTTATAGAGCCACAGGCTAATTTCAAGGAATTTGTAAAATTGAACGCCAACCAGAATTTGAGGTCACATGACACGTCTAAGTTCCTCTGGATTTCAGAAAGAGAGGGTCCTTCTTCAAATCCTCATGTTGCTGCCTGGTGATATGAACATGTGCCATTGGGTCCAAAGCAGTTAGCAACCTTGGTGATCCACTGCTAATTAGAAATGCACCAAAATTTTGGCGGCCGAAACATATCAGCCAAAATGGTGTTTTTGCCATTTTGTCGATAAAGAAAAAGGTGCCGATAATGGAGCCAAAAACGCAAGCGATTTTGCAAAGATTTTACCACGATTTTACTGTGCTTATGGTGTGTTTTTTACTTAGGTCATGTGACTCAAAAAACGCTCTAAAAACGTAACACAGGTGTGTTATTGATGCATTCTTCCTGTGTTTTCACTGCATTTCAACAGGAATGTGCATTTTGGTGCGGTGAAGACATACATAGAATTTAAAGGGAAGCATTTTTCTTGAGCTTTTGTTGTGCTACGGCATACATGGGTCTACATGGGCATACAAGGGTCTACATGGGCATACATGGGTCTACATGGGCATACATGGGTCTACATGGGCATACAAGGGTCTACATGGGCATACATGGGTCTACATGGGCATACATGGGTCTACATGGGCATACATGGGTTGAATTTCGGAATAATTTTCTTTCGAAAATCTCATCTAAGAACTTTTGTTCGTATTTCGCACCATTAGTGGGCTGCAGCAACAGCCGATTTTCCTGCGGCCATCAAATTTGAGTAATCGGACATGTTGGAAATTTTTTTGACAAACTAAAGATTTTCTAATCAATGATGGGAGAATCGTGCAAGAAATGTAATCGAAACAGAGATGCGTATGTGCAAGAAAAGAAAATTCCCGGAAAGAAAAGAAGATTCCCAGCCACAAAAGTTCTTTTCTGTAGCAAAAGGAGGTGAAATTGAAGGCTTGGTTGGCCGAATTTCAAAATCAATGGTGACACCATCGGATCACAAAATGCACAAAATTTCTGATTTTCAGAAGAAAATTCTTTCAAAATTTGACCATGTATGGCCAGCCTAAGACTCGTTCACACCTATGCAGTTTGCTTTTGATCGTTTCTGTAGTGCTTTTTGCTGTGCATTTTGCGTTTTTGGCCAATTTTGTGTTGGGCAGAATAAATAACGCAAAATGCAAATCGTGGCAAAAGTGCACTACATGCTTTTCTGCAGCTTCTCCATTGAGGTCTATTGAATCAAAAAAGCAAAAGCACCGTTTTGCGTTTACGAAAGTCACTGACTCTTTTCAAAAACGCAGCAGCTGAAAAAAGCATAGATGTGAATGTGTTCCATAGGAAACCATGTTAAATGGATTGTAGTGCGTTTCTGCAAAAAGCACCAAAAACGCATTGAGTGTGAACCAGGCCTAAAGGTGCTGATAATGGGCGACAATAAATTCATATTCATTTAAATTCATGATATTAATTAAAAAGTCAAATATAATACAGTTATATATATAAAAAAAAACATTTTTTTTAAAAACTGAAATTTTCAGTTTTGGTTTTCGACCAAGTGCATCCTGCAATTTCCATTCGGTGCACTTATACTGCTAATATACGACTACCAGCTCATAAACCGACATTAATCTCCTGATATGGTCTGCCTGAAAAACTGACAGGGGGACCTAATTGGGTGAAAGGACCCTAATACCTACCCACATTATATGGCATTTTTTATATCTTCACATTGTACAGTATATAAACTCTACAATGAACTATAACTTTCTGATAAGTGCAAAAAGAGAAATTCCTTGTGATTCTACCAGAAATTTTGAGAGCTGTTAAATTCTTGTATTGTAGACTATAACCCCCCTGCCTTCCCCCTATGGTATGGAGAAGAGAAGTGGTATTCTCCAGTCCTGTCCTAGGGTGACAAAGCTGCTCTTCCCCAGATAGTGTTGTCACCTTAGGAAAGAGAATGTTTTGCTGGCAGGTTAACCAGGCGAAAAAAAAAGCAAAACAGCATGGAAAAAAAAGAGCTATATTTTTTATAGCAAAGGCCCTACAGAATAAAATGGCTATTGTTGCATTTTTTTAATGTCACGTGGTATTTGTGCAGCGGTTTTTCAAACGCAATTTTTTGGGAAAAAAAATACACTTTGATGAATTTTTATGCAAAAAAAATACAATATATATATAATCCAATTTTAGGGCAGTAAAAGAGGATCTTACGCCAAGTAAATAGATACCTAACATGTCATGCTTTAAAATTGTGCACGCTCGTGGAATGGGGACATTGCTTAAAAATCTCCATAGGCGACGCTTTAACATTCTTTACAGGTTACCTGTTTAGAGTTACAGAGGAGGTCTAGTGCTAGAACTATTGCTCACACTCTAACATTTGTGGCGATGCCTCACATGTGTGGTGTGAACACCGTGTACATAAGCGTGCGCGACTTATGCATGCTTCTGTGCGCGAGGGATAGAAGCACTTTCATTTTTTTACATTTTTTTTCACTGTTCCTTTAATTTATTTTCTCTTTTATCCCTATTACAAGGAATGTAAATGTCCCTTGTAATAGAAATAAGGGATGACAGGTCCTCTTTATGGAGACATCAGGGATCAATAAGACCCCAAACCCCTCCTCTACCTTTAAAAGCAAAAGATAAAAAAAATTTGCTCTTTTGCTTTAAGAAAAGATTGTTTACTTCCGCCCTAGACCGGAAGTGATGTCATGACGTCACTCTGGTCCTCCAAGATCATAGAGGCAATCAGAGACGATCTGGTCTCTGGTAACCTCTATGGCCAGCCAGCTGGGTTTGTTTCCTGGGGTGTGCCAGAAAAAAACGGTAAGCCTGAGAAACATTGGCAAGCGGCTGCAGGGGGGGTGGAGGACGACCCTCTCTGCTGCTTCTGAAAACGATCCAGCGGCCAATTAGCCGCTCGGATCCCTTTCATGAGAAAGCCAATCGCTGATGAAAGAAAAAAAGAATACCAGGGTTATGGCTTCAGCCATAAACCTGGTAAACCACTTGCAAGCCTAAACGTATATTTACATATTGTGGTTGGCAAGTATTGAGGCAAGTACATCACCGTGTTTATTATCCCTTAGGCAAAAAGAGCAGTAACCCCTTGCGGTCGAGGTGGGAGGGGTACCCACTTCATGTTTTTTTTTCCCCTGGAGTTTAACTTTAATTTTTTTTCCCTTCGAGTTTTCATTTTTTTAGGAGATCAGTGGGGTCTTGCCATGTGCCCACCTCCAACACTGCATGATGATGATTGTAAAAAAAGAGTCTGTTTCAGAGCCATCACTCAGAAGCTTGGGGGTCTCACCTCTTAAGACAGTTCCATTTATTACATCTCAGTCAGATGACTGGTCTCAGCATTCAGCACTGCACAGGTGTGTCGTGACAATTATAGCTTTGCTCCATTTAAGTGACTAACACAGCGTGACTTGTTCTACACGGTGCTTATTGAGATCCTCCCTGAGTCACCCACGCACATCTCATCACATCACTATTGCCTTTCACTGCCGACAACTATACCCTCTATGTTTTCCTGCAAAGGATTCCAAAAATGTGTGCATACAAATCCTTTTTTCTGCATAACATGTTGCTTGCTTTCTATCCAGGGAAGGAGAATTCTCTGGGGAGTGCAAAATCTGGTGCAGCTCTGCATAGAAACCAATTAGCTTCCAGGTTTTATTGTCAAAGCTTAAAGGAGAAGTACAACCAAAGCTCGTTTGGCTGGACTTTCCCTGTGGATCACAGGATTGCAATTCGTTTTGCACTCCTGTGACCTGTTTTCAGCGGGCTGAATTTCACTCTCTGCTGACGTCACAGAAGTCGGTTCAGGGTCTGTGACATCACGACAATGGAAGTCGGAATCTGCCAGATCCCTGGACCGACACCCGGCTCAGCCTCTCAGTGAGCCGCTGAGAGCCTGAGTCGGCCGCTCCGCCCCCTACACAGCCCAGCGCTCCAATGAGCGAGGAGGGGGCAGAGTAGAGAGCTGTGACTGACAGTCAGCAGCTCTCTGGTCACAAAGCTGTCAGAACTGAGTGATCGGCGGTGTTCGATTGCTCGGTTCTCAGTGTAGAGGGACAGATGCTGCATCCATCTAGGTAAGTATAATTCAGGAAAAAAAACCAACCCCATACTCTTAATTTAACAAGCTTAAGTTAGAAGCTGATTGGCTACCATTCACAGCTTTTTGCACTCTCCAGTTTTAGTAAATCAACCCCTTACTGTCATGGTAAACATGAGTAAAGGCAATTTGCTGTTCTAGGACCATATGGAATAAATGCATTTAGCCAGGTACAATGAAGTATTTTGTAAACTTAAAAAATGGAAATCCAAAGCTTCCAATGACATTCCAGTAATAATTTGTTACTATAGTATGTACAGAAGATATAACTAAACATGAGATAAGTCATATAAGGACACATATGCCAACAGAGGTCGCCCCAACAAATACGACAAGGTCTGGTCTAAATGGCTGGCAGATCCCTCCACTGCTTCTGAAACCTCCTAAACAGAACCTAATCATAAAATGACTCCCAAGTGGGTGCTGAATGTGCACAATGAGTCCATAATGTGTTACCACATCCTATACAATTGTGAATTGTGACCCAGTAAGCCGTGCTACTGTAACTATTGTCATAATCGAAACTTGATGCTTAATATCTGTGAATGATAATGTAATAGAGAGATCCTTGCAAGGATCACATTGACACCATGTAAGACCAATGTATGTTTTATCTGTATGTTCTCTTTTTCTTTGCTTCTTTTGTGAAAATCAATAAAAAAAAATAAAAAAAAATAAAAAAATGAGATAAGTCGTCATGGTTATAGCATTCCCATTTGTATGTTTTAGTGCGATGTGTCTCTGTACATGAATAACTAATATGTTTAAGATACAAATGTGTTTTGCAATCTTCCCAATGCAGTTTGACAAGAGATCAGCGTCAATTCAATAGACATTATGCAGCACCAAAATTAGTGATTCAGTGTAAAAAAAAAAAAAAAAAATACTTTATAGATTAGGATGCTCATAAGTATAAATACTGAAGAAATATTTCATGGCATAACAGGTCCATCACTGCAAAGCTGTCAAAACACGTTACAGTAACATTCTGCTGATGATTCCTCAGTAACATATTGTTAAGCATATACTACACTTTGTCATGTTAGGTTTTAACAGGAACAAGGTGAGAAAAAAAGAAAGAGAAAAGAGCCCGGGCTAAACTGCCCATTCTATTAAAGGGTCAGTCCACCAAAACACATTTTTAGTTTTTATATTCTTCAGAGATAAAGAGATGTCACTTGCCCATTCAGGTCAGAGTGACAGTGCCATCAGATTGTCCATCCTCATGCAAGGTATACTCAACAATCCATGCTCCCTCGCCTCCCTGATGCCAAGATTCGCCCAGGAGAATTGTTGTAAATCATGTACTGCATGACCACTGAACCATGGTCATCAGGCTTAAGAGTCACTATAAATGGGAGGACACAGAATGATCATAGTGTCCATGAAGTGGAAGTTGTGGTAGGGAAAGTATTAAGAAAGCTGACAAACTGCATAGGAAGAGATTAGGCCAGAAGGGAAACTGTCATTGTAATTCTAATTGCTAGCTCTATTGGCAATAAACCACTATGCTGCCTTTTTTCATCCTTTGTTTTTTTTGTCTTTCATTTTTTTTGCTGGTTGATTTGAGGTTTGTTTTTGCTGAAAAGTTTCCCTTTAAAAAAATGGGTTTTTATTTTAGGGTGTGATGTTTTGGGTTTTTTATTTTTTGGGACGTTATACTGTTATATCTTATGTTAATGTTGATAAGGCCTTTGTTTAATTTTGAACAGCTTCTTTTGCTGCAATGCTTTTCTTAAAAAAAAAAAAAAAAAAAAGTATAATTTTTTTAGGGGGTGGTATTTTTAGAATCTTAATTTATTTTGAAGGTATGTTTTTTATTTTATGTTGACATTATATTCAGTGGCGGAATTACCAGGGTCGCAACAATCGCACTTGCGACGGGGCCCTGGCATTCCGCCACTGTCGGGGGGCCCAGCGGGTTGCTAGTCGCTGGTTGCTGGTCTGAGCTGACAGCTCATGAAACAGCACAGAGCCAGCACTAACAGTTCTATTTCCCCCTCTGTCCTCTCTCGCACGGGATGAGACAGGACACAGCCGATCTGCTCCCCCTTCTTCCCCCTACCCTCTCCTGTGTGTGCTCCGCAGGAAATGTGAGCTCATTAGCTTCAAACTTGACTGCCCGCGGAGCACACACAGGAGAGGGGAGGGGGGGAAGGGGGAGCAGATCGGCTGTGTCCTGTCTCATCCTGTGCGAGAGAGTCGTGGAGATAGAACTGTCAACGTCCGTCCTGTGCTGTTCCATAAGATAGAGGCTGTCAGCTCAGAGCTGTGCTGAGAAGGCAGACGGCACTGATGAGTACTGATAGGAGGCATTGATGTGCTCTCATAGGAGGCACTGATAGGAGGCACTGATGGGCACTGATAGGAGGCACTAATGGGAAAAGATAGGCTGCATTGATGAGCACTGATTGGCAGCACTGATAGGAGGCACTAATGTGCACTGATAGGTGGCATTGATAGGCACTGATAGGTGGCACTGTGGGGCATTGATGAGCACTGATAGGCAGAACTCATAGGCTGCACTAATGGGCACTGATAAACACTGATAGGCAGAACTCAGGCAGCATTAATGAGCTCTGATAGGTGGCATTGATGAGCACTCATAGGCAGAACTCATAGGCAGTATTGGTGAGCACTGATAGGTGGCACTGGTAGGCAGCATTGATGCGCACTGATAGGAATTGAGCACTGATAGGTGGCATTCATAAGCACTGATAGGTGGCACTGATGAGCACGGATAGGCAGCATTGATGAGCACTGGTAGACGCTGATAGGCAGCATTGATGATCACTGACAGACGCTGATAGGCAGCATTGATGAGCACGGATAGACGCTGATAGGCAGCATTGATGAGCACTGATAGATGGCACTGATGGGCAGCATTGAAGAGCACTGATAGGTGGCACTGATGGATGCCGTTAGGTGGCATTGATGAGCACTGATAGGTGGCACTGATGAGCACGGATAGGCAGCATTGATGAGCACTGGTAGACGCTGATAGGCAGCATTGATGATCACTGACAGACGCTGATAGGCAGCATTGATGAGCACTGACAGACGCTGATAGGCAGCATTGATGAGCACTGATAGATGGCACTGATGGGCAGCATTGAAGAGCACTGATAGGTGGCACTGATGGATGCCGTTAGGTGGCATTGATGAGCACTGATAGGTGGTGCTGATAGGCAGAATTGATGGGAACTAATAGGCGGCATTGATGAGCACTGATAGGTGGCACTGATGAGCACTAATAGGTGGCACTGATGAGCACTAATAGGTGGCACTGATGAGCATTAATAGGTGGCACTGATGATTGGGGCACTAATTATAAGTGTAAACAATTTACTGACATTCTTTATAGTTAACGGCAGTCCTTTCCTCACACAGACACAGCGTGGGAGGAAAGGGCTGTGGATAACTGGCAAGTCTGTTCACATGTGATCAGCTGATTACATGGTAAAGGGCCGCTGTGATTGTGCTGGATGCACGTCCCAGGGGACACGGAAGCAGGGTTCTGGGAGGATGTCCACGGACACCCTCCCAAAATTGGAAGCCTGGGGCTCAAATGGAAGGGGGGGGCAGGGGGCCCATCATGGTTTCTTGCACCGGAGCCCTGAAGGTTCTAGTTATGCCTCTGATTATATTATTATTATTTTAGGTTAAACTGGGGGGGGGGGGGGGGTTACAAAAAAGTAGGCTTTGGTTTCATTGTCTCAGGGGTGGTATTTTGGGGTTTTCATTTAATTTGTGGATTTTTGCTTAAAGTGGTTGTAAAGGCTGAAGGTTTTTTACCTCAATGCATTCTATGCATCAAGGTACAAAAAAAACGTCTGTGTACTACTCCCCCCCTCGGCCCCCCCAATACTCACCTGAACTCCCTCTGGATCTAGTGATGTGAATGAGAGCCTCAGCTGTCCTGGGACTCACTCTCTTCATTGGCTAGCGCAGCAGCAGGAGCCATCGGCTCCCACTGCTGTCAGTCACAGCCAGTGAGCCAATGAGGAGAGAGCAGAGGGTTGAGCCAGGTTTTATGGACGCATAGAGCAGGGCTCAAGAGCGAGCACGCAACGGTGCCCCCATAGTAAGCAGCTTGATACTGGGGGTATTAGTCAAGGGGGAGGAACCAGGAATGTTGGCGGGGGATCTGAGAAGAAGAGGACTGGGGCTGCTCTGTACAAAACCACACAAAGCAGTTAAATATAAAATGTTTATTAAAAGCCAAACCTTTAATACCACTTTACCTGCAGTGCTTTGGGCTGCACAGCTTTTTTGTACAACGCATGCACAAAGCAGCCCTATTCATTTCTTCGAGAAACCTGTACTGATGGTGGCCTCAGGCAGCCACTTGGAGAATGGCATACCCATAGGAATAAACTGAGCTGTGGTGTGCATGCTCAGTACAAAGTAGCCGTTTCCAGAGAAAAGACTATGCAGCTCAAAGCAGGGCCGCAAAGTAAAGATCATTTGATTGATACTGAAGATAAGTATAAAACCAGGTAAGCTGCACTCAGGGTGTACTCAGTTAAAAATATTTAAATAAACTACAGTTGTCCTTCAAACTTCTGCCAAGTAGAGCCGTCCCCCAGTCTCGTCTCTCAGAAAGTTGGCCAGTATGACATTGGATTGAAGAGAATTTCATACATACATACATTACGGATTCTTTTACTGTACTTTTTATAAATTCTTAGTCAAATGCATTACCATAAATAATCAAACACAAAGAATGTTATTTGTGCGTTCTCATAAACAGGAGTTGCCACATCAGCAGTTATCAACAAATCTTTTAAAGCTTATTGAGTTCATTTAGACTTCAGGCATGCATAGAGTCACCATGAAATACAAGCATTAACATAATTGCACAGAAGAACGAACTCTGTACATGTCTGTACTCAATAACAATGTATGCAGGCTTGCGGAATAAAAGGCTACAGAATGTGTAACGGCTCATGCATTGGTACAACAGATAAATATTCCATAAAAAATAGATTATGGACCTTGTGTAGCAACATGTTTCTCTAAAGAACTGGATTTAGTTCTCTTTGGCCAGTATTCATGAATCGCTAAAGTGAACCTATGTTTTGCCCATGCAGAGTAAGCAACTTCAGCTGCACATACTTTCCATTCCTTTATTCCCTTGGCTGCTTTATTTAGTTTCCAGGAGTAAAGTTAGACAACAGAGGGTTGATTTACTAAAGGCAAATAGACTGTGTAGTGCAGTTGCTCCAGAGCTTAGTAAATGATGGGGAGCTCTGCTGACTTTATTCATCCAATCAAGTGCAAGCAAAAATGCTCTTTTTTTTTCTTCTTTGCATTTGATTGGGTATTCTTGGTAAAGTGAAGCTTTACCTCATTTACTGTACTAAGCTCTGGAGCAACTGCACTTTAAAGCGGGGGTCCACCTAAACTGCCAAAAAAAAAAATATAAAAAGCCAGCAGCTACAAATACTGCAGTTGCTGACTTTTAATACATGGCCACTTACCTGTCCCAGGGTCCAGCGATGTCGGCAGGCGACGCCGAGAACCTGCTCAGTTCTCGGCAGCTGCTGCCGCCATCCTAGGTGAGGGAATCAGGAAGTGAAGCATTGCGGCTTCACTTCCCGGTTCCCTACTGCGCATGCGCGAGTCGCGCTGCGCATCGTAACTGGTCCCCGCTATCTCCTGGGAGCTGTGTGTTTCCCAGGAGACAGCGCAGACTGACAGGAAGAGGCATAGACTCCCATGGGAGTCTATGCTGGAAGTGGGTGCAAATACCTGTCTGAAAGGTGCCAAATGTGACACCGGAGGGGGGGAGGGTTCAGAAAAGCGGAAGTTCCATTTTTGTGTGGAACTCCGCTTTAAGAGTGTGACTGTACTTGCAAAGTGCACAGTCTATTTGCCTTTAGTAAATCAACCCCAAAGAGTACTTCACTCAAGCTGAATCTTACACAAGGCTGCCCTTACTCCCATAGGAGAGCACTCAGCCAACCACACTACACAAGTACAGTAACATGGAGCGAGTTACATGCTCCTTCATACCTTGAAGTATTGGGTATTTTCCTCACTTCTGGTGTTTGAAGGAAGTGGAAGGGAGAGTAGACATGTGCAATACGTTTCGTAACGGATCGAAATTCAGCCAAATTTTGCATCTTTCGGACATTCGGATGCATCCGAATGTCCAAATAAAAGAATAACGAATTTCAACTAATACGAAAGAAATTATAGCGAATACAACACATTAATTTGACATGATGCGGTAATTCGTTAAAGATCTAATGAAACAAAAGGTCAACTCAAAGTACCATATTTATCGGCGTATAACACGCACCGGTGTATAACACGCACCTCAAATTTAGGAGGGAATTTTAAGGAAAAAAACTTTTAGGAGTAAAGTTTAAGGAAGAAAAACTTACATTAAAATGCCCATCAATGCAGCGTTATCGGTGTCCATCTGCAGCCTTTTTAGTGTCAGTGCAGCCTTGCTCCAGTGTCTATTGCAGCCTTGTCAGTGCAGCTTTGCCCCAGTGCAGAATTGTCAGTGCAGCCTTATCAGTGCAGCTTTGCCCCAGTGCAGAATTGTCAGTGCAGCCTTGCCCCAGTGTCCATTGCAGCCTTGTCAGTGCAGCTTTGCCCCAGTGCAGCCTTGTCAGTGCAGCCATGTCAGTGCAGCTTTGCCCCAGTGCAGCCTTGCCCCAGTGCAGCCTTGTCAGTGCAGCCATGTCAGTGCAGCTTTGCCCCAGTGCAGCCTTGCCCCAGTGCAGCTTTGTGGGATCGCCGCGATCCCTGCCGACATACACAGCCGTGTGTAAATTCAAATATGGCGCCGAGACTGCAGGGACTTGGCGGAGCCGAGATACACATACCCGAGAGACCTCGGCTTTTCTCGGCGCCGCTTACAGTCCCGCCCAGTCCCGCCCTATGGGCGGGACTGTAAGCAGCGCCGAGAAAAGCCGAGGACTCTCGGGTATGTGTATCTCGGCTCCGCCGAGTCCCTGCAGTCTCGGCGCCATATTTGAATTTACATACGGCTGTGTATGTCGGCGGCGATCGCGGCGATCGCTCCGATCACACAAAATTGGGGGGGGGGGGGGGGGAATCGGCCTATAACACGCACCCAGGATTTTCCCCTGATTTTCAGGGGAAAAAAGTGCGTGTTATATGCCGATAAATACGGTAAATCTTACGGTCCAATCAGCTGATTAATTTTGTGCTGAAGGTTGGATTACTGGCAAAATGCATTTCTGACAACTGAGTGAGAAGGGTGTTGTATTTGAGCAGAGGAGAAGAGATATTGTCATTGTGTGTGTTAATAGATTCAATAAACAAATGACTTTCCAAACTACGAATCATTATCACGAATATATATACATACATAAAATATCGAATTTCAACGAATACGAAAGAAATTATAGTGGATATAACAAATTAATTTGACATGATTCGAGATTCAGTATAACGAAAATTGACACTCTACAGAAATAACGAATTATCCGAAAACAAATTAACGTAACATAATGAATATAACAGAACGAAATTATGTATTTTATGAATGACAACGAACGGCTCCTCTCCACATCTGTTAACCCCCTCGGAGAAGCGATTCCCCAAGGGGGTTACCTTGCGGGCGCGCTCCCGAGTCCAGCATTCGGCATCCATAGAGGGCGAATGCAAGACTCGGCCCCCGCCCACCGGCGCTCACGTCACTGGATTTAATTGACAGAAGCGGGAACCAATGGCTGCGCTGCTATCAATCTATCCAGTTAAGAGCCGAGAACCTCGGGCAGAGAGACAGCACGTCCCAGCCGGGTCAAGTTCGAGGGCTCAGGTAAGTAAAACGGGGGGCCTGGGGGTCCGTCACTGACAGGTGTTTTCTCACCTTAATGCATAGGATGCATTAAGGTGAAAAAACACGAGGGTTTACAACCCCTTTAAGTTATTAAAGATACAAGTTGTCAGGATAACTTAGATCCCTTCTTCAGGCTTTATGTATAAAGCTAACAGTGGGATCTAAGTTGTCCCAAAAGCTTTCATTTTTGATCATTTAGGTTTGCCAATAACGGTCGGGTATAACGCCAAACTTTCTACATGAAATGATGGCTAACATGGTACAATACTCTACTACTTGGAGTAAATGTGTTTGCTATTCCTTGGAGAAAACAAGAAAGAGGCTTTGTGAAAGCGGTTGGCAATGTCTGGAAAGACGTATTGCTGGGGGAAACCATAGTGATTGGGTGGACGTGTATTGTTGGATGGATAGGGTAGTGCTGAGAGGTAAATAGGTTAAGTTTTATGTTTAGAGATTTTTATTGAAGTTCTTTAATTTTCTATGATGATACATTTTGATAGCCTTGTTGACTTGCAATTATAGATGCAGATGGTGTTTTAGCCAGTGGAGAATCTGCTTATTAAGTCATCTTTCAAAAAACATCAATGATGTCTTATGCTATGCTAGCAAAACGCAAGAAACCATGAAAGTGTGACTAAATTAATAATTCAGGCAAGCTTGTGCAGCAATAGTATCACAGCACATTATGTTTACTTCCTGAGATTGCAGCAAACAGCTCTCTTCTAGGAGGGCCCGTAGGAGATCTGCTGATAAATGGGAGCACTGCTCTCTGCTAATGAAATAGGCAACTTACAGCATACTGTACAGACAACACACTCCATATTGGAAGCTAAGTGCACAGAAGAAACAAGAGAACTTGAACCAGTAATAGCAGAACATCTACGCATGGCATCGTAAAGTTGACCTTGAGTAAAAAAAAGTGACGTTGCAACAGTATCATTTACACTGCCCACTCAGCTTTGTAATGTGAAATGTCTAAAAGTATTATCTGTTATGTTCTGCTGCAAAGGTCTTGGCCCCCTCATTCCATTTCGTTAAGTCATTGAGAAGATGCCAAACCGATAAAACACTCTATTGCTGACTGAGTTCCTGGTATGCTGATCATGTGATTCATGAAATCTCCCTCCTCCCCTGTCCTGGCACATCATGGATTTCTTTGTCAGATATCATAAGACAGTAACTGAAACATGGATCAAGCAAGTAGGTACTCTCTATATCAGGGGTCTCCAAACTTTCTAAACAAAGGACCAGGGTACTGTCCTTCAGACTTTAGGAGGGTCGGACTGTGGCCAGCGAGAGTAGAAAAAGTCCAGACGTCAGTGGGGAGAAAAAATGCCCCATTGTTTATTTCAGTGAGAGTAATTGTGCCCCATTATTGGTGTAAGTGGGACGAATTGTGCCCCATCTTTGATGTCATTGGGCCCTATCATTGGTGTCATTGAGAGGAATTGTGCCCCATCACTAATGTCACTGGACCCCATTGCTGGTGTCATTGGGAGGAATTGTGCCCCACTGTTGGCGTCAGTGGGAGGAATTGTGCCCCATTTTTGGTGTCACTGGGAGGAAATGTCAGTGAGGGTAATTATGCTCCACTGTTGGTATCAGTGGATAAAATAGTGTCACAAGGGCAGGATAAAAGCAAACTAAGGGCAGCATTTTGGAGACCACTGCTCTACATGAAGGCTGTATGTAAGAAGAACAGCTTCAGGGTCCAAACACCGAACCCTGAAACCGTGGGTATCACTAGAACAGGCAGAATCCTTTACATTCTTTACACTCTTAGAGGTACTCCTCTGGTCCCCCAAACTGCCCATGTAGGCTCTACATGCACATCCCACTGTAGGGGCCACTTGGAATGCATGCCATGTAGCTTTTGACTCCTACAGGATAGCCCCTTCACCCTTGCCCCTGCTCCTTGATCACCCTTACTTTTCCCTGGAGCAACTTGGACCATGCTTGATAGGGGTTTTTATTTTGTTTTTGCCTTCCCCTGGATCAACTGTGGGTATAGGGTTCTGTATATGGAGGTTTTCTATTTATTTTTTCTATTGGTTGAAATAGATGGACTTGTTGACCATGTAACCTGTACGTCTGTCATGAGAGAAACATGTGAGATGCCGTTTCTGACCTTAGTTTGAAAATGTTACTTACTTGGCTGTCCCTGGCTTTAGCACTTAACCTCCCTGGTGGTATTCCAGAGTGTGGCTCGGGGTGAATTTTCACTACCAAAAGCGGTAACCCTGAACCACATTCAGGATTGCATCGCAGGATCCATGTACAGCGTACTTACCTTTTCCCTAGGATCCTGCAATGTCCCCACACTGTGTACTCCGCCCGATCATCCGCCCAATGTATTACTGTTCCGGGCTCCATTCCCTGCGAGCGTCAGGGGTGGAGCCCGGCGGGAAATTCAAAAAGTGAAAAATACAGAACACTTGCAGTACACTGTAATCTGTAAGATTACATTACTGTATCAAATCATTTCACCTTCCTTTTGTCCCTAGTGCTTTGTCCAATGCCCTGCATGCAGTTTTATATTATTTATACTGTTCTTTCTGTCTGGAAACTTGAGAATGTCCATGGCAACCTTTACGTCAAAAGCGGTTTTAGACCAGCTAGAGATCAGCGATAGTAAATAAGAATCACTTGCAGAATTGAGCGATAGTGATCTATGGGGAAATTTGTCATCAAACACTGAAAGTGACGACAGCGACAATTCTGCAACTGAGAAAAT
This sequence comes from Aquarana catesbeiana, assembly GCF_042186555.1. Lineage (NCBI taxonomy): Eukaryota > Metazoa > Chordata > Amphibia > Anura > Ranidae > Aquarana > Aquarana catesbeiana. The sequence continues at coordinate 882,543,031 of NC_133324.1, forward strand.
TTGTTTTTGGTTTGATTACATTATTGAATAAAATGTATTATTATATTATTATTTGTTATAATTATTTATAGTTATTTATTATATTATAATTTAGGATTTTGTGTTTCAAACTTTATCATACCCGGGATGTCTACTAGACTCTGGTTTGGACAGATTTAAGTGTGTTATTACTAAGAATTTCAGGCCTACAATATAAAATGCCAAATTTCTATGCAAAACGATGTACTACTTTTAGCATCAAAAATCTGAAATAATCATACTGCCAGGGAGGTTAAAGACCCCTTTCAGACTGGGGCGTTTTTTAGGCATTTTAGTGCTAAAAACAGAGCCTGTAAATCGCCTGAAAAGCGCCTCTCAAGCCACCCCAGTGAGAAAGTCTGAGTGCTTTCACAGTGCGCTTGCAGGATGAAAAAAAAGTCCTGCGAGCAGCATCTTTGGGGCGGTGTGGGAGCGGTGTATACACCGCCCCTGCCCATTGAAAGAATGGGCAGCGCTGCAGAAGCGCCCGCAAAGTGCTTCGGCAGCACCGCAACATGGGAGCTTTTAACCCTTTCCTCGGCCGCTAGCGGGGGTTAAAAGCGACTGGCTAGCGGCCGAAAAGCACCTCTATAACAGTATTAAAACGCCGCTAAAACTAGCAACGCTTTACCGCTGCTGCCCCAGTGTGAAGGGACTTTAAGGCACTGACCCGGAACAAATAGGAAACTGTTGTAATCAGTAATATTGTGCAGTCCTCTATCCAGCCAGCAGATAGTGCTCTTTTTTCCATTTCACATATTCAGATACAGTATTTCAGTGTCCAGCTTTATTGGTAACAAGCCTTTGGTTTACAGAACTGAATGAGCCACCACAGCAGTTACTCATTCCTTATTACAGATTTTAAAGGTTTAAAGCAGAGGTTTTTAACTCCTCCTTGTACATTAAAAGTGACCCTGATTTGATTATAATATAAGGGCCCTTTCACATTGATGTGCTTTTGATGCTCTTTTGTGCAGCTTATGGCCCTTTTAAATTGATGCCCTTTTGATGCATTCCCATTGACTTACAATGGAAAGTGCCCTTTTGGTGCTTTTTTGAAAAACACCAAATACGGTAGGCTCCTACCATTTTAAATCAATGGAGCATTCAGGACTTTTCAATACGCAGCAGGACACGCAGTGTGAACAGGTACAAAGGATTTAATGTGGAATAGTTTTCATGCGCTTTTGTTGCTCTGGAAAAGCGCAGCAAAAGCGCACCAGTGTGGAATGGGCTTACATCAGTGAATGGCACCCTGTATCGGAATACAGTAAATACTGGAACGTGGAAAGATAGGTATTCCTATTTCTTTCATTTGGATTTATGTGGCACCACCATTGGTCTTGCATACTGACTTTTGATAAAAACAAGATGTTGAATGTTAGGTATCCCAAATGCCAAATACGTATGTACTTATCCTTTTCTTTTATAGGGTGGTGTTTCCAAGAATACCTACCTATTAAAGCTAAACTATGAATCTGGTGCAGCTCTGCATTTTAATCAGTCAGCTTCCAGGTTTTATTGACAAAGCTTAATTGAACAAGCTGAAGTTAGAAGCTGATTGGTTACTATGCACAGTTGCACCATATTCTCTATGCACCAATTTTTGTAAATGGCCCCCTATGTGTTTATAATGTTCTGTGTAGACTCACTGCACACTGTAATCCCATCACACCACTGAGCTGCATTTACTAGAATATGATTATGGAAAGTTCAGCCAATGGTCCCTGGAAAATCTATGTAAATAAACCTCTTAAAAGATAAAATGAATTTCAGATAACTTCCCTTCTTATATGGTATGTCTGTAACTTAATTTCTTGCCTTTGTTTTAATACCAAACAGTTGACAGTGTTCTTTAAACCTACTTGGCCTCATTTGTCCAGGATTTGTCAGCATATACTATAGATGTGGAACTAATAGGACTTGATATTTAAATGCCTATGGTAATTCAGAACTCTTGATGTTGGGATTGGTGTGGTGAGGGTAGGTATCTCATCAGGGACATCAACTGAGCACTCTCCTTTGTTGATGCTTCGTTGAGGAACCCACTACATCTATAGAGCACTCAATAGTGATACAGTGCATTCGAAAAGTATTCACAGCGCTTCACTTTTTCCACATTTTGTTATGATTGGGAAGGGCACACAGCGTCTATATAAGGGCTCACAGTTAACAGTGCATATCAGAGCAGAAACCAAGCCATGAAGTCCAAGGAATTGTCTGTAGACCTCAGAGACAGGATTGTATCAAGGCACAGATCTGGGGAAGGGTACAGAAAATTTTCTACAGAATTGAAGGTCCCAATGAGCACAGTGGCCTCCATCATCCGTAAATGAAAGGAGTTTAGAACCACCAGGCCTCTTCCTAGAAACTTCCCGGCCAAACTGAGTGATCGGGAGAGAAGGGCCTTAGTCAGGGAGGTGATCAAGAACCGGATGGTTACTCTGACAGAACTCCAGTGTTTCTCTGCGGAGAGAGGATAACATTCCAAAAGAACAACCATCTCTGCAGCATTCCACCAATCAGGCCTGTATGGTAGAGTTGCCAGACGGAAGCCGTTCCTCAGTAAAAGGCACATAATAGCCTGCCTGGAGTTTGCCAAAAGCACCTGAAGGACTCTCAGACCATGAGAATCAAAATTCTTTGGTCTGATGAAACAAAGATTGAACTCTTTGGCCTGAATGGCAAGCATCATGTCTGGAGGAAACCAGGCACCGCTCATCACCTGGCCAATACCATCCCTACAGTGAAGCATGGTGGTGACAGCATCATGCTGTGGGGATGTTTTTTAGCGGCAGGAACTGAGAGACTAGTCTGGATCGAGGGAAAGATGAATGCAGCAATGTACAGAGACATCCTTCATGAAAACCTGCTCCAGAGCGCTCCGGACCTCAGACTGGGGGAAGGTTCATCTTCCAACTACCCTAAGCACATAGTCAAGCTAACAAAGGAGTGGCTATGGGACAACTCTGTGAATGTCCTTGAGTGGCCCAGCCAGAGCCAAGACTTGAACCCGATTGAATATCTCTGGAGAGATCTGCAAATGGCTGTGCACCGACGCTCTCCATCCAACCTGATGGAGCTTGAGAGGTCCTGCAAAGAAGAATGAGAGAAACTGCACAAAAATTGGTGTGCCAAGCTTGTAGCACCATGCTCAAAAGACTTGAGGCCAAAGATGCTTCAACAAAGTATTGAGCAAAGGCTGTGAATACTTATGTACATGGGATTTTGTTACTTTTTTTAGATTTCAAACAAAGTTCTTTCACGTTGTCATTATGGGGTATTGTTTGTATTTTGGGGAAAATAATGAATTGAATCCATTTTGATTAAGGCTGTAACATAGTTTCCGGATGCACTGTAACTGGTGTCCCGGGTACGCTAACCTCTATCTTTGATACCCCTCTATTCCATCTTGCAGGTCAGTGGTTAGCTTTCCTTCTAATCCAGCAGATTTTTTCTGCTGCATTTAATAACGTCTCGGATGCTTGTTGGAGGGAGTGACCCCTCACTCTCATCTTTTTCAGAGGGCTGGTTGTAGATGTTGCAAATCCATGCATTCCACTTCTACAAGGAAAATCCTCATCTTCCAGACATTCGAAGCAACAGGATTGATTTCAGTAGTGCACAAGCATAAAAGCCTCTTCTGATATGAACCAACAGCCCTGTTCTAAACAGAGACTGTATAGCAGTGTTTTTCAACTCCAGTCCTCAAGGCGCCCCAACAGGTCATGTTTTCAGGATTTCCCTCAGATGAAATGGCTGTGGTAATTACTAAGGCAGTGAAACTGATCAAATCACCTGTGCAAAATAATGGTAAGCCTGAAAACATGACCTGTTGGGGCGCCTTGAGGACTGGAGTTGAGAAACACTGCTGTATAGTATGGAAAACACTTTTTGTGGAACATTCACACAACGGTCTATCATGTAAAAATGGCAGTTGCCCAGATTTCCTTTCTCTTTCTGGAGAGGCTTATTTACAGAAACAGAACTGAAAGTGACATTGTGAAGGACAGAGATTCTATTATAACATTCATTGAGCAAAATCTCTGGACATCACCACTGACAAAAACGTCCATGGAAAATGTCCAACCCCAGAGCCTCTGGGCTGTAATAAGTCTATGTAACCAGGAGCTGTGAATGAATGAAATCTGTACTGAAGTCTGTTTTTTTATTTAATATTCTGCTAACAACTAATAAAACAATCATCTATATTGCATTTTCTTTAACCATAGATTAACCACTTCAGCTCCGGAAGATTTCCCCCCCTTCATGACCAGGCTGTTTTGTGCGATACAGCACTGCGTTACTTTAACCGACAATTGCGCAGTCATGGGACGCTGAACCCAAATAAAATTTATGCCATTTTTTTTACAACAAATAGAGCTTTCTTTTGGTGGTTTTTGATCACCTCTACGTTTTTTATTTTTTGCGCTATAAACAAAAAAGACTGACAATTCTGGGGGAAAAAAAATATTGTTTACTTTCTGCTATAAAACATATCCAAAAAATATATAAAAATCTAATTTCTTCATAAATTTAGGCCAATATGTAAGAAAAAAAAAAAAAAACCCAATAAGCGTATATTGATTGGTCTGCGCAAAAGTCATAGCATCTATAAACTATGGGATATTTTTATGGAATCTTTATTAATTTTCTTTACTAGTAATGGCAGCAATCAGTGACTTATTATGGGAATGCGATATTGTGGTGGACAAATCAGACACTGACACTTTTTGGGGACCAGTGACACTAATACAGTGATTAGTGCTAAAAATATGCACTGTCACTGTACTGACATGGGCTGGGAAGGGGTTAACATCAGGGGCGATCAAAGGGTTAACTGTGTGCCTGACCAGTGTTTATGTACTGTGTGGGAGGTGCTTTTACTAGGGGAAGGCATGGATCTTTGTCCCTGCTTTGCAGGAACACAGGATCCATGCCTTCCCTACTCACAGAATGACAATCTGCCTTGTTTACATTGACAGACTGCCATTTAGCCTCTGTAACAAATGATTGGTGGATGCCGGCGGATATCGAGTCTGCGGTAGCCACTGATCGGCTCCCTCTGTGAATTTGCACCCGCTACCCAGAAATGCGGAATCACGTATATATATATATATATATATATATATATATATATATATATATATATATATATATATATATATATATATATACACGTGTGTGTGTGTGATCCTGCGCACAGCGGCCACCCTGTAGCAGTAAAACTGCTATGGGGGGTAGTGAACTGGTTAAAGCACCCACACATGGTATGTTTCACCATCTCTAGCTCTGGATTGCTAGACAGCACTTCCCCAAATTTCCGTCTGGGAAGTGTGCACTCAACAGGTCACATGATCACCCTCTTTGGGACTAGTGCAGTTACTCCAGAGCCTAGTAAATGAGCAGAAGCTCTGCTGACTTCCATCAGCCAATCATATGCAAGCAGAAATGCTATTTTTTAAAAATTTCCCTTGCATGTGATTGGGTGCTCCTTACAAGGTGAAGCTTTACCTCAACCTGGGGGTCGAATGATGATTTGCCAGGGTCACCAAATTCTGGGCTGTTCCTGAAGCCCGAACTGCTCTCCCAGCCTTTTTGTGGCCACCCAGCTGGGCTGTCCCTGGAGCATGTGGCCGCCCAGCAGGGCTGTTCCTGGAGCCCTCGGCTGCCCACTAAGCCTCTTCACAGCCGCCCATTCAGTTCACGGCATGCCTGGGGGTCAGAAACTAGAGGTCAGCTGACTGGTGAGGAATGTGAAGCGGGAGGGGCTGGAGGAGACCCTATCTCCTGATTTTGGTATAGGTGTCACTGATACAAGACACCACAAAGTCGGAGACACAGTGAGTAACACTACCTGTGATTAGAGTTGCCATTAAAAGTCCCCACTACAGTTCTCAGATCAGCAGATGACCTTGATCAAGAGCACCTAAGTTGGCTGATCAGAACTCCCCCAGCACTGCCACTCATCCCCCCCCCCCCCCCCCCCCACCAAGGAGTAGGAGAAGGAATAAAATAGAGAATACATGGAAGGGAGAGGGAAAGAGGAGGAGGAACAAAGAAAAAGAGAGAGAAAGAACAAGAAAGACAGCTAGAGAGAAGAATGGGGGAAAATAACAAGAAATTAGGATAGAGAGAGATAAAAGGGAAAGAAAGGAGAACAAAGAGAGAGAGAGAGAGAGAGAGAGAGTGGTAAATCCCAAAATGTACCATAAGGGGTTTTAATATTCTACAAGTGGAAGGGCCTCAAGGAGCGCAAAATGTCAATGGGTTAGGGGCGCAAATTACTTGTCTTGCCTTGGGTGCTGACACTCCACACTACGAAAATAATTGTACTTATAGGGGTCCCCACAACTTGGGAAATTTTATCAAGGGGTCATGGCACTAGTGAGGTTGAGAACCACTGCTCTAGAGCAAGTGCACTTTGCAAAGTGCAGAGACTATTTGTCTTTAGTAAATCAACTCCTAAGCCCTCGTCTACATTGAATGCGGCTTTGAAATTGTGCGACTTCATTTCAAATTGCACGATTTCAAAAATGCATGTCAGCGCGACTTCAGGTGCGACTTTGAAGATATCTGTGCGGCTTCATGCACAGATGTCTATGCAAGTCGCCCCCGAAATCGGCAAAAGAAGTGCAGGAACTACTTTTTGAAAAAAATGCGGCACCGCAAAGTTGGCGCTCCACCGATTTAAACAGTGCCATTGCCAACAATAGGCTGCGACTTGTCATGAGATTTGACCTGTCAAATCGCATGACAAGTCACTCCAATGTGAACAAGGGCTAAATATCCAGTGCACAGGGGTGGTAACCACATTGCTTCAGTTTCAGGGTTGCCTGTAGGAGTGTGTGCACAGGCAGTGTATAGGGGTATGGTTGTAGTCCCGACCAGGAGAGTACACACAAGGGTGGTTCCATGGGCCCCTGAAAGGTAATAGAGCCACTTTAAAACAGGAAACAACATTGAGAAAATATTAGGAAGTCCAATAAAGGACAATCATGCCGCGTACACACGATCGGACATTCCGACAACAAAATACATGGATTTATTTCCGACAGATGTTGGCTCAAACGTGTCTTGCATACACACGGTCACACAAATGTTGTCAGAAATTCCGTTCATCAAGAACGCGGTGACGTACAACACGTATGACGAGCCGAGAAAAATTAAGTTCAACAGCCAGTGCGGCTCTTCTGCTTGATTCCGAGCATGCGTGGAACTTTGTACATCGGAATTGTGTACACACGATCGGAATTTCCGACAACGGATTTTGTTGTTGGAAAATTTGAGAACCAGCTCTCAAATTTTTGCTGTCGGAAATTCCGACAAAAAATGTCCAAAGGGGCCTACACACAGTCAGAATTTCCAACAACAAGCTCCCATCGAATATTTATTGTCGGAATATCCGATCGTGTGTACGCGGCATTAGAGTGGAAATATATTATGTCTCTTCTACAATAATACAAAGTTACCTGCCTGCTTGCTGTTTTCTATCATATGTATACTTACTGTGCACATGCACAATCCTAGCACACTTCAGTTGTGCTGGAATGACTGACTCCCGTGCGCATGCATGGGACGACTTTATCCCTTGCCTGACAATCAAGAAGCTAAGAAACCAGCAATCAGCAGAAGATGACAGCGGCCGGTGAGGGATGTAACTGGCACATTGCTGGAAGTGGAGAGGAATATTGGGCTGGACAAAGAAAGTGCAAACATGGTAAGTTGAGGTGCTTTAATAGATGAAGGTTTAATAACACTGGATTGAATGAATGAATGAATTACCGAATGAACGATTGACTATTGTTAATCACAATAATATTTCAAGTTTCACCTAGGTGATGAGGGCTAATATTCAGCCCCCAAGCACTAATAAAAAACGATGATAGGGCCTCATGCACACGAGACGCTGTTAAACGCGCATTCAGAGGCAGTTGGACACTTTTTTCAAATGCCCCTGAACTCATTCAATGTTATCCTATGTATCCATGTACACAGTCTCGTTTTTTGGCGTTTCTAGGCATGTTTCAAATGCCAAATGCGGGTAAACGCGGCTAAGTGCCGGTACCGCATTTAGCCACGTTTGCGTTTATAAGTGTTTTTAAAGGAACCCTATTGTTTGGACCAGAAAACACAGAAATATGATGGTAAACTGCAGTAGAGAATGACATTTTGCGACCCCTTCCTGGGGGCAAAGACAGCAATAAAAACCTAATAAATGTTCTAATCCTTCTTCACAATAACCAAAAGTAAAAAAAAAAAAAGTTTTGCCTTTAGTTATACTTTAATTTGTACTAGTTCTTTTACATTCATATTAGAAGATTGTGATTTGGTTTGGACTTAATTTGGTGGACTTAATCTCAGTTCCAGCAACCTGATTTTTTAAATACTAATCGTTGCTCTATATTCTAATCAAAGTGGAACTTCAGTCAGAAAAATAATTCCTGCTAGATCACTTCAGACTGGCCCTTTTTGCAGGTATAGTTATGTAAAACATTAAAAATAAGTGTAGGGGGGCGTGACCGGAAGCCGAGCTAGATGGCAGCCTAATCTCCCAGCTCTCTGAGCCCGCAACGTGAAAGGCAATTTTAGGGGCACTCCACCTCATCTATATGGGCAAGTCCAGGACCACCCGCTCCTCTAAACCAAGGGGATCATCCTTACCCCCCCCCAGGGGCGTCCACAGACCTCCGTTCGTTTTTTATACAGCCCGGAATGTCTCAGGGCGAGGAGGCCAATATGGCGCCGGACACTCCAGCTCCCACACAGCGGAGTCCCGCTCAGTCTCCACAGCCAGCTTCTGTCGGGCATCAGACCTCAGAGGGACCCCTGCGGGACGAGGCGATCCCCCGAAAGATCACCAACCACACGGGAGCGGTGAGTCACCACCAACACCTGGATGCCCAGACCAAGCAGCCGCATGGGTCCCTGCCCGCCATGCGGCCCGCCTCCCCCTCGCACTATACACAGTGCTCGGCGGCATTTCCGAGGCTTTTGACAACAGCCCCGGAACCTCTATCACAGAGCGTGGAGCCTGCGACTCCTCAGATCTGTCACAGGACTTCCCACCTCTGCCGAGCCCTGCAGGCCCCCATGCCTGAGCATATCGGTCCCCTGAAGGTATGAAAGATGGGTTCTGGGTAATGACTGTTATGTCCCCCCCTCCCAAAGCACAGAGACTGTCCCGCTCCAGAGACCCCAGTGCTTCTAGGCAACACTCAGCCTCTGTGCCCTCTTATGCACAGAAGGCAGGCACTCCATTTTCCCTCCCAGCAGGGGACTCCATTACAGGACCCCCCCGGCAGCCACAAACGGGGACATGGTCGGACTCATGGGACCCCCCCAGCAACTGGAGCACAGTTATACCACGAAGCGGGCGCACTATCCCCACGTACCCCACCACGTGGCCCATCCTCACCTCACCATCACTACAGTCCTGTGTGGGACCCACCCATGCCTCCTCAATGGCACACTTTGCAAGCCATACCCACAAAAGAGGACTTCAGACAATTAATCGAGGATGTGAAATCTACATGTCGCACGGAAATCCAAGTACTTCAGACAGGTCTAAAACACCTGGCAGATAGAATGGAGATGGCCGAAGAGGAAATCCAGGAAACCAAACTGGCGGTTCATAGAACACAACTCCAGGGAGCAGACCATAGAGCAATGCTGAAAGATATGCAAAGGCATAGAAGATCTGGATAATAGGGGGCGCCGTAACAACATCCGGGTGAGAGGCATCCCGAAATCAGAGAGCACCGAGGACCTGCAAACGATTCTGCAATCCGTCTTCAACAATCTCAGGGAGCCACCTACAAAACACATAGAAATGGACAGAGCCCACCGGGCACTTCGCCCCAAAGGAGCTACCCCCAAACCAAGAGACATCATATGCAGAATCAGCTCCTACCCTCTCAAAGAGGAAATCATGAGGCAGGCATGCTTGGCACACAAAGTAACTTTTGAGGATGTCCAGATACAACTGTATCCGGACCTTTCATGGATCACCCTGCAAAAACGTAGACTCCTCCAACCTCTGCTACAAATACTGCAGAAAGAAGCCATTACCTACAGATGGGGCTTTCCTTTTAGCCTCACAGCAAAACACCAGGGCAAATCTGCTGTATTGCGGTACCCAGAAGATCTCTGCACGTTTTGCAACATTCTTGAAATAGCAGCTCCTCAACTGCCAGATTGGGATTTAGTTGCTACTCCCCCACCGCCACATACAACCTGGCAGAAAGTGCCTGCCTCCAATCGGCCTAGGAACTCTGATACACAACACAAGCCCGCTAAACACAAGGCCCGCTGAACCGCATATACTGCAACTTCAAGCAGCTACAGGACTCGAGCACTTAGGCTCAGTAAATAGAACTGTCCAGATAGCATTTTGTCTACTGCAACCCTAGATTAGTGTCCCTAAGCATGCCCCTACGCCACTCTTTAGCTCACTATTAAGGGCCAGTTTCGGATGAGCTTCGAGATGAAAGGCATTGAATCCATCACCTACCACCCCCCCTCCCCTTTTTCTAGTTAGATATTGGTACACGGTATCAGGCTGTGTATGGTTCAAGAGTTACTGTTGATAGAATACGGGCTCCCGGGTGTGCCTCTTTGTCCGTCCTACTTAGGGTGGGGATGGAGGTCCGCGCGGAAATCGGTTCTGACCTCGGCCTGTTGGCCTTTCAAGGTTTGATAGTAAGGTTTATTTTGTGTTATCTTTGTGCATTAATTGAACTTCTCTCTCTCCCCCAGTCCCTCCTCTTTCTCTTTCTTTCTAGCCATCCTCCTGCATGCATAGATATATGCACGGAACTTCCTGGTCTCCTCCCGGAGAGTGCCTATCCTGAACCTGGGATCTCGAAATCGGACAAGTCACCATTAGGTAAGCGCATACCCCCATACCCTTATCCACCACCACCATGGCCAAGGTAAACGTACATGGACTAAACTCTAATAGGAAAAGACATCTGGCACTGAGGGAGTTTAGACAGTCAGGAGCTGATATTATCATGGTCCAGGAGACCCATTATAATAAAAAATGCTCATTCGCATTTGCATCCAGATATTATTCCCAAATAGCATCGGGCATTCGTAAAAGGCTGGAGTGGCCATGCTTATTAAGCGAGGGGCTCCCTTTACCTGCGTGACCCAGCATTGTGATCCTCATGGCCACTTCATTATACTACAAGGACTGTGGCAAACACAAGAAGTGACGTTATGTGCACTATATGCCCCAAATACTAAACAACATAGTTTCTTATCCAGGGTATATGCCCGTATTTTTAGATCTACTCCTAAGGTCCTCATAGTGGGAGGCGATTTCAATCTCATTCAATCAGCCAATGCAGATCGTCAGACGAAAACCCCCCAGGCTCCCTCACCTAGGGTCCATAGAGACTCGAGACTATTTAGACAAATCACTAGACGATATGCGCTCTTTGACGCATCCTCCCTCTCCAGACCTGACCCAAACGATGAGACAATATCTGGAACGAAGAGGAATTCCCCATCTCCAGCCATCAAATCTGATGGCACTTAATGCGCAGATTACTGATGAGGAAATAGAACTCACTATTAAATCCCTGCCATTCCACAAAGCCCCAGGTCCAGACGGTTTCCCATATGAATATTATAAAACATTTCTCCCTCTTTTGCTTCCCTATCTTCGCAGATTGTTTAATGCTTTCCTTCAAGATACTCCCATTCCCCTGGAAATGCAGAAATCCTTCATCACCTTGAACCCCAAACTGGATAAAGACCCTTCCCTTTGCGCGAATTATAGACCCATTGCATTACTAAACTCTGACTTAAAAATTTTTACTAAACTCTTATCCAATCGCCTGAACATGATTCTTCCATCACTGATCCATAAAGACCAGGTGGGGTTTGTCCCACTGCGGCAAGCAAGTGACAATACTAGAAAGGTGATTGATTTGGTGGAGGTGGCGAACAGGGAGGGCGCCCCTTCTTTGCTACTCAGTTTAGATGCTGAGAAAGCTTTTGATCGTCTGGGGTGGCCATTCCTGTTCGCCACGCTGTGCCACATGGGCTTCCAGGGTCCCTTTTTGCGGGCGATCAAACATCTTTACTCCAACCCTTCCTCTCAGGTCAGGACCCCTTTTGCACTCTCAACATCATTTACAGTATCGAACGGCACCAGACAGGGCTGCCCGCTGTCACCCTTATTATTTGCGTTATGTGTGGAACCCCTGGCGGCATCCATCAGGAATAACTTGGACACACAGGGGATTGCGGTTAGAGACAGAGAATTTAAAATTTCCCTCTTTGCCGATGATATTATTCTCACCCTGACTCAACCCCACATTACCCTCTCGAATTTACATGCAGAATTAGACCGGTTCCGCGCCATTTCGGAATATAAAATTAATGCCTCAAAATCAGAAGCACTACCCATTAATATCCCTGTGGCTGAGATTACACTTTTAAAATCCAACTTTCATTACAATTGGAAAACGGCTGCCCTGAAGTACCTAGGGACCCATATCACCCCAAAATTTAATACTTTATATCAAGAAAACTTCCCTCCTCTTTTCAGCACAATTAGATCCCTACTACTTCAGTAGAAAAAAACATCATATCTCCCTTCTAGGACGAATTGCCTCTATTAAAATGACCATTCTCCCGAAGCTCCTCTATCTTTTCCAAACACTCCCCATACCTATACCACTCAAACACCTGAAAAAGCTTCAGTCAGACTTACTCCATTTCGTTTGGAATTATAAAAGGCACAGGATCCCAAGAACGGTGTTGATGGCGTCGCGCAGTGAGGGGGACCTTGCTTTCCCGAATATTGTTAAATATTATCAAGCTGCACAATTAAGAGCTGTGGCTTCATGGTTTACTCAAAAATCATACAATAAGTGGACAGAGATTGAAAAATTATGGATAGCTCCAATACACCCGAATAATCTATTATGGAATGCGAGTGCGGATGTGGCCCCAGAACGTCTCCTGGGCCCCATGTCCCTATTACGGCGGACTTGGCGTACGCTGGCTCATTCCAATAAACTGACCTCGGAAAGATCGACTCTAACCTCCTTTGTTTGTAACCCCAAAGTGCCAGATAGCCTCACTCACCAGATGTCACATCCTTGGTCCTCTAAGAATTTATTCCACTTTGGGAGTATAGTGGATCCCAGAACCCGTAAGTTGCTGTCCTTCTCAGACTTACAGACCAAACACGATTTACCGAGACAAGCATTTTATGGGTATCTACAATTACGACATTATGCATTAACCATAGCCCCGAACCTGCAATTCTCTCCTCCATCCTCGTTTGAAACCATAATCCTAGCAGGTAACACACAGAAAGGTCTCATATCAGGAATCTATAAGATTCTGAATGCCATCTCCCTAGAAGAACAAGGCAAACATTATTACATGCTCAAATGGGAGAAGATCCTTAATGAAGAACTCCCATTAGCACAGTGGCAGGCAATATGGAACCAGACAGCAAAGAGTTCAATGTGTACACTTTATGAAGAAAATTCATATAAAATTCTCTGCTTCTGGTACCTGACTCCAGATGTGCTTCACACAATTTTCCCTACTAGCTCAGATAAATGCTGTTGCTGCCAGGAAGCAAAAGGCACTTTTATACACATCTGTTGGACTTGCCCACTACTTACTCCGTACTGGGAAATGGTCCGACACCTTCTTTCCCGCCTTTTGGACATCGAAGTTCAAGCCTCCCCAAAATTCTTCCTATTAGGCTTATCACCACTAAAGCTTTGTAAACCATACAAGAAATGAGTGCGACATATACTCACTGCAGCACGCTGCCTCGTAGCCCTAAATTGGAAATGCCATACTCCACCCTCTGCTGAAGATCTTTACTCTAGAATTAAAGATGTTGAACTGATGGAGAAAATGACGGCTAGAATACAAGACAGGCTGGAGGCACATAACAGGGTCTGGGAGCTATGGCACCTCCGGGAGGACCCACCATGACCAGGTAATCAACCTAACCAGATGGCTCATTTTCTCTTTTCTTTCCTTTCTTTTTTTTTCCTCCTACCCCCCAAATCCCCTATACTATAGGCTCTTATGACTTTTTTTTTCTCAGTCTGAGAGACTGTGATACAATTCAGTAACTGAACTAACGTTTTCTACTTTCTTTTCTGTATACCAAAGGAACTATTAACAGTTAAATCATATAGAATATAAGTTTAATACTACAAGTGGATATACTGGACAATGTTTGTGATTTTCCGTGTTCCTTTATCTTGTATTACCAAAACATATAATTAAATTGTTATTTGAAAAAAAAAAATAAGTGTCTATACTGTTTAAAATCCAGTAATACACTGTCTCACTCTGCTCTGCACATGCTCAGTTGATCTCCATTTTTGTCATTGTGCCTAAAATCAGAGCCACTAGAGGCCGATCTGCTGACAGCCTAAAGATTTATTGATGTTCAGGGGCTCTGGGCTTCAGCATTTCCTTTTTGTTTGTTTTTGTAAAATTACATAAAAAAATACACAATGTTTAAAAAATGGCTTATTTAAATTGTAATTACACATTTTCTATAATATTTCTGTTATTGCCAAGTGCATTTAAATTCCAGGAACAATTCCAAAATTTAGAGAGTATCTTGTTCCTAGAAATGATTTTTGGATGCTCATTTAGTTCTTTAGTACTATGTTCCAACTTGAAAATGGAAATGATTTAACTGATATTGAAGTTGTATACCTCTATGAACCACAAGAGCAGAGTGACTCAATGGTTAGCACCCTGCTCCTCCGCTGCTATTTCCTTGATGTTCTTACCCTCCTTGACGATTTTCTAAATAAAGGTGATTTATTAGAATGCATGAAGGTAAAAATAACTGTGTGCCTTTACAACCACTTTAACTCCCACACTCCAAAGACATGCTAGGTTAACTTGCTGCTGTTCCTAATGGATAGGGACTGATGTAAATGTACAGTATATAAAATACTATATAAATTGATAGCGCATTAGCACTATATAAGATATTTACTTTTTTTTTTTACTTAAAGTGGTTGTAAACCCACTACCAAAAAAAAAAAAAAAAACCTGCAAGACAAAGGCATAATGAGCTAGTATGCATAGCATACTAGCTCATTATGAATTACTTACCTTAGATTGAAGCCCCCGCAGCGGTCCTCGTACACTGTTCCGGCCGGCGACAATGATCTCGGAGTTACTTCTAGGTATCTCGGGCTCCGACACTGTGATTGGCCGGAGCCGGAATGACGTCACTCCTGTGCATACGCACGGGAGCTGCCGGTAACGGCACACTAACTGAAGCGACGGCACGTACGTGCCGTTGCTTCAGTGCGCATGTGCCGATGATGTTGGCACATGCTGATACAAGGGATATCTCCTAAACCTGCACAGTTCAGGAGATATCCGGGGTAGCTACAGGTAAGCCTTCTTATAGGCTTACCTATAGTAAAAAGTGGATTGTAAAGGGTTTACAACCACTTTTAATGGATATTTACATTTTAGTTATGGGACTACCGATGTGTCAATAACTTTATAGCCTATGATATCGAAGCAGTAAAGTAAAACCTTGGTTTGAGAGCGTTTTGTAAGACAAGCAAAATTTTTTAATACATTTTGACTTGATAAATGAGCGATGTCTTGATATACAAGTAGCGTCATGTCACAACAGGGTATAAAAGAGAAGAGAGGCGCCTCTAAGTGTAGCAATATGGTTACATTTAATGAAGGTACAACATTTAGCAACTCACATGGTTGATGATTAAAAGAGGCACATCTAAGTTTGCAGGCATCCGGGGTAAAGCTGTCCACATAGACCGTCCCCTGCACCGCCATCAATGTCATCCCTTCCACGCTGCGCTCTACGATCGCTTCAAGCCTCGCTTTCCAATCGCTCTACTGCAGGGTAGTCTTCCCGGTCCCGATTGCAGACTGACAGCGGTGACAGCCGGCGGTGCGGGGGATG
The DNA here is from genome assembly GCF_042186555.1 of Aquarana catesbeiana. Classification (NCBI taxonomy): domain Eukaryota; kingdom Metazoa; phylum Chordata; class Amphibia; order Anura; family Ranidae; genus Aquarana; species Aquarana catesbeiana. Next base: position 882,559,007 of record NC_133324.1, read on the forward strand.
GTCTACCCCAGATGCCTGCATACTTAGATGTGCCTCTTTTAATCATCAACCATGCGAGTTGCTAAATGATTTACCTTCATTAAATGTAACCATATTGCTACACTTAGAGGCGCCTCTCTTCTCTTTTATACCCTGTAGCTCCTGCTGGATTTTGCTTCTAATCCCATTTGTGGAGGCTTCCATTTGTGGATGGATATTTTATGGTTACACAACCTATTGCATTGCTATAATCTTTTTATATGGACTACAAACTGAAGGACCTACGAATAAATGGTTGTGGAACGAATTCCGAGTTTCCATTATTTCTTATGGGGAAATTCACTTTGATATACAAGTGCTTTGGATTACAAGTATGTTTCTGCTTGCCAGCCAAGGTTTTACTATATATTGTTTTACAAGACAAATAAGGTTTTCTTTTGGCAATGTTGGAATTTTTTTTAAAATTTTTTTAGGCAATCCAAGGCTCGGTTCACACTTCCAAAACATGTCATGCAACTCGAGAATTTTTAGTCGCACCCCATTAACAGCAATGGAATCATACTCAAGTCGCAGCGACTTATGCCGCGTACACAAGAGTGGAATGTCCAACAGAAAAAGTCAGACGGAAGCTTTTCATCGTCTATTCCAATCGTGTGTAGGCCTCAGCAGACTTTTCTTTTTAGAAAATTCTGACGGACCTAGAAATAGAACATGTTCTAAATATTTCCGACGGAACCAATTCCTATCGGGAAAACCGCTCGTCTGTATCCTGTTCCGACGGACCAAAAACGACGCATGCTCTGAAGCAAATACGAGACGGAAGCTATTGGCTACTGGCTATTTCTAGTCCCGTCGTACGTGTTGTACGTCACCGCGTTCTGGACGGTCGGACTTTGGTTTGACCGTGTGTAGGCAAGACAGCTTGAATGGAATTACGTCGGAGAAACCTTCAGAGTTTATTCCGACGGCAAAACCGGTCTTGTGTACAGGGCATTAGAAAAAAAGGTTTCTGCACTACTTTGGGGCGACTTCATCATTGAGTTCTGTTAATGAAGTCGCAAGCAAGCCGCAATGAAGTCACGCAGGATGTCGGCTGCGGAAGTCGAGTTGATGTGAACCGGCACTAAAGGACAGCAAAATGTGACAAAACTAAAAAAAATAATTCTTTCTAGCGCCTGACCAATGTAAGTTTTAAAACAACCTGTGTTATTGAGGATATAAAGAACACTTTTTGTGGCCTGTCCTTTTTTCCAAAGATGCTAAAATGAAGTTTCTGGTACAAAGCTTGGTGAAGTTATATTGAATATTCTGTAAGTCAGCAGTTTTACAGTGTAAATGTTTTCATTCCCCTGAGTGCCCTCTGCATACGGTGCAAAATTCGCTGTGTAACATGCTCACTGATAATGGACCTGAGGTCTTATGCAATACATGCTGCATGCAGGAACACATTATGGACAGTCCATATCTAGCCCAGACTCGTAAATATTAATGAAGAAATCTCTTAGCAGCACAGTACCTATATCTTCCGGCATCCAGACAAGCCCAGGGAGTTGTAATCACAGTGCTGGCAAACGGCTCCTCTATGCTGCTGCCAAACTTCGGCACCCAGAGACTACTACGGGGAACACGGCGAGTCACTGGGAAGGTCACTGTCAAGCCGGCTATGAATGTGACACAGGCTGAGCTGCTGGTTGTTGCCTCAGAGCAGATGGTTATTTGACTCCATCATCTCCCACACACAGAGACAGACATAGCCAAGTTCCCGGTCCCCGTCTCTAAAATTAGAGCTCCAAGCCTTTGAATATTATAAAAAGCTCCCACACTAACATTTTGGAAATACCTGTCGCCACTAATGGGCCTAATGCCCCGTACACACGATCAGAAAATCATACGGAAAATACCGCTTTCGACACGATAGTACAATAATCGGACATTCTATCGGACATGCACAATTTTTTTTCCCGTGCGATGCCAAATCGTACGATTTTTGTTTAATCAGTACAGCTGTCATTCAAGAATGCAATACAAATGCATTACAACACATGACATCACTTCCGAATTGTTTTTTGGTTGTACGTGAATTTTCGTGACTTTAGTAAACTGATCAGATTTGGTCTGCGAGTAGCATGCAAAAAAAAAAAAAAAAACGGATGCCCTTTCATCCGATAATCTCATCGTGTATACCGGGCATTAGTGTAATGATGCACACTATACAATTTTCTGTAGATTTTTTCTTTCAGATTTACCAAAACCATATAATATGAGGTCAAACCTTAAAGCGGAGTTCCACCCAAAAATGGAACCTCCGCTTTAAGGGATGTGACCCCCTGACATGCCACATTTAGCATGTCATTTTTTTGGGGGGGGGGAGCCGGTACCTTCTTTTCAGAGGGTACCAGCTCCCACTTCCTTCCGTTGCACCGCGACACCGGAAGGGAGATCACCTCTCCCCCCTCCCTCTCGGCAATCATGTAGGACACGTCACAGGTCCCAGATGACTGCCCGGCCAGTTACGGCGCGCAGCGCGGCTCGTGCGTGCGCAGTGGGTGCCCGGCTGAGTAGCCGCAGCCGGGCGCCCACAGTTACAATGCCAAGGCCGCAGAGAGGAGGGGAGACGGGCGGGGCTTCGTTCCCCCGCATCGCTGGACTCTGGGACAGGTAAGTGTCCGAATATTAAAAGTCAGCAGCTGCAGTATTTGCAGCTGCTGACTTTTAATTATTTTTTTAAAGCGGAACTCCGCTTTAAGAGTTTCAATTTGTATGCAATCAGGCAGGCCCTTGCATTACATACATGGTTTTGGTAAATCTAAAGGAAATCAGACAAAAGTTGTGTAGTGTGTATGGGGTCTAATGGTACACACGATCTGAAAATCGGACGAAAAAATAGGATTTTTTAAAACAGCTTACCTGTAAAATCCTTTTCTTTCGAAGGACATCACGGGACACAGAGCCACAGTAATTACTGATGGGTTATATAGGTATCACTGGTGATTGGACACTGGCACACCCTATCAGGAAGTTCAACCCCCTATATAATCCCTCCCCCTTGCAGGGATACCTCAGTTTTGTAGCCAAGCAATATAGTGTATTAGAAGAGGGGTGGGACCTCTGTGTCCCGTGATGTCCTTCGAAAGAAAAGGATTTTACAGGTAAGCTGTTTTAAAAAATCCTATTTTCTTTCTCGAACATCACGGGACACAGAGCCACAGTAATTACTGATGGGATGTCCCAGAGCAATGCTACCTGAGGGGGGGGAACCACGACCAAGTAGGGTGCAATCAGACCTGAGGACCCTGTACCGCTGCCTGCAGCACACTACGCCCAAAGGCGATATCCTCATGCCTTCTCACATCCACCTGATAGAATCTGGTGAATGTATGGACTGAAGACCAGGTTGCAGCCTTGCAGATTTGAGCCATAGAGGCCCGGTGATGCACTGCCCAAGAAGCACCAATAGCCCTTGTGGAATGTGCCCTGATCTGAAACGGAGGAATCTTCTGTTTCAAACCGTAAGCTTGAATGATCAACTGACGAATCCATTTAGAAATGGTAGCTTTTGACGCTGCCTGTCCTCTATTGGGACCCTCTGGCAGCACAAACAAAACATCCGTCTTGCGGATCTGAGTAGTTGCCCCTAGATAGGCCTTAACTGCTCTTACTACATCCAACGAATGTAGAGATCTCTCTTCCGGAGAACAGGGATCTGGAAAAAAGGAAGGTAGAACAAGGTCTTGGTTTAAATGAAAATCAGAAACCACCTTCGGTAAAAAACTAGGATGAGGGCGTAGTACCACTCTATCCTTGTGTATAATCAAATAAAGCTCCTTACAGGAAAGAGCTGCTAATTCTGATACTCTTCTAGCAGAAGAGATGGCCACCAGAAAAATTTATTTCCTTGTCAACAAGACCAAAGGAATCTGACTTATTGGTTCAAAAGGCCGTTTCTGTAACACAGCCAGGACCAAATTCAAGTCCCAGGGGTTTAGGGGCGCTTTAACCGGAGGATTAAGACGCATCACCCCCTGCATAAAGTTTCGGACCAAAGAATGCGAAGCAAGTGGCCGCTGAAATAATACTGATAAAGCAGAGACCTGGCCCTTGATGGTACTCAAGGCCAGCTTCATCTCTAATCCCATCTGTAGAAAATCAAGGATTCTACCTATGACATATTTCCTGGGATGCCAACCTCTGGATTCACACCAGGTTATATAAGCTTTCCAGACTCTATGATAAATCATCCTGGAAGCTGGCTTCCTTGCATTAATCAAGGTAGATATAACAGGACCTGAGAGCCCACGACTCTTCAGAACGTGGGTCTCAATAGCCAAACCGTCAAATTTAGCGTTTGTAAGGCAGGATGGAACACTGGACCTTGAGATAACAGGTCTGGGCGTACCGGTAGGGTCCACGGGGAACCCACCGTCATCCTTACTATTTCTGCATACCAAGTCCTTCTGGGCCAAGCGGGGGCCACCAGAAGTACCGACTTCCTTTCCTGCCTGATCCTGCGAAGGAGTCGTGGTAGTAGCAGAATAGGCGGGAATGCGTAAATCAGTGAGAACCGATGCCACGGAATCACCAACGCATCCGTCCCGCATGCAAGAGGATCTTTTGTCCTTGCCACAAATCTGTCTATCTTTTTGTTGAATCGGGATGCAAAGAGATCTACATCTGGAACCCCCCATCTTTGGCATATGGCGCAAAAGACGTCGGGATGCAGAGACCATTCCCCTGGAAGTAACTGCTGGCGACTTAGATAGTCCGCCTGCCAATTCTCTATTCCCGGGATGAAAACTGCCGATATGCATGGCACATGCATCTCTGCCCAGACTAAGATCTGGTTCACCTCTTTTTGAGCAGCTCGGCTCCGGGTGCCTCCCTGATGATTGACATAAGCCACTGCTGTGGCATTGTCGGACTGGATCCTGACCGGACAACCCTGTAGCCTGATAGTCCAGGCTTTTAGAGCTAGATGTATCGCCCGGATCTCCAGAATGTTGATGGGTAAGGTCCTCTCTGTCTTGGACCATACTCCTTGGACCGCAGCCTATTCCAGAACTGCTCCCCAACCTGACAGACTGGCATCTGTTGTTACCACCGTCCAGGTAACCGGTAGAAAGGATTTCCCCTTCTGCAGGTTTTCGGGTATGAGCCACCAATTGAGGCTCTGACGCACCGCATGCGACAGGTGCATCGGAAAGTCTAATGCCTGAACCTTCTTGTTCCAGGTCGACAGAATACTGTGTTGCAGCATTCTTGAGTGAAACTGAGCATAGGGAACTGCTTCGAATGAAGACACCATCTTCCCTAGTAGCCTCATACAAAGGCGGACTGAGGGACCCTTCTTGGTCCTTACTGTCAGAATCAGCTCTCTCAAAGCAGTGATCTTTGCCTGGGGTAGAAATATTTTCTCCTGGCTTGTATGTATAATCAGACCTAAATATTCCAGTCTTCTTACTGGTTTTAGGAAAGACTTTTCTAAGTTGAGGATCCAACCCAGGTGTTCTAGATACCTGACCGTGGTCCTCAAGTTTCCATTCAAAGAGGCTACCGACTGGTCTATCAAGAGCAGGTCGTCTAGGTATGCTATGACAGCTATACCCTGAGCCCTTAATCTGGCCAGAGGAGGAGCCAAGATCTTTGTGAACACTCGAGGTGCAGTGGCTATCCCAAAGGGCAGAGCCATAAACTGGAAATGGCGCCCTCCTACCTCGAAGCGCAGAAACTTCTGATGAGCAGGAAAAATGGGCACATGCAGATATGCATCTCTGATGTCTATTGATGCCAGAAATTCTCCTCCCTGCAGGGTGGGAACTACTGTTCGAATTAATTCCATGCGGAAGGATTGAATCCTTAGGAATCGGTTCAGATCCCTTAAGTCCAAAATGGGCCTGACATCCCCATTTGGCTTTTGGACCGTAAAAAGGTTGGAATAGAAGCCCAATCCCTGGTCCTTTGCGGGAACTATCATAATGACCTCGTGCGACAAAAGTCGCTCTAACGCTAGAAGGAGCGACTGCTTCTTCTCTGGGTCTCTGGGAACATTTGATCTGAGGAACCGAGGAGAAGGGAATTCCTGAAACTCCAGCTTGTACCCTAAGGTTACCGTGGAGACTACCCATCTGTCCTGGAAGTCCTCCTGCCAGAGCTCTGAGAATTGTCGCAGTCTTCCCCCCACTCGAGTGAGCGGGGGCGCCCCCTCATGCAGAGGTCTTAGTGTTTTGCCTAGTAGGCTTCTTTCCCCAGGACTTCTTTTGTCCCTGGGGTTGACTCTTGTCTCTGGACCCCGATGGAGGCGGCCGTCGAGACTGCCTGGAGGCTGAAGCCCCCGGCGCTGGGGAAAGAGTCCGTTTGAAAGAGGGACGCTTACTCTTCTTCTTGACAGGTAAGAGAGTGCTTTTCCCACAAGAGATTCTCTTGATATAGTTATCCAAGTCCTCTCCAAACAACCTTGCACCACGAAATGGAAACCCAGCCAGTAGCTTCTTACATGGTGCTTCGGCTGACCAATTTTTCAACCATAGGATTCTACGTATATGCACCAACCCCAGTGAAAGACGGGAGGTTTGCACGATAGAATCTCTAATGGCGTCAACCACAAAGCATAAGGCCGCTGGAAGGTTAGCAAACCCCTGGGCCTGCTGTTCAGGTAATACTTTGATGACCTGCTTAACATGGTCTCTTAAGTATTGACAGACTCCAATCGCTGCTATTGCAGGTTGGGCCACTGATCCTGCTAAGGAGAAAACATCCTTCAATAGGGATTCCATCCTTTTATCTACAGGATCCCTGAGCATCTGAGCATTGTCTACAGGACAAGTCAGGCTATTATTTATGGAGGAAATGGCGGCATTAATAGCTGGTATTCCCCACATTTTAATAAACTTTTCTTCCATCGGATAAAGTGTTGAAAACTTTCTCGGCGGAAAAAAACGTTTGTCTGGGTGATCCCACTCAGAATAAATAAGCTTTTCAAGTAAAGTATGAACAGGAAAAGCATGTGCTGCTTGGAAAGGTTTCAGTGACCCCAAAGCAGAAGAGGATTCTTTAGCAGTTTCAGGTATGGGCAACTTAAATGTGGAGCGGACCAATCCAGTGAGGATCTGCACTAAGACTTTCTCCTCTTGGGAAGTCGCACAGGGTCCCTCTCCACCTGAATCCTCCGAAGAGGAATCATCCATCCCATCCTGATCCTCTGAAAGGGATTCATCTCCTTTATCCCAGAGCTCCTCTGTCTGAGGGTCTTGGGGAACAGAGGAAGGCCTAGTGCGTTTTCTTCCACTGAGTGAAGACGTAATCACGGCCATTAATCTTTCCTCTAGACCATTAATGGTTGAGGAAAAAACCTCTTGTGTAATATATACAGGGGCTGAAGTGCCAGAAGCAGGTGTAGCCCCTGACCCCGATGGCTCTCCCTGGCTAGCCGTTCCTGGCCCATCTTTAGGGGGGAAGGATGCTGCCAACAGGGGGCCCTCAGAACCTGAACGAGATCCCCTAGTGTCTCTGGTTCCTGGGGTGCTTGAACCTCTTCTACCCATAGTGCAAAGCAACAAGGTGTGAGGTATACAAATGAACACTGTCCGCTGAGCGATGTAGTCTGGCTAAAAGCCTTGCTACCCAATGCTCAGTCTGGTGTTACTTCAGTAAATGCTGCCTAGGAGAATGCCTGTGTCCCACCTTACATGCGACCGTCAGCTCTGTGTCTCTCAGAAGGCTGAGTGCACCTGTACAGAGTGCCTTTAATAGCCTGCAGCTGGCCTGAGTGGGAGTCTAAACACTCTGTGCTGACATCCCGCCCCCTCCTCTACCGCCCCCCCCCTCGAGTTTTGAAAAAAACGAGCGCTTCCCGCACTGCCGACTCTCCTGTCATGCTCTGGAGAAAAGGCTGGGGATGGGGGGGGGGAAGGAGGGAGACTGGTAACAAGATTTACCTGAACGGCTATCTTCAGAGATGGTGGCCATTAGGCCACAGAGCCCGGGTGGTATAACCACTTTCTAGACCCCTGTGGCCCCTCTCTAGCCTGGGGGGGAACATTCAAACATGAGAAATCCCCCCATCCACCTTACCTGCTTGCAGCCTGCTTGATACGCTGGGACATACACAGCGATTACAACACCTGAGACAGACATTCAGCATGTGTAGGTTTGTGCTCTTGGCAGCCCCCGGTGGTCACAATAGGCATAGCATGCATTTACCTTAAAGGAGAAAAGCCACTAGAACTCAAAAATTCTGTGGAATCTCCTCTTACCTTATCCAGCCGCAGGGTGCCATTTACACAGACCCAATCTTCACCTCTCACGGTGGGCTCCGTTTGAAAAAACCGTCAGAGACTGGGGCCCCCATCAGTAGGGGGATCCAACAGTTCTGGGACCGTAAAGCACCTCGCCAGAAATTAGGAAGTTTAAAGCCATTTTCTGATCTGCGGGGTCCAGCTCTCTAAAAAGAGAAGCATTACGGGTAAAACCTCGTTTCTTCGGACACGAGGCCCGGGTACCATTCAATTCGGCCATGAAAAGACACTTTGAATGGATCCGGTTCGCCTGGCTTGCCCCAGTATAGGATCTTAGGATATTCCCTTTGGAGCTCAGCACAGGACATCTTTACACGTCCATCACCTAAGACACTGGCGTAAAAACTGAGGTATCCCTGCAAGGGGGAGGGATTATATAGGGGGTTGAACTTCCTGATAGGGTGTGCCAGTGTCCAATCACCAGTGATACCTATATAACCCATCAGTAATTACTGTGGCTCTGTGTCCCGTGATGTTCGAGAAAGAAATACCGCTTTTGACGCGATCGTAGGATAATCGGATCGTTAGTACAGAGTTTTCGAGAGCCGATCTTGACAGTTCATCCAATATTATTCGATCGGACATGCACAAAAATTTTCCTTGTACGATACCAGATCGTGCGATTTTCGTTTAGTCAGTACAGTTGTCGTCCGAAAATACAATACAAATACACAACACATGACATCACTTCCAATTTTTTTTTCTGTCATACGAGAATTTTTGTGACTTTAGTAACCTATTAAATTTCTACTTGCGACTAGTAAGCGAAAAAAGTCAGACGATCTGTTGTCCGATTTTCGGATCGTGTGTACAGGGCATTAGTGTTTAACACTGTATGAAAGGCAGTGTGTCTGTTGCAAAAATTAAAAATGACTCAAACGAACCTGTGTAAAATGTGCAATTATTACATTTTTTTGGGGGGGTGCAAAACCACCCCCCACCCAGTCCTGTAGGTCGGTCACATCCACTCCCCGGTGTCGCTCGATCGTCAGCCCACCAAACCTGCACTTACCCCATCTAGGTCCTTGGCTTCACGGCGGCTTCCCCTGCGTCTCCTCCTCCCCAACGGCCAATACGATTGCTTCTCCTCTCGGCCAATTGGGTCTCAGGACCAGCTTCCTGATTGGCCGGGAGGAGAATCAGGAAGACAATAGCGAATATTAATTCGCTATTGTCACACAACCCTTTTTTTTTAAGCCTCTGGCTGTAATCATGTGCTTCTAAAAAAAAAAAAAAAAACACTGGAATCCATGCGTCCAGCACCCTGCATGTAGATTAAGTGCCGGGCACATGGATTGGGGGGCCCTTGCGCCCCTTATCGATGGGCCGTCACTGCCCCAGCCCTAGGTCCATGTGAAGGTATGAACTTACTGTTATCGGGCTGGAGGAAAAGAACAATGGATAGTAAAAGCAGTGATATCACCGCACTTGAGTTCCATTGTGATTTGTGAGTCTCTCTACAGTGGTGGATCAGATGACATAGATCATACCTCCCCACTTGCTGAGACAGGAATGAGGGACACCTATTAGCAAACACATGTAGACATAGGACATTCCCCCTGCCACGCCCCCTTAAAGGAGAATTGCACAAAAAAATGATTGGTTAAAACTCACAAATGCATTTTTTACCAATACTATTCCTTTATATTGGCTTTTGAAATTTACACATACAGCAATTTAAAAATTGGATGAAAGTTTTAGCACTGCAAAACACTTTTTGATAGAGATAAGTAGTGCATTTTATATACATTTATAGAGATCAGACCAAAATGAGGGACTAATGAGGAGGAAAGAGGGACATTGTTTCGAATGAGGGACAGTCCCTCAAAATCAGGTACAGTTGGGAGCTATGCACAGATGTGTCAGCAGAGCCACCCCAAATTCAAGCACTCCATGATTCAGTCAACCCCTTGGCGCCGACGTCACACAAATATGCGGCTGCACTAGATTGGCCTTTTTTCCTGTAGAGTCGCATATTTGCATATCTCCCTTTGTGCTGGGAGTACAATTCGAGGCGTGTTCCCAGCACAGAGACCGGGGTCTCACCGAGAGACCCAGGCCCCGTTCTAATGATCGGGACTCAGAACATCCGATTTCGGGTCACCTGATCGCTGCGATAGCTTCTGATTGGCTATTAAAGTGATCAGTCACTGTGAAGCCTGCCCCCGTGTCTTCTGTCTCTGTGAATGGAGGAGAGAGATTAATTGTATCTTTCTCTGTCCTTGCAGAGAAAGGAAAAAAAAAGCATGTGTAGAAAAAAAAAAGAAAAATAATAATAATAATTTAAAAAATGTAATAAAAAAAAATAATCCAAAAACACCTAGATCAAGATTTGATCTAGGTCGGTGCCAGGGTTAGTGTTTGGGTCAAGGTCAGGGTCAAAGGTCAAGGTCTGTAATTTTTTTGGACCCGATTTTTGAACATAAAATTAGTATCAGTGTCAGCGTGTTTTAGGGAGGATGAAAAAAAAAGCAAAATGTGCACTATTGTTTCTGGGGTTTACTGTGGGTACAAACAACAATGAACATATACATATGGCGTATCGCTGCAATCGTCAGGAGCAGAATTTATTTTGGGCTGCTCTTTGGTGGTAGGTTATGGTAGTAGCATGAAATATATCTTTTTTAAAAATTATATTTTTTACTTTTTTGGGCATGTTTTCCCTTGATATCTATTACCATTTACCACCAAATGAAAGCCCAATTTGTCCTGAAAAAAACAAGATATAATCCACCTGGATGCACAAAGTAGTTGTTATGATATGTACGGTTTTACTAAGACATGTCAAAGTTGCAAAATTGGACTTAGACATTAAGATTTGTTTCACCCTAATGCCGCGTACCCATGATCGCACACTCCCAAGCCGCACTATGTGTGTCTACTGAAGCGCACAGTGTGGCTCAGCCCTGCTCCTTGCTGCTTTCACTGAGTCCAGTGAGGAGGGACTGAGAGGAGAGTTGCTCTTGGGCACAGCACTAGATCGAGATCAGGCTCAGGTAGATATTTAGGAGGGGCAGGAGGGGAGCTGCACCTATAAGGCTTTTTATCTTAACGCAGAGAATGCATTAAGGTAAAAAAAAAAATTACTTTTACAACCACTTAAAATATTTAAGGAGAATCATTCCCACCCTCCCCCACCTCCCATGTGTCTTGTGGTGCTCACTGACAACCTCTCGTTCCTCCCAGGATACAAGGACTCACACAGATATTTATGGTGGATCTCTATCTATATATAACAACATCCGGCTCAGTCTCCCTTCACTGTGAACCAACTCACCATGCCCTCTCCCCCCCTCCCCCCCCCATCAAAGCTGTTCCAGTACCTTCAGATCTGAAATTAGGTACAATCTAATATTTGGACCCCCAATCTAATTTAAAATTTGAACCACCACCCCTTAACTTTCACCTCCTTCGAATAAATTTGGCTTCACAATCTCTTATCTAAGGGAATAGTTTCCTTGATCTATGGTTCTCTCCAAGAGGGTCACTCCCAACACACCCCACCATATGTTTCTCAATCGAAAAAAAGATTTAGGTAATTCCCTTGAGCAGCATCAATGGACCCAGACCTGGAACACAACAGCACATGAATCGCTAAACTCAACTCATTTACCAAGGCTAATTATAAATTGCTGCTTAGATGGTACTTGTTACCACTGAGACCAGGCAAATTCAGTAGACGAGCTTCTGACATATGTTTTGTAGGTTGTAGAGCTGTGGGTAGCCTTCCTTGTCACAATTGTCTTGTCTCAGTGCCATCTAGCTAGGAACTAAATCATTGTATTCTAAAACCTGGGAGTAACCAAATACATCCCTGGAATAGAAAGCCAAAAGAGGGATGCATGGACTCTGTATATACAGTGGCAGCTAGGGCTAGATGCCCCAACAAGCGGGAAACGCTGAAGTCTAGAGAAGCTCAGGTCAGCTACCTTTGGCAACTCAGTATCAGGCACAAACCTGAACTAATTATTCACTCCTGCCCAGTAACTTTATCGATAAAGGTCTTACAAAGCACCTCCATATTCCTATTGCTACCCTGAAGAGTCCCTTTTCCATTATCACTATGGACAATTCCACCCTGTTCTTGGGCCTGGTAACCCATTGTACCTCTCACTATGACCATTGGGTTGCTTCATCGAGAATCCATGAGCTTCTATCTGATAGTATTCCCTGCATATCTTCTCACCTATGATTAAGGCTACACAATCCACATATTAACTGGTCCATAGGCAAAATCAAATCTTGATCTCCCACATGCCTTCAAAGTTGAATAAGTCATCTTAGGTTCCTGGCCAACCATTTTGCTTTGCCCTCTTGCCTTGTTACACAGATTTCTGTGATGTCTTTTCTGAAAAGGCCGTCTCAGAATTTCCACTTCACCACTCATACGACTGCCCTATCAACCTGCCAGGTACCCTTCCTCCAGGAAAGCAAGTCTTTCCTTTGTCTGAACTTGAGACCCTAGCTATAAAATGTTGCATCCAGAAAACTATTGGGAGGGGCTTCCTTCACTTATACCAACAGGACAGGTCTCTTTTTGTAGAAAAAAAAAAAGATGGGGCCATGAGACCCAGAAGAAACACTTTCCAACTGTAGTTCCTAGGCATCAGGCTGTGCATTACAATACAACTTCATTCTGAACATAGGAATTAGGCACTCAGGTGCACTTAGGTGCACACGGAGATACCTGTGGGTGAAAAAAAGCCCTGTGTGAGGTAAGTCACCCTAGCTGAAGCTTATACAGGGCTGATCATGCTGCCACATCACGCCTGAGTACAAGAAATTCCAATCCAACTACTGGAGTGTCACGTCCCCCAAGAGCCAGGACCTCTACATAAATGCCAGATGGTCTTGCCAACCCAACATGGCTGCCTTCCAACTCGGCATCACCAATTATCCCCCCCCCCCCTTCACAGCACAGCCAGGTGTGCAGACCAACACCCAAAATTTCTCAGAGATTGATTTCTTTCATATGTTTTTGCCCGACACTATGCTGCAATTTATTGTGGACCAGACAAATTTATATGCCCAGCAGTATATTGCCAACAACCCCCAATCATCCTATGCCCGTCCGTTTGAGTGGAGAGATCTGAATTTGGAGTTCAAATTGTTTATGGGCCTCACCTTAAACATGGGGATTACAAAAAAAAATGAAGGACATGCCTATTGGTCCACCAACCATATCCACAACATGCCCATTTATTCTGCCGTAATGTCCAGGTCCCGATACAAGATGATAATGCGCTTTCTTCACTTCAGCGACAACACCCAGTGCCCTCCCCACAATCATCCAAATTACGACAAGTTATATAAGATTTGCCCACTGATAAATTTCTTTTCCCAACAATTTGCAGAACTCTATGTCCCCGATTAGAATATATGTGTCAATGAGTCACTGGTACCCTTTTCAGGCCAGCTAGGAATAAAGCAATATATTCCTAGCAAAAGGGCCAGATACAGAGTAAAATTATACTAGCTCAGTGAGAGAGCCACGGGATATCTAAATGCATTCCGCATATATGAAGGAAGAGATTCCCAGCTCCAGCCCCCTGAATGCCCGGCCTACATGGGCACAACTGGAAAGATTGTATGGGACTTGGCATACCCACTTCTGAACAAAGGACATCACATATACCTTGGCAACTTCTACACCAGCTTGCCCCTTTTGAAACACTTATACATTGCAAAAACCCTGGCCTGTGGAACCAGAAAAAATAGGAAGGGCTTCCCACAATTTCTAGCGAATAAAAAGATGCGAAGGGGGGAAAGAGCATAATTGAGATGCAACGAAGTGCTGGCCTCGAGGTGGAAGGATAAAAGGGACGTGCACATGATATCCACCATACATGACGACACTACAATTGAGGTAAAAAGAAGAAGAGTTCCAATTGAAAAGCATGTATCCAAGATTATAATCTCTACACAGGGGGGGGGGATGTGGATTTCAATGATCAAATGATTCAGCCCTATTTGTCAATAAGGAGGTCCCGATTCTGGTACAAGAAGGTAGCAATTTATCTCATCCATTTGGCCATTTATAATTCCTATGTAGTCTGCACCAAATCCATGGAAAGCCCCGCCCCCTTCCTAAAATTCATAGAAGAAGTTGTCACGTCCCTCATCTATCACCAAAGACCCCCCTCAGAAGACCTTCGCTCTGATGCTGTTTGCCGACTTCATGAGAGCCACTTCCCCTTCAGCATTCCACCAACTGAAGCAGGCCGAAGACAGCAAAAAAAATGTTGCGTGTGCACCAAAGGAGGATTTCGAAAAGATACTAGCTACCATTGTCTCTAGTGTCCCTCCCAACCTGGCCTTTGCATTGGTGAATGCGTCCAACTTTATCATACATCCATAAAATATTAGCCCATATTTTTAACTGTTTCCCCATTTTTATCATGTGTGCTGACCATTTTCCATTCTTCCCCAAATAACCATGCCACTGCCTTACACGTGAACTTACCCTGGCCTGTTTTGTGACTATGCCTCTGCCTACCGTTTGGACTGCTTCCAAGTGAACTGACGCTGGCCTGTTTTATTAACTACGCATACAGCCTACCGCTTAGACTGCTTGCACGTGAACTGGCCCTGGCCTGTTTTATGGATTATGCTTTTGCCTACCGCTTGGACTGATCTGTTGCCCTGCTACTGTAGTACACAGGGGTCTCACATATGTGAAGGGCTCCAGAATTGTTTTTCCAGATAGAGAAAACAATTTTGTTTTGTTTTCTCTGGGTTTCATAATTTCTGGATTAGGGTATGGCGTCATAGAGTTTTGGGTGGGTCGAAGCCTCTACACCTGTGCCCCTGTGCACAGGTCTTACCTGATTGCGGCCCTCAGCCTGCTGCCGACTTACTGCCACCATGCCTCTGCCTGCCGCATGAACGGAACACACTGCTACCTGGACTATGCAAATAATTAGCTGTAGCAAGAGGCAGTATGTTTATGAAGGGCTGGAGAGCGGTACAATAATAAGTGTCTGCAGGTAACAGTGTACCAGGACCAATATTATGGCTGTGCTGGCTGTCTCTGCCTGGACAATTTCTATGGACTGTGCTGTGCTGACAATATCCTTGTACTGACTATAGACAATATTCCTGTCTGCTGCCTGGATTATTACTATTGCTGTCGCTAAGCACATCCCTGCCTGCTGCCTGGACCAGTGCTCTCCTCTGTGGACACTACTAAAAGCACAGGTAATGCTTTTTTTTTTTTTTTTTTTTTTACCCTTTCCGCAATAGAATTTATTTTGGATTGTAATTCTTGGTATGTACATGCTATGTGAAATATGAAGGGCTTTCAAAAATGATAGGTTGCCAGGAAATTATACATGTCATTTATTGCTCCTAGAACGCCTGATGGTGCTATTTGGATGTTGGGCCGCTGTGTAAAAGTCTCACACATGTGGTATTGCCATACTCAGGAGGAGTAGCAGAATGTATTTTGGGGTGTCATCTTTGCTATGTACATGCTATGTGTTGGAAATATCTGATAAATGGACAACTTTGTGTAAAAAAAAAAATGCGTTTTCATTCTTTTCCACATTTTCCAAAAACTTCTGGAAAAAAATGAACAGTTCAAAAGACTCATTATGCCTCATAGATTATACATTGGGGTGTTTGCTTTCCAAAATGGGGTCATTTTGGGGGAAATTCCATTGTCCTGGTGCTCCAGGGCCTTCAAAAGTGTAATAAGTGGTTGAGCAATGAGATGTGTCATTTATGCTCGTAGAACGCCTGAAGATGCTACTTCAATGTTGGGCCTTTGTATGTGGCCAGGCTGTGTAAATGTCCCACACATGTGGTATTGCCATACTCGGGAAGAGTAGCAGAATGTATTTTGGGGTGTAATTTGTTTTATGCATATGCTCTGAGAGAGAAATAACCTGTTAATATGACAATTTTATAAAAAAAAAAAATCTTCATTTTGCAAAGAATTGTGGGGAAAAATTACAACTTAAAAAAAAATCACCATGCTACTTACTTAATACATTGGAATGTCTACTTTCTAAAAAGGGGTCATTTAGGGGGTATTTGTACTTTCCTGACCCAAGAAATGAGACAGTCAGTACATCAGGTGTGATCAGATGTGATCAATTTTCAGTGATTGGCACCATAGTTTGTAGACTTTATAACTTTCACAAAGACCAAATAATTGACACTAATTTGGGTTATTTTTACTAAAGAGATGTAGCAGTATAAATTTTGGCCACAATTTATGAAGAAAAATTGCAAAATTTTATGACAGAAACAAAGAAAAAGGCATTTTTTCACAAAATTTACAGTCTTTTTTATTTATAGCACAAAAAATTAAAAACCCACTAGTGATTAAATACCACCAGAAGAAAGCTCTATTTGTGTGAAAAAAAAGGACACACATTTCATATGGGTACAGTATTGCATGACTGAGTAATTGTCATTCAAAGTGTTAGAGCGCTGAAAGCTGAAAATTGGTCTGGGCAGGAAGGGGGTGTAAGTGCACTGTATTGAAGTGGTTAAGCTCATTACAAATAAACATACAGCTAAAATAGGTGAAAACATATAAACTAAATGGAGGGTATGAACTGGCTTGGAGTTCCTCTTTAAAGTGTAAGATAGTGTTTGCTGTCACAGCTTAGGCTCTCACATAATGTTATGGTCTGGCCCAGAACACACATGTACTGCACTGTACACAGTGATGCCCAAGCTCCTGCACTAGCACTGCTTACAGGAGTGGTACAATGCCAGTCTCCAGAGTTTTAAATCCCATGCTGTGACAAATATCAGCTGCCTGATTAGTTCTCTTTAAATCAGGGCTCGGCAAATCCCAGGCGCCAGGTTGCCATGGCGGCTAGAAATTGCATCCTGGTGCCTGGGCTTTTGTCAGTCCATTCACTGTTGGCGCCAGGTGCAGCAATGCATAATTCCTATCGCCCGGGACATGTAGTTCCGGGCGCTGGGCAGTTAGAATTTTTTAATATTAGCCCTGCTGTGGGCAAGCAGCAGGGTTTACTTGTCGGACGGAAGCATTTGAGAGACTGCACTTGTGCCCAAATGCTCCCACACAGATGTGCGCCCCCCTGCTATGTATTCCGGGCTCAGCTTGCCCATTTGCAGGCCCAGGACCAGCATAGCGGGTGCCGCTAGGTAGAGGGGAGGGAGGAGAGCGGACACACATCCATTCTTCTCCCCTTCTTGTTGCTTACTGGAAAGTGCTGTGTATGACCTCAAATCCGGGTCCTCAATGAAACTTTCAGCAGACGTGATGGCCGGGAAAGAATGTAATGCACACACAGGGGAGACATGCGGGGTCTTTTAGACAGGATGTCTCATTAAAGAGAATCTGTCATCAAGAAAAATCATCACATATGTGTTCCCTGTGATTAAACAAAAAAAGTTAAGTATAAAAAAAAATTTTTTTTAATTGTAAAGCATTAAAGTTGCACCCAAGCACATAAAATTCTTCAAAAAATTGAGGCACCCCCACGAACGTAACAGCACGCGCCAGGGAGGCCTACGCCTGAAAATGATGATTGCGATACATGTTACATATTGACGCACACTCTGGAATTCTAGCACCAGACCTCCTTCATAACGCTAGATAAAGCTTTGTTATTTAAAAAAAAACGGTTCCTAACTTTTTTAGCTGGCTCCTAGATTCAAAGCAAATTAGTCAAGCCCTGCTTTAAGTGATGACTGGTTCAACATGTAGACAGAAGAGACTCACACGAAGGTGTCATGGGAGTCACAGAGAGATTAATCTAAGGTATCCAAAGATTATATTAAATCAGAGACATATGCTTACGCTGACATACCATTTATCTTTGGATTGAAGAAAGGGCCTGTATGTTAATATTAATAGGATAATCCATACAGGGTACATGGAGGATATCTATCTCACTTCGGAGATGAAAGCAAATTAATTATGTAAGATTATTGCAACAACTAGGTCAACTATTATGCAAAGCTGTACAGTTAACGTTATTAGTTCAATGTACCAACCACACACATTTATTTTTCCATATTTATTTATTTATTTTTGGCAAGACACGCAAAAATAAAGCACCCACAGAGATTAGATTGGTGACTTTAAGCTGCAATTCAAGAAATATTGGACAACAGCCTAGGTTGACCAGTCACCTGTCAATTTGTGAGCAGCCTCCGAGACCGTGGCTCATCTCTGGATGCTCTCATGCCATTTCCATAATACCAAGGAGTAACAGAAATATACAGGGGTTGGACAAAAATATGGAAACACTACTTGATTTGCAGGTGTGAAAGTGACGACATGTTTTGTATTGAAAGCGGAAGTGATGTAACATAGGACAGTAGGCAGCATAAACTCCAAGCATACAAAGAACACCAGACACATCAAACTTGATTAATAAGGCCTCTGGCCTTGTTTATTGGTTTTTACAAATATAAACAATTAACAATTCACCATTACTCAAAAATCAATAAATACTTGAAAACTGTAAAAAAAACAAATCTGCCATAATCAGTGGGGCGCTCTTTAAATTACTCTGGCGACTAGAGAAAACCCTGCTTAGGTAGAGGTCCTGGGCATTTCTGGAATGTTCTAGGGGGGGGTCAGCTGACCCTAAATGACCTATCCTAGAGGACCCCCAGAACTTCCAGAACATTCCCAATCAGTTGACCTTTTTTGACCTATCACAAAACCTATTGCCACCAACCCATGAGAGAAAGGGGGGCCTCAAAACAGGCCTTTCTTCTCATTCTTTTGCTTCCAAAGTGAACCCGTGGCCACAAAAACCATGCAGAGGGAACTCCCTAAGCAGATAATTAATGAGCGAGCTGCAATTGCCAAACTATTAGTGACCGGTATTAATGCTCAGATGCTCAGAAGAGAAAAGAGTGGTGCAACATCCATAACTCGTGGTCTATCAATCAATGGAAGACTCTAATATGGTCCAATGAATTGAACTTTGCACTGTTCCCAACCCCTGGACATGTTTACGTGTGGCAAACACCGTCCCAAGCTTACGACCAGGACTGTATTGTGCCAACAGTAAAACATGGTGGCGGTGCAATCATGGTTTGGGCAGCCATATCTTGATATTCTGCAGGCCACATCATCGCCTTGAAAGGTAGAGTCACTGCCAGGGAATATGTCTAAATTTTGGTCGACCATGTGCACCCCACGGTGCCGACATTGTTTCCAGAAGACATCGCTATTTACCAAACGCTATTTGCGAAAATGCTCCAATTCACACAGTGAACAGTGAGTCAATCGTGGTTTGACCAGCATGTAAATGAAGTCTCGCACCTTCCCTGGGCACTGCAGTGCCGGACCTCAATATCATTGAGCCACTATGGTCAATTTCAGCCTCTGGCTTCTCTGCGAGAACTGGAACAATTTGTGCATGAAGAGTGGTATCAGATTCCATTATTCACCATCCAAGACTTATATGTGTCAATTCCCAGGAGAATTCAGGCCCTCAAGGATGCCAAAGGTGGTCCAACGCCATATTCGGTAATAATTTTCTTCTTTTTCCTGGTGTTTCCATATTTCTGTCCAATCCCTGTATATTTCTACAAAGTACAGCAGGTGGTGAGAGACAAGAGCTGCAATAGTGCTTTGTATAAAGAGAACCAATGAATGTCACAGTAGATGAGGATGAGGATCTTGGGAGGTGATACCCCTGCCAAGATTTCAAAGACTTGAAAAAGTTAGTGGGTGTCCAAACCTATGAAAGCCAACCCATAATCCCACATTCTACACTTGTTGTTGGCTGAGTTCTGAATCCCCCCTGATTGAGAAGTCCATTCTACTTGTGAACACTAGCATAGAAAGTCGCATTACTCCTAAAGAAAATCCAACCTCTGACAATACAGATTCTTGTCTCCACAGTCATACTAAATTTCCTAAGAGGAATGATACGAGACAACTTCAAAGAGAACCGCAATACCAGCAAGGCCAATGACACTGGCAGACCGACAAGCTCAGTGACCGCAGGAAGAAAAGAACGTCCAAGTAGAAAGTAAGCATACAAAAGCAGCATTTGTATCCATTGTGTGGAGCAGGTAAACAGGTCAGTGAACCGATACATATTATACTGTGTCTGGGTTGCATTTAGAGAACTCTGGCGGAAGTTTACACTGGATGTAATGGATTGCTTTTCATACATTTTTTATCCCTTGCAACCAATTTTCTGTGAACAAATAAAAATTAGGAACAATTGGAAGGGTTGTAAATTTCTTGATCAGGCTAATACAGGCAAATTAACCATTTGTGCTGCACCCAATCATTTTTTCACGCAAACAATATTGTTTACTATCTGCTATATAAACATATCCAATAAAAAAATGTAAAAATAAATCTAATTTTTTCATAAATATAGGCCTCTTTCACATGGACGATCCGTATGTCCGTTTTTCATCCTTCCGTTTTCGGATGAAAAACGGACATACATTCATCCCTATGGAGCGTCGGATGTCAGCGGTGACATGTCCGCTGACATCCGACCCCGCTCTGATCCGAAAAGTGTAACGGAGGAAAAACCTACTTTTCCATCCGTTTTCGGATCGGGTGACAACGGACACTACGGTCCGTCGTCATCCGATCCCCCCATAGGGGAGAGCGGCGCTCTGACAGGTCCGTCGCTGCACAGTGTGCAGCGATGCACCTGTCATCTTCCTGCTCAGCAGGGATCGGCGGAGCGATCCCCGCTGAGCCAGCGGATGTTCACGGGGCGGATCATCACTGATCCGCCCCGTGAGAAAGAGGCCTTAGGCTAATATGTATTCTGCTACATATTTTTGGTAAAAAAAATCCCAATAAGCATATATTGATTGGATTGCACAAAAGTTACAACGTCTACAAACTATGGGATATTTTTAAAATTTTTTTTTTACTGATAATGGTGGCAATCAGAGACTTAGCCCCGGTTCACACTGAGGCAGCGCGACTTGCTGCCTCAGGCGACCTGGACACGACAGGGGCGGCGACTTGCAAAACGACTTCTATATAGAAGTCTATGCAAGTCGCCTCAAGTCGCCCCCAAAGTAGTACAGGAACCTTTTTCTAAGTCGGAGTGACTTGCGTCGCTCCGATTAGAACGGTTCCATTGTACAAAACGGGACGCTACTTGTCAGGCGGCTAAGTCGCCTGACAAGTCGTCCTAGTGTGAACCGACCCTTATGGTGGGACTGCGATATTGCAGCAGACAAATCAGACACTTTTGACACTTTTTGAGAATCAGTGACATTATTACAGTGATCAGCCAGTGTTAAAATTATGCACTGTCACTGTACTAATGACACTGGCCGGGAAGGGGTTAACAACATTAGGGGAGATCAAAGAGTTAAATGTGTGCCTAGGGAGTGCACTCTAATTGTGAGGGAGGTGCGTTGACTGCTTGAAGACATGGATCAGTGTTCCTGCTTCACAGGAACACAGGATCCATGTCTTCTGTACTCATGGAATGACAGTCTGCCTTGTTTACATAGGCGGCTGTCATTCTGCGAGAGTACTGAACGATGGGTGGGTCCCGGCAAACATTAGTGTGATTTTACACAGCGGGAGTGACCCGCGGCCAGTGCACGCTCACACCTGAAACCCGGAAGTGCAGAATCACGTATATATATTGAGGTGCCGGAACTGCGTTTCTGATGAATAAGAGGCCATATTATACAGGATTTATATAGTGCCAACAGTTTCCGCAACGCTTTAAAATAAAACATGAGACAGTACAGTTACAATACAATAAAATCAGGGGTAGGGTTAAGAGGGGCAATGGAAAGACATCTTGCTGTTCCAGCTAGAGAGTAACCTCATAGCAAAAAGGTAAATGGTCTGATAGCAATCTGTCGTGGGCAAGTTGTCACCAGTAAGAGGGATCACTGGTGTGACATCACGATAAAGGTTTTATTGTTCCCCGGGTTGCAGTAGTAGGCCAGGAGAGAAGGATGAATTGTCCAGAAAGACCACGTTTCCTTGGAGATACCTGTTTGGCACAATGATGTAGTCACCAGACTGAGAGGAAAACGGGGCAACCATCACTCAGATTGCTGTCAATCAACCAAATGGTTGACACTAAGGCCTCTGTGCCTGCAGCCTTGGGGCCTTTTAGTTTCTAAAATGATTTTGGTACTAAAATCCACAAGCTGGCAAACTAGGAACCAGGACATTCTGGAGATCACAGAAAGACATTTTCACCATGCATAGCATAATTATGTCTGCAGTTTCATGTTCATTGGCCAGTTGTCTAATCTGGCCTTTTATAATTGATGGTCACATTGTAAACAAACACTTTAAAGGTCAGACCCATATGTAACTGTATCACTGGGACACCAACGGAAGACTTAAATGAACTCAGAGTTTTGTAATCAGAAGCATGTAGGTCAATTAAATATAAGTTAATTGGAAGTCCACACATTGTAATACATAACTCGTAATGAGATTTCTCAGAGCATTCTCAGCAAATGGATGAGAATTCTTCCAAAATTTGTAATCCAGTCCAGGAAATGATGAGGCGACAAGACCCACATTCAACGTTACAGAACTAATGTTGTTTAGTTTCTTCCCCCAGTTTGTTGTCAGCTTTTTCTGTGTTCATAGGACTATAATTATCCTCATTAGTATGTAGAACTAAATCCCATTAACTCCTGTGAGCCCAAGGAAACATTACATGTTGTTCCATTTGTAAGTGAAGACAATTAAACTGTTTCAGAGAGGATTACAAAATCAACTGAAGGCACTCAATTTTAAAATAATTCTTGTAGGAACAAAACTGCCTCCACAATACTTATGGAGAGAAAGAGAAAAAACTGCACTATTTAAAAAATTGAAATAAAATAAAAAAAACAAGCAGCAATTCTCCGGTATGACATAACTACAGTTCAACAATATTATATCAAATAGAATTGCACTAAATAATCACATAAAAACAGACGATGTTATAAACAAAAGTCCATAAATCAATCCACCAGTAGTTAAATAGTGAACTTTGAATGTTGCTAATAGATTCCACCATCCACCACCTCGTGCAACATTGCCGCTAGCAACAGTATAATTAGTGGCTTACCAGCTCCATATGATCCCTCATTACAATGGATCATTCAACGCCTTTGGCTTAAACCCAGTCCGGTGCTTTCTCCTGGTTATACGGCTCCCTTGTGCTCATGGCGTCACTTATTGGATTGGATAAACGGTACACCCAAAAGATAAAAGGCTCCACATGGTGTAAAATATTTTAAACATTTATTAAAGTAAAAAATACTGCAGTTACATCAAGGTAAAATTGTAAACGCCTAAAGGTTTACAACCAAACAAACCCATCCTTCCGGGACACAAGAGTAATGGTGACGTTAGCGCATCGCTCTGACCTACGCATTTCATCACAGAAGATGTTGTCCAGGGGTTCCTCCACCCGCGCATGCGCAGGAGTGACGTCATCGTGGCTCTGGCCAATCACAGCGTCAGAGCCCATGAACCCGAAAGTAACTCCGGGATTGATGGCCATGGGAGTGGAGTGCGGGCGGCACTGTAGGGCATCGTTCCAAAATATTTGCATACTAGCTCATTATGCCTTTGTCTTGCGCTGTCCCCAAACGTTTCCCCCTGCCCTCAATCTTTGTTGCATATGAAGAACTGCACCATTATAACAAGCAGTACCCTATTCTTCAGCATGAGCTACTCGATAACGTACAAAAAATATTGAAATTATTGGTAGAAAGATGCATTATTAATATTAGCCTTATGAACTGAGTCATGTCAGAGGGCCTGCAGTTTCCCAGACAAAGTGGGCCCAGTTTAATGCCCAGGGCATCAATTTATCTAATGCGGACTGATAAAAGCTGTCGTATGACAGTATACAACCAGTGGTAATAGCTCATCAAAGATGTCATGTGGTAATACGTTTTCAGCCTACTTAGGCCCCTTTCACAGGGGCGTTCCGATAAGGTCTGCCTTTAAGTTTTTTAGGCAAACCTGATCAGAACGTCAATTTCTATGGACAGGCAGTCGTAAATGGATGTGTGTCTGTTTATACCCACCTGACTTTGGATCAGATCAGAAAAAAGAAGGCGGATCGGAGGTAGTCGGGTGTAAATCGACAGCAGAGTCCATTTACTCCCAGCTACCCATAGAGTACAAAGGGCTCTGTCCATGTCCACTCTGCAGAATCTGAGCTGACAAGGATGTGTCATCCACCCACTCTACTCCGATCAGCAGGGGATTTGTGAGCAAATCCCTTGCTGGTCGGAACAGAATCTGCCCCATGTAAAAGGGGCCTTACAATACAGCAAATAATCGAAAAGAGGAAACCTCTTCTAACATACCAACCATCATTTACTGTATGTTACCAGACCTTAACCCATCCTATCTTCACTAATATATGCCACCATGCCTACCGAGATCATAAGCATGACCTTATTCCACTTAAATACAGTCATTGGTTACCCAAATTAATCTGTAAATTCAACTTTGAGTAAATGTCACCAATACATGCAAGATAAATATGCACACAAAACTGTTTTCACAAACATACTATATGGTTAACTTTTTCATTTTTTTGGTATCTGGAGTTTATATTTGTGTCCCTATGGAGCTCTTTGGATTATAGGGCCAAGATATATATGGGGCAATGGCTTCTGACCAAGTCAAAATTAAGCCCTGCCCAGTGCTCAGCCTTACCCCTGTCAGTGAACTCCTAAACACCCAAACCTCTATTGCCTTCTGAAGTTCTGGCATTTGACAGTTGAATGATAGGGGGCAGCATTTAGCACCGGGAGAGGGCAGGGTTTAATCTTAATGTGGGCAGATATAATTACCCCATGTACAGCCTAGGCCTAAAATTCAAAAACTTGAACTCCATAAACAGAGGAATCAATAAAAGGGGAGTCTCCTAGCAAATTTATTTTATTGTTATACCTCCTGTGACGCATTTAAGATGCTGAGAATGGAGTCAGACACTGGGAAGATGTCATTTCTGCACATGTGCAGGAATTACATCATCCGTGGCCACTCAATGGCCAAAGAAGAGAAACAGCTACCGTAGGTGAGTCTGCCATAATGCATAAGCAACCACAGCATACAAATGCATACATTCCCCGCCACCCTGGAGTTCCTCCCACCATAGAAGCTAGCAAGAGGAACTACAGTGCACAGCAGATGATGCAGGCAATCGACACACTGGAAGTATGTCAGATGTGAAGATTCTTGGGCGGCTTTGTTAGCAACAGAGATTCTACAAACAGATGCCAGGACAATTACAGTGGGAAAAAAGTATATGTCCCCCTGCTGATTTTGTACGTTTGTCCACTGACAAAGAAATGATCAGTCTATAATTTTAATGGTAAGTTTATTTTAACAGTGAGAGACAGAATAACAACAAAAATATCCAGAAAAACGCATTTCAAAAAAGCTATAAATTGATTTGCATTTTAATGAAGGAAATAAGTATTTGACCCCTTCACAAAACATGACTTAGTACTTGGTGACAAACAGAAGTCAGACGTTTCTTGTAGTTGGCCACCAGGTTTGTACACATCTCAGGAGGCATTTTGTCCCACTCTTCTTTGCAGATCCTCTCAAAGTCATTAAGGTTTCGAGGCTGACGTTTGTAACTCGAACCTTCAGCTCGGTCCACATATTTTTTATGGGATTAAGGTCTGTAGACTGGCTAGGCCACTCCAGGACCTTAATGTGCTTCTTCTTGAGCCACTCTCTTGTTGCCTTGGCTGTGTGTTTTGGGTCATTGTCATGCTGGAATACCCATCCATGACTCATTTTCAATGCCCTGGCTGAGGGAAGGAGGTTCTCACCCAAGATTTGACGGTACATGGCCCCGTTCATCGTCTGTTTGATGTAGTGAAGTTGTCCTGTCCCCTTAGCAGAAAAACATCCCCAAAGCATAATGTTTCCCCTTCATGTTTGACGGTGGGGATAGTGTTCTTGGGGTCATAGGCAGCATTCCTCCTCCTCCAAAAATGGCGAGTTGAGTTGATGCCAAAGAGCTTAATTTTGGACTCATCTGACCACAACACTTTCTCTCAGTTCTCCTCTGAATCATTCAGATATTCATTAGCAAACTTCAGACAGGCCTGTACATGTGCTTTCTTTAGCAGGATTTCAGTCCTTCATGGCGTAGTGTGTAACCAATTGTTTTCTTAGTGACTATGGTCACAGCTGCCTAGAGATCATTGACAAGATTCTCCTGTGTAGTTCTGGGCTGATTCCTCACCGTTCTCATGATCCTTGAAACTCCAGGAGGTGAGGTCCTGCATGGAGCCCCAGACCGAGGGAGATTGGTAGTTATTTTGTGTTTCTTCTATTTTTGAAGAATCGCAACAACTGTTGTCACTCTCTCACCAAGCTGCTTGGAGATGGTCTTGTAGGCCATTCCAGCCTTGTGTAGGTCTACAATCTTGTCCCTGACATCCTTGGAGAGCTCTTTGGTCTTGGTCATGGTGGAGAGATTGCAATCTGATTGATTGATTGCTTCTGTGGACAGGTGTCTTTTATACAGGTCACAGGCAGAGATTAGGAGCCCTCCCTTTAAGAGAGTGCTCCTAATCTCAGCTTGTTACCTGTATAGAAGACACCTGGGAGCCAGAAATCTTGCTGATTGATAGGGGGTTAAATACTTATTTCACTCATTAAAATACAAATCAATTTATAGCTTTTTTGAAATGCGTTTCTCTGGCTTTTTTGTTGTTATTCTATCTCTCACTGTTAAAATAAACCTACCATTAAAATTATAGACTGATCATTTCTTTGTCAGTGGGCAAAGGTACAAAATCAGCAGGGGATCAAATACTTGTTTCCCTCACTGTAAGTATAAGGTGTCTTGTTTTCATTTCAGCAACAGAGTCACTTAGGACCTCTAAGCAAGAACTATATAATATTATTCAGGGCTTTATTTCTCAGAAAATAGGTATAGGTACTTCTCTCTTCCAAGTCACCCCTTGTCTCCACCCCCTACCCATCTCCAAGTTCCATCCTTTGGTCCCACCCCCTACCCACCTCATAGTACTGCCCCTTTTTTAGAGGAAACAATATCAAGTATCATTTTTTGGTGTTAAGGAATTTATATGGAATTTGGTAATGATAATAAGAAATGCCGTAAAATAGATCCCCTGCAACCAGGAACAATAGCTTCCTCAAGTAACAATAGATCCCCCCAGAAACAACAGATCCCCCGGGCAACAATAGACCCCCTTCAACAAAATACCCCCTAGCAACAAGAGCTCCTCCCCAGGAACAATAGACCCCCACCAGCCAGCATTGGATGCGGGGAGACCTGTTGTTGGCAAAACCCTACGAGCCAGCCAACTGTAGATCTTCCAGCAGCCAGCATTAACTGACCCTCCAACAGCCAGCAACAATAGACCCCTCCCTCAACAGTAGATCCCTCCCAGCCACAATTGACCCCCCCAGCAACATAAGACAACCCCAGCAAAAATAGACCCCTCTTTCAACAATAGGCCCCCCCCCAGCAAAAATAGATTCCCCAGCAGCCAGAAT
This sequence comes from Aquarana catesbeiana, assembly GCF_042186555.1. Lineage (NCBI taxonomy): Eukaryota > Metazoa > Chordata > Amphibia > Anura > Ranidae > Aquarana > Aquarana catesbeiana. The sequence continues at coordinate 882,586,745 of NC_133324.1, forward strand.
CAATGGACTCTCCAGCATACTACAGCACCCCTTTCCATTACACACATTCGCAAGCTGGAGGTGCCAGAACTGTGTGCCCCCGTGTTCCTGCTGAAAAAAAGCCCTGCTATTAGTGATTTGACAGCCCACCTCCAAGACATATTGACATCTACACAAATGGTTGGAGCTTACATCTTATGAATACTTCGATGATCCAACAAATGTTGATCAGGTAAGGACACAAAAGCTGAATGGCATAGGAGCATAGGAGGAACATTATTCGGAATAATCCCCATCCCGCCGACCGTACGCAGATATGCGTACTCGGCTTTCCGGGGTTATACCGGGATGATGCCCGCAGCTGCAGGCATCATGCCGGTACCGTTGTTTACAGCGGGCGATCGGCTACCCGTGTATAACAACCGATGCGGCTAAAAGCCGCTCGGCTGTTATACCGGAGGAGCGGGAGGGGACATCCCCCCCTCCCGCCGCTGTTACCGGGCCTCCCGTGCGATCGGGAGGCCCGGTGTCCATTCAGCTGCCTTCGGCGGCTGGGGGCAGGCTGGAACGAAGCTGTGAGCGGCTTCGTTCCAGCCTTCTCGTTGTAAAACGCGGAAGCGACGTCATGACGTCACTTCCCGTTTACTCGGCTGCCAATGGCGCCGAATTTAAAAAAGTACACAGTATTCAGAATCGCCGTTTTCGGCGATCTGAATACTTTGAAGAGTAAAGGAGGGATGGGGGGTCTTTTAAACCCCCGATCCCTCCATAAAGAGTACCTGTCACCACCTATTACTGTCACAAGGGATGTTTACATTGCTTGTGACAGCAATAAAAGTAAAAAAAAAAAAAATTTTTTAAACACAATTTATAAAGTACAAAAATAAATAAAATAAATAAAAATAAAAAAAATAAAATTTTTTTTAAAGCGCCCCCGTCCCCGCGAGCTCGCGCAGCGAGGAAAACGCATACGGAAGTCGTGCCCGCATATGTAAATGGTGTTCAAGCCACACATGTGAGGTATCGCGGCGATCGTCAGAGCGAGAGCAATAATTCTAGCCCTAGACCTCCTCTATAGCTCAAACCTGGTAAACGTAAAAAATTTTTAAAGTGTCGCCTATGGAAATTCATAGGTACCGTAGTTCGTCGCCATTCCACGAGTGCGTGCAATTATAAAGGGTGACATGTTTGGTATCTATTTACTCGGCGTAACATCATCTTTCACATTATACAAAAAAATTGGGGTAACTTTACCGTTTGGATTTTTTAAAATTCATGAAAGTGTCACTTTTCCAAAAATTTGCGTTTAAAACACCGCTGCACAAATACCGTGTGATAAAAAATATTGCAACAATCGCCATTTTATTCTCTAGATTCTCTGCTAAAAAAAATATATATAATGTTTGGGGGTTCTAAGTAATTTTCTAGCAAAAAATACGGATTTTAACTCGTAAACACCAAATTTCAAAAATAGGCTTAGTCATGAAAGGGTTAAAGGAGTTAGAGGATCTATGCAAGTCTGTGTACTTCTCTTGCCAAATTGCTACTTGCAATGTAGAAATAGCTATTTTTGTACAGGAAATCTGACCTGATTGGCATGTTTACAATAAAAGGGGGTTCTGGGATAAAACGCAGAGGTTGGAAACAGTAAGCAGGACTAAAAAAAAGAGCCAAGGTCCTCATACCCTTCCTATTCTAAATCTGTTCTAATACTGCTAATACACAAGACTGCAAAAGCAAAACACTAATAAAGAAGCTGACAATTTAAAAATCTCTCTGACTCCGGTGACAGGCACACCAATTCCACAGATCATTCACTTTACTGATGAACTGTAATAATTATAGCTGAAGATAATTTGGCGCCCTGCCCATATTTCACCAACTCCTTTGGTGAGCATTTTTAGATATGCTGCTGATTTATGAGTACAGGATAATAGCAACATTAGAAAATTACTCAACACAATTATGGCGGATAACCATTTTCAAGGTAGGCTGATAAGTAAAGCGAACCAGATAGTTCTAAAAAAAACTTGAAGCTACTCGGGCAAATTAAAAATAAACTTCCTAATAAACATAAAATCCAAATAAAGCCACTCTTTAGATTCAATAACTAGCATTAAACACCCGCACACAGGGGTACTCATCAACTCATTTTTATGATTACAACCTATTTTGTCCAATGAAGACTTCATCAGAAACTCATAAATGAGCTCTTGATGAAATTTTTATAGGAACCAACATGCTTACAAATGGCAAGATTTTAAATGACCATTTAGTAAATTGTTTTAAACTTTTCAATTTGACTTTGTGTATAAAATGTTTCACATACACCATAGCAGAGGTGAATGGAGGAAGCCTCTAGTACAGAGCTCTTGATTAGATGAAAGAGAGGCTGATGTATTCAAGAGGCACCACCACACAGGGTTTTCATGCAGAGCTACAACGGGAAAAGAGTGGCAGTCTGTGAGGCTGAGAAGTAGGCTAAGGGGTCTTACATAAGCAATATACAGTATGACCATTGTGTGCGCATGTGTTTGTGGTCAAAAGTTGCTACGTCTGCTCGAGGGTGTTTGGTATATTTTTTGAAAAAAAGTACAAGGCTTGAATATTCTTTTGGTAAAGCATGCACTCGCCATCCCTAAATATGTTGCCTCCAAACCCTATTCAGCATATCAAGAGGATAGAATCCCTTCTGGCTCATTAACTGGATACATATGAATAATGCCACCAAATTTGTCTCTCTTGGAATATGTTTTGTGAATCCTCTGAGCTACGAGACCTCCTTGCAGGGCAGGGGTAAGCCCTGGCCCTAATGTGTGGATATGTGATCTTTTATCTGGTTGCACACTTCTGGCTACTTCTGTACTTTTTTCTCCTCTCTTTTCCATTTCAATGTTTATTACTTCTCCTTTCTTTCATCTTCTCCCTCCCCCTTTTTTTTGTTTCCCCCTCCTTCCTACGTTAGCTTGGGCTTGGGGCAACAAGTTTCAACTTATGGTTTATACTTACAGCTGCACTTATGTACCCCTATTCTGTTGGTACCCCTGCTGGGCCGTTCCCCTCGTGTTGTTCAATACCTATCAATGTCCTCTGTAATCCTCATATCTGGGTACATCTATCCATAATATCTTTGGCCCCAGCGTTTCGTATCTTTTGTTTTGTATTGGGGGGTCGGAATGTCTCGTGCACTCGTGTTCTTTGGTGCACATGTTTACCTGCATATATGTTATATATATACAGTATATGTGTGTGTATATATATATATATATATATATATATATATATATATATGAATTTTTAAATATATTGTTATATTTTTGTTTACCCTGTAAGATACCTCTGTACCTTTTGTGTATTTGTACTGTATACTCTGTTTTGCTATTGAAAACTTTAATAAATTAAGATTGAACACAAACCCTCTTCAGCTCTTCTATGTTCTGTATTTAGATAGAGGTCTCTGTGTGTGAGGAAGTGCATACCGTTCCCATTTCTATTCTAAATCTATTTAAAAGGGAAACTAAGTTGCCATTGCGCATGTACTGCATTAATTTATTGGCTATATCAGGGATATTGCATGGTAATGCAAAGAAGGACAGGTCTTTCAAACAGTCCTAATAAGAATTGCCATTCTATCTCTACTTGATCCCATTACTCTTTAGCTGTAAGCCAGAATTTTGTTAGCAGCAGCATCTGACTGGCACCGAGTAATGTTATTCAGCTTCCTATGCCCAAATCTTCATCTGCTCCAGATTTCCAGAAGGAAATTTCAGTTAGTACTGGGGGTTTTGATTTGCCCTCCCCTGCTCCAAAACCACTGTGATGTTAAATGTTGAATTTCATGGGGATGTCTTTTTAAACCTAGTTAAGTGCTTCCAGGATTGACCAGATCAATTCTAATTGGTCAGCGTCGTCACTGTCGCCTGTGCTGACCAATCAGAATCGATCTTGCCTGGAAGAGCTGACACAGAAGGACAAGAGTGAGAATTTCAAATCCTCTGACTGCTAGAGCAGCTTTGGGGGTGCTGAGAGCTCAACAACTCCAGAGGTAAGTATAGCGGGGACCGCGGGGTGGGGAGGGTGTTCCGTGTTTTTCCTGTAAAGGTAAACAAACACTTTAAGGCCCGATATAAACTTGCATCTCCCAATAGCACTGAGAATGGGTGGCTGGGTCTCAGAGATGCTAGTCTCTACCAAGCCTACTTTAAGTACTGTTCCTCCCACTGACAGCAATGATGAGACACAGTTTCTCCAACTAAAGCCAATGATAAGGCACTATGCCTCCCATGATACCATCGACATGGCACAATTCCTCCCACCGATACCAATGATGGGCCACTATTCCTCCCACTGATACCAATGATGGGGCAATATTTCTCTCACTGATACCAATGATGGGGCACTATTCCTCCCACTGATACCAATGATGGGGCAATATTCCTCTCACTGATATCAATGATGGGGCACTGTTCCTTCCACTGATACCAATGATGGGGCACTATTCCTCCCACTGTTACCAATGATGGGGCAATAGTCCTCCCACTGATACCAATGATGGGACACTATTCCTCCCACTGATTCCAATGATGGGACACTGTTCCTCCCACTGGTATCAATGATGAGACACTATTTTTCTAACTAAAGCCAACGATAAGGCACTATGCCTCCCACTGAAACCAACAATGGGGCACTACTGCTCCCATTAGTACCAACAATGGGGCACTATTCCTCTCTACCAAAAGTTAGCACTATTGCATTGCTCATACCAATACCAATGATGGGGCACTATTCCTTTTGCTGATGACCACAGGTGCTATGTCATTTTCTTACACAGACAACCAATTATGAAGCATTGTTTAATCCCACTGATGCCAGAGTATTTTCTACTTCCACTGGCCACAGTCCAGCCCCCCTAAAGCCTGAAGAACAGTAATATGGCCCTTTGTTTAGAAAGTTTGGGAACCCCTGCTCTAAACCAATAAACATTTCAAATACATTTAGGTAAAACAGTCATTCGTACTCAGCGCTGCTCACTACTTATCCAGGAGTTGAATATCTGTTGAGGGGTTTGCTCATCATCATCAGAGAAATAGCAGCTTAGGACCAGAACAAGGTTCACATACACTATACTATGCTCCACGGATCTGCTTTCTTGAAAAAAAAACACATTCCGCTGTTTATCCATTAATTCCAGCTCCCACTTCTATTGGTCCAGCACTATGACACACACATCAGATGCCTAAAGATTTCATCCTCAAAAGGTTCTGTATTTCTGAGCCCATGAAGCAGAATGATTTTAATGACTAGCAGAAGAATTAATGTCACAGGAATAACTGGCTAAAATTATAAATACTTTGACAGGTAAAAGAAGAAACATAAACACATACTGTGTGTATTTCCCCTTATGTTTTTTTGTTGTCCTGGGGTCCCTCTTTAATATGTTCTGGGTAACTTATTGGAAATTTTTTACCAATGACATTGATAAACAGACCCTTTAAAATTTATTTCACTCATAAAGCAAATGTAAACCAGCTGATTGAAAACTTGTTCAGTGCAGACTTGGCGTCCATTAAAACAGAGTAAGGAATGAGCCGAAATGTCAAACGTGTAAAGGGCAAACAATTTCAAGCAAATTGCTCCATCAAAACAAGCCCATCTCCCAAAATCGGATTATTTTTCTTGTCAGCTGGCAGTGCAGTGGAATAATACAATGAACGCTTGGAAAGTACCATTAGGCATTGTATGGAAGATGAGTAAATCTTTGTCAAGTAAAATTTAGGAAACGCTTTCTTCTCTATGTCTTTGTAGACCTTTTCTGAAAGTACATTTGGCAGCTCCAATCAAGAAAAGGGAAGCTGACAGCCATATACTGCTGTTTATAGAGCCCCAACGTATGCCATGACTACCCTAAAAAAATACACATGAACAGTCATTTCAGAAACCGTTCTAATTCTAGCAACACTGCTCAGTATTTTAGGTTCTGAAAGTAGCACTAAAGTCAGGAAAAAAATGAAATTTAAGTAGTGAATTGTGCATCAATTATTATACTCCTTGGCCTTGATCCCAAACACATCTTCCCTGCTTATTATCTTCTTCAGCACTGATCGTTCACTGCCTCCATTAGTTCTGCTCCCTCTGGAGCCTATAGAAGAGGACCCAGCTATTGGAAGTGTTGCCTTCACCAATAGGAGGCATGCACATTAAGCAGGCAGTGATGTAGACACCCAAAAATGGACCCCAATAAGTAAAAAGAAGGACTGTCGTGTGACCATGGCTCTGGGTTAGTAAAATGAGCTTTTGGATAGTTCTTTTTCCATACCAGCAATTAGTTAAAAGTCAGCAGCTACAAATAGTGCAGCTGCTAACTTTTAAAATATGGACACTTACCTGTCCAGGGCGCCCACGATGTCCTCACCCGAAGCTGATCTGTCCCTCGGCTCTTGGGTGGAGGCGCCGCCATCTTCGGTAAGGGAATCAGGAAGTGAAGCCTTGCGGCTTCACAGCCTGGTTCCCTACTGCGCATGCGCGAGTCGCGCTGCGTGTCCTCACTGGTCCCTGCTGTCTTCTGGGACCTGTGTGTCTCCCAGAAGACAGCGGGGGGGACGGAGGAGGGGCCAGACATGGCGTAGATCGCCATGGAGCCTGCGGTGATCTATGCCTGGAAGTGGGAGCAAATACCTGGATTAGACAGGTATCTGCTCCCCCCTGAAAGGTGCCAAATGTGACACCGGAGGGGGGAGGAATCCAAAAAGGGGAAGTTCCATTTTTGGGTGGAACTCCGCTTTAAAGGGTGTGGGAGGGAAAGGCGGGAAAGGGATTGCCAATATCCTTGAATTTGGGTTCAACGCTTGGTGTACAGCATTCGTGGCAGCCCATTTATTTTATTATGGCCTCCTGTGCCTGCATTTTCTGCAAAAAAAAAGTGCTTGCGCGTTTTTAATATGCAGCCTCAGGCAAAACACATGGTGGTTGAAATGCGCTGCGTGTTGAGATGCGTGGGGGTGCCATTACGTTTTGGCTGTGGGTGATTACAGGTACAGGAAGAGGTGCAATTCCCACACCTGCTGTCATGGTTATGCAGTAATCTTTCTCTGTCAGCTTACCTGCTCCTCATGTGTTCAGACTAAGAGGCCAGCCCCTCACACCTGGCTGGTTTTATAACCCCTTCTCTAAGCATGGCCCCACCCCAGGCCCTATCAGGGAACCCTATATTAACCTGTGCACTGCAAGCCAGCAGTGCTGATCAACCATTGTGTGTTAGCTTTCGTGTGTACTTGTTGTGTTTACTACATCTGATTCCAGTTACCGACTTTGGCCTGTTCTCGACTATTCCTGTCTGCTCGTGACCCTGACCTTTGGTGTGTCCCCGACTATTCCTGTTTGCCTGTGACCCTGAACCTTGGCTTATTCCCTTATTATCCGTATCCTCCTGTGGCCTACTGTGGGTGTGAGCTGAGGGACCCTGGGGGTCGCGACCTGGAGCCAGTTGCAGCCCAGTCCATCCTCACCACTAGAGGCTCTGGTGAACACCTGCTGGCTCTTAGACTCCGCGCCCCAGGGAATCTTACGCTCTAACCCTGGTGGGATCCGTGCTGGTGTTCCAGCGGCCCTGCCTTCCTTACCAGCATTTTTTCTAGGGCACCACAGGGCCATCTCTTTTTTATTGCATGCAAAGCAGTTTAAGGTGTTAGGTGCTTTTTTTTTGTTCATATGTAAGTGTCTGCATGCCTTTAAAAATAAAGACACACACTGCAATGCACGTACATTGTGCGTTGTACCGTTATTTACATACATTACAATGTGTGTGAACCCATGCAAATGTTCATATGAATCTGGCCTCAGCCTTACTGGTAGCTGATGGGAAAGCAATCTGTCAGTACAGAGATACAGGAGCTGAAATGAGTGATTTATTTAAAGTCTGTAGGTCAGTGACATCAACCTTTGCTTAGGTAAGCATACTGGAAATCAGGTGTAAGATTTGTTTTTTTTTAGTTTATTTTTTCCTCTGAGTGTTTTATCCTTGTTAGCTTTTTTTTTTTTTTTGCAGGTGGGGGCTAGGAGATATGTGGACCTTTCATTTTCTTTTTAAAGCAGTCTGAGAACGCCATACAAGGGAATCACTACGACAGTTGGGTAGTGTAATCTACCACATTTCATCCACCAGTGATACCAGTATGTACCTGTATGCAGAAACTTGCTGTAGTACAAAGAAACAGTGAATGACCCCAGCAGAGGCACAGCCAGCAATAACAAATTTACAGGTTTGTTAAACTTTACCCACCCTATTTAGGTGCCCATTTACATCACATCGCAGTGTGCGTAAAGGCATGCATGTTTGTGCCTTGAGGTGTATTGTGTTAGGCAGCTCATTTATTTTTAAAGGGCTATCAATACACCTCATTGCATTAAATAATTGGTTCTGCTAAATTTTTTTCAGTGCACTGTGGATGTGCATTGGGGTGTCATTATCTTTAGTGGCAACTGATGTCACTGCATTCCTGTGCACTGAAGTATTGTGCATTATGGTACAAATAAGTCCTAGGCCTTAGATATACTTTAATATTAGCCATTTGTTTGATAGCAAAAGATGTCCCCCTTGCCATATATATACAGTACCTTGAAAAAGTATTCACCCCCCTGGCATTTTTCGTGTTTTGTTGTCTCACAAAATGGAATTAACATGAGTTGTTTGAGGATTTGCATCATTTAATTTACAGAACATGCCCACAACTTTGAAGATGTTTTTTTTTATTGTGAAGCAAACAACAAATAGGACAAAGTAACAGAAAAAGTCAATGTGCATAACTATTCACCCCCCTAAAGTCAATACTTTATAGAGCCACCTTTTGCAGCTATCACAGCTCCAAGTCGCTTTGGATAAGTCTCTATGAGGTTGCCACATCTTACCACTGAGATTTTTGCCCATTCCTCCTTGCAAAACTGATCCAGCACCTTCAAGTTGGACGGTTTGCGCTTGTGAACAGCAATCTTTAAGTTTGACCACAGATTTTCTATTGGATTGAGGTCTGGGCTTTGACTAGGACATTCCAACATATTTACATGTTGCCCCTTAAACCACTCAAGTGTTGATTTAGAAGTGTGTTTGGAGTCATTGTCCTGCTGGAAGGTGAACCTCCGTCCTAGCCTCAAATCTCACACAGAGTGGTACAGGTTTTGCTCAAGAATATCCCTGTATTTAGCACCATCCTCTACATCATCATCTACAAATTAATCATGTTTGTACTGCTTTTATATCAATTCTATTTCCTTTGCAATGTGCTGGACAGATGACATATGTAAATATATACATTTATCGAATGTACCAATCAATTATTCCAGATCACCATGTGGTGCCAAGTTGATATATATCTATGTATCCTTGATGTCCATGTTACATGCGCACATATGTGTGTGAATATATATGAAATTATATCTTTTATACTTTTTATTTGTCTTCCATTATTGATATGTATTTTTTACATCTTTCCATGTTCAATAAATATGTCCTTTTACCAATTTATCTCCACAATGTCAATAGCTTCATTTTAAGCCCCAATTTTCCTTCTTTATTTACTCCCGCCCCCTCTACAGCCCAGCGGTCCAGTGAGCGAGGGGAGGGGGGGCAGTTCAGAGAGCCGGTGACTGTCTCTGCTCAGGGAGCCCTGAGAAGCGAGCGATCGGTGGTGTTCGATCGCTCGGTTCTAAGTCTTAGAGCTGGCGGGGGGACAGATACAGCATCGGACTAATTCTGCATCCACCTATGATTCCGGAAAAAAATGAAACCCCATACTTCTCTTTTCTTTTATTAGGAGGAGAGAATTCTCTAGGTGATGTGATGAGTGGGCTGATCGAAGGAAGGTGATCATTTTTGGATAAAGTCTCATTGTGCCTAATGACTGTGCAGAAGACTGAAGCAGGATGCTGTCTAAAATAAGACATTTCCTACTGCGGGCCTGGAATTATTTAAGATATGATTTTCTTTCAAGCAATTCATCCAAAAACAATAAGTACACCCATGTAAATATCTTTTTATCTCCTTTACATACCGTATCATTTACTGAAAACTACGTTTGTAATCTTCCCTTCAATCCTATTCTTATTGTAATTCTGAGATTTCTTTGCTCCTTGTATATTATTTCATGCATGAGAACTAACAATGTGCTCATTACAGAAGAAAGCCCCTGAATTATAAAACTGTGATTTCATTTGGTAGTAACTCAGGACCATTATTAAAAGATTCCGATTGACACATGTTGCCAGAGTAGGATATCCTGTCTCAGGAAGGCCTCCAGGACCTCGGTGTGTACCGTCTGAAGGGCTGATTAGAGGCCTGGAAACTATAGGAACTTTCTATCTCACCAGGGAGTTTCAAAAGAAGATAATATTGTTATAGAGAAAAATAACAGAATAATGGAGACTGTGAATGTGGAGTCTGGCAAGAGCAGAGAAAAAGGGAGGAAACTTTTAGAAAGTGCAAAGATATAGAACTGTCATCAGCACAAAATGGAAAAAAACAACGGACAATGTGTAGTGGATAGCAACAAGCTGTCAGAAGCGTAGAAATGGAAAGGGTAAAAAAAAACAAACAAACAAACAAACCTTACCAACTCAGACGAAAATACATTTCTGTATGGAGTGAGACTTGACTTTGCCGTGGGGGACATTCTCTCCCACCTCCACACAACCGTAACAAATGATCCATGGATGCCGTAGAACAAAGCTTCCCAACCTTTTCCACTTGAGTACCCCTTGGAAGGCTTTTTCAATAAATGATACCCCCCAAATCTGTCAGTACCATACGGGTACTTTCAGAAACATGTCCGCAAGCTGTATACTTTTGATCCTTTGAACACTTAAAGCAAAGTTCCTCCGGGTGGAGGCGACGGCATCTTTAGTAAGAGAATCAGGAAGAGAAACCTTGCCGCTTCACAGCCTGGTTCCCTACTGAGCATGCACGAGTTACGCTGCACGTTCTGAATGGTCCACGCTGTCTTCTGAGACCTGTGTGTCTCCCAGAAGAAAACGGGGGGGATGGAGGAGGGGCCAGACATGACGTAGTTCGCCGTGGATTCTGCGGCGCTCTTTTGCCGGAAGTGGGAGCAAATACCTGTATTAGACAGGTATCTGCTCCCCCCTCCTCCCTGAAAGGTGACAAATGTGATACCGGTGGGGGGGGACTGGATCAGCGGAAGTTCCATTTCTGGGTGGAACTCCACTTTAAGGAATAAGCTTCTTTTTGACACTTGTTGTTTACAAGTTAAAATCATTTTTTCTTTGCTAGAAGATTACTTAGAACCCCCAAACATTATATATATTTTTTTCAGACACTTTATGTCACACCGTATTTGCGCAGTGGTCTTACAAGCACAATTTTTTTGGAAAAATACACTTTTTTGACTTAAAAAATAAGACAACAGTAAAGTTAGCCCTTTGTTTTTTATATTGTGAAAGAAAACATTACGCCGAGTAAATTGATACCCAACATGTCACGCTTCAAAATTGGCCTGCTCGTGGAATGGCGACAAACTTTTACTCTTAAAAAATCTCCATATGCGTTGTTAAAAAATTTCTACAGGTTACATGTTTAGAGTTACAGATGTGGGGGAAGATGGTAGTTGCGCTGTGATGAAGGGGGGGGGAGGGAAGCTACAAAGATGACTAAAGTGGCAAATTGAACTAAAAAAGCAGAAACGGGCCAATGCATGAATAGATCCTACATGCTAAAAGAACATGGTGGGGATGCAGTGCAGTGCAACGTAGCTGATCAACATGACATGTTGCGGGCAGACAAAGCCTAATATATAAAGGTAATCGTGAAACAGTGACTGCTTGAATATAGCAAAACAAAAATGCATATACTAACACAAATAGGATGAATAAAGACACAATGCAAAAAAAAAAAATAATGCAAGAAAAATATATGTGGGCTAGTGCCCCATTAGCAAAAACGTGCCAGATCCTGGTGAACTACAAGTGACAAATCCCTAGCGCCGAGCTCGTCTCCTGTTGTTTGTCTGTGGCAGCGTCCCGTGCTCCAATCCTAATGCATATCGTCACGTCACGTGACTTCTTCAGAGGATTCCTCTGAAGAAGTCACGTGACGTGACGATATGCATTAGGATTGGAGCACGGGACACTGCCACAGACAAACAACAGGAGACGAGCTTGGCGCTCGTAGTTACTACACACTGCAGCATTGTTTTAAATGTAAGTTGATTGGACTTGTTTTATTAAATAAATATACCTTTTATATGGGATCACGCTATGTGCGTCTCTTTCCCCCTCACACTGTACATCACTACTCTACCTGATGAACACTGAGGAGAGAGGCACGGGGACATATTCCAGTTTCCAGGCACGGGGACAGATTCCAGATTGGTGACAATCCTGGAGGCATACGAGCTCGGCGCTCGTGGATTGATGCCCACACTCACTTCATGAAAGTGAGTGCAACCTCCCCCTGTGTGTGTCTTGCCCCCCCTCCACTGTGGTCGTTGCAGAGTTATTTTACATGCTGTATACTTTTTATTTTTTATATTTCGCTTGGCATGTTCATATTTTTATATTTTATATATTTCGCTTGGCATGTTCATCATTGTCACTGCCTGTATACACGGAACGTCTACACCTGCGGGTCATTTGCAACACAGGCTGTACACCTTACAGCTGTAAGGTAAGCGGCTTGCAAACACGGAGGTGTCCTCACTGAAGATCCCCCCTCCCTTCACGATTGGACTTGTTTTGTGTTTCTCATCACGTGTTTTTGTTTTTTTGGAGTGGATGATAGAACTAATATTCATGTTTGTCCTAGCGATTTGTCACTTGTAGTTCACCAGGATCTGGCATGTTTTTGCTAATGGGGCACTAGCCCACATATATTTTTCTTGCATTATTTTTTTTTTTTTTTTTTGCATTGTGTCATTATTCATCCTATTTGTGTTAGTATATGCATTTTTGTTTTGCTATATTCAAGCAGTCACTGTTTCACGATTACCTTTATATATTAGGCTTTGTCTGCCCGCAACATGTCATGTTGATCAGCTACGTCGCACTGCACTGCATCCCCACCATGTTCTTTTAGCATGTAGGATCTATTCATGCATTGGCCCGTTTCTGCTTTTTTAGTTCACTTTGCCACTTTAGTCATCTTTGTAGCTTCCCTCCCCCCCCCTTCATCACAGCGCAACTACCATCTTCCCCCACTTTTGTCCCATTTGTCCTGCCTTGGATCAGTACTTAGGTGTTGCAGCAGTGTCCTTTTAGCATAGCCCCCCCCCCCCGACAGCGCAGGAGTTTCCACTTTCACATAGAGTTACAGATGTGTCGTTTGAACACCGTTTTCATATGTGGGCATGACTTGGGTATGCGTTCGCTTCTGTGCGAGAGCACGGCTGGACGGGGCGCTTTACATTTTTTTATTTTTTTTTCTTATTTGTTTAACTTTTTATTTTTTATTTTTACACTGTCCTTTTAAAAAAAAAAAGGTGGGTCGCTTTTATTCCTATTACAAGGAATGTAAACATCCCTTGTAAAAGAAAAAAGGCATGACAGGACCTCTTAAATGTGAGATCTGGGGTCAAAAAGACCTCAGATCTAACATCTACACTAAAATGCAATAAAACAAAATAAAAAAATGAAATGTCATTTTTTTTTTCAAAAAAAAAAATTTCCCCTTTAAGACCATTGGGTGGAAGTGACGTTTGACGTCGCTTCCGCCATTGAAGCCGATAAAAGCGATCTTGCGGCGAATCCGCCGCGGCGACCACTTTTATCTGAAAGCCAGCCACTCGCCGTTGTTGAAAATACCAGGGTTATGGCAGCTAGCTGCTGCCATACCAACGGTATTTAGCGTCAAAGTACCGACGTACAATGACGGCGATTTGTGTTAAGTGGTTAAAGTGGAACTAAACCCTCCTATCGTTTTGAGCCAAGGAAGTTGCTATCTTAGCTTCTGTTTGATCTTCAACTGGCATGGTGCTGCACATGTGATCAGTTATGACACCAGACACTGGATGGTTTGGAAGTTTGGTTGAAAGCACAAGTAAATGGGATAGTTACTTCCATGTGCCAGGAATGTAACTGTTAAATCAAAGGGTTTAGTTCTGCTTTGAAAGCTGAAGTTTACTTAAAATCAGGACCACATAAGCACCAGGACTCCCCGCAAACCTCTCCCAATCCTGACAAGCTGTACAAACTTATTCTGATTCAGAATTTTACAGCTTGTCAGCATTAGAAGAGGTTTGTGGTAAGACCTGATGTTCCTGTGGCCCGAAATGTATTTACACATGACGGCACAGCATGTTTCTCCTGGACTTCAGCCCTCACCCCTCACCACCATCCAGATCAGTAAGTGACCAGCAGGTCAGTTCAGTCCTGTCCTAGGGTGACTACGCTCACACAATGTACTGTATCTATGGAGGAACATCGTTCTCATCCTAGAACAGGACCACAGATAACCAACTCTTTAGAGAGGAATCCTAATAACATTATTGATATAGATGAAATTCAACCTGCCCTTTCACATCTTAAAGCGGAGTGCCATCCAAAAGTGGAACTTCCGCTTTAAGGAATCCTGACCCCCTGACATGCCACATTTGAATGTCATTTTTTTTTTGTGGGGGGGGGGGTGTACCTAGTTTTGACAAGTACCCAGCTCCCACTTCCACTCGGGCCTCCCTCCCTGCAACCTCCTGGGACACATCACAGGTCCCAGAAGATTGACTGGCCATTCAGGACACGGAGCGCGACTCACGCATGCGCAGTGCGCAACTGGCTGTGAAGCCACAAGCTGTCTCAGCCGGGTGCCCACAGTAGTGATGCCGGCACTGCAGAGAGGAGAGGGAGAGATGGGACAGGTTAGTGTTTATTTATTATACACTTTCTGTAGCTGTTGACTTTTAATAAATACAAAAACGTCTGGAACTCCGCTTTAAGGGGACAGAAATTGTGAACAGTGCCACTGTGTCTACAGGAAGAATCGCCAAAATGAACCTTAAAAATCTAATTCTGCCTGAATCTCAGCGATCTTAAAGTGACTGTAAAGGTAAATTAAAAAAAATAACAAATGTCTATACTAACCTGCTCTGTGCAATGGAATTGCACAGAGAGGCATGCAAATCTCTTTTCGGGTCCCCCGCCGTCGGGGCTCCTCCCCTCTGTCTAGTGCCCCCATGGGAAGCCACTTCCCATGGGGGAACACATGCGTGCTCACACCCGAGCCCCGCTGCTGTGTCTATTGACACAGACAGTGAGACCCAGCCCCGCCCCCCCTTGTCACTGGCTTTGATTGACAGCACTGGGAGCCAATGGCTACTGGTGCCTTAGCAAAGCCAGGGAGACCCAGAAGTGAGGGGAGAGAAGAGCTGCAGACGTGCACAGCGCTGGATCAAATGAGGGCTCAGGTAAGTAAAAGGGAGGGGGGGGGAGGGGTCATGCTGACACCTAAAGATTTTTACCTTAATGCAAAAAATGCATTAAAGTAAAAAATGTTTAGGCTTTACAACTACTTTACCACAGAAATCAGACTTCTGCTTTTTCCTATTCCAACACCTGAGGATGTACAAGTCAGATTGACAAAAACACAATTCTTCACCATCTGGAAAAGAAAGACAGCCAGTGGCAAGTCAGCCTAGCTGAAAAATGATCCCAGCTGTGTACTTTTCATACACTCTAAAGTCATATAAAGTTCAGATGGCAGCCATATGGATTCAAATTTGCAAGTAGTACAATGTTTCAGCAAAAATAAAATGCATGGTCATAGCTACAGTATCTTAAGAGGTCAAACTGGAGAATGATGACATCTGTGCAGACTTTATAAACTAGGGATGAACCGATACGGTTTTTTAAGACCCAGTACGAGTCCCCATACTTTTTCTTAAATACTTACTGATACCTATTTTTAGTGTCATGTGACAGTGTTCTTAGACTAATAAAAAAATTATTACTTTCACACTGAGCCACGCCGGGCATCGGCGGTAAAGCGCCGCTATTTTTAGTGTCGCTTTTCAGTAGTTTTAGCGGCGCTTTTCGGCCGCTAGCGAGGCGCTTTTAACCCCCGGTAGCGGGCGAAAAAGGGTTAAAAGCGTTGGTGCAGCGGCGCTTTGCCAGCGCTGCTCATTAATTTCAATGGGCAGGGGGCGCTTTAGGAGGGGTGTAAACACTGCTCCTAAAGCGCCTCAAAGAAGCTGCTTGCAGGACTTTTTGGAGCGTCCTGCCAGCGCAGTGCTCCAGTGTGAAAGCACTCAGGAGGAGAGGAGAGACACTTTACAGGCGCTATTTTTAGCGCTATAGCGCCTGTAAAGCGCCTCAGTGTGAAAGTAGCCTTAAAGCGGTTGTAAAGGCACAAGATTTTTTACCTTCATGTGTGCAGCATCCCCCCCCCTAATACTTATCTGAGCTACCTCTTGATCCAGCGATGTCCACGAGAACCTTCGCTCTCCGGGGCTCGCCAATCAGGAGATGGAAGGGATGGGGCCGAGCCGCAGGTCTGTGTGTGAGTGGACACACAGAGCCGTGGCTTGAGAGTGCGCCTGCTTGGATGCCCCCAGAGCAAGTTGCTTACTCTGGGGTGCACCCGGCAGGAAGGAGGGGCCAGGAGCTCCAGCCAGGGACCTGAGAAGAGGAGGATCCGGTCTGCTCTGTGCAAAACCACTGCACAGAGCAGGTAAATATAACATGTTTGTTATTTTAATTGTTTTTTTTTCAAACAATTAAGAGAGAGCCTCAGTTCACACTGCTGTGGTGCAAATTCCATTTTTTTGTACGATTTAGGTGTGTATTTATAGCACTGACAGCTGAAATGTAAACAAAAAATTCCAGCAATTAAAAATTCTGAAAAAAAAACCCAGCATGGGGGTCTCTCTCCAATCCATGCCAGGCCTTTTGGGTCTGGTATGGGTTTTAAGGAGAACCCCAGGACAAAATAAAAAAACAACATGGGGTCCCCCCAAAATCCATACCAGACCTTAGATTTGGAAGAGAACCCCAAGCCAAAAATAAAAAAAATGGCATGGGGCCTCCCCCCCAAAATCCATACCATACCAGACAGGAAAGAGGGGGGACAAGCAAGCACCCACCCACCCCCTCCTAAACTATACAAGGCCTCGTGCTCTCAACATGGGAGGTGCTTTGGGGTAGAGGGGGGCTCCCCTGCAAAGCACCTTGTCACCATGTTAATGGGGACAAGGACCTCTTCCCCACTACCCTGGCCCATGGTTATGGGGGTCTGCAGGTAGGGAGCTTATCGTAATCTGGAAGCCCCTTTAACCAGTGGGCCCCCAGATCCGGCCCCCCCTCATCAGAGGACATGAAGGAAAATCTATCCAATAAGAACACAGGCGGCAAAAAAAAAAAAAAACTAACCTTCCCTTACTCTATCCAAACGAAAAAAAGTGTTTGCCTTCTAGTTCTACTGATCTTATATGCTGTAGCACTAAGCCTAGATTCACATTTGTGTGGTTTGGGAAGGCTTGCAAAATCACGTGCATTTTCTACCCACTGGCAAAATGCACTGCTCTTTAGCAGATGCCCAGGGGTGCCATTATTCAGCACCATGCGATTTCGTACAGTGATTTTAAAAAGGGTCCAGGACATCTTTACCTGTGTTTCTGCAGGTAGGGCAACCCACTGAAATAACTGGGCTGCACTACCTGCAGAAAGCGGGTTGCAGAAGTGAGAACTGAGGCGCTTTACAGGCGCTATAGCGCTAATACCCTTCGCTGGAAACACCTTAATATGTATTTTGGAGGGTGTCCACATACTTTTGGCTATATAGTGGCAACTGTCAGGGTTCCACAAGGTTCTGTTCTTGGACCTCCCCTATTCTCAATCTACACCTCCTCCCTGAGTCAGTTGATTGCCTTCCATGGCTTTCAATACCATTTCTAGGCTGATGACAAATCTATCACTCTATCCCTCAGCTCACTTTCAGTCACCTCTCGCCTCAATAATTTTCTAATCGACATATCAGTCTGGATGTCAAACCACTTCCTCAAACTTGTATCTATCCAAAACTGAGCTCATAATATTTTCTCCCCCACGTGCCTCTTCCCCTGATTTCTCTGCCAAAATCAACGTCTCAACTATCAACCCGTCCCCGCACGCCAAGGTTCTAGGTGTAATCCTGGAATCTTGAATTCCCCTTTCAGCCCCACATCCAATCACTGTCCAAAGCTTTCCACCTCAACCTCCGCAACATCTCCAAAATATGCCCCTTCCTAACCAATGACACCACAAAGCTTCTAATCCACAACCTGGTCATCTCTCATCTTGACTACTGCAACTCCCTCCTCATTGGCTTACCTCTAAATAGGCTATCCCCCCTTCAGTCCATCATGAACGCTGCTGTCAGAGTCATCCACCTCACCATCCGTTCAGTGTCTGCTACCCCTCTCTGCCAATCCCTCTACTGGCTTCCGTTTCACCAACAAATTAAATTCAAGATACTAACAACAATTTTCAAAGCCATCCACAACTCTGCCCACAGCTACATCACTAACCTAGTCTCAAAATACCACCTCTTCGTTCCTCCCAAGACCTCCTGCTCTCTAGCTCCCTTGTCACCTCCTCCCATGCTTGTCTCCAGGACTTCTCCAGAGCCTCTCCCATCCTCTGGAACTCCCTACCCCAATCTGTCCAATTATCTCCTACTCTGTTCACTTTCAAATGATCCCTGAAAACTCATCTCTTCAGAGATGGCCTATCCGACCCCCACCTACGAAACTGTACATTTATTTTCTCCATCAGCCCATCCCCCGCAGTTATTATTGTATCTCTTGACCCTTCCTTTTAGATTGTAAGCTCTAACAAGCAGGGCCTTCTGATTCCTCCTGTATTAAATTGTATTGTAACTGTACTGTTTGCCCTCATGTTGTAAAGCGCTGGGTAAACTTTTGGCGCTATATAAATCCTGTATAATAATAATAATATAGTGCACAAGCAGATGCATACAAGAATGGTCTTGGAACATGTCTAGTGTAAGAAAGAAAACTGTGCTATGAATTAAGAGCATTATCACATGCTAAACCAGATGATGTACAGATTGGAAGAAAGCAACAGCAATTTTGTTCACCACAAACAAATTGCCCAATTTATCTATGAAGCCAGCATCAAGGTAGGTTGGAGTTATAGGCCACCACAGGCGGTTATACCCAGACCCATCTCCTTCAGCCTTATCAATTAGTCTCGGGGCAGCGGGAAGTGCTACACATTAAGGAACTTAACAAATCACTTTATCTTTCTGCTCTTCAGAAAATGAACACTAATAATAATGATGTCCATAGGGAATACCATCTGACCTTGTAAACCACTAATCCTCTGAGCGGTCTACCTTCTGCAGAACACAAGGACAATACAGATGTCTCATAAACATATCATTTTACTTCAATGACGTTTTATAGAAAACATTACAGCTAACCTTACACAAAAAGATTGCCCCACTGACTTGGGCTCAGGCTTATGCAGCTTGGTATTTAAAAGCTGAACTCCAGGTAGAAATAAGACATAAATTATTACAGCTCTGTATTTATTGATACATCTTTAAAGCGGTGTTCTGCCCCAAAAAAAAATAATTTAAAAGCCAGAAGCTACACATACTGCAGTTGCTGGCTTTTAGCAATAGGACACTTGCCTGTCCTGGAGTCCAGCGATGTCGGCACCTCAGCTGATGCCGCAGCTGATGTTTACATCAGCTGTTGGGTGCTGCCGTTGCCATTGCGGGTAAGGGTACCCGGCAGTGTAGCCTTACGGCTTCACGCCGGGAACCCTACCGCGCGTGCGCGAGGCCGTGTTCCTCTCTCCTACTGGCCCGGCGACAGGGAGAGGAGGGAGCCCCGCGGTGATGTCACGGGCCGCAGCCCGGACTCCTGGAAGTGGGAAGAGGATACCTGTCAAAGACAGGTATCCTGTCCCCCCTCCCCCCCGAAAGGTGCCAATTGTGGCACCAGAGGGGCAGAGGAGACAAATGAGCGGAAGTTCCACTTTTGGGTGGAACTCTGCTTTAAATTTATTTTTTAAAGCAAGCAAGGTATCCTCTGACAATCCACTGTACAGCAGAGCTCAGAATGAGAAAGGGAGAAGCAGCACAAGGAGCCAACCAGTTGCTTTGTAGTGCTCACATGCTAAATAGGGCAATACTGCTAAAAGGAGAGAGCAGAGTGACAGAGAGATGAGCTGATTAGTCTGCTCTCCTATCAAATTAGTAATAAACCACCCCAAAAAATCCTTAGATAACTATCTGTTAAAATTCTCACCGCAACAATTGCAGTTTACAAGTTTTGATGCTGCTGGCTCCTGCTCTCTCTGCTGCTTCCCTGAACATCTGGTCTTCACAGGAAAGAGTTTACAGTGCAGTGTCAAGTCTTTCTGCTATCTTGGAGAAGAGAGGAGGGAGAAGTAGGAAGGAGCAGGGAAGTGCCTTGCTATCCCAGACTATGGGGCTGTTTGTTTCTATTAATGCATGCAGTATAGGAGACACAAATCTAGTTCTTACATGCAAGGGTGACTCCATAGGATGCTGCAAGAGAAAGGAGCAACCCTTAAAGTGGAGTTCCACTCGTTTGTAAGTTTATTAAAAGTCAGCAGCTACAAAAAGTGTAGCTGCTGACTTTTAATAAACAGACACTCACCCGCTCCTCTCCCCCTCCTCTCCATGCGGCGCCATCATTGCAAGAGTGGGCACCTGGCTGTGACAGCATGCGGAAGCCTGGTGCGCACTGCGCATGCGCGAGGCACGCTGCGCTCTCTTAGTGGCCAGGCAATCTTGTGGGACCTGTGACATGTCCCAGAAGATTGCAGAGAGGGAGGAGGCGAGGGATGGGGAGAAGAGGAGTCGCCGAGGCGGCGAGGCGAAAGAAACTGGAAGTGGGACAGGAAGTATCTGTCAAAACCAGGTACCCACACCCCCTCAAATGTCGCATGGTAGGGGGGTGAGGAGCGCTTAAAGTGGAAGTTCCACTTTTGGGTGGAACTCCGCTTTAAGAGAGGAAGCCTGAAAAAGTGATCACAGCACCAGTTTAAACTGGAATATTGGTAAGAATTAAAAGATGACATGCTGCATACTAAGACAGCGGTCCACAGCCTTTTAGAACCAATGACTGCTTTTGGTGTAGCTAATGTTTCCAGGGACTGGGGGGGGGGGGGGTTATGAACTCTCACAACCCCCCGTTTATATCAGTGTCCAAAGTTCCTGTTTTCATCACAGTTCCCCCTTTAAAGCAGTCCCACCATGTCCTCAGTTCCCCTTCACATCACATGTAAAAACCCCCCTTTACATCATACCACCCCTTTGCACTGTAAAGGGAACTGTGATATAAAGGGGACTGCACTGTAATGATTACAGTGTCCCTTTACAGTGCAGTCCCCTTTACATTACAGTGCCCATAGCAATCACTGCTTCTGGTCCGTGGCCCAGGGGTTGGGGACCCCTGCTGTAAGTGAATAAATCAGCTGCTAAAAATGCATTAAAAAAATAAAAAAATGGGTTTAATATCACTTTAACGTCAGCTTGGAGCCTCTCTTCCAGGAGCACACATGAAAGGGTGGCTCCACAGATCCACGCAAGTCAATGGAACCACGTGGGAGCCAGAAGCCTGGGGAAGAGATCTTCAGACCGGCTACATTTAAATAGACATGCTAGTGTTTAAAAAAGAAGCAGCAACCAAGGTAAGTAGTGAGGTGAGCCACATTTACATTTTAGGGTTTAATACCATCTTAAACAAAGCACTGTCTTCTGGGTACTCCCCCCCCCCCCTTTTTCATGGCTGTATTATATCATATCTGGTGGGACTGCCCAGCAGTTCGTACTTTTTGGGTTGAAATCTTTCATATATTGTCTACACTTTTTGGATACTCAGCTGACAGCTGATCCAACAATAGCCCTGCTCAATAAAAAAAAAACCCTGACCTTTCGACAATTCAAGCTTCTACTGCAGGTTACAACTGCAGCTAAGCAGACGATTGCTAAGTCCTGGAAGTCCCCTCACCTTAGCCATCTAGAAACCAAAAACAGGATTACCAGGGCCATGATCCATGCTAAAATAAAGGCAGTATACCTAGACAGAGTTCATAAATACGAAGGGTTCTGGAGCGCTTGGGTTTTACACTACCTCCCCCCCCCCCCCAATTTTGATGAATCCCCTTTTCTCCCATGATGTCCTACGTTTATACATTGGTCTAGAACTCGACTGTGGCAAATTACGGTTCCCTCCCCTCTCCGGGACTTCCTACTCCTCCCTCTTTCTCCCTTTTCTTCTTCCCTCCTCTCTTTTCCTTGCTTCTATCTATTCTCTAATCCTCTGTTACTGCAATATTGGAGCTGTCAGTTGATACTAGATTACTCATTTTTTTTCTAGCCCTCTGGAACATGGACACATCCATGAGATGCCATATTGTGCTATTAGTTCTTCTTTTCCCGTTCTCTTTACTGAGGCCCTGAAGTTTTGTCCTTAACTTATATACCGGTGCTTACCCTAAAACCAACGGGGCCTACGTATGTAGATTTGATATGCTGCCTCTTTTTATATACAGCAACTCTACACTGCTATTGGCATTTCAGTATACAGTCACTTGAAAAAGTATTCATACCCCTTGAAATTTTACACATTTTTTCATGTTACAACCAAAAATGCATTTTATTGGGTCTTTATGTGATAGACCAACACAAAGTGGCACATAATTGTAAAGTGGAAGGAAAATGATAAATGGTTTTCAACTTTTTTTACAAATAAATATGTAAAAAGTGTGGCGTGCATTTGTATTCAGCCCCCCTGAGTCAATACTTTGTAGAACCAAATTTCACTGCAATTACAGTCTTTTTAGGGATGTCTCTACCAGCTTTCTAGAGAGTGACATTTTGCCCATTCTTCTTTGCAAAATAGCTCAAGCTCTGTCAGATTGGATGGAGAGCATCTGTGAACACCAATTTTCAAGTCTTGCCACAGATTCTCAATTGGATTTAGGTCTGACATTTCAGTGGGGCATTCTAATGCCGCGTACACAAGGCCGGACTTGCCAACGGGCTAAACTCCGTCGGCATTTCCGACGGAAAGATTTAGAACATGTTCTATATCTGATACACACGGTCGGAATGTCCGACCGAAAGCTCCCATCGGACTTTTTCTGTGGGGAAGTCCGGCCGTGTGTACGCGGCATAACACATGGATATGCTTTGATCTAAACCATTGCATTGAAGCTCTGGCTATATGTTTAGGGTAGTTGTCCTGCTGGAAGGTGAACCTCCGCCCCAGTCTCAAGTCTTTTGCAGACTCTAACAGGTTTTCTTCTAAGATTGCCCTGTATTTGGCTCCATCCATCTTCCCATCAACTCTGACCAGCTTCCCTGTCCCTGCTGAAGAAAAGCATCCCCACAACATGATGCTGCCACCACTATATTTCACAGTGGGGATGGTGTGTTCAGGGTGATGTGCAGTGTTAGTTTCCCCCACACATAGAGTTTTGCTTCTAGGCCAAAAGGTTAAATTTTGTTCTCATCTGACCAGAGCACCTTCTTCCACATGTTTGCTGTGTCCCCCACATGGCTTCTCACAAACTGCAAACCGGACTTCTTGTGGCTTTCTTTCAACAATGACTTTCTTCTTGCCGCTCTTCCATAAAGGCCAGATTTGTGGAGTGCACGACTAATAGTTGTCCTGTGGACAGATTCTCCCACGCTGTGGATCTCTGCAGCTCCTCCAGGGTTACCATGGGCCTCTTGGCTACTTCTCTGATTAATGCTCTCCTTGCCCGGCCTGTCAGTTTAAGTGGACGGCCATGTCTTGGTAGGTTTGCAGTTGTTCCATACTCTTTCCATTTTCGGATGATGGATTGAACAGTGCTCCGTGAGATTTTCAAAGCTTGGGATATTTTTTTATAACCTAACCCTGCTTTAATCTTCACCACAACTTTATCCCTGACCTGTCTGGTGTGGTCCTTGGCCTTCATGATGCTGTTTGTTCACCAAGGTTCTCTAACAAACCCCTGAGGGCTTCACAGAACAGCTGTATTTATACTGAGATTAAATTACACACAGGTGGACTCTATTTACTAATTAGGTGACTTCTGAAGGCAATTGGTTCCACTAGATTTTAGTTAGGGGTATCAAAATAAAGGCGCTGAATACAAATGCACGCCACACTTTTCAGATATTTATTTATAAAAAAATTTTGAAAACCATTTATCATTTTCCTTTCAACTGTGGTTGGCAGGAGGAAGCACAGAGAGCAGAGGGGGATCAGTTACCTGACACATTCAGAAGTTTTGAATGCAGAAGAATCCGTGGCAACAGTAGATATGGAAGATCAGTGGTGCATGCAGCGGGACAGATAGGTGCTGCTCTCACTCCCTTTGCAGGGTGACTGGTCTTATCTCTGCTCCCTATCGTTTTCTGCAAGAAGTGTGAAGTAGCTTTACCAGATAGTTCCCTTCCACAGATCTGTTCTCTGCACGGGTTATGTGCAAAATGGCCATTATGTCACTGCTGTTTTTACATGGTAACAGCTGGGTTTGCAAAGACATTTAATGCATACAAAATACATTTATATTGTTTGTGGCTATTAAGGAATATATTGAAATTCTTTTTTTTTTGTGGCTGGAGTTTGGCTTTAAGGCTGACCCTCCCAAGTCCCTTAGTCTGGACAGTACATTGTAAAAATAACAGTTAAAGCTTAAAGTGGTTGTAAACCCTTACATATACCCACTAAAGTGACTGGCCTCAGGTGATACAGAGATGTAAAAAATCCTCCTACATGAGGATGTCAATCACAGGTTGTGTGCTGAAGCTCCCTTTCCCATCCCCCCATCTCTTGGAGTCAGCAGAACCTGTCAGAAGTGATTCATGCAGATAGCAGAGTAAGGAGACAGCAGACAGAAATCACACTAGGTGCTTTGGATTGAGGCTGGTACACACTATAGAAGGATCAGCTTTGTTCATTTTTCATTTTAGAGATTTACAGCCACTTTAAGAAGAGACAAGGGTAGGATTGTACTACAAGGTTAGCTAAAACCTTTGCAATGTATATAGTTTACCTAGCAGGGACTGCATTTTTCTCAATAAAACTGGAGTTATAATTTAAGGTCTGTCTGTATAAATTATATTAAAAAAAAGAACATGAACTTGAAAAGAACAATATGATTGAGTCATTTTCTGCACCACTGAACATGTTTTATGTTGATTTAAAATTGTTCATTTACAGTAAAGATTCCAATAAATATGTTAAACAAAACTGGTGCATCGTCCAAATGTAAGATTTATTAGGATTTGCTTAGTTAAAAAGGCTAAATTATTCATACACTACATAAAGAGATTGTCCTCATTTACATAACAGCATAATGTCTAATATGAAGATGATCTTCTAGAGCGCCACTTGCACATTTTACACCATTATAATGTAGTGCCAATTATTCACCATTTTTTAAACATTTTCTAAGCCTTCTTCATGTATCTGAATCACTCATCATGTGACCCTCTGTGTCACCTTTCAGAGGAGTGAAGACCGGTGATCCACCTCAGCAGTCCAGGCCCCTGAACCGTCTTGTCCCTGCTCCTCTCTATGATCACATTACTGGAGTCTTCATCACAAAACCCATCCATGGACCCAATACCGAAACGGACTTGCCTACACACGATCACACCAAAGTCCGATCGTTTAGAACGCGATGACGTATGACGGGACTAGAAAAAAGAAGTTCAATAGCCAGTAGCCAATAGCTGACGTTGCGTCGTTTTTGGTCCGCCGGACTAGCATACAGACGAGCGGTTTTCTGGATAGGAATTGAGTCTGTCGGAAAGATTTGAAACATGTTCTATTTCTAGGTCCATCAGAATTTTCAAAAGAAAAGGTCCGATGAAGCCCATACAGGATTGAAATGTCCGACGGAATGATTACGTTGGACCTTTTCTGACGGAAAGTCCGGTCGTGTGTATGCGGCATTAGACATGTGTCCAAATCACTCTTGCCTCTAAAGCCCGTTTTGCGATTGGATCGCACTCCAGAGGCTACTGACAGGCGGTAAGGAAGCGATGTGATGCCTCCTCAGCGCCTATTTTAACCACATTTTTGCTCATCAATGTGCTGAAAACCGCGTGCATTGCACACAGCTGCTATGCTTCCCCATTTACTTGAATGTGTAGTGTCCGGCGGGCTTGCCAAACGCTACATGTCAGGTCAAAGTGAAGCATTGAGGTCACGCCTTGTTAACCCCACCCGTTGCCTATTGCAGCTTAAGGAGCAACGGTGGCAAATACGCCCCTCAAATGCAAGTGTAAACAAAGCCTAATTTTCAGCAGAAAAGAAAACACGGGACCAAACGCATTACTATATATCTATTTACTTTGCCTATTTTTTTGTGAATAAGTACGGTTACTATGTACCCCATACTCATTCGCATGGGGGGGCAGTATCTGAGGGCCCCCTTGTTAAAGGGGCTTCCAGATTCCAAAGTCACCCCCCACACCCCAACAGCCATCATGCCAGGGTTGTGGGGAAGAGGGCCTTGTCCTCATCAACATGCTATCCTCGTCAACATGGGGACAAGGTGCCTTGGTGGGTGGTAGTGCCTTCCCCATGTTGAGGGCATGTGGCCTGGCATGGAGAGGTGTGGGGACGCTCCTGGTGTGGAGGGTGCCAACTCCTTAACAACCAGCTATTCTCTGGTTGTTAAGGACGCCAGCGGGTGCTATCTCCTTGACAACCAGCTGAAATAAAATACATTCTTTAACTATTGCAAGCCTGGACCACTTCTTTTTGAACACATGCATTTATTTATTTCCATTAGTGAATTGAATGTAACACTGTTTTATTTAGAAAGTGTTTTTGCTTTTTGAGGTAAATACTGCATAAGGGGGTAGTAAATTGACAGTTTCAGTATCCCATGTGATATTTGAGTAAATTGTGTCATGTGAGCCAAATACTGCATGCGATATGCTTTAGTGAATGGAGATATCAAATATTTGCTCCCCCTCTCCACCTTGTTGAATCAGAAAACACCTTGTATTTATTAAAAGCAATACAAAACATTTTCTGAATGAAGGAATGGGGTACCTATTTCAGATGATTGCTAAATGAGCAAACTGTGTGACCAGGCAGTGGGAAAAGTGAATAGAATTCTAGGATGCATCACTAGAGGGATCACCATCAGGAGGAAGGAGGTCCTGATTCCCCTATATAGATCTTTAGTGAGACCTCATTTAGAATACTGTGTAAAGTTCTGGAGACCTCACTGGACACTGATAAGACAGAACGATTCAAGAGACGGGTAACAAAAACGGTGAACGATTTGGGGGATAAAACATATATTTTACTGAAAGGGTAATTGATGCTTGAAACAGACTTCCAGCAGAGGTAGTGAGACAGTCAACAGTAAATGGCTTCAAAATGCTGCTTGGGATAAACCTAGATCTATAGTCAGAAAAAAAAAATGTAACGAAAAAACAAAAAACAAAACAAATAAAAAACAAAAGCAAACAAAACAAAAAACAACCCCCCCCCCCCCCCACAATAAAATTGATGGACTACTCAGTCTTTTTTTTGCCGTCACTTTTCTATGTTTCTATGTTCCTAGGAGGTGCTC
Source organism: Aquarana catesbeiana (assembly GCF_042186555.1). NCBI lineage: Eukaryota > Metazoa > Chordata > Amphibia > Anura > Ranidae > Aquarana > Aquarana catesbeiana. Next base: position 882,614,285 of record NC_133324.1, read on the forward strand.
AGCAAATCGCTGTAGCAATGCCCAATAGATCAAAGGACACACTGCATGAGGGACAAACTAGAAATGGAAATTGAGCATCTCCTGCATTCCTCCAGATGTTATTTATGAATACAGGTAACTACACTGGCCCAATATAGCTTTTTAAAAATAGAATTTTCGTGGAGTTCCGCTTTAATGAAAATCTATTGTTTTACACACTTCCTGTTGAATCCAATGACTCACAATGAATGACATTCAGTTCAGACAGGTTGGCACCATGAAAGCTATGAGAAGATACAAAGACTGGCAACTGAAACTTCCAACACTGGAACTAAACCGGAGAAAAGGTCAGTATATTCTACCTATTATTTTGCTACTTTATACTGGGGCGGAGAGAGCATCGGTGGTAAATCGCCGCTAGTTTTAACGGTGCTTTACCGTTGTTTTAGCGGTGCTTTTCGGCCTCTAGCGGAGTGCTTTTAACCCCGGCTAGCGGCCAAAGAAGGCGTTATTACCGCCCGTGTAGCGCCGCTGCCAAAGCGCTTTGCAGGCGCTTCGGCAGCGCTGTCTATTCATTTCAATGGGCAGGGATGGGTTTAGGAGCGCTGTATACACCGCTCATCCACCGCCCCAAAGATGCTGCTTGCAGGACTTTTTCTAGGGGCTGCAAGCGCACCGCCCCAGTGTGAAAACCCTCGGGCCTTCACATTGGAGTGACAGGAGAGGCGCTTTACAGGCGCTATTTATAGCGCTAAAACGCCTGTAAAGCGCCTCAGTGTGAAAGTGGCCTAAAGGTATTATGGGCCTGATCAATGAAAGGAGTGCATCTGATAGGAGGAAAGCAACCCGTTTCTTAATTTATAAAAATTTCAGTGGACTCACATAGGTTCCAACAGTCCTAACTTTAGAGGGACTGTACAGATTTTTGTCATTTTCCTGGTGATTCTTTTTTAAAGGAAATTAAAGTAACCAAAATATTTCATTTTGGATGAACTTCACAGGCTGTGGAATCAGTGTACGACTCTCTTGGTTAGTCTCACACTTGCAGGCTGTCTAAATTAGATGTCGCTGCCTCTATTCTTAGCCCAGGGATCATCTGCTTACTGAAATATTTACCCCTCCAGCAAGTGAAAGGATGAGAGTAAAATTCCCGTCACTGTACAGAGCGCTCCAACAACCTGACATTGCCTATTATTGTGCCATAGACAGAGGCGGGAGGGAGAGAACAGCCTTTAACTTCAACATATGCTATGAACCCCCTTATTGTAGGAGCTCATCCACACATAGCGAGAAGTACTTGTGACTCACGCGGTGAATAATTCAGTGAAATTACACATTACTCTTCACAAAAAACCAATCACCGCTTATATCAAGTCTGTAGGACCAGTACTGTGTGAGCCATCATCTAAAAGCCATGCATTGTAACAGCACATCATTTTTTCACATATTCTGCACAGCTTACGTGAAACTCACACTAAGGAACCGTCCTCAGACACCATTATGAGTTACTGCTCAAACAATCACATTTTAGCTTCAATAACATTTGCAGTGCTTCCCTCCAAAATGAAACCCAACAAAAGTAATATTAAAATTATACTAAAGTCTAATTTTTTTTTTTTTTTTAAGAGGTTCTACTTATCTGCTCTGTGCAATGATATTGTACATAAAGGTCCCTCACCTCCTCTTCTGGAAGTCCACTGCCAAGGCTCTCCATTCTTCAGGTGCCTTTCTTGCAAGCCGGGTGCTAAGAAGGTACCATTGAGTGCACATTCCTGAGTAAGGCTGTGTGCGTCCATAGACGCACACAGCGTCAGTAAGTCACACCTCCACTCCCTCCTCACAGAAGTTTGACTAACAGCAACCTATGTTTACAAACACTGTCCACTGCCCTCAGTGTATTCTGTGAAAGTAAGAAGTCAGGGGAGCAATGCTGGAGCCAAGAAAGTATTTAGAGTGTGGGGTGGGTGGCTAGGACAGATAGTGGGGTGTTTTTTTACCCTAAAGTATAACTAAAAGCAAAACTTTATTTATTTATAGTTTTTGGATAGAATGGAGGATTAATACACTTGTCAGTTTTTTTTGCTGTCTGTGCACCCCTGTTAAGGAGGTTCACCCTCTCTATTTGTCCTGTTTACCATAATCATTGACAGTGAAAGTAAAAGAAAATCCCAAATTTTGGGTTGTCCCCAGAAAAGTAACAGAGGAAAAATCTTCCAATGGGGATACTACTTCTGGTAACCTGGGGGTCCCAGGATTTCCCCAAGGAAATCCCTTAAAGCCATTTCACACTGCCAGCGCGGGGGGGGTGTCGGCAGTAAAGCGCCGCTAGTTTTAGCGGCACTTTACCGTTGTTTTTGCGGTGCTTTTCGGACACTAGTGGGGCGCTTTTAACCCCCGCTAGCGGACGGAAAAAAAGGGTTAAAATTGCCCGCAAAGCGCCACTACTGTGGCGCTTTGCAGGCACTTCATCGGCGCTGGAGCTGGAGCCGGGCTGAAGTGGTTGATGCTGTGAATGCACATTTTACTGCACATGCACAAGTGATATTGTCAGCCAAAGCCAACATATCTACTAAATGGCTCAGGTTTAGATGGTTTCCAAGATATCTACACTTACTATAAGCTTACCTGCAGTTGAGCTAAAAAGTTAAAGTGGTTGTAAATGCAGCTTCTTCCGCAGCCCCCCTAATTACATACCTCAGCCCGATCTCGATCCAGTGATGTGCACGAGAGCTGAGGCTCTCTCAATCCTCATTGGTTCAGATACAGCAGCAGGAGCCATTGGCTCTGTGTGTTATAGCACTATCCTTTAAAAACAAAGCCACCATAACTTTAAATAAAACAAGTGTCCAAATAAAGTCCATTTAAATGCAAAGAAAAGCTCAGTAAAGCGCAAGAAAGTATTCTCTCCAAAGTGCCTTCTTTCAGCATCAGAAGTGAGACTCCTCTGTGACACAATCTTCACCACCAAAAGCAACAGAGACTATTAACTGGAATGTTGGATCTCAGAAATCCCCTGCGAAGCATAGCACATTGATGTCATCCCATTGGGACTGCAAGGTAGCAAACTTCTGTTTCCTTTTTCCTTTTGCAAGTTTTATATGTTTTTTTTAATAAAATCCTTGGATTTACCTGTACTATCCAGGGCCTTCCCCCTGTCTTCTCATGTAAACAGGAGAGGAATTGCTGTGTCTCATTGCAAATTGCAGTACAGCCGGCGGTTTCACTGATCCTGTGTGGGATCCGATATTTCAATACTCACGTGTGGCTTGACCTCCTGAATTCTGAGATCCAACATTTCAGTAAGAGCTATTGGTGGTGAAGCTTTCCAACTCATGTGCCTGATTCAGGTAGTTCTTATTGCCGTTGCATTTAGATGCTATGGTTGCAACAGATTCTAAAATAATTACCACTAGCTCACAGATAAGCAAACTGGTGGCAATTAAGACCAGTTGATGTACAGAGAGAGGCCAGTGCTCAGAGTGGGGCATTTTGTGCTGGGAAGTGGAACTGAATATGACAGCTTCCGTCTCAGGGCTCTCTGGTTGCTATGAAGCTGGCAGTCAGTGGTGTCGTAGTAACCAGTGACTAAGGCCCCTTTCACACGGGACGGATCCGTGTTGATCCGCCCCGTGTTTATCCGCTGCTCAGCGGGGATCGCTCCGCTTTCCCCAGCTGAGCAGGCAGATGACAGGGCGGGACCCGCACACTGTGCAGGGACCGCCCTGTCAGATCTCCGCTCTCCCCTATGGGGGATCGGAGGAACACGGACCGTCTGTCCGTGTTCCTCCGATCCGCTCTGCAGACGGATAGAAAAATAGGATTTTCTTCCGTCCGCAGAATCGGACGAGAGCGGAGGCGGACAACATCGGGTGTTAGCGGATGTACATCCGCTGACACCCGCTATCCCATAGGGATGCATGTATGTCCGTATTTCATCCAAAAACAGATGGATGAAATACGGACATACGGTCCGCACGTGTGAAAGGGGCCTTATCCCTTGCTCCATTGCTGACAGCTGAAAATGTTAGTTCACCTTTAATGACAATTGCAAAAAAAAATCTCCAATGCATTACAGCTGCCCCACTACAGTCCTCAGTAAGCAGTCTTCCATTTTGTAAAATAATGCTCACTTTTCCAGCTTGTCAGGATCTGAAGCCGGGACCTCTGTTGTGTCTGTCAGGAACTGTTCTTACTGTACTACCTGAGATGCTGGACAGCTCCCTGCCTGACCCCTTTGACAACCTTACTTTCTAGCTTTTTTTTCTGGTGAATTTTGAACTCCTTGCTCCTCTCATGTACTTCCTGATTTAAGTCATGTCTCTGCATTTCCTGTTTGCCAGATTGTTATGCTCTTCTTCAGCCAATATCTTGCTCGTTGTGCTGCTGTTGCCATCCATATCTTTGCTACAACTCGTTACCAACCTTTGACTTGCTCCTGAACTACTCTCCCACTTGATCCCAACCTCCAACCATGTGTTACTGACCTTTGGTTTGTTTACCCAATAGGCTTCTGCTTCATCCCTACCTGCTACATCTGCCTATGGACCCTGGCTTGCTCACCTCCTGGTAAGATCGTGAGGACTGGAACCTGCGAAACCCATCTCCACCATCAGGAGCTCTGGTGAAGACCGGTTAAAGCTTAGATTTCATGTCTTAGGGGAGCCCTCGCCACCTACCTGGGCGACCTGCTTGTGTATTTATCCTGCTGGTCTCTATGTGAACCTTTCTACTGCTATAGCTACTGGCCTTCTTTTTCCATTGGGCTCCCCTCCTCACCCTGCCTAAGATGCGCAGTCTCAGCACTTCACGAATAAGCACTTGGCTGTATTGCCTACTTACGCATGCGCAGTCCGCTCTCTTTAACTCTCACAAACCACTGAGCTCAGCTGATGCTGTAGGAGAGAGTGGACAGGCGCATGTGTGGGTAGGGAACGAAGCGCCATGCCAGGGTAGCCCAGGTGCTGCATACAGATGCTCATACACATGAATAGCTCTGGCAACTTTGCATTTATTTCTCTGCAATTTCTGTTGTGTCTGCATGAATTGAAGGGAAGACTCCATAATGTAACATACACAGCAAAAAAAAAAAAAAAAAATAGATTTATCATTTCCTACTCTATAAAAAAGAAAAAATGGCTTTATATATACTTTAAGATGCAAATCAATCATTACTGTTTTAGAATGTGCATGGATACGTGTGATGTTTCAAATATTAGATTGTAAATCACCTTTGGTAGGTAGAATGCAATGTTTGAACTGAGTTGGATCTTACAGTGCAGTGTACACTTCCATTTACTTTGGCTTTTGTCATGATTTGCTTTGCTCTTATTCCTCCATATAAATAAATGCAAATGCACCATAAAAGCATTCCGAACTGACTTCAATCAGGGTCTGTCCCATGTGTATACTAGCTCTTAGGGCTTGTTCATACCATAGCATGGTGATCTGCAATGCATACGTCTTCTGCATTGTGTATGACAGCCCATTCGTTTTTACAACACATGAAGAAATATGTCCTGCACAATTTTTCAAAATCCATTGCTCCACAGTACACATAGGATTTCAATATGTGCTCTAGCGTGGTGCATCACAGTGCACTGTAGACCTGTAAAGGAATGCAATTAACATTAACTAGCAATGCACTGCAATACGCAACAGGGTTGGTTTACTAAAACTGGAGAGTGCAAAATCTGGTGCAGCTGTGCATTGTAGCCAATCAGCTTCTAACTTCCTCTCATTCAATTAAGCTTTGACAAAAAACTGGAAGCTGATTGGTTTCTATTCAGAGCTGCGCCAGATTTTGCACTCTCCGGTTTTAGTAAATCAACCCTATAGCACATTGGCATGCATTATTGCAATGGTTGCTATAACATATGGTTTAACATACATTTCAGGGTGGATATAAATCAATGATTTATTTTTTAAAAAACAGATTTTTTTATTTTTTATTATTTAGATCGATTTTTTTTTTTTTTTTTTTTTTTTTTAGCACATTTATTTTAATAAAATGCTTTTGGAGTAAAAATCAATCCAAAGATAGATTTCTATTTAAGATACATTTAAAATTTAGTTTATTCAGCATGAAGTAGAGCTCAGTTATGTAGCACGAGGCTGTATATTCTGCAATATTTACATTTTTGGTAAACTCATTCAATGAATCCAAGCTCTGCAAGCAGAGATAACATGCACTGCATTGATGCATTTACACAATGTCACAGTAACCATGAGATAAAACAGATTCAGGCATATTCCTTTATCCCATTGTTTTGCAAATCTATGTACACTACAAACTGTATGATTGAATCAGTTCTGTTATCGCTGTTTTACTATCCTGACAGCTTTTTCTAAAGAGGAAACCTTCATTTTGTTTGCAAATAATAAAGATTCTAACTACCAGCAAGAATAAGTCCTTACATTTAAAGAGCACCTGTCATTTCAGATCCACCATGTCAGCGCCTGTTAGCGGGCATCCACTCACCTGCTGCCGCCACGTCCCTCACCTTGTTGTGTCACATCCCCATCACCAGCCATCCCATTAAAGTGAATGGGACTGTCGGTGAGTCAACAGCGGGTCAGAGGAGGAGCCGTTACGGGACAGAGATGACAGTTGCTCTTTTAAAATTATTCTTTGAATCGAGTTTATTTAAATCAAGCCTTTTTACTAGTGATTTAAAATCAACTTGATCTAAATCAAACCACCCTGATATGTTTTGGTATGAACAAGCCAATAGTCACCAAAAATATCTCAAATGTACGTGAAGCCATATTTTTGTTGCACAGATCAATTAGTACTTCCCCTCCTTGAGCAGATGTGAATCAAGAATCGACGCTCCTGTCATGTTCCATTAACTGTACTTTATCGAATGATTCTGCTTTAAGCTAAACTTCTTCAAAAACATAAAAGGAGAAAAGCCTTTCCATCATTCTATTACTGAGCTCCCAGAGAATACAGAGCAGCACTCAGACTGATCATTAATAGGACTCCCAATCAGTTGAAGCTCCTGGTGCCAAACCGATTGAAGACCATATGAAATCATCACTTTCTCTGCTCTCTACAGGAATAAAGACATACAATGAAAAATGTTGTATTGTGAGCAAATGATTATGTCATGACGATCCTTTCATGGTGTTCTGTAAATCTAGAGCTGAGAAAACCTAGGTGGTTTCAAACATCAACCAACCCCATGCATGATTACATTTTTATTTGGTTACATAGTTAGACTGGTTGAAAAAAGACACAAGTCCTTCCAGTTCAACCAATAAAAGGGAAAAATATATATATATACAATCCTATATACACAATCTTATACCCACAGTTGATCCAGAGGTAGTAAAAAGAAAAACCCAGCAAAGCATGATCCAATTTGGTCCAGCAAGGGAAATAATTACTTCCTGATCCCCCGAGAGGCAATCAGATATTCCCTGAATCAACTTTACCTATAAATGTTAGTATCCAGTTATGTTATGTACATTTAGGAAAGAATCCATGCCTTTTTTAAAGCCTTTTTTTCCATGCCTTTTTAATCTACTGAGCTGGCCAGAACCTCCTCTATTAGGACTATTCCACATTTTCACAGCTCTTACTGTGAAGAATCCTTTCCATATTTGGAGATTAAATCTTTTTTCCTCCAGACATAAAGAGTGCCTCTTTGTCCTCTGTAATGACGTTAAAGTGTTACTAAACCCAGGAGCCTGCATTCACTATATCTGGTCTCCCACAGTACACAGAACATGGAAATGCTATTATTTTGGTAAATATAAATGGCTAAATACCCTTTCCCATCAGCAGTATATATCAGTCTTGTGGCTTCTATCAGTGTCCAGCCAAGCACTGGTTAAAGCATGTAGGAGGAGTTTTCTGACTGACCTATGAGACTGCAAGACCCCTGACCCTCTGTCTGGACCGTGCTGATTGGCCCTGTGCTGATCACATGAACCCTCCCAAGAAAACAAAAAACCTCTCTAGCAATACACACCAAACTGAGCATGTGCAGCCTGACTCCATAGACTCAGTGTTATCGGGAAATTATTTGGAGTCAGTGGAAGAAGGGGAGAATCAGAGAAGACAGAAGTATAGAGTATAAGACAGAGTATAACAAGCATGCTTTACTGCATATACAGACTGATTTTACTGTTGTGGGTTTAGTAACACTTTAAGTTGAATAACTCAACACCAAGTTCACTGTATGGACCAGTTATGTATTTATACATGTTGATCATATCCCCCTTAATCTCCTCTTCTCAAGAGAGAATATAATCAGTTCCTCTAATCTTTCCTCGTAGCTCAGCTATCTTGTTGTAGTAAAGAATTATGAAAGTTAGAGAGCAGAGGTAGAAAGTATTCAGTAATGTCTAAAAAACAGAAGGCAATTTGAAATGGAATCTGCCACAAAGCCCATGTAAGAAGCCCAAGGATGTCCCATCTGCTGATTCCTGGGCACCTTACTATTTCCAAGGCAGCGATGGCACTTGTGGTGAAGCTGAAGAGTTGCTGATTCAAAGCCTTAGTATTGGCATAGGAGTAAGGGTCCTTTCACACTGCTCTGTTGATGCGATTTTTCTGTGTTTGAAAAGTGCAAAAAAGATGCAGCACGCAGGACTTTTACAAACAAAGCGCACTTGCAGCAAACTGGTGTGAAGAATTCCTTAGGATTTAACCAGTTCCCCCAATTCGTCGTTTCGGGTGGACGTCATATGTTGTCCTCCCAGAATGGGCTGCGCGGTGCGACCTGTCACCAGCTGTGCCCACCGGACACAGCTGATGACAAATCACTATACCTGGCTGCTTGCTGCAGGTACTATGTGATCGCTGTGACCAATCACAGCAGATCACATGACAATTATTAATCTCCCGTTTCCAAAAAATTGTAAAAAAAAAATTACTTCAAAAATTTCACCATGCCTCTTACTAAATACTTTGGACTGTCTACTTTCCAAAAAGGAGTCATTTGGGGGGTATTTGTACTGTCCTGATGTTTTCGGGCCTCAAGAAATGAGATAGTCCATTAGTACATCAGGACTGATCAATTTTCAGATATATTACCATATCATAGTTTATAGACCCTATAACTTTCCCTCAGACTTAATAATAAATTCTGACTTGGGTTATTTTCACCAAAGAAATATAGCAGAATACAGTTTGGCCTGAATTTATAAAGAAAGATTATTTATTTGCAAAATGTTATAAGAGAAACAAAGAAAAACACTTTTTTATCAACATTTTGTTTTTTGTTTTTTTTCATTTATTTACTAAAAAATAAAAAATCCTATGGTGATTAAATACCACCAAAAGAAAGCTCTATTTGTGTGAAAAAAAAAATATAAACGTTTCATATGAGTAAAGTGTTGCATGACCGCGCAATCATCATTCAAATTTTTTTTTCAGCTTTTTTACCCCACAATTGCCTCAAAACCAGCCCCAATGCCGCGTACACATGATCCGAATTTCCGACAACAAAACCATGGATTTTTTTCCAAAGGATCAAACTTGTCTTGCATACACACGTTCACACAAATGTTGTCGGAAATTCCAAACGTAAGAACGCGATGACGTACAACATGTACGACGAGCCGAGAAAAAGGAAGTTCAATAGCCAGTGCGGCTCCTTCTGCTTGATTCCGAGCACGCGTGGACTTTTGTGCGACGGACTTGTGTACACATGATCAGACTTTCCTACAACAAGTGAAGTTGGCAGAAAATTTGAGAACCTGCAAACATTTGTGGCCGGAAATTCCGACAGCAAATGTTCGATGGAGCATACACACGGCCAAATTCACCGACCGAACAAGCTCACATCGAACATTTCCCTTGAGAAAGTCCGACGGTGTTTACGCGGCATTAGAGTATTGGGCCAGGTTACACAAAGGTGCTGTGTTTATTATAACTAAACCTAAACTAAACTAAACTAAATATCAATAAAATAAAATAAAATATCAATATTGTAAAATGAACGTGAATAGCTCCATGTGTCACTGACAGATAATAATAAATAAACATAGGATTAATGTGATCAAAAAATACAAATACACAAAAGTATAAATATTATCAAATAAATGTGTCAATGTTGCAAAACAAACATTAATGGTCATTGACCACGGCAATTGAGAACTAAAATAATTGAATGCATACAAATGTGCTCAATGTCCATGAAACAGATGTGTTCAAAGTCTGTAGAAACACAAGTAAAACACAAACCAGTGTTGAAAATGCAAAAGCGAGCTGTGAAAAAGTACAGTCAATCCTCCCCCAGGTCCCCCAATGGTGTACTGAGTACATTGTAGCAAAGTGTCATTTGTTCAGTGTTGTCACATGAAAATATAGAATAAAATATTTACAAAAATGTGAGGGGTGTACTCACTTTTGTGAGATAATATATGTTCATAGTACTAGTCATGCTGCAGCATATCACGGACTGTTAAAACAAGAGATGGTTGAGTTGATGGTCCTTGTTAACTGCTTGCCGACCGCCGCATGTACATATACGTCGGCAGAATGGCACAGCTGCGCAAATGGGCGTAACCTGTACGACCCTTTAAATTTTCCGCCGTGTGGTGGCATGAGCACCACCGGCAGCGCGCGCGCAAACCTGCCGCTAGCTCCGTGAGTGTGATCGTGGGTATCGCGGACTCTATGTCCACGATCGTCCCACAGAGCTGAAGAACGGGGAAATGCTAATGTGAACAAGCATTTCCCCGTTCTGCCTAGTGACAGGACACTGATCACAGCTCCCTGTAATCAGGAGCGGTGATCAGTGATGTGTCACACGTGACCCCTCCCCCCACAGTTAGAACACATCCCTAGGACACACTTAACCCCTACAGCGCCCCCTCCTGGTTAACCCCTCCACTGCCAGTCACATTTACACAGTAATCAATGCATTTTTAATCGCACTGATCGCTGTATAAATGTGAATTGTCCCAAAATAGCGCCAAAAGTGTCCAATCTGTCCGCCATAATGTCGCAGGCACGATAAAAATCGCTGATCGCCGCCATTACTAGTAAAAAAAAATTATTAATAAAAATGCCATAAAACTATCCCCTATTTTGTAGACGCTATAACTTTTGCGCAAACCAATCAATATACGCTTATTGCGATTTTTCTACCAAAAATATGTAGAAGAATAAGTATCGGCCTAAACTGAGGAAAAAACATGTTTCTTTATATATTTTTTGGGGATATTTATTATAGCAAAAAGTAAAATATATTGCTTTTTTTTTTTTAAATTGTCGCTCTTTTTTTGTTTATAGCGCAAACAATAAAAATCGCAGAGGTGATCAAATACCACCAAAAGAAAGCTCTATTTGTGGGGAAAAAAGGACATCAGTTTTGTTTGGGAGCCACGTCGCACGACCGCGCAATTGTCAGTTAAAGTGACGCAGTGCCGAATTGCAAAAAGTGCTCTGGTCTTTGGCCAGCCAAATGGTCCGGGGCTTAAGTGGTTATATACCAAATAAAACACATTGGCCAGTGTATTGATATTTTAGGGGGTTGAGGGAAACGCAATGAGAACAAAGTCTGTGGATTATTGTGTCCCATATTGGAATCACACCCGAGGTCTTGTTCAAACCATTTTCTAACACACGAAGGCTCGGTTTCCACTATTGCAACCCCAAAGTCACGCGATTTTGCTGCGATTTTTTGCAGCGATTTTACCACAATTTTTTGCTGCAACTTGAAGCAATGCCTGTGTATTCTTGAGGTCTATGGACCTCAAGTCGCATCGAAGTGAGACCAAAGTAGTGCAGGGACTACTTTGAAGTCACTGCGACTTGAAGTTGCACAGATATGAACGGTACTCAGTGGAAATCATGGGGTACGACTTGTCATGCGACTCTTCAGTCCCAAGTCACATGAAAAGTCGCACTACTGGAAACTGAGCCTTAAATGCATGGACAAGAGAAGAGTACATTGCTTCCAATAGAGGCTGCTCATGCATAGAGTTGGAGTGTGTTGGGAAGAAGCCCCCATGCTGCATTTTTTAGTGCGTTAAATAATAAATAAATATAACCACTTCAATACCGGCTACTTTCACCCCCTTCCTGCCCAGGACAATTTTCAGCTTTCAGCGCTGTCACACTTTGCATGACAATTGCGCGGTCATGCAACACTGTACCCATATAAAATTGCTATCTTTTTTTTCATACAAATAGAGCTTTTATTTGGTGGTATTTATTCACCATACCGGGTTTTTATTTTTTGGTAAATAAACTAAAAAAGACCAACAAATTTGAAAAAAAAACACAAAATTTTTCTTCATTTGTGATATAAAATGTTGTAAATAAATAATCTTTCTTCATAAATTTAGGCCAAAAGGTATTCTACTATATTTTTTGGTTAAAATAACCAAAATCAGAGTATATTATTTAGTCTGTAGGAAAGTTAGAGTCCCTATACAAGATATATCTGAAAATCGATCAATCCTGATGAAATGAACTTTGCATTCATCCACTAAAGGGGGTATTCAGTGGGAAGAAGAAATGTAAAGAATAGAGCAGCCCCCAGCACACAGGACACTCTTCATTCATGTAAGTACTGTCCCTGGTGCTGATTATGTGCCACCAGGGCATATACAGGCATGTGCTGTGGACTGCCCTACCCTACTTGCATCCCTGGTTGCTCTGGGTAGTGGGGCATATGTCATTCATGTCCAGGCAATAAATCCAAAAGTGCAGGACAATGGGGCTGCATTCTATGATTGTGTGAAAGAATGGGGTGGATATAAAGAGGAACTCCTTTTTTTTTACTATTGTCTGGCAGGGCCGTCTTACTGAGCGGGCACCACTGGGCACTGCCCGGGGGCCCCACGTTCACCTGGGGCCCCATCAGACCAAGACAAATAGCACTAGCAGTGGGGCAAGGGACTCAGGCTGAATGGGTACAGGCAGTACAGCGTGCGGCAGCATCTTTGGTTCCACCTGCCAGCTGGGCTGTCACCACCTCTCCTGAGCCTCCCTGAGTGACTGAGCGATCTAAGGCAGAGGGGGGCACCGAAGCTCAAGTGCCGACGACGAGCAGGTCTGAGGAGAAGAACCTGTGCTGCCCCCCCCCCCCCTCGAGCCGTGGCGCTGCTGTCAGAAGGGGGCTCTATTTCTTGCCTATCCCCCTCCTCCTGTCAGCAGTGGGGAGAGCGGCTGTGTCTCTGGAGAGAGCAGCTGCAGGCTTTTCTCACCCCTCACCCCTCCTCATGCTGCTGTACTCGGGAGCGAAGCCCTCTCCTTCCTATTGGCCAAAAAAAGGAGCACAAACAAGGATCATGGGACATGTAGTCCCGAGGACTGGCAAGCAATCCTAAAAGGGAAACTGCAGCTCCCAGCATGCCCAGCTGAAGGGGAGGGAGAGAGAGCCAGGATATAGGTGGCAAGTGATACACTGAATCTGGAAAGTGACATGCTGAATCTAGAGGCAGGTGACGGTGGCAAGTGACATGCTGAATCTGGTGGCAGGGGATGGGTGGCAAGTGATACGCTGAATCTGGGGACAAGGGACCAGTGGCAAGTGACATGCTGAATCTGGTGACAAGGGACCGGTGGCAAGTGACACGCTTAATCTGGTGGCAGGGGATGGGTGGCAAGCGACACGCTGAATCTGGTGGCAGGTGACGGTGACAAGTGACACGTTGAATCTGGTGACAGGGGACCAGTGGCAAGTGACAAGCTGAATCTGGTTGCAGGGGACAGTAGCAAGTGACACGCTATAAAGTAGAAATATTGTACTTTCATTCTAGGTGCGTAAATTGGGGCAAGCTTGTAGAGGCCCCAAAGCATTACTTTGCACAGGGGCCCATGATGCTATTAGGATGGCCCTGTTGCCTGGAGTCCAGTGCTGTGTTCCCGCAGGTGGTTCTTCTTACCACTGCAGGTCTCCAGCACTGCCATCTTGGATATGGGAGCTGGCTGTGGCCTCCTGGCGATCCACAGCCGGATCCCCACTGCACATGTGCAAGCTCAGGCAGTGCTCTGTGAATGGTCCTGCAGTCTCCTGGACATGTGACATGTCCAAGGAGGCTGCGGGAGGGAGGGGCGAGGAAGGGCAAGGGACGTCATCCTCGCCTAGGTGAGGCTTGCAGAAGTTTCAGCAGGTACCAATAAATATCACATTCTCCCCCCCAAAGAAATCCTGTAGCTCAGGTTGAGAAAGGGAGAAAACTAGTGGGAAAATGTATTGGAAAGTGGATAAAGAGGGTGAATGTCAGTTTGAACATATTGCCTGAAGTGAAGTGTGTTGCAATAAATGATAAGTCCACCCAAAATTGATACGTTAAAGTAGAGCTGCATGATTCTGGTCAAAATGAGAATCACAATTTTTTTGCTTACAATAAAAAGATCACGATTCTTGCAACGTAAAATCATTCACATCATCCAAAAAAAAATTGAGCTAACTTTACTGGTTAGTTTTTTTTTTCCAAAAAATTTGCATGTAAAAGAATGCTGCGCAAATACAGTGTGACATAAAATATTGCAACAACCACCATTTTATTCTCTAGGGTCTCTGCTAAAAAAATATATACAGGTATACCCCACTTTTAAGTATGCAATGGGGTTTATTTACTAAAGCTGGAAAGTGCAAAATCAGGCTCACTTCTGCATAGAAACCAATGAGCTTCCAGGTTTTATTACCAAAGCTTAATTGAACAAGCTGGGGTTAGAAGCTCATTGGTTTCTATGCAGAAGTGAGCCTGATTTTGCACTTTCCAGCTTTAGTAAATAAACCCCATTGTGTACTTAAAAGTGGGGTATGCCTGTATAATGTTTGGGGGCTCTAAGTAATTTTCTAGCAAAAAAAATGATTTATCTTGAAACCAACAAATGTCAGAAAAAGGTTTAGTGTTTAAGTGGTTAAACTTTCCTCACTTACATTGACAAATTGTTACAATGTTTCTACTTAAGTTTCACTGCTAAAGAATGTTGTGATTCTTGGCAGACTGCCCATTTTTTTTTTCTTCCTTTCTTTTGACAGCTGTGGCTTCAGAAGAGCAGAGAGAATTCTTTGCATAGCAAGAATTGTGAAATACTTTTTTCAAGATCGCAACGGGGAAAAAAAATCGCGATAACGATTCTTGACGATTAATCGTGCAGCTCTACGTTAAAGTATATGTAAATGATCACCTTGTAAAATAACCTATTCAGTTTAAAATAGAAATGAAAGTCAAAACATTTGTGTATAGGTATTAAAAAATACGATAATTACTTTTTTCCCTTTTTTATAAGTCAGTACATTCCCTCTGTTCTCAGCTGCATAAGAGCTGGGGGAGGAAAAGCAGCAGTACACTGAGCTTCCCAGTGATCGGCTGTGCAGTGGTGGGCGTGTCAAAACATGTCTGATCATTGGAGGAGAGCAGCACAGCCAGAACACTGACCTGTTGTGCTCTCCTGCCTAGTGTGGTCAGTTTTTATTTGAAAAGCAGAGGGACTGGCAGGAACACCAGGGATTTTCACACAAAGGAAGCAATACAAGGAGAATAGGAGACTTTTTCATACAAGTACATGGTACAGCAACAGGAATATGAAGTGTTGGGTTTACATACTATTTAACCACTTCAGCTCTGGAAGGTTTACCCCTCTTCCTTAACCAGGCCATTTTTTTGATACAGCACTGTGTTACTTGAACTGACAATTGCGCGGTCATGCGACGTTGTACCCAAATAAAATGTCCTTTTTGTTCTGACAAATAGAGCTTTCTTTTGGTGGTATTTGATCACCTCTGCGTTTATTTTTTGCTCTATAAACAAAAAAAGACTGACAATTTTGAAAAGAAAACAATATTTTTTTACTTTCTGCTATAAAACATACCTAATAAAAAATCTAATTTCTTCATCAATTTAGGCCAATATGTATTCTAATTCTGCTACTTTTTTTGGTAAAAAAAAAAACCAAAAAAAACAATACGCCTATATTGATTGGTTTGTGCAAAAGTTATAATGTCTACAAACTATGGGATAATTTTCTTTACTTTTTATACTAGTAATGGAGGCGATCAGCGCCTTATAGCGGGATTGCAGACAAATCGGACACCAAGTGACACTTTTGACACTTTTTAGGGACCAGTGACACAAATACAGTGATCAGTGCTAAAAAATATACACTGTCACTGTACTGACAATGACACTGGTAAGGAAAGGGGTTAACATCACATCAGGGGCAATCAAAATGTTAAATGTGTTCCTAGGTTGAGCTTATTAACGGTGTAAGAAGTGCTTTGACTGGGGGGGGGGAGGTAAAGATCCGAGTTCCAGCTTGGCAGAAACACAGGATCAGCACATTCCCCTCTCACAGAGCGGCGGTCTCCCTTGTTTACATAGGTAGACCGCCGTTCTGCCTGTCTTCCGAACGATCGGTGGGTCCTGGCAGACATCGCGTCCGCCGGACCCGCTGAATGGCTCCTGCTGTGCCCAACCACAGCGGAAGCGGGTCGCAGGCGGTGCGCCCCAGACCCGGACGTGTACGATCACATACTAGGTACATGATCTGGCACAGAGCGGCCGCCCTGCCGCAGTATATGTGTGCAGGGCAGTCCGTATTCGGTTAAGTCATAGGCCGAACCTGATGGACTGAGACAGCCTCTGGCTTCTAAGATGTCTCGTATACTCCAACAGTATGATTTCCTTGTAATAATTACAGCACAGCCATACTTTTTAGGTTCTGTTCACACTATGTGCAGTTACCTGAGCTTTTCCTCCTGGATAAATGGCTGTAACTGTAGTGACACACGGAAACCGACAGTTATCTGTGTGTCATGTTCACAGCAGAACACGGTGTTTTTCTGCGTTCCAGAGAGGTGAAATATTATGCATCATGTCTGCATAATATCGCACCTCACTGGATGGCCCTGCATGACAAGCAGAACACACCGTGCTCATGTGCAGTAACATGAATGAAGTGTCATTTTGTGCACTTCACATAAAGTTCAGAAAAAAAGGGAGCTGTGTGATGCAATAAATTGCACATCACACCTATTCATTTGCTGCCCAATATATCCCCCCCACTTTCAGGTGCCATTGTGACTAGATAATCAATTTAATTCACTTTATTGTCCGGGGTAAAAATGGCATGGCTGATCAGTGTATAAAATGTCAGGAATTCACTAATGCACAAAATGACTAATGTTGCAGCAAAAAGGGATCTATCCCCCTTTACCAGCTCAGGGACATGATTAAGGCCTGACGGCCGAAACACGTTGGCTTTTTATGGCTGTTTTTCACCTGCATCAATAAAGAATTATGTTTTAGCCGATTTTCATGGCACCAGCCTTTCCCTTTTTCTATTAATATTGAAGGGAAAGTCAATGAGGTTGATTTACTAAAGGCAAGTAGACTGAGCAGTTGCTCCAAAGCTTAGTAAGTGAGGTAAGGCTTCACTTTACAAATTGCCAATCAAATGCAATGAAAATGTAAAAAAACAGCATTTTTGGTTGCACATGATTGGATGATGGAAGTCAGCAGAGTTCCTCCTCATTTACTAAGCTCTGGAGCAGTGATCTGAAAAGTGTGGCCTGCCAGCCCTTTGTTTGCCTTTATCTGGCCCTTGGGGCACTATTCCTTTCACTGACACCAACGATGGGGCACTATTCATCCCTCTGATATGAGCACTACTCCTTCCACTCACACAAATGATGGGACACTATTCCTCCCACTGACACCCATTATGGGGCATTATTCTATCTATTAACACCAATGATGGGGCACTATTCCTCCCACTGACACCAATAATGGGGCACTATTCATTCCACTGATACTAATGATGGGGCACAATTCCTCCCACTGACACCAATGATGGGGAACTATTCCTCCCACTGACACCAATGATGGGGAACTATTCCTCCCACTGACACCAATGATGGGGCACTATTCCTCCCAATGACACCCGTGATGAGGCATTATTCTTCCTACTGACACCAATGATGGGGCACTAGTCCTCCCACTGACACCAATAATGGGGCACTATTCATTCCACTGACACAAATGATGGGGCATTATTTTTCCTACTGACACCAATGATGGGACACTATTCCTCTCACTGACACCAATGATGGGGCACTATTCCTACCACTGACACCAATGATGGGGCATTATTCCTCCCACTGACACCAATGATGGGGCACTATTCCTCCCACTGACACCAATGATGGGCGGGCACTATTCATTCCACTGACACCAATGATGGGACACTATTCCTCCCACTGATACCAATGATGGGGCACTATTCCTCCCACACCAAGCCTGAGGCAGTTTGCTCACACTGACACCAGGACATTTTCTACTCCCATTGGCCACAGTTTGACCCCCTAAAGTCTGAAGGACAGTGAACTGTCCCTATGTTTAGGAAGTTTGGGGGCCCCTGCTCTATAGCAACTGCGCTTGCAAAGTGCACAGTCTATTTGCCTTTAGTAAATCCACCTCAATGTCTTTGGGTCACATTAGCATTTTGCCCAACAGCACCAAACCCATCCTCATGGTGTATGGCCCTATGAACAGAAATCCAGTTAGCGGAATAAGGACAAATCTCTAGGCGAGTGACAACAGTTAATCTCTCTTTGCGATCGCAGTCTGAATAACTTCCTTTGCTTGCAGACAAATGGCTGCAGTGTGCCTTCCATTAGGAGATATGACAACAATCTTCATGTGTCCAGGCTTGGCAATAATGAATAAAATGTTCATTTAATTATTGGTCCCATCGTTCTGCGATGTGCCGGGCCTGCTTCGTTGTATGCAGATGACGCCATGCCGGGTATTTCTCTCTAATGGTCTAATTAATGTACAGAGAGCGGTGAGCAGGAGTGGTCGCTTGGTGACTATGTGTGAAACTATATCACATTTCTCTAATACAAACCATACATCATAATGCTAAATATAGCTTTACATTGCTGCCCTGCGTGTTAATCTTACAGACGTTCTCTGAACACACGTAAAACCAGAACTAGTAAAGTCAGCCACCTGTTCAGTAGGATGGATGGCAATTTACACTGCGATTAAATGATCAACAGAATGCAAACGATTCAAGGAAACCTGTCATAAAATAAGTAATTGGCCTGCTGTTGGGAGGCCTCCTACTGAAAATGCTACTCGCCTGGCTGTCATGTTACTCCCGCAGTCGCATTTTATTCTGAATCCCCATCCTGGAACAAGTAAGCAGTGAAGTCAAGCCAAATCCTTGTTCTGGATTAGTGTCCCAAAGTACATTCCGCAAAAAAATTCAGGCCACTAACATTTCAAACCCAACTAATAAAAAACTATCCCTTGCAGTATGGCTGTGCCCCCGCTGCAAGGGTTAATTGCTCATTAATGTCTAGGGGAACAAAAAAGGAGATATACTTACCCGATCTTCCACTCCTCCCCACAACTAGACCTACAAGCTAACAAAAATTCCAAAATAAAGACTCCATGGACACCTCCCACCATCCTTGGACAGACCATCTCTCCAAGCACCAAAGCCAAAAGTCTCGGAGTCATTTTTGACTCAGGAATGACAATGGATGCACAAATAGGATCAGTGGTGAGCGGATCCCACCATCTCCTCCGCCAGCTACGTAGACTCATCCCCTTCATCCCAGAAGAGGACAAAGCGGCAGTTGTGGGAACAATCATCAATTCCCGACTCGACTACGCAAATTCGCTCTACGTAGGACTACCCCAATATCTGCTTGCACGCTTACAACTCATCCAAAACACGGCGGCAAGACTGTTAACAGGAAAAAAACCCTGGGAATCCATCTCCCCCTCCCTAAAGAGCCTACACTGGCTAACCGTGAAGAATCGGATCACATTCAAGACCCTCTGCCTCACCCACAAATGCATACAAGGAAACGCCCCACTATATCTCCGCGAGAAAATAAAACACTACACACCGAATCGCAGTCTTCGATCAGCTAACCAAAACCTCCTTACCATTCCCAAATACCGCTACAAAGCAAAGGGAGAACGAAGATTCGCAGTCCAAGAACCTCGACTATGGAACGCTCTTCCAACCAACATCCGCATGGAAGTAAACCACCAGGCCTTCAGGAAAAAATTAAAGACCTTCCTTTTCTGAGAAGCTGACAACAGAGAACGCATCCAGCGCCTTGAGGCGATTCAGTTCACATTTGCAGCGCTTTACAAATCATTCATTCATTCATTCAGACCGCTCCAAGCAGCATCTGCACCCCGATGCTCCGCCGATCTAGGATCCTGACCTCATCAGAACCAGAGCAGAATCCTTGGCTCTGCTCTGGACATTGAGGGACAGTCCCTGGGATCATGATGAGCGCCATCAGCCAGTCCACCCTGCTGCCCCCAGTCCACTCCACTGACCCCCAGTCCACCCCGCTGGCCCCCATTCCATCCTGATGCCCCCCAGTCCACCCTGCTGCCCCCAGTCCACTCCACTGACCCCCAGTCCACCCCGCTGGCCCCTATTTCATCCTGATGCCCCCCCAGTCCACTCGGCTGCCCCCCAGTCCACTTCACTGACCCCCAGTCCACCCCTCTAGTCTTGCAGTGGAAGGGGGGAGGTAGCCCCACTATAGGGGAAGTTTTTTTAATTTTCCCAGAGTTCAGCTTAAAGGCCCATGGTTCATTTGGTCATTTAGTTGCAGTGTGAAGACCTGTGTTCTGGAATCTCGTCCCTGAAAAGACAGGGCCCTATAATGCTGGTACCACTCAGTACAGCATTCAGCCTCGTCCAGCTGCAGCAGACCATAGACCTTGACAGCCTTCCTGCAAGAGGGTTAGATGCTGCACCTGTCCATCCTGGGCACACCAAAGCGCCAGGAGGGGTTCACTGCAGCTGAACTGTCCCCTGTGCAAGGGGCCTAAGGCTGGGTTCACACTTATGTGAAATGGATGTGGGTTTCCTCGCATCCACTTCGCATGACAGGAGATTGTGACTGGCTCTCAATGGAGTCGGTTCACACACCTCCGGAGTAGCTGTGGAGCAAATTGCACAAGGGTCCTGTGCGTCTTTGGCTCCGTTTCAGGTCCAAATTCGAACAAAAATTCGGGCCTGATTTGCCCCTGAAATGGAGAACAGGGACGCACGGAACCCTGCTGTCAACCGCATCCGTTTTTAGAGTGAACCCAGCCTCAACATGAATTCTGGTTCAGTTGCTAGGAGCTAGAATTTTTTTTTTTAACATAATATATCGTTTTTTTAACTAATACTAAGATCAGACTGTGCAGCCCTCATCAACAGCCAGGCTACAGCGGTTGGAAGGGGTCCAGCAACAATGAATGGAATGGATCCTGTAAGTCATATTTCCCCTTTCCAATAATATAGCAGGCAACCATTCAGAAAATGTTTCCAACACAAATACTAAATGGAAAAAAAACAAACACTGAACACGCCTGTAATCGATAAAAAATTACTTTCTCCACATTGGTTTAGCCCTGTAAATATGACCACTTTTTCTTTGGAATCCAAAGTTTCTATAAAACACATGGATTACATAAGAGGTCTGTCCCCTTAGAACCTCATTGTACAACAGATTTAGACAAACTGTTCCTTTCTAAGGCTGATAATACACTATACAATATGACTGCACAATATCCTTCAGATTTACCATCAACTATGTAGTGCAAGAGTTTGATACTAATTGAATAGATTGCTTAGGTTGGTATAGAGATGACTTTGGGGGAGATTTACTAAAACTGGAGAGTGTAAAATCTGGTGCAGCTGTGCATGGTAGCCAATCAGCTTCTAACTTCATCTTTTTCAATTAGGCTTTGACAATAAAATCTGAAAGCTGATTGGATTCCATGCACAGCTGCACCAGATTTTGCACGCTCCAGTTTTAGTAAATCAACCCCAGTGCATGGCTAGCCTAAAGCCGCATACACACTATTAGATTTTCTGCAGATTTTTGTCTTCAGATTTACCAAAAACATATCATATAAGGTCAAACCTTAAGTCTCGGTTCACACCTAAACTGGCCGCGGATCGCACAGCAACGCTGTCCTCCCTGTTCTCTATTTCAGGGACGAATCAGGGCAGAATCTTTCCCTGAATTCGGCCCTGAAACGGAGGCAAAGACGCACAGTGTTTCTGTGCAGTGCGCTCCGCAGCCGCCCCGGAGACATGTGAACCGGCTCCATAGAGAGCCGGTCATATTCTCCTGCTTATGCGAATTGGATACGGGGATTCGCATAGGTGTGAACCCAGCCTTAGAGTTTCAATTTCTATGCAATCAGGCAGGCCCTTGCACTACATGGTTTTGGTAAATCTGAAGACAAAAATCTGCAGAAAATCTAATAGTGTGTATGAGGCTTAAGGGATGATTTACTAAAGGCAGATAGATTGTGCACTTGGTGCATAGTGCAGTTGCTCCAGAGCTTAGTAAATGAAGTAAAGCTTCACTTTGCAAAGAATATCCAATCATGTGCAAGGAAAAAGAAAAACAGTATTTTTGCTTGCACATGATTGGATGATGGAAGTCAGCAGAGCTTCTGCTCATTTACTAAGCTCTGGAGCAACTGCTCATTGCAAATTATTTGCCTTTAATAAATGAACCCTTACGTGTTGAGGGACACAAGGCTCAACTTTTCTGTTACTTGTATCAATCTTTTCTGCAATAGCAATGAAGACTCTGTTGTTAGATAGACTAGTCATCCAAGACAAAACATTTTGGGATGCAATGGCACATGAAACCACAACAACTTCTTCAATAAATGTTGAACTTTTCAGCTCAGTGCTTTTGAACTGTTTTCTCAATTTCATTTCCTGATATGTCTGTAAATTCAAAGATCTGAAGGCTGCAGCCTGATTCACAAACACAACAGCGTTTTCTGACATCATCCGTCCATGAGAGAACGCACTGTCCAATATTTCACATATAGCACTTCATTTCCATCTAACTGGCTACGGCATCATATCATAGCTGATGACTGTATTCTATGAACGCAGGGAAAAGGAAAGCGGAGGTGTGCCTGCAACAACCAATCAGATTCCAGCTACAGGCACAACCTTCACTTTTTCTTTAGAATCACTTTCATAGACTATTCATGGATTCTTCATAAGACTAACATATATAAACAAGGCTTGCTGGAGCACACAGGCAGAATCATTAAATAAGGCAAAGTTTGCAAATTGCGGCAATTCACAACAGCCAATCGGCAAGTATTTAGGATCACTGATTACTGACATCTGATCCATTGTTGTGGGTTGCTGCATCATTGCTGATCTTTGCATTGCTTTACTGAATATGTGGGAAACAAATGTGCTACGTGAGGTTTGCAATGGAAAAAAAGACATGCCACAGACAGATAATTAGATTTTCCTCTCCCCTGCAATGGGTGGTGCTGATTAAAGTGGGCCATGCATTCCTGGCAGCATTTCGAAGCAATGATGGGGCTACAGTAAGCTAAGAATCTGGATTTCCAACCATCACTGAGTTAGCACTAAATACATATACAAACAATACACATATATATACAATACTTATATTATATATATATATATATATATATATATATATACTTATTATATATAAAACTGGCAGCCTCTCAAAGCATAGATGAAGATATAAGTAAACTAGGAACCTGGACTTTCAGCCATCACTGAGCTGGTACGATAGATAGATAGATAGATAGATAGATAGATAGATAGATAGATAGATAGATAGATAGATAGATAGATAGACACGCACATACAGTATATACAGATATTTTCAACCAGGGTTCCTCCAAAGGTTGCTAGGGATTCCTTGAGCTGTGGCTGATTGACCTCCCATTTTATTGTATCTGCACAGTCCTGAGACCAACGCCACTTGGCATAGCCATCTGCATTATCTGCAAGGGTGGAAATCTGACCACCACTGTAAGAGGAACATTTGTCCTACTGGACATGAATATAAATGAGTTGGATTGAGGAGACCTGAACATTATTTCAAGGGTTCCTCCAGAGGCTGCCACTGCACATATATCAGAGAGGAAAATGGGCCCAGATGCTCAGCAAAGCATAAGATATGAATAAACCAAAAGATAAGGAGGCACTCATGGGACTTGATGGGCGAACATTCAGTGATAAAGTTGATAAAGTTTGCTCTGACATTTCAATGAGACACAAGCTCTTCTTCCCTAGGTCCTAAGAAAGACAAGCTTATGCCAGGTCCTGATTAAGATGAGCTTGTGCCAAGACCTGATTAAGACTAGCTTGTGTAAGGTCCTGAGAAAGACAAGCTTGTGGAAGATCCCGAGGAAGACAAGCTTGTATCAGGTCCTATGGAAGACGAGCTTGTGCCAGGTTCTGAGGAAGACAGGCTTGTGCCAAGTCATGGGGAAGACGATCTTGTGCCAGGTCCTTAGAAAGACAAGCTTGGGGTAAGTCTTGAGGAAGACGAGCTTTTACGTTCTGAGGAAGGTGAGCTTGCACCAGGCTCTAGGGAAGATACGCTTGTACCAAGTTCTGAGGAAGGTGAGCTTGTGCCCCTGAGGAAGACAAGCTTGTGCCAGGCTCTAGGGAAGATGAGCTTGTGCCAGGTTCTGAGGAAGGTGAGCTTGTGCCCCTGAAGAAGACAAGCTTGTGCCAGGCTCTAGGGAAGATGAGCTTGTACCAGGTTCTGATGAAGGTGAGCTTGTGCCAGGCTTTAGGGAAGATGAGCTTGTACCAGGTTCTGATGAAGGTGAACTTGTGCCCCTGAGAAAGACAAGCTTGTGCCAGGCTCTAGGGAAGATGAGCTTGTACCAGGTTCTGATGAAGGTGAGCTTGTGCCCCTGAGAAAGACAAGCTTGTGCCAGGCTCTAGGGAAGATGAGCTTGTACCAGGTTCGGATGAAGGTGAGCGTGTGCCCCTGAGAAAGACAAGCTTGTGCCAGGCTCTAGGGAAGATGAGCTTGTACCAGATTCTGATGAAGGTGAGCTTGTGCCCCTGAGGAAGACAAGCTAATACCAGGTTCTAAATTAAGACGGCCTTGTGCCAAAACCTGAGGAAGATGAGCTTGTGCTAGGACCTGAGGAAGACAAACTTGTGACGGGTCTTGAGAAAGACAAGCTTGTACCAGGTCCTAAGGAAGACAAGCTTATGCCAGGTTCTGAAGAAGACAAGCTTGTGTCAGATCCTGAGGAATATGAGCTTGTCCGTGGTCCTGATTAATATGAGCTTGTGCCAGGTGTTGATTAAGATGAGCCCCAAGGGTGCCAGTGTACCACCTTATCTTCAGGATGATAGAGTTAGTTATGATGATAGATGATAGTTCATGTAGCATGGCCAGTAACCTCCCAGGCCTCCCCACCCACCTGTCACCTATATACACATATATAGGATATACATGTGTGTATACAGCTCCCCCACCCCACCCCCCATGTATATAAATAGCCTCTATGCTGGAAGATGGGATCCATCTGCATGGAGTGGAGGGTGCACCCAGGATCTGCCATCCTTCCAGCTCTATGACTGACACCTCCACCCCACCATGCTGCATTAACCCTTCCAGGACCATTGGAGGGAAGGGGGGAGGGGGCACATTGCAAAATAAAACAATAAAATGCTGTTATAATGGAGGGAATAGGAGAATGCTATAGAATGCACAGCGATGGCAGCGATCAGAAGACTCACCCGCACTCATGCTGTAGTCAGCTAGGCTCCGGCTTCCATCCAGGTAATCTGAAGATCCCCTTTACCTGTTACGCCTCCAGAGCAGAGGTGACACTTGCCGGCTATGAAGGGGCCCCCGGCTTCTCCATGCAGGCAGTGCGCTGTGCGGAGCTCACAGCGGAGGAGATAGAAGGCAGATGCGCCCTGTGCTGCGCTCTCCTCCTCCCCAGCTTCAGCACCCAGCTGATAAATGGTAGTGGGACAGCTATAGCGCAGCTTGGGAGCGAGAGGCATGCTGGGAGGTGTAGTCTTCTGACGGGCGCCGCTTCGTGTCTCCGCCTCTGGAGGGCTGAGCCTGGGAACTACAATACCCGGCATGCTCCGCGGGGATAATGACAGGTGGCTGCGGCGGCTAGAGGGCGCTGCGAAGCTACTACATGATAATCACTTTACCTCAGACTTTCCAGGCCAATTAGTATTGTCAGAGATAGAGAGATCATAAGAGGCACAGCCTGGAATAATAAGAACAGTGACAACAACAACAATAATAATAATATGTGATCTCCAATCATTGCTTAATAAAAATAGTGTGATCTTCAATCATCGCCATGAAGTTTTTGTTGAATACGTTTTTTCTTATTTCCTCATAATAATATAATATTTATATATTTCTTGCACATTTTGATTAAAGTACTAAAAACCCTCTGTGTACATTGATGTGCTTCTTAGGGCAATGCAACCTAGGCCTCATTCACAAAGGTCAAACATAAGCGTACACTCGTGGAGGGCCGTGTTTACTTTCTATGGGGTACACTTATGTAGGCCTCGTGTGAACAGGACCTAAAGCCCTCATACACACTGGCATTTATGTTCGTTGCCTGAGGCTCTGGGGTTTAGATGGCACAGGTGCACCATCCAACACAGAACCCAGCAGCCTATCAAGGTCCATGAGAGGCTAAGGGTACATTGACACCGGCGATTTAGGCCAGAGCGAATTGTAGCGGCAGCCTGCAGGAATCTTCCGATTCCTGCTGCGGCTCTGAATGGCTAGGTGCCGCCGTTGGCCCCCTTCACCATAATGACAGGTCACCAGTGGCTGCAGGTGTTTGCAGCTGTCCACACAGCCAGCCACTTTGTGGGTATCCAGCAGTAATCACCGCAGGTAATCCCTGGCTGGGCGGACAGCTGAGCATACCTGCAGCCACTGGCTACCTGGTATTATAGTGAAGGGGGCCGACGGTCACACCAAGCCACTCAGGGCCACAGCAGGAAGATTCCTTCCAGTACAATTTGCACTAACCTAAATTGCCGGTGTGAATGTAGTTTTAGCCTCTCATGGAATTTGACAGGCTGCCATCTGCAGTGTTGGATGGTGCACCTTCACCATCTGTCCAAATCTGCCACTACAATTCGCACTGGCCTAAATCGCCGGTGTCAATGTAGCCTAGCAGTTGCTGTGGCTGGATGATGCACCGAGCAGTACTTATGTTTAGGGCAATATGCACCCAGGGACAAATGCCTTGAACGCAGATTGCTTATGTAGCACGAGAGGTAAAAATAAGCCGCCCTTGGTTCTCTCTCACTCCACTACGCCAAAGACCAGTGACAAAACTAAATGATTGTTGTATAAATGAATACAAGATGTGTACATACACAGTGTACAGTGAAAAGCTGCCACTTAAATAAATGTGTAAATTGTTCTGAATCCCAAAACTATATCTCTCACATGTGTACAGATAGAGACAGTGGCGCTAATATATATTTGTAAAGATATGAGTCAAAACAGCATGATACCGGTGACACTCTGAATCTATACAAAAAACAGTAATAAAGATAGAAATATAACACCCCGTGAAAAGTGTCAGTATAAAAACATTACAAAAATCGTAAACTGTGAAAAGTCCATGGAAAAAGTTCACATGAAAAAAATCCAGCACAACAGTAGTTTTTCAATCTTCCTATGTGATAGATCTTCTACTCTTCCACCACACCACTGTGATAGTGATACCACTCCCTCTGAAGAGCGCACTCACCAGAATGTATAGCCTCCCACTCTTGTGTTTGGCAAAACAGCAATAGAACCACACCTGGGTTGCATGTGATGAACCGTGACTGCAACCAAGCTGGCTCCATATGTGAAAGACAAATGAATAGTTTTGGGATTCAGAACAATGCAGATTGCTTGCCTTCTGGGCAGTCATCCCTGGACACACACTGCCCTAAATATAAGTACCGCTCCGTGCATCATCCAGCCCTGTCTCGCCTCAGCAGCTTTCAGCCTCTCAAAGACTTTGACAGGTTTCCTGCTGCAGGGCTGGACGGTGCGCTTGTGGCCTCTGCCCGCAATTAAAGGCTGGAGCCTCATACATCGGGCCATCCATTGCTCTCTATGGAGCAGTGGATGTCAATGGACATGTGTCTATTGACACCCACAGACATCCAATCCGATCCTGTCTGCTAAAAACAGATGGATTGGGATTCCCCATCTGTCTGGTGGATTGGATCAGTCTGTTTCCGTCCAACAGCCCGTAGAGGACAGTGGGCTGTGTCTGTGTCCACTCTGTATCAGTGGAGCGGACACAGGCCTGCCATCTGGACCACATGTCTTGCTGGCCTATCAATGTGTACATTTTCTTTGTTTTGTTGATGGTAAAATTAATAAAAACACCTTAACAAAATGATGCCAGCTAGACATATCCCAAAGAGAACCTGTTTAAGGATTTCACATTGGACCTTCACCTGGGGAGCAACAGGTAAACAGGAGTAAATTTAACGCAGCAAGGTACCAGGAGCTGTCTACACAGCATGTCCTGTTGGGTCTCATCAGGAGGACAAATAGAATATGGTAGCCTAGCTCAGTCTCAGGTTTATAGGACTGAGATCCTATGGGGTAGGAACGAAGCCAGGGTCGCCCAATGGGTGGTAGTCAGGACAATCCCTTTACCTCATACCTTCCAGGCCAATTGGTACTATCATAGATAGAAATATCATGTGACACCTGTGCAGAGAGAGATTTCTAGGCTGGAATTATGTGTCGTTTACCATGATCTCATCACCATGATGATCACATCTCATCAAAGAAATAATAATACAATTTTTTGTTGATTTTTCTTTTTCTTACTATCATATGTACGACCTCTTTGTGTTTCTGGAACATTTTGGGGTTGATTTACTAAAGGCAAATAGACTGCACTTTGCAAGGTGCAGTTGCACTCTGCAAGTGCAGTTGCTCTAGAGTGTGATAAATGAGCAGAAGCTCTGCTGACCTCTGTCATCCAATCGTGTGCAAGCAAAAATGCATTTTTTTTATTTTCCTGGCATGTGATTGGGTATTCTTTGCAAAGTGGACCCTTACCTCATTTAATAAATTCTGGAGCAACTGCACTTGCAGAGTGCAATTGCACTTTGCAAAGTGCACAGTCTATTTGCTATCAACAGTCTATCAACCCCTTTGAACAACCAATCCAATCTTAAAGTGGAACTTCAGTCATTTTTTCAACCTTCCATCTATTAAAGGGGTTGTAAAGGTAAACATTTTTTCACCTTAATGCATTCTATGCATTAAGGTGAAAAAACTTTTGACAGTACCGCCGCCCCCAGCCCCCCCGTTTTACTTACCTGACGCCTCGAATCTTCGCTGCTCGTCCTCGTCATTGCAGCTCAGCCTGGTCGCTGATTGGCTGCAGTGGATGGATTGAAAGCAGCGCAGCCATTGGCTCGCGCTGCTGTCAATCACATCCGATGACGCGGCGCGCCGGGGGGCGGGGCCGAGTGATACAGCGAGCGGCTATAGCCGCCGGCTGTATCACGGGAGCGCGCCCGCAAGCACTCACCACCATGCGAGGGAGCTCGCATTAAGGTGGTAAATGCTTGCGGGGAGGAGCTGAAACAGCCGCCGAGGGACCCCAGAAGACCAGGTTCGGGGCCACTCTGTGCAGAACGAGCTGCACAGTGAAGGTAAGTATAACATGTTTGTTATTTTAAAAAAAAAATACCTTTACAACTCCTTTAAATCCTCTGCCCTTGTTTTAACTTTGGATAGTAAAACATTTTTTTTTCTGCCAGTAAATACGTTATAACCCCACTTCCTGTTTCTTGTCTGGTCATTAGCCTAGGCTCATGACATCATGCACAGCTCTCTCTCTCTCTCATTCTCGTGAGAGTTTGCCAGGAAGGGAGGGGGGATGAGTCCTAAGAGGGCCAATGAGAGCTGCATGGCTGGAGATGTGCCTCTGTGTGTCTGTGTAAATCAAGTAAGTGAACAGGCGGCAGCTTCAGCTGCCCACAGTAAAATGGCTGCAGCCAGACTCAGTGGAGGGAGATTTCTGCAGCATATTTAGCAAGTACAGAATTGCAGTATATATAAAATAATATGCAAAGTGTTTGGAGAGAAGCTTCAGAATGGCATAGATGTTTTTATTACAAATTATGTGAGCAAACTGCAGTTTCTCTTTAACTTGCTTTTTATTGGATAAGTCAGTACGGAAAACAACCTATTACCAGTTACTTAAAAATTTAGCACAGAAAGTATAATTGTCTTCCAAACAATGACATACATGGAATTTACCAGGCAACGGTACTAATACATTGATTAAACTCCTTCACAGATGGTAATCCCAACAGGAACAGCTGCAGAAAAGGTATTGCACAAACTTCTGCATTGGCGGAGTCATTACAAAGCAGAAAATATAATTAAAAACTGTCATGAACTGAATGGAAATGCACGATAATTCATTTTAAATATTGCACTGAACAAATTACATTTTGATGGGTTGCTGCTAACATGATCATCATGTATATAAACAAAACGATATTATATATATATTTTGTTCTACATAAAAAAGGTCTACATACCACAGTTCTGATCATTTTACTACATTGTATACATAAGAAATATTTGTGGCGGATTATAAAGGCAAACAGGAGGCTGGCCAGAGCTTTAGATTCCAGGGGATCCATGGGAATGCTAAACATGTCCTGCACTTCACTAATCTTTCTAAAAAAATTGAAAATTGTATCAGATACTTATCATACTTTTCCTGGTGCCAATCTATGGCAGCATACATGTGGTAGTAGCCCCGCCTACCTCCGACCACAGGACCAGTGCATAGCTAGAAATAGTTGACACCCACACAACAGCCCATTCCCTGTACATCGCCAGGAACGAACTGGGTGGGTTCAGTATGCTGCCATGGATTGGTGCATTTAATACAATTTTCCATTTTTCTGGCGCCAATATGGCAGCATACATGTAGTAGGCCAATACCTAGCTACCCGGGTGGGAAGCTTAAGCAAATCCTATCTTATAAGAAAGCAAGTAAGTTACACCTTCTCACAAAAGTCAGCTATAGTGAGGACTACAAAGCCTGCATATTGTGCTGGACCCTAGCTGTAAGTTCCATGAGGACAAAAAAGGAATGGGCCGTTGTGTGGGTGTTGACTCTATATAGCTATGCACTGGTCCTGTGGGCGGAAGTAGGTGGGGCTATTATCACATGTATACTGCCATGTTGGTGCCTGGAAAGTCAGTTTCAGCACAGTGGCGTAGTGGTTAGCTTTTGGCTGGTCATACACTAGTAGAATTTCATTCAAAAATGTCATCTTAAGAACGTTTAATTGATTTTCTAATCATACGTGGTGTCTAATTGATGTTCATTTTTGACCGTAGTGATGAGAAAATTCAAAGGAAAGGATGGAAATTTTTTGTTGCATGAATGAATGAATTTCTAACAGTGTACACGGTTTTCTTTCAATAAAATCTATTTATTCCAAAATTTGTTTAGTCATGTACAGAGAATATTTCTACAAATGTCTGTACGAAAGTTAGTTCAAAAGCCTACTAGTGTATGGTCAGCTTATGTGTATGTATACGTGTGAGATAGACTGTAAGCTCCTTGAGGACAGGCACTGATGTGAATGTATAGTATTAAAGGCAATCCCTAAATTGTTGTGGCTATATATATATATATATATATATCATAATAGTGGGGATCAGTAAGTTGCTACATATCTGGTGGGAATGTCGTCTTGCAACCTTTCTGGTCTGAGGTGAGTTCTGTAATTTCTCAAGTAACGTCATACACCCTGGATTTTTCTCCAGAACAGTACCTACTACACCACACCTCGCTCCTTGCCAAGGCATATTTCAAGTCGTTGGCGATGCACATGGTGAATGCTACTAAGAAGTGCATACCCACTCACTGGCATTCGACCCACACTTCTTCTATTTCAGAGTGGTTCACTCTCCTTAACAAATCGGCGGAGATGGAAGAACTCATCTCCACAGAAAAAGATTCCCTTTCAAAATACACAAAGACATGGGCCTGCTGGCTCCATTTCCAGGCGACTTACCATTACCTCCAGCTTATGGACAACCCTCCTACATAACCTAAAATAATGGATATGCCTGCTACCTGAACTCCTCGTTCGATTTCCTTAAACCCCACATGCCACAGAGAAAAATAACCTCTCTCCAGAGGACCTTCTTGATTCCTAACTCCCTTTCCTAATCCCCTGTCTCCCAACCCTCCACTCCCCATTTTTTTTTTTCCCTAATGATACCAATTTCCTGGAGGAACTTATATCTAGGTGGACTGCATTGGCCTTAGTGGACATATCGTAATCTGACGCTATTTATTTTTCTTATGCCCTCCACCGTTACAAGTTACTCGTCCTTCCCCTTCCAGGAGCATGGTACCCATTGTCCCCACCCTTTTCTCATATTCCCTTACGTTTTTCTAAGACTCCAGATGAGAGATTACACCGCTGAAATACTCGCTCACATAGCTTTGATATCCTCATATCAGTAGCGCACTGTTTTCCTGATGTCGCTATCCTCTGATGCTTACCTCTAATTATTTGTCGTTCTATATGATATACTCCTCAATTGGAATCCTGGTTTCTGTTTTGTTTTAATATGGATTTTGGATGTATGATTCTCCCACTGTATGTCTATCATTTTGTTGATTTGTAACTAATCCTTATTTCCAATAAAAACTTTGATTGGAAAAAAAAATGATAATAGTGGTGGATATCAAAACCAAGATTCCAGTGTTGGCAAGTCTGCTAAGCATTGCAATTGACATTGCACTTGCTTCATGGTAAATATGGCCTGCAATATGAAAACATGTCTTCCTGCTTGTACATGACTTAAATGTTATCATCCAATACCAGAAGATGTGAGCCATAGCAGAGTATGCTGTCACTCTAGAGTATAAATCCTGTTAATACACATATACTTGATACAACCTGTGGTATTTGAAAACTGATGCTGATCTTTTACTGACTTTATCTCTGGGCCAAATTTGAGTTATTTCTAAATCCTATTTATATCTCTAAATAAAAATAGTGTCTGTATTTTTGATGTCTCTGCTGGTGCACACAACACCAATTCTTCATTGGATAGAACCTACATTTTGGGAGCAGTAATTCATTTTGTGGGCTGACGTAAACGTGGAACGATAGCCCATTAATTCCTTAGGAAGAAAAACCTGAATGAATTACACTAGTCTCTTTATTATTAGCCACACGCTTTGTGATATCATCAGATCCAAAATAATAAGGTGAAGCAATGTCATCTACACTCAACGAAGGAGACTTGTCTCTGAATTTAGAGAAAAGAAAGTATTCACTGCAGAAATATATACTATATTTCACATCACACACATCACACCTTGCATGAAAATGGAAAGTTTGCTAACTAGCAGACCCCCACCTCACAAATGATAATTAAAGGTAATAAAGAGATTAAACATTGTAAAAGATACTCACCCCTACAATCCAACCTCCCACATACTTGGCTAGGGCAGGGTGATGTCACTGGACCTTCTTGGGGATCTTCAGAAAATTACAAGTAATAAGAATGTATGCTACAAGCACACTATGGAGCTGTAATCAATGGTCCAATCATTTATTCAAGAGATCACTTGACAAAGTTTCACAGTTTCATTAGATATAATGCTATCACATGCCTGGTGAATATATCCTACATGGCCTTGAAACATTGCATTGACACTGTTTGTGATGTTATCTCTTCAACAAATATTTGGACCACTGATTATGGATCCAGTGTGCTGGTGGAATATGTTCTCATCAATTTTCTCAAGATCCTGCAAGAAGGCTACAGAAACTTCTTACCTTGTCCAGGAATATGTGGGGTGGGAATCTATTGTGCGATACCTTGTGAAAATTGAGGATCCTAAATCCCATGAGATTGTGGGGTGGAACCGTGATGTCACTATTGCCTACAAGAAGCCAAGGTGTGTGTGTGTGTGTGGGGGGGGGGGTGGTACGCAGGCGTACCTTGCAGGAAGTGTCCACAGCTATATCTCAAATTTTAGAGACTCTGTCACTTTTCATGAGCAGCAAAAAAATGTGATAATGCTTCAACATCTCTGGAATCATATGATCCCATAAAACCAGAAGGTCATAGTAACTTTGTACATCTCAACCATCACCTCCCCCCCCCCCCCCCCATAATTGAATCAAATTATACTTTGATTACTTTTGAGCACTATGCTATAGCATCATCTTAGCGTAGGATGCTAGGCAGATTTTGTTTTTGGCTGCTTCTGTAGTCAAGGAAGCAGTGTTTGTTTGTTCTGGTCTGTTAAGGGTTTCACAGGCTGAGAGTTTAATTGCTTCCCCCTGCCTGAAAAAGCTTCCAGATCATAGGGAAGAAGGTTCAAATGACCAGCCTGAATATTTATCATGGCCTAGCTAATCCCCAGAGAGGTGTGTCCAGAAGGTGGCTGAGGAGGCATTAAATAATATAAAGCTATGGGGGGGATTGTTCTTTCCTCAGCAAGAAAGGTTCCAAAGCACCAGGGGCTGCTGCCCTATGGCAGCCTGTGTACAATGTAGCTGTTCTTGAGGCCTCAGTGGTGTCAGGGCTGAGGGACTGGAGTGATCTTCCAGAGGAGATGGATGTGGGATTTCACCATAGAGATTGGGACTAGAGAAGGATTGCCTCCCTCACTGGAAAATGTCCGGAGGAAGCTGGAAGGAGTGAAGCTGTCCTGGGGACTTGTGAGTAATGACCCTGAGATGATTCCTGGTGACTGTGTGTGCTTTTGAGATATAAATGCCAGAGGTAGCTTGTACTGAGACAGCTCTCATAAGGTCTCAGAGTACTGGCCATTCCCCTGCCCTCAGCAGAATCCTGGAGTCTGAGTCTAGAGAAGATATTTCTCTAGTTGTTATGAGCTAATTGTTTTGGAGTATCTTATTCTCTAACCCAGGTGTCGGCAACCTGCGGGCCACGGGCCGCACCAGGCCCGCCACCACTGAATATCCGACCCGTTAGTGCCCGTGATGAATTTACGGGGACCCGGCCCGTGGACATTTTCGTCGCTGTCCTCTTCATTGGAGTTTGCTTTTTCATTAAAGAGCAGGTGATTGGTTGCTGGGCGATCTTAGCAACCAATCACCAGCCTGTTAATGCGAAAACTTAACTTCAGCAGTTCCCGTCCCCATCCAGCCCTGTGATATCGATCTCTGCTGCTCTGCCTGCTGTACACCTGTTTAAGGTAGGAGAGTTCTACCTACACAGTGTGTGGTTGTGGGGTGTGGGACAGTGGACAATACAGTGGGAGGGGGGGTGCAGGGGGCAGAGGACACTACAGTGGGGGGGAGCAGGGGACAGAAGACACTACAGTGGGGGGGGGGGGTGCAGGGGACAGAGGACACTACAGTGAGGGGGTGCAGGGGACAGAGGACACCACTATGGGTGGGTGCAGGGCACAGAGAACACTATAGTGGGGGGGGTGCAGGGGACAGAGGACACTACACTGGGGTGTGCAGGGGACAGAGGACACTACACTGGGGTGTGCAGGGGACAGAGGACACTACAGTGGGGGGGGGGGGGGTGCAGGAGGCAGAGGACACTACAGTGGGGGGTGCAGGGGACAGGGAACAGGAGACACTACAGTGGGGGGGGGGGTGCAGGGCACAGAGGACACTACAGTGGGGGGGTGCAGGGGACAGAGGACATTACAGTGGGGGTGTAAGGGGACAGAGGACACTACAGTGGGGGGGGTGCAGGAGGCAGAGGACACTACAGTGGGGGTGGGTGCAGGGGACAGAGGACACCGGGGGGTGCAGTGGACAGAGGACATTACAGTGGGGGTGCCAGGGGACATAGAACACTACAGTGGGGGGGTGCAAGGGACAGAGAACACTAAAGTGGGGCGGTGCAGGGGACAGGGGACACTATAGTGGGGGGACAGAGGAAGCTACAGTGGGGGATGCAGGGGACAGAGGACCCTACAGTGGGGGGGTGCAGGGGACAGAGGACACTGTAATAGGGGTACATAGGACACTGCAATAGGGGGACCCTATTAGGGAACCCTTCTCAGTTGGGGACAAGGACCCCATAACCCCTGGGGACAGGGACACCTTGTTACTTGGGGACAGGGACCCCTTTCTCGGTTGGGGACAGGGACCCCATCACCCCTGTGGACAGAAACCCCATCTCCCCTGGGGACTTGGCCCCCATATCCCCTAAGGGCAGGAACCCCGATTTCCCTAGGGACAAGAACCCCATCTACAGACCATGCTGGCTACCAGGGCTGGTGTCAGCCACCCTTGGGTGCCAGGATGGGGGAGGGGGGCAGTAAAATCCGAATCCCCAGCTACATACTCCCTCAGGGTGAACTGGCTTTGTATTAGTGAGGCACCTTCAAGTGAGGTAAACCTGTACTGTTATTATTACTGTGTTAGGATATTTATTATCTTCATTTATATTTATACTTATATTTATATTTTCACATACATTGAATCCGGCCCTTAAGTAGAAAACGATTGCGGACCCCTGCTCTAACCTCTCTCCTGTTTAACCACTTCCTGCCCGCCATATAGTAAAATGATGTGCGCAAAGAGGTTATGTTATCCTTACTTCTTATGACGTCCAGCAGGATAAGCCGCGATCGCGCGCCCGCAGGGGCACGCAGCGCGGCGATCGTTGGTGGTGTGTGTCAGTCTTACACATCGCATCACCGATTTCGGTAAAGAGCCTCTAACCTAGGCTCTTTACCATGTGATCAGCTGTGTCCAATCACAGCTGATCACAGCATTAACAGGAAGAGCCGTGTATCAGCTTTTCCTCCACTCGCGCTGACAGACGCGAGTAGAGGAGAGCCGATCGGCAACTCTCCTGACAGGGAGGTTTGCGTTGATTGATTATTAGTGCATCCCCCCAGGATGCCTACCCGTCCCCACCAGGAATGCCCACCATGGATGCCCACCCAGGACCACCAGGTATGTTCACCCATGACCACCAGAGTTGCCAATCAGTGCCCATTAAAGGTGCCAATTAGTGCCCATTAAAGGTGCCAATCAGGGCCCATCAGTAATGCCTGCCAGTGCCTCCTCATCAGTGCTCCCTATCAGAGCCATCTGTCAGTGCCCATCAGTGCCACCTATCAGTGCCCATCAGTACCGCCTATCAATGCCCATCAGTGCTGCATATCAGTGCCCATCAGTGCCGCCTATCAGTGCTCATCAGTGCTGCACATTAGTGCCTCATCAACAGCGCCCATCAGTGCCACTTCATCGGTGCCACAATCATCAGTGCCACCTTATCAGTGCCTGTCAGTGCAGCCTCATCAGTGAAGAAGAAAACTTACTTATTTACAAAACGTTATAACAGAAACAAAGAAAAACTTTTTTTTTTTTCAAAATTTTTGTATTTTATTTCATTTGTTTAGCAGAAAATAAAAACCCAGTGGTGATTAAATACCACCAAAAGAAAGGTCTATTTGTGGGAACAAAATGATAAAAAAAATTGTTTGGATACTGTGTTGCATGATCGCGCAATTGTCATGCAACACAGAAAGAAAGAAAGAAAGAAAGAAAGAAAGAAAGAAAGAAAGAAAGAAAGAAAGAAAGAAAGAAAGAAAGAAAGATACCATTCAACTGGGTTACCCATCAAATCTCATATTTAGGAATACAACTTACAACCTCGATTAAAGATCTATTTACGGCTAATTATCTTCCTCTATTGAAACAAGTTACAGGCTATATGAAACAATGGACATCTCTTCCATTATCGTGGTTAGGACAGATCAATGCTATAAAAATGTCTATATTACCCAAATTTTTGTACTTGTTTAGGGTATTACCTATCCCGTTACCTACATATTTTTTAAGACTCACACAATGTAGAGTCATGTCTTTTATTTGGGGAAACACTAAACCCAGAATTTCCAAAACTACACTGTATCTCAAAAAATTGAATAGCGGATTAGGTCTGCCAAACTTCACTTCCT
The DNA here is from genome assembly GCF_042186555.1 of Aquarana catesbeiana. NCBI lineage: Eukaryota > Metazoa > Chordata > Amphibia > Anura > Ranidae > Aquarana > Aquarana catesbeiana. The sequence continues at coordinate 882,652,031 of NC_133324.1, forward strand.
ATTACTACGCTGCTCAACTATCACCCCTTCCTAAATATCACTCAATGGTAGAAACACCCCTTTGGGTTCATATTGAATCAGTTGACAGCGATCCTATCTCTGTGGCCAATATGCCATGGCTCCAACCTAAAGATAGATCACACCTATCTAATCCCATAACGAAACATTCTTTGGCTATTTGGGATAAATTTACCAGAGCTTGTAATCTCCAATCCCCACATAATCCTCTTCTTTCGTTCCTTAGGAACCCGGCCTTCTATCCTGTTGGGAAATTCCCGAAATCATTCGCTGCATGGTCTTCCGTAAATTTAATTAGATTTTATCAATTAAGCAACAATACCGATATTCATGCATTCCCGGTGCTATGTGAAACGTATGGGCTTCCTAGATCTGAAATTTTTCGTTATTTGCAATTCAAAAATTTTTATACTCCACTCCTTACCACAGGCTCAACAATGAATCAAATGTCACAATTTGAGCGTATTTGTAAAAGCGACCCACATGTGAGGGGCTTGATTTCATCTTTATACCAACAACTTACTGAGACTCATACTGGTTCACTACCCTCTTATACAGATAAATGGGCACAGGATATGAACCGAGTGTTTGACACTAATGACCGATATATGGTTAGCCACTAAGAATTCCTCCCCGAACTGCTATGCTTTGGAAACAAATTTTAAAGTCTTAGCACGGTGGTTCTTAGTACCAGCCAGAATTGCAAAATTTATCCCGACATACCCAATTGACTGTTTTAGAGGTTGTTCTGCACCAGGTACCCACTTTCACATATGGTGGCAATGCCCCATAGCTCAAGAATTTTGGAAGAATATTTTTGGGATGGCCTCTAAAGCTCTGGAAACCTCTATTCCCCCAGACCCAGCTTTGGCACTCCTAAATTTGAAACCCACTACGCTTACCCGCACCCAATTTCAGTTATTTCTCCAGCTTAGCACTGCAGCCAAGCAAACTATAGCAAAAGCTTGGAAGTCTCAAACCTTGATTATAGCAGAAGCCAAACACAGAATGAATAAAGCCCTCATATATGCCAACATGACAGCTATTGAGGACAATAACATTAATAAATTTTGCAAAATCTGGCAACCATGGGTTAAACATTTCTTCTCCTATGATTTTGACCAGTCGTTACTGTTACCTTACTAGGATTCTTTATTGCTTACTGTCAAAATATCTGTTGGAACTGGGCCACCACCTGGAGAAATTCTTCTTCTTCTTCTTTTCTCTCTCTTATTCCTTTCCTTTACTTTCTTACTTTTTCTCTTCTCTACTATGATACATACTTTTGGGATACTCTTTTACTATTACTACATTATTTGCTATTTATAAATAATAGTATGATTTATTGTATCAGTATATTTATTTTGAGCAATCAAATTCTACAAATAAGCAGGTCAGGACCCTGATTTATAATATATTCCATTTAATTACCCTCAGGTTATCATTGTAACAAATGTTTTTAAATGCCCCCACCCTTCCACAGCTTGCACCCATTGGGGTGGTAGGGTGGTCTGGAGGCATGGTTTATAGGTTCCACAAATTGATCAGAGGCTCCCAGCCCGATCTTATACTATATATAAGAATATAGATTGCTCATACACTTTACGCTCTGTTCTTTTTCTTTTTTCTCTTATTTTTCATTTATTAAACCTTTATTATATATCACAATATATTCATATATTGATCAAAAATCAAATGATTTTGACAGTATCCCTTGTACCAATGTTTATATTCTATTGTTCTTCTTTATGTAAATCTTAATAAAAACATTGAACAAGAAAGAAAGAAAGAAAGAAAGAAAGAAAGAAAGAAAGAAAGAAAGAAAGAAAGAAAGAAAGAAAGAAAGAAAGAAAGAAAGAAAGAAAGAAAGAAAGAAAGAAAGAAAGAAAGAAAGAAAGAAAGAAAGAAAGAAAGATAGATATATGTATCTGTGTGTAATGAAATATGGCTGATATTGGATTACCACACATAGCGGATGACATCTATGCTGCAGTAAATTTGTCCTCACATGCTAAGTATGTGAGGCAGCAGGCTGTTAGATGCCACTGCTGGGATGGGCACTCACACATTATCACAAATAACTGAGGTCACTGGAGTAAAAATAATCTCATGTATAGTGCTATACAACATAATGACCATGGGGCAAAGTTTGCATCCTAATGCAATATGTAATAAAGAACAGGGCCGTCTTTAATCATAACACACTTGTGTTTAAGTTGAATAGTTCATGATTTGTTAACTCAGCCTGTGGTCTGCAATTACATTGGACATCAACCTTGTTCTGCAGGAGATGGCAGAAAAATGAAAACAAGATTAGATTTCTTCTTATTAAAGTGTATGCAAATCTTAACATTGAACTCTTATTTGTTCCCCTTTGTTAAATAGTGTATAACATTAAAAGCTTGATTGTAATGGCACAGTGAGCAAGCGTTGCGTGCTACTGGCAGAATCACCAGGTAAATAAACAAACCAAAAGACTAATATGATGAAAACTAATGCAGCCACCACATCTAATGCCGCGTACACACAAGCTGACTTTTCGACCGGACTGGTCCGACGGACATTCGACGAACTTTTGACGGACTTCCGACGGACTTTTTAAAGAACGAACTTGCCTACACGATCACACCAAAGTCCTACGGATTCGTACGTGATGACGTACACCGGACTAAAACAAGGAAGTTGATAGCCAGTAGCCAATAGCTGCCCTAGCGTCGGTTTTTGTCCGTTGGACTAGCATACAGACGAGCGGATTTCTGGGTCTGGCGGAGTTACGACGTAAAGATTTAAAGCGTGTACCAAATCTAAAGTCCGTCCGATTTGCAGCTGGAAAAGTCCGCTGAAGGTCCGGTGAAGCCCACACATGATCGGATTGTCCGCCGGATTTGGTCCGTCGGCGTCCGTCAGACCAGTCCAGTCGAAAAGTCCGACCGTGTGTACGCTGCATAAGAACTGATAAGCTGCAATATGTTATATTTCTGTTCTTGGGTTTAGATATACTTTAAAGTGATTGTAAAGGCTCAAGACCTACGTGCATTCTATTCTCTCCCAGCCCCCATAATTCTTACCTGAGCCCCATCTTGATCCAGCGATGTGCATGAGAGCAGCGGCTCTCCTAGGTCTCTTCCTCCTCATTGGTTGTCAATCACAGCCAGTGAGTCAATGGGGAGAGAGCGGGAATAAACACACAGAGCAAAGGCTCGGGAGCGAGGCACTAGGCAGGGGCCATCTGAAAAGAGAAGGACTGGGGTTGCTCTGTGCAAAAACACTGCACAGAGCAGGTACAGTGCATCCGGAAAGTATTCACAGCGTTTCACTTTTTCCACATTTTGTTATGTTACAGCCTTATTATAATGAATTAAATTCATTATTTTGTTCAAAATTCTACAAACAATACCCCATAATAAGGACATGAAATATATTTGTTTTAAATTTTTGCAAATTAATTAAAAATAAAAAAATAAAAAAATCACATGTACAAAAGTATTTACAGCCTTTGCCATGACACTCAAAATTGAGCTCAGGTGCCTCCTGTTTCCACTGATCATTCTTGAGATGTTTCTATAACTTGATTGGAGTCCACCTGTGGTAAATTCAGTTGATTGGATTTAATTTGGAAAGGCAAACAGCTGTCTATATAAGGTCCCACAGTTAACAGTGCATGTCAGAGCACAAACCAAGCCATGAAGTCCAAGGAACTGTCTGTAGACCTCAGAGACAGGATTGTATTGATCTGGGGAAGGGTACAGAAAAATGTCTGCAGCATTGAAGGTCCCAATGAGCACAGTGGCCTCCATCATGCATAAATGGAAGAAGTTTGGAACCATCAGGTCTTTCCTAGAGCGGGCCACCCGGCCAAACTGAGCCATCGTGGGAGAAGGGCCATAGTCAGGGAGGTGACCAAGAACCTGATGGTCACTCTGCAGAGCACCATTGTTTCTCTGTGGAGAGAAGAGAACCTTCCAGAAGAACAACCATCTCTGCAGCACTCCCAGAGACCAGGCTACAAAAAAGGCATACAAAGAGAGTGACTTCCAAATATATTTTAATGGACATAATACTTATGTACAAGTAGTGGGCTAACATAGCCTCTATTATACTTACAAGAGCTCTGCTATAGACAAAGATTAGTGCAGGGGCGCCAGCAACTAACAGCAATCATGTAGTGTGGAACTAGCACACAATGACCACTATCAAGAGAGACAAAACACAATTCAATTAAATTACCAACAGGATAATCTCCATCACTCATCACAGCACATATGGGCACAGCCACATAACCAGCACAAAAAGTTTTTAAATGAAACATTCATCACCCAACATGTGGTTAAACCGGCTGATAAACGGGGAAATGTAGTTGTTATGAATACTGATGATTACGAAAGTATGTGTCGGGACATTTTAAACAATAAAGAATGGTACCGACCCATCTCTAAAAGCATGATTGACCATTTCAATCATGAATACTATTCCATAATCTTGAAAGGCCTTATTGACAAAAATACCTGGAACTGCTTAAACACCAAATAACCAAAAATTCCCACCTTTTACGCATTGCCCAAAACACACAAATCATTAACTCACCCCCCTGGTCGACCAATCCTAACAGGGTGTCAGAGTTTAACTGAAAAATCGAGTTTCCCTGTGGATAAATATCTATGCCCACATGTAACTTCCTTATCGTCATACATTAAGGACTAATGAGAGTGGCGACAGGCCCGGGTGTTGGGACCATCGGGAAGGAGGAGCAGGAGTGACTGAGGACCGGGAGACAGGTAAAACGGGAGGGGTGCAACGGGTAAGTGTAATCCGCGAACTGGAGGGGGGGTGTGTTGGGAGTGTGTCAGGTAGACCAGGGAAGTGGCGGGAGCAGTGACAGGCAGGCTGACAGAGGGAGACTGAGTGCTGACAGATTGCAGGGGAGGATGAGCAGGAGCAGAGGGGACACAGAGCAGCACAACTGATAGAAGACTGACTGACTGTGTGTAGTAGGGACGCTGGCTAAGGAGGGTGTAGTGTAACTGAGTACTGCTGAAAATTGTGGTGTAACTGAGTATTGAGTACTGTGAGTAACTGAGTATTGTGGTATAACTGAGTACTGTGAGTAACTGAGTATTGTGGTATAACTGAGTACTGTGAGTAACTGAGAATTGTGGTATAACTGAGTATTGTTGGGTAACTGAGTATTGCAGTGTAACTGAGTATTAAGCACTGTTGAGTAAGCTGAGTAATTGTCGGGTAACCGAGAATTGTGGTGTAACTGTGAGTACCTGTGGACTGTGAGTACCGATGGACAGTAAGTACCTGTGTACTGTAAATGCCTGTGTACTGTGAGTGCCCTGTACTGTGTGTGCCCTGTACTGTGAGTGCCCATGTACTGTGAGTGCCGTGTACTGTGAGTGCCGTGTACTGTGAGTGCCCGTGCACTGTGAGTACCTGTGGACTGTGAGTACCGATGGACAGTAAGTACCTGTGTACTGTAAATGCCTGTGTACTGTGAGTGCCCTGTACTGTGAGTGCCCTGTACTGTGAGTGCCCATGTACTGTGAGTGCCGTGTACTGTGAGTGCCGTGTACTGTGAGTGCCCGTGCACTGTGAGTACCTGTGGACTGTGAGTACCGATGGACAGTAAGTACCTGTGTACTGTAAATGCCTGTGTACTGTGAGTGCCCTGTACTGTGAGTGCCCATGTACTGTGAGTGCCGTGTACTGTGAGTGCCTGTGCACTGTGAGTACCTGTGTACTGTGAGTGCCGTGTATTGTTGAGTGCCCATGTATTGGTAAGTATTATAGTCAGGAAGCTAGTTGTTAATTGGACAGAGTATAATTCCAACTCCCCATTAAATTAGAGGGTACGATGCCTGGCAGGTACGGAGATGCGACTCGGTGCACATCTTGTGGCATGTATGCGTTCCTTGATCATCCAATCAAGGGCGAAAACTGCTGTGCATAATGGAAGAACTTTGTTTCCCTGGAAACCCAGGTTCTGAATCTGGGGAAGCAACTGTCAACACTGAGAAGACTCTCCATACTAAAGGAGAGTTGGGATCATACCTGGCAGGTGCCGGTAGGGGCCAGCACAGAGGTGGGTGGAGACAAAGAGGTGCAGGGACCAGAGCAGAGTAGATGGGTGACACTCAGGAAGGGTAGAGGGGAAGGAGTCAGGGAGGCTGGTCCTGGGCTGGAACATCCCAATAAACTTGCCCTGCTATGTGATATTGGGGAAACCAGTCAGGGACCAGCATTGCTGGAGCAGAGTGATGCCCCTAGCTGCCAGGGGAAAAACTCCAATGAGGGTGGGGGTAAAGTTGAGTGTAAGGAAAGACAGATTCTGGTTGTAGGGGACTCAATTATTAGAAGGACAGAGAGGGCAATCTGTCATAAAGACCTGAAGCGCCAAACTATATGTTGTTTACCGGGCGCTCGGGTTCGGCACATCACGGATTTGGTGGACTGATATTGGGAGGGGAAGACCCAGCTGTTATGGTGCATGTTGGCACCACTGACAAAGTCAGAGGAAGATGGAGTGTCCTAAAAAATGATTTTAGGGACTTAGGAGCTAAATTGAGGAATAGGACCTCCAAGGTAGTATTCTCAGAAGAAATACTACCGGTACCTCAAGCCACACCAGAAATGCAGCGGGAGATTAAGGAAGTTAACAAGTGGCTGAGGATCTAGTGTAGAAAGCAGGGGTTCGGGTTCCTGGAGAACTGGGCCAACTTCTCAGTCGGTTACCGGCTCTTTAGCAGGGACGGACTGCACCTAAATGGGGAGGGTGCAGCTCAGGTGGGAGAAAAGATGGGCAAAAAGTTAGAGGGGCTTTTAAACTAGGCGACTGGGGGGGTCCAGATGTAGACATAGCCAGCATGGAACAAATTTCATAGGGTAGTATTGGGGGCATTAGTGGTAGGTTGACTAAAGTACCTAAAGGACTAAAAGGTAAGTAAATTAACTAATCCAAATTGCAGCCTCAGAACAACCAAAAAGGAGATAGTATGCAACCGGACAAAACTATAAGGCTTGTTCACTAATGCCAGGAGTCTGGCAGACAAGATGTGAGAACTAGAGCTGCTGTTGTATGAGGAGGATTTAGATTTTGTGGGTATTTCAGAGACTTGGTTCAACAGCACTCATGATTGGCTGGCAACAATTCAAGGGTATTCCCTATATCGCAGAGAGGGAGGGGTGTGTCTGTATATCAATGTACAAGTGAATGTGAGAGACAACATCACTAACGGAGCAAGGGAGGAGGTGGAATGCTTATGGGTAGAGCTTCAAAGGGAAGAAACCAAGAGGAAAGTAATACTGGGAGTATGCTATGGGCCCCCTAACCAGAGGGAGGAGGGGAAGGCAGGCCTCTTATCACAGTTTGGAATGGCGGCAAGGATGTCTTGCAGGACAGTTTCATGGGTCAGATAGTAAATGCACCAACAAGAAACAATGTATTACTAGACCTACTGATTACTAACAATACCGACCTGTGGAAATATGGGGAAATTTAGGAAACAGCAACCACAGGTCAATTAGTTTCAGCATAAATCACACAAATAGGAAACACAAGAATAATACAAAGACACTGAATTTCAAAAGAACCAACTTTCCTAAACTGCTCTCCTTGCTAGATGATATTAATTGGGATAAAATCCTAGGGAAAAAAAAACACGAAGGAAAAATAGGAGTGCTTTAAAAGCATATTGAATAAAGGTATTGTCCAGTGCAGCCCAATGGGAAATAAATTTAAAAGAGCTACCAAAAGTCCTGGGTGGCTTAACTCCAACATAAAAATGCATACAAAAGCAAAGGACAATGCTTTCAAAAAGTACAAGGCTGAGGGGTCATCATCAGCATTCCAACCTTACAAAGAATGCAATAAGAAATGTAAGGGTGCAATCAGGGCGGCTAAGATAGAACACAAAAGGCACATAGAGGAGAGTAAAAAAAAAACAAATAAATTCTTTTAGTATATAAGTAGTAAGAAAGGGAGGTCAGAACATATTGGTTCCATAAAAGATGATGAATCTGGTTCCAAAAGATGAAGTGATGGCGAAGTTTTTTTTTTTTTTTGTAATTCCTTTATTTTCCAAAAAGTTGCAGTTTACAGTCAGGTAAACAAAAGGGGAAAACGCAGTATTTATCAAATGACATAAGCGCTGCGGGAGGGATTGATGGGGTTATTGAGCAATTTCTTTCCTTCCACCCATGGTGGAAGGAAAGACAATTGCATAATCTATGGCATCTTTATCTGTAATGCACAAGAACTAAAAGAAGCATTAAAATCAAATGCTTGCCATTTTTCTCGGCTTATTAAGGCACCACGCAGAGGGGAGTCAACTAATGTGCGTTTCATTAAATGTGCATTTCAGATAAATAAAAAATTATCTTCAGGTCTAATTGTTCCTCATAGAATGAATACATATATCGAAAGCTCTTACGTATAGCTATTGAGGCCAAAATAAAATACACAAATTCCTACAACAGCTGCTAAGTGCTGGACTCCGCTGTGACTTCTCTTCCTAACCGGTTAAATGTTCCAGTCAGAAAGTGCACATTGTTATCTCTTGGAAAGAGGAATTATTGACAGAATAAACTAGACCATGGCTGCATTTTTATTAGTGTTAACCACTTGAGCTCCGGGAAATTTTAACCCCTTCACGACCAGAGCATTTTTTGCTATTCAGCACTGGACTACTTTAATTGTCAATTGCATGGTCATGCAACACTGTACACAAATTGCATTTTTATAATTTTTTTTCACACAAATAGAGCATTCTTTTGGTGGTATTTGATCAACACTGGGTTTGTTTTTTGCGATATAAACAAAAAAAATACCAAAAAGTTTGAAAAAAAAGGTATTTTCTACTTTTTGTCATAAAACATATCCAATAAAATCAAATTTTATGATACATTTAGTCCAAAATGTATTCTACTATATGTCTTTGGTAAAAGAAATTCCAATAAGTGTACATTAATTTGTTTATATGAAAGTTATAGCGTCTACAGTCTATGGTAGTATATTTAAAAAATGATCAATTCTGATGTACTGACGGCCTATCTCATTCCTTGAGGCCCTAAAATGTCAGAACAGTACAAATACCCCCCAAATGATCCCTTTTCGTAAAGTAGACTGAGGCATTGCAATCCAGTGTCATCATGTGACTGATGTGGTGGTGATCAGGGACACTGACTGGTGACAATATGTTAAAAAAAGTTAAATACCGTATTTATTGGCGTATAACACGCACTTTTTTCCCCTGAAAATCAGGGGAAAATCGTGGGTGCGTGTTATACGCCGATCGCCTGCAATCCCCCGCTGACTGATCTTCAAAATCGTCGACTGCGATTTGAAAATGGCGCCGCCGGCGCCGAAATACACAGAGCCGGTCCTCGGCTCTTCTCGGCCACTTTCGGCTTCACTCGAGCGCCGCCCGAACCTAGCCGAGTGTACTCGGCTAGGTTCGGATAGCTCCGCTCACAGTCACGCCCATCCCGGGCGGGACTACGAGTGGAGCCGAAAGTGAACGAGAGCCGCCGAGAAGAGCCGAGGACCGGCTCTGTGTATTTCGGCGCCAACAGCGCCATTTTCAAACTGCGGTGACAATGAAAAGTCACTGCAGTTTAACTGCAGCCTGAGCAAGCCTGCAAATGGACACAGAAAGCTGCAGAGCATCACTGTAAACGCTGCTAGGCATCACATGGACACTGATAAGGCTGCAAATGACACCAAGGCTGCTGACTGCAAGGCTGCAAATGACACCAAGGATGCTGACTGCAAGGCTGCAAATGACTGCAAGGCTGCAAATGACACTGGACAAGCATGCAGATGGACGCTGTGCAAGGCTGCATTGATGGGCATTTAAATGTAAGTTTTTTTCCTTAAAACATTTTTTTCCTTATAATTCCCTCCTAAACTTGGGGTGCGTGTTATATGCCGGCGCGTGTTATACGCCGATAAATACGGTAATTTTAATTTATCATAAAAAAGTACAATTTTTTTTATATGCAGAGTAGTTCAATGTCATCATATTTTTTAATTTTTTTTTTACCCTTTGTTTGCTGCTACAATGAAGATCATTGTAACAGAAAAGTTTCCAACTGTCATGAATGGATTAACCATGTGATCACTAGTGGTCTGTGGTTGGTACAGGGTTCTGTGATTGACCCAGGTACCATGTGATAGCTGTGGGCCAAATCACAGCATAGGCAATCATTTATAACAGCTGTTGACATTGTGATCATGTGATCGCATAGCGATCACATAATCGCCAGGCCCTGAGTACCGTGATCTGCAATCCACTGTGGTTGGTGGATACAGCAGTCGTGGGAGGGGGGTCCCATTAGGTCTGCGTGCAGGTTTTTCAGGCGGACCTGATGGGAAGGTCCATGCATCTTTATGGACAGGCAGATGTAAACAGAATCTATTTAACCACACATCCTTTAATGCAGGCCTATCTTTAGCTACTCTGTTAAACAAGTCAGTTGTTTACTGAGCTCAATAGCTCAGTGGCTCACATGTTCTTTTTTACCTATTCCAGATTTATTTCTAAAATGTTCCCCCCAATCTCCTGATTTAAATATTATTTATAGTCCAAAATATAAAGCTTACAAAGACAAAAAGGAGTAATTTAGATTTTTCAATATTAATATTTCTTAAAATGTTTTTATGTGCTTGAATTTCTGATAGTTTTGATTGTTAATCATATTCTGAGATTAATCAATTCATTTACATATTCTTACAGTAATTTGGTGCTGCCATCCTTTCATAGAAGTGTTTTCAGTTTATGATCTCTTGGGTAAGCACACCTAAGTATTGGTCACTTATTAGTATATTGACTACATAGGGTGCGTCCAGCTGTTTTATAAATGACTAGCACACTGCTTATTAAAGGGAACATATCATTTATATATGTGTATACATTTTTGCATTTATTACAGTGTATATCCCAGATAGCAAGCAATTGTGCTACAAGTTTGAAAATGAGTTGCTAACCTATTGCTAGACTTGCCAGGCTTCACAAGTTTGTTAAACATTTGCAGCAAGTCCTCATTGCATGACTGCAAGTTCTGGTTCAGTTATGTTGTGCAATAGTCATCCCACCACAGGGGTTACTGTGCCTGAATTTTCATGCTGTAGACTTGCAGAGCTCTTGCTGTAGACTCACCGCTGCAACTTTGCTCTTGCTAGAGACTTGCCACGCAACAGACTTACAATTCAACACTGCCACAAATTTGTGGCAAGTTACCTTGCTATCTGGGATATAGGAATAAAAAAAATTAGTTTTTGCAGGTAAATATTTCATACTTACCACTTTCAGCCAGCAGGTTTCAAGCTCGAGGCATTAAAAAGTGTTACTAAACCCACAACAGTAAAATCCGTTTGTACATGCAGTAAAGCATGCTTGTTATGCTCACTGTGGAAACTAATGCCGCGTACACACGGTCGGACTTTCCGGCATACTTGGTCCGGCGGACCAGAGACCACCGGACAATCCGACCGTGTGTAGGCTCCGGTGGACTTTTTTTTCCCAAATGTCCGCCGTACCTAGATTTAAAGCATGCTTTAAATCTTAGTCTGCCGGACTCAGTTTCTGACGGAAAGCCCATTCGTCTGCATGCGTCTGTATGCTGGTCCGACGGACCAGATACGACGCAAGGGCAGAGTACTGCATCTCGCGCTCGCTGCAATAGGAAAAACAAATTTTCCTATTGCGGCGAGTGCGGGGCATCCCAAGCCCTTAGGTTTGGTATGGATCTTAAGGGAAACCCCCTACGCCGAAAAATCGGCGTGGGTCCCCCCAAAATCCATACCAGACCCCGATCCGAGCACGCAGCCCGGCCGGTCAGGAAAGGGGGTGGGGACGAGCGAGCGGGCCCCCCCTCCTGAACCGTACCAGGCCGCATGCCCTCAACATGGGGGGGTGGGTGCTTTGGGAGAGGGGGGCGCCCTGCGGGCCCCCCCACCGCCTCTTCCCGACAACCCTGGCCATTGGTTGTCGGGGTCTGCGGGCGGGGGGCTTATCGGAATCCGGAGACCCCTATAATAAGAGGGCCCCCAGATCCTGGCCCCCCACCCTATGTGAATGAGTATGGGGTACATGGTACCCCTACCCATTCACCTAGGGAAAAAGTGTCAATAATAAAACATACTACACAGGTTTTTGAAGTAAGTTATTAGACAGCTCCGGGGTCTCCTTCTGGCTTCGGGTGTCCCTCCGGTTCCTCTTCTCCCGGCGTCCGGTTTGTTCTTCTCCGCTCTCTCTGTCCTCTTCTCCCGGTGTTCGAGTTCTTCGGCCGGCTCCTCCACTGTCTTCATGCCGCTCTCTTGCCAGCGGAGGTCCGGATTTCTGGCTTCTTGTCTTCTTCCCTCTTCTCTTCTCCAGATGTTGAGTCCGGACCTCCGCTGGCAAGAGAGCGGCATGAAGAAAGCGGAGGAGTCGGCTGAAGAACTCGAACACCGGGAGAAGAGGACAGAGAGAGCGGAGAAGAACATACCGGACGCCGGGAGAAGAGGAACCGGAGGGACCCCCGAAGCCGGAACACCCCGGAGCTGTCTAATAAATTACTTCAAAAACCTGTGTAGTGTGTGTTATCATTGACACTTTTTCCCTAGGTGAATGGGTAGGGGTGCCATGTACCCCATACTCATTCACATAGGGTGGGGGGCCGGGATCTGGGGGCCCTCTTATTATAGGGGGCTCCCAGATTCCGATAAGCCCCCCGCCCGCAGACCCCGACAACCAATGGCCAGGGTTGTCGGGAAGAGGCCCTTGTCCTCATCAACATGTGGACAAGGTGCTTTGGGGTGGGGGGCCCGCAGGGCGCCCCCCTCCCCCAAAGCACCCACCCCCCCATGTTGAGGGCATGCGGCCTGGTACGGTTCAGGAGGGGGGGAGCTCGCTCGTCCGCACCCCCTTTCCTGACCGGCCGGGCTGCGTGCTCGGATCGGGGTCTGGTATGGATTTTGGGGGGGACCCCACGCCGATTTTTCGGCGTAGGGGGTTCCCCTTAAAATCCATGCCAGACCTAAGGGCCTGGGATGCTCCACTATGGGGCTCGCAAGGTGTCAATCTCGCCGATAAAAGCGGCGAGATTCACTTCCTTTTCTAGTCCCGTTGTACCCGAGTCACGTTCAAAATGAACGGACTTGTCCGTGTGTGGGCAAGTTTGTTCATTCTGAAAGTCCGCTGAAAGTCCGTCGGAAAGACGGGCGGACCTTGCCTGGCGGAAAGTCCGGTCGTGTGTAGGCAAGTCTGTCCGTTCAAAAATCCGGTGGTAGTCCGCCGGAAAGTCTGGCGGGAAGAACGTCGGACCAAGTTTGCCAGAAAGTCCGCTCGTGTGTACGCGGCATAAGGGGCTAATCCTCAGCATTGCTTAAAAATGCTGCTTGATTCTGTATGAACAGATCCTCCCCTTCTTCCACTGACTCCAAAACATATCCAGATAAGACAGAGCCTTTGGAGTCAGGTTGCACATGCTCAGTTTGGTGTGTATTGCTAGAGAGTTTTTTTTTCTTGGGAGAGTGAATGTGATCAGCACAGAGCCAAACAGCACTCTTCAGACATGTCCAGATGACAGAGGGTCAGCTGCCCTGCACATACCTCCCAACTTTTAGAGATGGGAATGAGGGGCACCTATCAGCAAAAGTATGCAGGCATAGGACACACCCCTCGTCACGCCCCTTAAAGGAGAATTGTACAAAAAAATAAAGATTGGCTCAACCCAAAAGTGCTTTTTTACCACTACTCTTCCTTTATATTGGCTTTTGGAATTTACAAATGCAGCCATTTAAAAATCAGATTAAAGGTTTAGCACTGTAAAACACGTTTTCATAGATAAAAAGTGCATTTTATATACATCTATATAGATCAGACCAAAATGAGGGACAAATGAGGAGGAATGAGGGACAGAGGGACATTGCTCCAAATCAGGGAAAGTCCCTCCAAATCAGGGACAGTTGGGAGCTATGGCCCTGCAGCCTCATAGGACAGCCAGTGCAGTATGAAAACGCCTCCTACAATCTTTAACCAGACACCTATAGAAGTCACAAGACTGCCATAGACTGCTGATGATAAAAGGTATTCAGCAGTTTATATTTACTAAAATAATTGCACTGCCGTGTTCTGTGTACTGTGGGAGACCAGATATAGTAAATGCAGGCTCCTGGATTTAGTAACACTTTAAATAGACTCATAAACCTGCCAATGTTCTAAAGTACTTGTGTAAATGATGAGTTTATGATCAGATTTAAAAAAAAAGCAAAATAATTGGCATGGGGGGCACGCTCGACTTTTCTGTCTACTTCCAGAGTTTATCACATTATCACTAGCAGAAGTACCACATTTTATTGACATTTTTCAGTCCCCGTGGACCAAACCACTGGCAAGAGGAATGCAGAGGGATGGGATGCTGACATGCCACACCTTGCTCTGCATTCCTTTTGCCAACTCCTGTTAGACGGAGACAGGCACTACAAAGCAAAGCAGCAGTCTTCTTGTTAGCTGTGTGCCAAGGGGGGTCAATTGTGGGCACTCTGTACGACATTGCAGCAAGTGTTGCAGGGCACCTAGGTAGATGGGGCAACTTACTACATGTACTCTTTCCAAGAAAGGGCATGGGCATGCCTGTTGTTAGGGAGGAACGCCATCATTTTATGTCCCATATGTTTCAGGCGGGCCTGAAGCCCACTCCTTCCATAGTACTCACATTTCCCTGGACTAAAGCCCACCTTTTTAATTAAAGAATGTCCAAACACAATGCTTTTTTCAATGATTTACTAAAGAACATCACAAACAGAAATTAGACACAATATGTTCTCAATTTCTCTTTCTCTCGTTACAGCTCGGAAAACATCAGTGATATCAACCTGAACCTCCAAATTCCAAACATACATACTCTCAATTGCTTCTTCATGAGTCCCCCAGCAGTGGTTCCTCATATGTGGTGTCTCTGCAGGCCTAGGCCAAGGGGGCCTACTATCCTTCCAGGCTGCAAACCTACATGCTGTAAGTCAGGGGTAGCCAGTTCCCATCCTTCTTCTGCTCAGGGCCCCACCCACACCAGATTATAAAGGGCACAGTACACAACCCACTAACATCATCAAGGAAGTGGTATCTCTAGAAGAGGTACAACCACCTGTTTACACTACCCCCATTAGAGCAGTTTCAAACTGTGCAGCACAGTGTAGCCGCGGTTTTCCATAGACATCTTTTAGACTCTGCATTTTTGGTGTGGTTTTTGCATCTTTTATGCTGTCAGGAACATGATGCCAGCCATCAGGCTAAGACATGCTGTCATGTATACTGCCACATGCATGTCCACTGCCATAGGCGTGCGCACAGGATGTGCCAGGTGTGCCTGGGCACAGCCTAATCACTTCATGTGCATAGCATTATCCAGGGACAGCACCAGATGGGTAGTTGAGGGTGCAATTGACCAGTGTAAATGCCCTCATTATATTAAAGGCTTGGTTCAACAGCAGGAACACTTTACACCCGTATTTAGGGTGTAACGTAATATGCTCCCTATCAACTGTCTCCCACCACGAGAGCCTCCTTTCTGTGGCAGCAGGTGGCGTTCATGTGCATTTGAGAATTGGGGTGCACACCCTAATGCAATAGGCTGCGCACACCTATGTCCACTGCCCAAATTGTTCTATTTAAAGTGTAGAAAAGTACAGTGCTAACCTAAAAAAAAGTACATAAACCATACACTTAATAAACTCATCAAATATTGTGCACTCAGTGTCAATGATATTCAAGTGTGATTAAATGTACAAGTACATAAATCTATACAATGCAAACATAAATCATGTGTCAAAAGCACAAGATCAAAAGATCTCCAAATGAAATATAATACAGTCTAAGAATAATCCCCATGAGTATTGCACTCCCAATGGACCTTCACCACCGTGCTTCACCCAAATGCGTGGGTTTCCTCCGGGTACTCCGGTTTCCTCCCACACTCCAAAGACATGCTGGTAGGTTAATTGGATCCTGTCTAAATTGTCCCTAGTATGTATGAATGTGAGTTAGGGACCTTAGATTGTAAGCTCCTTGAGGGTAGGGACTGATGTGAATGTACAATGTATATTTAAAGCGCTGCGTAAATTGATGGCGCTATATAAGAACCTGAAATAAATAAATAAATAATAAAAAGAAGTCATATATTGCATGAACCAAGAATTGCCTCTGGTTAGCAATGGTCATCCTTGGTCAGCAAATAGGCATCTACATATAAAAGTGCTGCGCAATTCATAAAAGTCCATAAAACTGTAAACAGAACAGACCCAGTTGGTGTACATGTGGATACAGCTAAAAACAAATATAATGCAGGTGACACACGTAGGAAAAAAGATCTCAAATCCAGTGTCAGTGATCCCTCCACCACAAAAGGGTGGCCTTTCACCTCAAGGACTCGACCTGAGACAGGTCACATAGCGAGAGTCAGTGAATCAGGTACAGCAATCCAGGCAAAGTACTCCACAGATAGTAGCTCCAGGACTCGTCCCAGTCAGTGAGATGATAAAAACGTTTGTATGGAAAGAGATAACACAATGATTTAATGCTCTCTGTATGTCACATTTATTCAAATAAAAGAAATATATTGCACTTACATATAGCCGCACTCAGATCCGAGTGCTGGCAAACGAACGTGCATGGTATCAAACGAGATGGCCGCGGGTGACGTCATGCGTGACACCTGACCCCCGTACGCATTACGTCCGAAGGTGGGACTTCATCAGCGTGGGGCAGGATACCAGGTTTCCTGCGCCACTAAAGTGCAATATATTTATTTTATTTGAATAAATGTGACATACAGAGAGCATTAAATCGTTGTGTTATCTCTTTCCATACAAACGTTTTTATCATCTCACTGACAGGGAAGAGTCCTGGAGCCACTATCTGTGGAGTACTTTGCCTGGATTGCTGTACCTGATTCACTGACTCTCGCTGTGTGACCTGTCTCAGGTCGAGTCCTTGAGGTGAGAGGCCATCCGTTTGTGGTGGAGGGATCACTGACACCGGATTTGAGATCTTTTTTCCTACGTGTGTCACCTGCACTATATTTGATTTTAGCTGTCTCCACATGTACACCAACTGGGATTGTTCTGTTTACAGTTTTATGGACTTTTAAGAATTGCGCAGCACTTTTATATGTATATGTCCATTTGAGGTTTTTGTTTTGAATTAGCCTTGAGTGTCTGCTAGCAGTTTACCTTATTTTTTTGTCCTTTTGGGTTAGCGCTGGATATCCTTTCCTTTTTCAGCAAATAGGCATCCACATGAAAGGAATCCAATGGCTAAAGAATAAAACTATAGTCACCCCTTCTGATGATCAGTGCCCTGATTGTCAGTGCAGATGTCCCCTGTGTGGGTTTGCTGGTTTTCGGCTCTCTTCTTCTCATGCCCTGTCAGTGTGAGGAGGGAATTGTCGATAACTGGCAAATCCTGCTTACATCCGTGATCATCTGTGATTGGACACAGCTGATCACGTGGTAAAGAGTCACTGTGATTGGATCTTAACCCCCGATCTGCGATCAGCTGTGACCACAGATCACTGCCGATGCGTGCCGCAGGGGGCACACAGACAGTGAAAGCACAGGAGGACATCATATGACGGCCTCCCGGCAAAGTGCGGCTACGCTCTAGCCGTTATTTGACTATAGCGTGGTCGCAAAGGGGTTAAAGTGCTTTTATTTTATTTGAAAAAACTTTGCCATGCTTTCTTTCAGAAGTGTAACTTTAGTGTCATTATTAATGGGACAAATCTCAGAATAGGCTCCATTCACATTAGAGCGCTTCCAAAGTCGCACGATTTGATGTGACTTTCAGTGTGAATTTGATCGGACTCTACACTCAATAGATTTAAGTCGCATCAAAACTCGGACCATAGTAGTGCAGGCACCTTTAAAGTAGTGCTGCGTCTTTAAGTCACGCCGATTTGAACTGGTGCCATTGAAAAGAATGGGGTGGGACTTGTCATGCGACTTTGGACATCAAATCACACAAGTGTGAATGGAGACTTGCACTTTTTATGCACAGTAACATTTACTGTGATCCATAAAGGATATACAAGTGCAGAATCAAGGGTAAAATGATTCGCCATGTTGCTTCTCCATTGTTGCAGCTGCTTCTGCTAAACCATATTCTTTCTTCAGCAACTGAGTGGGCACCTTGTGCTTTGCAACTCCCACGCATGCATTTTGTAGTAGGAAAGCAGTTTGAATAGTTTTTCTTTTTTTATAGTCATGAGCTTGTTTTTTAATGTAAGTGTGGGCTTTGCTGTTTGTTGGATGCGTGATCTGAAGACTGTAAAAAATAGTTAAACGAAATGGTTTCATTGATTTTTACACCATCATACCAGCATACTTACATTGACAACTGCATAACCTGTAGAAATATTCATAAGGCTTTATTGGGTAGAAAATATATCCAGCATTGAAGGAGTTTGGCGCCACCTTGTAGCCAAATATATGAAGTGCCATTACTAACTATTCTGTAACTCTTAATCCTACCAGCAAAGAATACATATGAAAATCAGAATGCAGGAGGAAGTTAGTAATGCCACCAAAATCTTTAAGACATGTCCTTACATGAATCACAGCCTAAAATAAATAAAGCAGTATTAAACCCAAAAACAAAAATGTATTCAATTTTAGCTTACCAATTCTTATATGTGATGGCTGCATTCGTTTTTTTTTTCCTTTTTCTTTTTATCCTTTATTTTACATGCAGCCAGAAACACCCTTCCTATCTTAGGGTGTCTGCATTCTGGATGAAGTAATATAGCAGACCCCCTTTAGACAGCAACAGTGTCAGTCTGGGTACAGGGTAGTGTTATGCAGCGTACACACGAGCAGACTTTTCGACCGGACAAGCTATTGAACTTCCGTTTTATAGTCTCGTCGGACTTGGTGTACGTCACCGCGTACTAGGCTGTCGGACTTTTGTGTGATCGTTTGTAGGCAAGTCCGTTTGTTAGAAAGTCTGTCGGAAGTCCGCCAAAAGTCCGTTAAAAGTCTGTCGGACAGGCCATCGGACTTTTGTTGCTGAAAAGTCCAAGCGTGTGTACATGGCATTAGATTCACTAGTAGATTTAGATGGACTTAACTAATACATTAAAGTAGAACTCCAACTAACACTTTTTAACCGCTTGCCAACTGTATACGGTATATATACGGCGGCAAAGTGGCTCCTCTGCACAGGATCACGTACCTGTTCCTGCACTTCCTGGGTTTGGGGAACGCACACATGCCGCCGCTGGCCCACTCTCGCTGTGATTGGACACAGCAGGAGCCAATCAGCGGGTCGGCATACCTCCCAACTTTTTGAAATGGGAACGAGGGACACCTATTAACAAACGTATGTAGGCATAGGACACACCCCCTACCACACCTATGCCATGTACACACGGGCGGACTTTTCGGCATCAAAGGTCTGACGTTCTTCCTGACGGACTTTTGACAGACTTTTGATGGACTTCCGACGGACTTTCGACTGAACAGACTGGCCTACACACGATCACACCAAAGTCCAACGGATTTGTACGTGATGACGTATGACCGGACTAAAATAAGGAAGTTGATAGCCAGTAGCCAATAGCTGCCCTAGTGTCGGTTTTAGTCCTTCGGACTAGCATACAGGCGAGCAGATTTTTTGATAGGAACTGGGTCTGGCGGAGTTCTGGCGGAATGATTTGAAACATGTTCCAAATCTAAAGTCCGTCTGATTTTCGACCGAAAAAGTCCGCTGCAGGCCCGATGAAGCCCACACAGGGTCGGATAGTCCGACGGATCCGTTCCGTTGGACCAGTTTGGTCAATAAATCCGCTCGTGTGTACACAGCATAAGGCCCCTTTTACACGGGCGGATAGAATTCAGCTTTTAGCTGCAGATAGATCAAGTTATCTACCGCAGCTAAACTCACACAATGCTTTCCTATGGCCCCATTCACACACTGCATTTAGCACCGGTTTCGTTACATGAGGTCCAGGACTGATTTATTGCAGCTATCTGCACATAACTGCAGGTAATCGCAGTGTAATATTTCACCTGCAGATAGCAGAGGCACCAAGCAGCGGCAACAAGGAAAGAAAAACTACAGGAAACGCATCAGAAATGGCAAGAATGTTTCACCGCAGCTAAACGCAGCCGCATGTAAATGCAAGTAAACGCAGCTAATCGCATTGTACAACTGCAAGTGATCACTGTGCCTGGAGTCTTGGAATTTCAAAATAACAAAACAGGCTTTTAACAATGACAGAACAGCCGCCCCTGTGAAAGAGGCCTTATAAAAAAAAAGTATTAGTTAACCGCTTCATCCCCGGAAGATTTTACCCCCTTCCTGACCAGAGCACTTTTTGCGATTCGGCACTGCGTCCTTTTAACTGACAATTGCGCGGCCGTGTGATGTTACACCAAAACAAAATTGACGTCCTTTTTTCCCCACAAATAGAGCTTGCTTTTGGTGATATTTGATCACCTCTGCGGTTTTTATTTTTTGCGCTATAAACAAAAAAAGAGCAACAATTTTGAAAAAAAAAAAGCAATATTTTTTACTTTTTGCTATAATAAATATCCCCCAAAAATATATAAAGAACAACATTTTTTCCTCAGTTTAGGTCGATATGTGTTCTTTTACATATTTTTGGTAAAAAAAATCCCAATAAGTGTATATTGATTGGTTTGCGCAAAAGTTATAGCATCCACAAAATAGGGGATAGATTTATGGCATTTATTATTATTATTTTTTTTTATTAGTAATAAAGGCGATCTACGACATTATGGCGGACACATTGGACACTTTTGACACTATTTTGGTACCATCGTCATTTATACAACGATCAGTGCTATAAAAATGCACTGATTACTGTGTAAATGACACTGGCAGAGAAGGGGTTAAACACTAGGGGACGATCAAGGGGTTAAGTGTGTCCTAGGGAGTGATTCTAACTGTGGGGGGGATGGGCTACCATTGACATGACAGCAATCACTACTCCCGATGACAGGGAGCAGTATATCCCTGTCATGTCACTAGGCAGAACGGGGAAATGCCTTGTTTACATAGGCATCTCCCCATTCCGCGGCTCCTTCACGCGGTCGCGGGACACCGGCGGACATCGAGTCCGCGGGACCCGCAGGCACGGTCATGCTGTAGGCACTAGCCCCAATTAAAGGGGACATACAGGTACGCCCTTTTGCCCACCGCTGCCATTGTACCAACGTATATCGGGGTGCAGTGGTCGGCAAGTGGTTAAACCAACAAGTGCTTTTTTTTTTTTTTTTTTACCACTACTATTCCTTTATACTGGTTTTGAAATTTACAAATGCAGCAATTTAGAAATTGGATGAAAGGTTTAGCACTGGGAAACACTTTTTGAGATATAAAAAGTGCATTTTATATACAACTATATAGATCAGAATATAATGAGGGACAAATGAGGAGGCAAGAGGGACAGAGGGACTTTGTTCCAAATCAGGGACAGTCCCTCGTAATTAAGAACAGTTTGGAGTTATGGGTCCGGCGGGACCCACCGATCGTTCCCGAGCACTGTATTAGTGTCACTGGTTCCCAAAAAGTGTCAGTTAGTGTCCGGTTGATCGCCGCCATTACTGGTAAAAAAAAAAAAAATGAAAAGATAAAAATTCCAGAAATCTATCCCATAGTTTGTAGACGTTAAAACTTTTGCGCAAACCAATCAATATACGCTTATTGGGATTTTTTTACCAAAACATGTAGCAGAATACATATTGGCCTAATTTGATGAAAAAAATTACATTTTTTTTTTTTTTTCAAAATTGTCAGCCTGTTTTTGCTTATAACGCAAAAAATAAAAACCAAAAAGGTGATCAAATACCACCAAAAGAAAGCTCTATTTATGGGGAAAAAAAGGACATAAATGTTATTTGGGTACAGCGTAGCACGACGCGCAATTGTCAGTTAAAGTAACACAGTGCAGTATCGCAAAAAATGGCCGTAATAAGGGCAGTAAACCTTCCGGAGGGCAAGTGGTTAAGCAGTTCGAGTCATAGGTTTTTTTTTCTTTTCGGATAAAAGATTTTGCATAAATAAATAAAAGCTAATTACTGTAAGCACCCCTGTCATTCGTAAATGGTTTGTCTCAACCCTCTAACTGCCACTTTTGCTGGTCAGCTTAGACTATTAAAATACATTTAAAAATGACAGACCAACTGGCAGGATCACCAGGTTAAAAGAAAAGAAAAGAGACTAAAAAGAGAATACTAATGCACCCCCCACATCAAAGAACTGGTGAGCTGCAATTTAATACCTTTTTGTTTGTGGCTTTAATAAAGCCTTAACCCAGAAAATTCATGTGATAAATTAAATACATTTATTTAAATAAAAATAAAAATGTTTTGCCTATAATTCTACTTTAATTTCATTTAAATGTTTTAATATTTTTATTTTTTATTTTGGATAGAGTAAGAGAGGGTTATAACTCCTTAGAAAATTTTTCTTTCACTTCCTGTCCTACAGCCAAAACAGGAAGTGAGAAGAAACTCCTCAAAAGTTAGGGGATCTCTGGTTTGTCATCAGAACTAGTGTCTTCTCTATTTCTGTTCTGGTGACAACCCAAAATTTGGGATTTTCTTTTACTTTCACTTTCGATAAAAACAGTAAACAGGACAAATCAGGGTGAATCTCCCTAACAAGGGTACAGTCAGCAATAAAAGTCTGACAGATGTTCTAATCCCTCTCCACTCTATTCAAAACTAAAAAAAATGCCTTTAGTTATATTTTAATTAACCACTCGGAGATTAGGCTTATTCTGACACTTTTTGTTTAAATGTAAAAATCTGTATTTTTTTGCTGGAAAGCTACTTAGAACCCCCAAACATTATATATTTTTTCGAACAAGGAAGACGCTGCTCCAGGTGAGCAGTCACTACAGTCTGGATGTGCTGGGTGCAAGCCACGGCTCGCCACCGATGATCAATAGAAAAAAAAGAACGGCTGCACACCACAGGAACGTTCCAACGATTTTATTCCAAGAATAGCAAATGACAGCCAACAAAGACAGTGTACGAACCCAGGAGGTGACGCGTGCGTTTCACACTGACCTCAGTGTTTCTTCAAACCAATGTTGGAACATCCCTGTGGTGTGCAGCCGTTCTTTTCTTCCTATTATATATTTTTTTGGCAGAGGCCCTGGAGAATAAAATAGTGGTCATTGCAATTTTTTTTATATCACACGGTATTTGCGCAGCGGTTTTTTAAATGCAATTTTTGGAGAAAAATATACACTTTTAATGAATTTTAATGCAAAAAACACAATATATAACTAATTTTTTTGGTGAGATATAAAAGATGTTGTTAGGCCGAGTACATAGATACCTAACATGTCATGCTTTAAAATTGTGCACACTCGTGGAATGGCCACAAACTATGATACCTAAAAATCTCCATAGGCGATGCTTTTTGCTCTTGCTTTCATGGCAATACCTCACATAGGTGGTATGAACACCTATCGTTCGCCTCTGAGGGCAAGCACAGGGGGACGGGGGGGCTTTAAAAAAATATTATTATTATTTTTCCTATTCATTTTTTTTTTTATACACTGTCCCTTTAATTCTTTATTTATTTTTTGATCACTTTTATTCCTATCACAAGACTGTTTACATCTGCCAATGCACAGGGGCTCACTACTATGGACACTATGCATGTTCATTTTGGTTGTGTATTATGTATATGTTTTTTTTTGCTTTATGTACCATGCATTGTTATAAATAAAATATATTTTTGTAGCACCCTCTACCAGAAGGTAGGTGCTAGTAAGGGTTGTTTTACTAGGTTTGTTCAGCACAGGCAAATTTAGGCAGGCCTATGCTGCAAGCCTATCTGTTTTGATTCTGGGGAGTGGTTAGAGTAGCAGTGGGTGTGATCACCTGCATTTCAGTTCTGAGGTGCCTCCCCTGCTTCCAGGGAGAATGTTCTGGAAGAGGAGGCTGGGCCTAGAGCTGGAGTGGCAGGCAGCACAGGTGGAGCCCTGACCAATCCCTAACTGGCATTGGCAGGGGGCGGGCCTCCTTTATGTACTGAGGTCACATGCTGCTGGGGAGGAGTAGTCGACTGGGTGACATGAGGAATGGAGTGCTAGACAGCCGCAGGATCCCCCCCCCCCCATCTGGGGGGGATGTAGGATCGCAGGAGGAGGCCCGGGGAGAACTGTGAGGGAACATTGCCTTTACACGGTCACTGGCAATGTCTCTGTCACCACACGGTCGGTGACAAGGAACTCCTGGAGCAGAGGGGCAGGAGAAGCATAGTTGCCAACATTGCAAAAAAAAAATGTGGGACATTTTTTTGGCTGTAGGCGGAGCCGTACAATAATTAGGGGGCGGGGCATTCATTTGTAGGTGTGGTTTAGGGAAAACTACAAGTGCGGCGCGCGAAGCGCGTCGCGGCAAAAAATGGGCGTGGTTTATGTGAAAAAGTGGGCGTGGCTTAAATGGGCGTGGATCAAGAGGGTGTGGTTAGAGTCTGAGATGAATGAGGGATGGAGAGGGAAAAGGGGAAAGGGGGAGAGGGGAATGACGGAACAGCAGCCCCAGATCCTACACAATAAAAATATGTGTATTCTAGAAAGTTTAACAATCAGCAGATAAAGATACTCCAAACACCCGGTGTTAGCACTTCAATCATCCCGGCACCATTGTTGTTATGGTGTCACGATGATTGAAGCGCATTATTTCTATTATTACATTGTAATATAAAATGAAATTATTTAACTCACCATAATGCAGAAATCAGTGGGAACCCTGAGCGTGTCACCTGCCACCAGATGCCATCAGGTGTCCCCAGCGGAGTCCCCCCTTACATCAGGCATGCCAGCAGAGTCCCCCCTTACATCAGACATTGCCAGCAGAGTCCCCCCTTACATCAGACATTGCCAGCAGAGTCCCCCCTTACATCAGACATTGCCAGCAGAGTCCCCCCTTATATCAGACATTGCCAGCAGAGTCCCCCCTTACATCAGACATTGCCAGCAGAGTCCCCCCTTACATTAGACATTGCCAGCAGAGTCCCCCCTTACATCAGATATTGCCAGCAGAGTCCCCCCTTACATCAGACATTGCCAGCAGAGTCCCCCCTTACATCAGACATTGCCAGCAGAGTCCCCCCTTACATCAGACATTGCCAGCAGAGTCCCCCCTTACATCAGACATTGCCAGCAGAGTCCCCCCTTACATCAGACATTGCAGCGGAGTCCCCCCTTACATCAGACATTGTCAGCGGAGTCCCCCCTTACATCAGACATTGTCAGCGGAGTCCCCCCTTACATCAGACATTGTCAGCGGAGTCCCCCTTTACATCAGACATTGCAGCGGAGTCCCCCCTTACATCAGACATTGCAGCGGAGTCCCCCCTTACATCAGACATTGCAGCGGAGTCCCCCCTTACATCAGACATTGCAGCGGAGTCCCCCCTTACATCAGACATTGCAGCGGAGTCCCCCCTTACATCAGACATTACAGCGGAGGGGAGGGAGAATTTTTTTTTCCCCCCTCAAACAGAAGCTGGAGCACTTTGACTTACCGAGTGACACACTAGCTCCCCCCACGTGGCGCCGACTGTTCCCTGGTGGTCCCGGCCTCGGGCTCCCCCGGACCTTTCATGTTCTCCTCCTTGGTGCTGTGTAAACAGGAGGAGGCAAACTTCTTCCTCCTCCGAGTGAGAGTCCTGGCACTGACACAGCAGCAGTCAGCGTGACACAGTGGTGCGCACCTCCTCCCCCATCCATCCATGTGCTCCGACTGCGAAGTAGCCACGCCCCTGCTTGCCATACTTGGCAAATCAAGGCAGGCAGAAGGAGCAGGTGTCCTCCTTGTCCAATAGAGGACAAGGAGGACAAAATGAGCCAGGGGGGAGGATACCGAAGCTGCGGCGATAGTACTAAATAACTCAATAATGCCCAAAAACATTTATGATCTCGGGACAAGCAAGGAAATTCGGGACAAATCCCCGGAAATAAAAAAATCGGGACGAGGCTCCCGAATTCGTGCATGTCCCGGGAAATTCGGGACTATTGGCAAGTATGGAGAAGCTGTCGGAAAGCATGGTCCATGAAAGTTCCAAACCTCAGGGCTGGAAGGTTGGAAGGTCGGTGAGTGTTACCACAGTGGATGGCTGGAGGATGTGCCAGGGATTCTGTAAGGGAACTCTGCTTCTACACGGTCACTAGCAGAGTCTTTATCATGCACACAGTGGATGGTGAAGAATCCTGGATCAGAGAAGAAACTGTGGGGATGTGTGTGTCAAATCAGTGTGGCCGGAGAACACATACCTTGCAAGTTGGACTGGCTGGGAGCAGTAGTCCATTTCCTAGAGAATAGACTTTAACCTACTAGGCCTCCGGGAGAGGTTTTGCAGGCCTCAGGCCTAGTATCAGCGAGTCACCAGAGCCAGTAGAGGCAATTAGAAGAAGATGTGTTATACCCTAATGTAACTACAAGTTGTGCAGGAGGAAACCAAGTGTGCAAGGAGAAGCAAGTTTGGACAGGTGGTGAAGAGAACTAAGACCATTACTTTTACACAGTCAAAAATGATGTTTCTGTCCCTCACACAGTGATAGATGGGGAACTCTTAGTAACAGCAGTCTGCATGGAGATTGCAGAGGGAGCAATAGTCTGCAGGGAGCAGCAGGAGAAGATTTCTACTTAGTCAGGTGTACACATTCAATCTTCAGGCTCTAAATATGATCAAAGTATATTGAAACCTGTAAATATGATGGCAATGATTAATTCTATGGGCGTCCCATATCCCAATCCCTATCCAAGTTGTACCCCCCCAATAAAACAACAAAAACAAAGCTCGCAAATGACTGTTCATTGTCTCTGGAAAGGATGCATGAAGTCTGGCAGTGGGGTGATTTGGCGGATTGTTTGTCAGTAGTGCTAACACCATGGCTACATTTTTATATCCCCCACTGTCCATGTTGCCTTTAAAGTCTGACCTTTGTGGCTATCTTATGCCCAATTTTTTCTTTTATATTTAACCTTCATACGGATGTGGCCATAGGAGTGTTTTCTCTATATTTTCCATGTTTACATCTGCCCTAACCAGAAGTGATGAAAATGCTAGTCGTTTCCGGTCACCTAGATCAGTGGTTCTCAACCCTGTCCTCAAGTACCCCCAACAGGCCATGTTTTGGGAATTTCTCTAATGCCACATACACACGGCCGGTTTTGCCGTCGGAATATACTCCGAAGGCTTCTCCAACGGAACTCCGACGGAATTCCATTCAAGCGGTCTTGCCTACACACGATCAACCCAAAGTCCGACCAAAGTCCGACCGTCCAGAACGCGGTGACGTACAACACTTACGATGGGACTAGAAAAAGGAAGTTCAATAGCCATTAGCCAATAGCTTCCATCTCGTACTTGCTTCACAGCATGCATCGTTTTTGGTCCATTGGAACAGCATACAGAGGATCGGTTTTCCGAATTGAATTGAAAACGGAATTGGTTCCGTCGGAAAAATTTAGAACATGTTTCATTTCTAGGTCCGTCAGAATTTTCGAAAAAAGAAGTCCGATGAGGCCTGCACACGATCGGAATAGACGATGAAAAGCTTCCGTCTGACTTTTTTTGTTGGACAAAATAGCTGTCCAAAATACCAAGCCATTGACTCTGTTTTAAAGCACCTGTGCAAGAAGGAAAACCTGCAAACGTGGCCTGTTGGGGGGTACTTGAGGACAGGGTTGAGAACCACTGCCCTAGACCATAGAGGTTATCAGAGACATCACCATAGAGGTCCCCACCAGGACAGGAGAGCCTAGCGAGGCACTGGAGGGTGGCGGGGGGGGGAACCCCTTCCGCCGCCTGTTAAAGCAAAACAGCGGCTAGTTAGCCAATAGGATCGCTGGCTCTAAAAAACCATACCGGGGTTATGCCTTCTTAAATACTTTGCAGGCAAAATCATGAATGACAGGGGCTGCCACTTCCAGGGAACTCTCGTTACAGAGCACTTTAGAGGACCTTGTTCCATTTATGAGCGCCAACTGGGGTAGCCACTTTTTCCTCAAGCCAAACCCAAACACTTTAGCGACCTGGGACAACTTGAGGAAAGTAGTATTGGGGTGCACCCCAGCGAACAGTGGGTGTGGACAAATAGTTCTTGATGACATCATCGCCCTGCCTCGAGTGATGCCAAACCTGCCTCCAGACAGCTGCCTGCAGCTCCCGGATGGCAACAGATTTGTGGGTGATTATCTTGGTTTCTTGGGGAGCCACAGCTCAGTCTGAATATTGTGTCCAGGTATCAGTCTGCCCAAAACCCAGACTCATGGTTCAAAACCTGGACTGTCTGGGTGAATCCTGAACGGGTGGTAACTCTAGCGCCAACCACATGTAAATTAACACAAAAATTACACATAAAATTTAATGAACTACTGTGTGACCCTCAACTAGCAAATATAAAACTGTGAACAGACATATTTTTTGTAGGTTCATGTATAGGGATGGGCGAACGGTTCTGTCAGGAAAGGTTCCATCCACTGGTAATATCTATCATTTGGCGTGCAGTACTGAGGTCCACCAGCAGGTGTCTCCTGGCAGTTTGGAACTGTCAGCAGAGCTTTTCCCTGCTGGTGTTATGTCATCTTTGGGCCGCAGTACTGACGTCCACCAGCGGATGGATCCTGGCAGTGTGGAGCAGACAGCACCTCCTGTGTTCAGGTGTCACTTGAAGCTAATCATAGGTATTTATATAAATACCCGGCTGATGATTGCTCTCATTGCCTTGGTTTCTTCCTTGTGCCCTGATCCGTGCCTGCTGCCTGAAGACCTGAACCTGTTACCCAGAGTACTTAAACCTGTCTCCCTGTCCTGATCCCTATCCTGTCCCACCTGTTACCTTGCATCCCTGCCCTGCAGTCTGATCCGTACATCCTCTCCCTGTCCTGTGTTCCTTACCCTATCTGCTGATCTCCCGTTGATGACCCTGGCCTGGCTTACGGCTGTGATTCTGGAACTGCCCTTTGTTTATCTGCTGACCCTCTGTGCATGACCCTGGCCTGGCTATTGTTTATGATCCTGGTATTTCCCATTTATTGTACATATCTGTCTGTTGTTATTTGTGGGTCTCTACCTGTTGGTTGGTTTATTGCACTGTGTCATATTGGAGGTGGTTGTATTCATATTATTCACTTGCTTTAAATAAACGTTTATATTCACTTACATGCGTTTTGGTTCTCTGTGCAGTCCACACAGTCTGGTCTTACCAATTTTTGACAGGTTTGGTCCAAGCATAAGTTTGGGCCGAACTTTCGCTGTTCGGACGTTCGGCGAGTAGCCCCCGAACCAACCACAATGCATTGCGGAGCTGAACAGTACATCGCAAGCCATGATTGGCTGAAGCAGTGAAAGCTTCAGTAAATCAGGGCACAGAGCACTGTCAGAGTCATGATTGAACACTGTCATCATGACTTTATCCAATCATGGCTTATTCCCGCCTCACAGTATAAAAGTAATTCTTTCAATGGCAGCCATTTTCAGTGTGATTTTGGCATGGAGAGAAATAGAACAGGGTTCTGTTCAGTGCTGTT
Organism: Aquarana catesbeiana; assembly: GCF_042186555.1. Classification (NCBI taxonomy): domain Eukaryota; kingdom Metazoa; phylum Chordata; class Amphibia; order Anura; family Ranidae; genus Aquarana; species Aquarana catesbeiana. Next base: position 882,681,612 of record NC_133324.1, read on the forward strand.
AGTTAGTGTGCTATACTGTGCTATTTTGCTTCAATTGTCAGTGTAGAATAGTGTCAGTCTAGGGATAGTGTGAGTGTAGTGAGGAGGACCATCATTCAGATTTGCATAGTGTGGAGCTAGAGTAGGGACAGCTCAGATAGTTTCACTGTAGTGTAGTGAGACCATGTCATTCATACATACATTAGTGTAGAGTAGGGACAGCTCATATAGTTTCAGTGTAGTGTAGTGTGACCGTGTCAGTAATATTTACATTAGTGTACAGCTAGAGTAGAGACAGTTCAGATAGCATCAGTGTAGTGACGGTTGAACACCGTCTATTTGAATGTGTTACTGCCAGTTTAACGCCATTTACTTCTGTGTGCGTTACTGCCAGTTTAACGCTGTATAGTTTTGCGTGCGTTACTGCCAGTTTAACGCCATATAGTTCTGTGTGTGTTACTGCCAGTTTAATGCCATATAGTTTTGTGTGCGTTACTGCCAGTTTAACACCATTTACTTCTGTGTCTGTTACTGTTAGTTTAACACCATATAGTTTTGTGTGTGTGTTACTTCCAGTTTAATGCCATATAATTTTATGTGCATTACTGGCAGTTTAACGCCATATTGTTTTGTGTGCATTACTGCCAGTTTAACGCCATATCGTTTTGCGTGCGTTACTGCCAGTTTAACGCCATATACAGTCAGGTCCATAAATATTGGGACATCAACACAATTCTAATCTTTTTGGCTCTATACACCACCATAATGGATTTGAAATTAAACAAACAAGATGTGCTTTAACTGCAAACTTTCAGCTTTAATTTGAAGGTATTTACATCCAAATCAGGTGAACGGTGTAGGAATTACAACAGTTTGTATATGTGCCTCCCACTTTTTAAGGGACCAAAAGTAATGGGACAGATTAACAATCATCCATCAACCCTTCACTTTTTAATACTTGGTTGCAAATCCTTTGCAGTTAATTACAGCCTGAAGTCTGGAAAGCATAGACATAATCTGACGCTGGGTTTCATCCCTAGTGATGCTCTGCCAGGCCTCTACTGCAACTGTCTTCCGTTCCTGCTTGTTCTTGGGGCATTTTCCCTTCAGTTTTGTCTTCAGCAAGTGAAATGGCAGACGTTCCCTTGGCACTTTAAGGGGGCCAGCGACAAATGTGTCCACAGGCAAAGGTGGACGTGGTGGTCAGTCCTCAGGCAGGGCATCATTTCCTCTGTTTAGTGAGTTTGCCCATGCTATCCAGCCACAGCCTGCAGAGGAGGTGGTGGACTGGCTTACCAAACCTTCCTCATCCTCCTCATCCTCTGTCACACAAGCAGAGACAAGTGTGCAGTCCCCTGCAGTTGCCAGAGTGGATAAACCTGCCTCCTTGTCCACATCTATTCCTGCCATAGCCCCAACATCAGCCATTGAGGAGTCAGCTGAGTTATTTGACCACAGTGTCAGCCACTTGCTCCTTGATGATGGTCAGCCATTACTGGATTCAGATGTTGGTTCTAAGGTTGAGGGTGACAGGAACATGAGCCTAGAGAGAGGGAGGAACACTGGTGGGCAAATTGGCATTCATGTTTCCCATTCCCCAGCGTATTGCCAAGTTGTCTCCAATGGTAATGATGACAATGGAGGAGATGAAGATGATGATGATGAGGTCACTGATGCGACTTGGGTGCCAGATGGAGCAGAGGAGGAAACTGAAGGTGAAGTGGCACAACCCCAAGGAGGCCGACATCAAGAAAGAGTAAAGAGTAGCCACCCTATTCCATCACATTCTGCAGCTGTTATCTCCTGGTCCACTCCCCAAAGCTCAGCTGTCTGGGCCTTTTTCAGCACATCTGCAGCAGATTGCACTGTTGCTAACTGCAAACTGTGTCTCAGGCACATCAAACGTGGCAAAAACACCAACCATATGCATATCATTGCAATTTTTTTTGCCTTCATCAAGAGCACCTCTATAGGGTTATGGTGGGAAGGTGCCCCTGACACCCAAAGAGTAATTTTTCTGCACCTGTTTGACAGGTGCATATTGTTGCAATTTTTTACAGCAAGGCCAATTCTTGCTTTCACCAAGATTACCTTTATAGGGTTACGGTGGGAAGGCGCCACCAACACCCAAAGACCAATTTTTACGCACCCATTACTTCTATACAAAGTCAAAGTGACACCAGAATGTATTCAAAAAATCTCTAATCTTGTTCCCAGTGCACTACATTGTGGCCTCATCATGCACACGGGTTCCCCAGCTGTTGCTGAGCAAAATAAAGGCAGCTTGCAGGGAAAATTTCATTTTTTTGGCTTTATAAATGAAATTATTGCTGCAGAAGATTTTAGACATGGTACAGATTTGCCACATTACAGGTAGACTAAGGTGACCCCCTAGGCACTATATTGGAAGAAATTTTTCATTTTTAGGCTTTCACTTTAAAAATCAAAAAATCACTGCTCATTTAAATATGACGTTTTTCACAAACTTTTTTTTTATTGATACATGTCCCCCAGGACCCCTATAATCATTGTATGCCCAATTACTTGCATATAAGCCTTCAAAATTGGCACTTTTGATTTTTGACGTTCGCATCCCATTGACTTTAATAGGGTTCGTTATTCAGGTCCGAACTTTTGCGGTGTTCGAAAGTTCTGGTGCGAACCGAACAGGGGTCAGTTCGGCCCATTCCTATACACATAATCACACAAGTATTGCATCTGGGCCACCTTCCTGGTACTTGGGTGCTGCCATGGTACAGAAAATAAATAATTTAAGTTCCTTTGGCGAGCACCCTGTCTTTCCGGATATGCTTCCCATAATTGAAGCCCTGGAAGCATACAGTAGATTAAATCCTTTTTAGGTTGGTTTGTTTGGGAAACAATGGTGATACAACTTGCTTTACTAAGCCTCAAGGGGCCCTGGACTTGGCTACAGGTATATAGAGGGGTGCATGCCACATTAAATATAGTATCTTGGGTAGAAGTGTCATTTTGATCAAATTTATTCGACCCATCACTCCCAATGGTAACCTGGCCCAGGTTTGTGTTTTAGTCTTGACCAATGTGAAAAGGGGTTCCAAATTGAGAGAATAATAGTCTTTAAGTTAAGTTAAGTCTGGTGACCATTACACCTAAGTATTTAATAGAGGACACCCTAGGTAGAGGAAGAGGGGGTGCATTGGAGAAGGAGAAAAGTGATCAAGGGGTAAAATTTGGGATTTAGCCCAATTTATACGGAGCCCGGACTTTAGAGTAAGTTGCATAGAATTCAAGGGGTAACCCATCAAAGCCTGGGGTCTTGGATTTGGCCAGCTGGGATATTGCAGTAGAAACATCCTCAGTTGAAATTGGTGCTTCAAGAAGTGTATCCTGGTCTCCTGTAAATTGGGGGGAATGGAATGGTTTGTAGATAAGCTTGTGTATTCTGTAGGGAAAGAGTTGTCTGAAAAGTGTATAAGGCACTATAAAATTGTTTAAATTCTGCAGCTACCCGTGGGGGATCTGTGATACTATTACCATCCATATCTATCAGGGAAACAACAACTGGTGGGTTGGAGTCCATATGGGCCAAGTACGCAAGTAGTTTACCCAATCTTTCTCCATGTTCAAAGATTTTTTTTGTTTATGAAGCGCTTACCCCCGAAGGAGCGGCTTAAAATTTGCTATATCCATAATTCACCTTTACTACTCAACCCTCGCAGCCCATAGATTTAAAAGTCACAGTCCTTAATGCTTTTTCTTAATGCTTTATTCATTAACATAAACTGGGATGGGAGAAGGACTTCCTTTGAGATGCTCTTTTGTTACATTGTCATCTTTCAATGATTCTTACAGAAAAATCTATGAACAATTGTGGATAATCAGGAGATCATTTTTAAACGATCTCTCCACTCAGGGACGATGGAAGTAGAGTTGATAGAGAATTAGTTGATAAAGAGTCACTCTGAATAACTTCTTCATCTGGATAGCTTTAAAAGGAACGATCCATATCTGTATATGTGTACTTGCAGCTTCACCGCTACCTCTTTACCACTACTTCCCACCGGCATGGTACTTCCAAATGAAGCTAAAGGAGAGCCACTCTGCATAAGTCCTCCTGCTTGACTGATTGGAATCCCGGGGCAATGCTGAACTCAAAGTCATAGGCCATTACTGCCCATCCCACTGACTTGTGCACCAACAGCCCTCAGTCTCTGGTAGTACCCTTCCCTTGGGCTTTCACTCACGTGATCAATAGTCCATATGCCACTCATAAACGATCGATCGCCCAGTTTCCTTCCACTTTGTTGCTACTTCATCCGCAATGATTCTCAGGTACTCTACCTCTTTGTGGCCCGCTTCCCTCCCCGCAGGGGCGGCCTACGGCATCCACGACCACACGCTGTAAGATGTCGTCTGTTCCTCCATGAGGATCGGATATCCACCCTTCGCGCTAAGGTGGAGCCCTGTTGGCTCCCCGGAGGGGAAAACCTCCAACTTCCCCTCCGGGGACCAGGCTGGCTCTCTCGCTCCTCAGAGCAGGACTGGACTCGAACTCCCCTCTCCTTCGCTTGGCTCCGCGCCATGTGACCCCGCTTTTATATGAGAGTCCCGGGATTACCAAGCAAATTAATGATTGGCCGAGACCAACACATAAACTACCTGTCACTCAAATATGGAAATTAACAAAACAGGCCTGCTGTAATAGCATCAGCCTGTCTAAATTTACCTGTCATAGAAAGCTAGCAAGAAAGGTCACCTACCTAAAAGTACATTTACAAAAGAATAGACATTGTTTAGCTTTTTCTATATGCATCTGTGTGACAACCTGCATCTGCATTTTAATATTAACTTCCGGGGAGGGATGATTATTAAATGTCTCCTCCAATTCATGTAGCTTATCCGTCACGAGATTAGGTATTAATTTGGAGGACCACTTAAGTTTATTGATGCGATTGGATAAAAGCATGCGAGTATGAAGTTTAAATGGTTCCCACACCATCCCAAAGGGAACCGAACCCTGATTGTTTAGGAAATAAAATTTAAAAACTCATCTATAATAACGCCCTGCTCTGCAAGCACTGACAACCAGTATGGGTTCAATCTCCATGTGGGGACAGGAGTGGTTACAAGCAATACAGCCATCAGTCAATAGGGGGGATGGTCGGAACAATATCCTAGGAGCAAACCCCACTCTCGACACATTGGGCAAAAGAGTCTTGGACACAAATATAAAATCAATACGAGACATGGTATTATGACTGGCTGAATAACATGAGTAAGCCTTGGTAGATGGATATAGGTATCTCCAGGTATCCACCAAGGCAAAGTCAGTTAATATACGTTAGAGTCTAGTATAACTAGGGGGAGTTACTGCCAGATCTCTTGGCTCTACGCGACCCATAGCTGGTGACATTGTCATATTAAAATCCCCCATCCACACAGCCGAGACCATCGGATATTGTGAGTTAAAAGCTAGACCTTCATTTACAACCTCAGTAAAGGGAAACCTATGGCAGCATGCACAAAAATATATCTGTCCTGCCGATCTGATTGCATCAAGATTAGTTCAAACGGAACAGTTTTGGCAATGAGAAGTGAGACGCCCCTTTATGAGGAATTGTGCCCCTTCACTGGTCTCAGAGGGGTTAGAATTTAGCCCCATTGGTGGTATCAGTGGATGAAATAGTACCCCAAGGGCATGCAAAGGGCCGCATCTGGCCCCCGGGCCACAGTTTGGAGACCACTGCTCTTAATAAACAAAAATCAAAACCAAAACCCCTAGACTGTTTATTGAGCTTGTGAAGAAAGTGTGAAAGTCCTGTTGCCTGGCTGTGTGGGGGAAGGACCCAACAAATCTAGCTGCTCCTACAGTAATGAGTGCTACACATGTGTATAACCACTGACATCTATTTGAGGCTGTACGCAGCATCTGTGGACAATTTTACTATTGTTACTCATGGGACTTATGTACCTAATTTCATTCTCATTCATTGCTACAATAAACAGATTACTACTGTAAATGGATATATATTGATGAAATGTATATGAGAATCAATGTATCAGCAGAGAAATGTGACAGAAACAAATCAGTTTCCTGTTTATGAAAGAAAAGAAAAAAAACATCAGGACCAGTAATTTGCTGAGTTTAGAAGTTTGAGAACAATGGATGTTCAGGTTGTGTCCAGTTCTGATGACTGATAAGAACTTATGACCATGCAATCTTCCTGTGTGCAAATCAGCTTTATTACAGTACCTCTATAATACACACTTCAATGTGTATCACGTTAGGAGAATTATAAATATTTTTGTTGGTGCGCTTATTTTGTAAAAAATATTATATTCAGACGGAATACAGAAGAAAGAATTAAATGTTGTTAATTATTAGGACGACTAGTAAAGATAGTTAAAATGATATGGGATACTGGGTATACAAATACTATAACAGGTTTCTATAGACATGATAGTACATTTGTATGGTCCAGCCATTTGCAGTCAGATCAGGGATATACAGTGCCTTGAAAAAGTATTCATACCCCTTGAAATTTTCCACATTTTGTCATGTTACAACCAAAAACGTAAATGTATTTTATTGGGATTTTATGTGATAGACCAACACAAAGTGGCACATACAGTAATTGTGAAGTGGAAGGAAAATGATAAATGGTTTTCAAAATTTTTTACAAATAAATATGTGAAAAGTGTGGCGTGCATTTGTATTCAGCCCCTCTGAGTCAATAGTTTGTAGAACCACCTTTCACTGCAAAGTCTTTTTGGGGATGTCTCTACCAGCTTTGCACATCTAGAGAGTGAAATTTTTGCCCATTTTTCTTTGCAAAATAGCTCAAGTTCTGTCAGATTGGACGGAGAGCATCTGTGAATGGCAATTTTCAAGTCTTGCCACAGATTCTTGATTGGATTTAGGTCTGGACTTTGACTGGGCCATTCTAACACATGGATATGCTTTGATCTAAACCATTCCATTGTAGCTCTGTCTGTATAATTTAGAGTCGTTGTCCTGCTGGAGGGTGAACCTCCGCCCCAGTCTCAAGTCTTTTGCAGGCTCTAACATGTTTTCTTCTAAGATTATCAGTGAAATGCAATTAAATGGTTATGCACAAGTCACAGAGTGGAGTCACATTGTGTGTTCGTGATACGCGGTTCACAAGTAGAAACTGCTTAGAGTCTATATCCGTTAGAAGATTCTCTTCTAATATTGTGGACTTTTTTTCATCATATGTTTTCAAGTTTATTTCAAATTTTTTGCTATTTTGCACATGCACCTATATGAAGTTTGATTGTATATATTAATTTATGGATTTATGTTTATCTAGCATCATCTAGCAGTGCTACCATATAGGTATTTATATCTCTTTTAAGATTGCCCTGTATTCGGCTCCATCCATCTTCTCATCAACTCTGACAAACTTCCCTGTCCCTGCTGAGGAAAAGCATCTCACAACACGATGCTGCCACCACAATGTTTCACGGTGGGGATGGTGTGTTCAGGGTGATGTGCAGTGTTAGTTTTCTGCCACACTTAGCGTTTTGCTTTTAGGCCAAAAAGTTTAATTTTGGTCTCATCTGACCAGAGCACCTTCTTCCACATATTTGCTGTGTCCCCCACATGGCTTCTTGTAAACTGCAAACGGGACTTCTTATGGTTTTCTTTCAACACTGTCTTTCTTCTTGCAACTCTTCCATAAAGGCCAGATTTGTGGAGTGCACAACTAATAGTTGTCCCGTGGACAGATTCTCCCACCTGAGCTGTGGATCTCTGTAGCTCCTCCAGAGTTACCATGGGCCTCTTGGCTGCTTCTCTGATTAATGCTCTCCTTGCCTCTCCTAGGTGGACGGCCATGTCTTGGTAGGTTTGCAGTTGTGCCATACTCTTTCCATTTTTGGAGGATGGATTGAACAGTGTTCTGTGAGATGTTCAAAGTTTGGGATATTTTTTTATAACCTAACCCTGCTTTAAACTTTTCCATAACTTCATCCCTGACCTGTCTGGTGTGTACACACAGGTGGACTCTATTTACTAATTAGGTGACTTTTGAAAGCAATTGTTTCTACTATATTTTAGTTAGGGGTATCAGAATAAAGAGGGCTGAATACAAATGCACGTCACACTTTTCAGATATTTATTTGTAAAAAATGTTGAAAACCATTTATCATTTTCCTTCCACTTCGCAATTATGTGCCACTTTGTGTTGGTCTATCACATAAAATCCCAATAAAATACATTCATTTTTGGTTGTAAAATTGATTATTATAGGCTTACCTATAGGTGCAAGTACATTACTAGTAAAAAAAAAATGTAAAAATCAAAATAATGCCATGAATCTATCCCATAGTTTGTAGACACTATATCTTTTGCGCAAACCAATCAATATACGCTTATTGGGATTTTGTTTACCAAAAAACACGTAGCAGAATACATATTGCCCTAAATTGATGAAGAAATTAGATTTTTTACATTTATTTATTGGATGTGTTTTATAGCAGAAAGTTAAAAAAAAAAAAAAAATATATATATATATATATATATATATATATATATAAATTGTTTTTTTTTTGTTTTTTTTTTTTTTAATTGTCGGTCTGTTTTTGTTTATAGCGCAAAAAATAAAAACCGCAGAGGTGATCAAATATCACCAAAAGAAAGCTCTATTTGTGGGATTTTTTATTTTTTTTTTTATCTGGGTACAGCGTCGCACGTCCGCACAATTGTCAGTTAAAGAAACGCAGGCAAAACATGGCCTGGTCATGAAGGTAAACCTTCCGGAGGGCAAGTGGTTAAAGCTAGACTCTGAGGAAAGTAAAAATCCTCCTTGTAGTGAAGCTGCCACCCCTCACTGCAAAGGTTAAATGATCGTTTAGACCTAGTGTACTGGAAAAAGCTGGTTTTCTTACCTGACACTCTATTCCCACAGGCTCTCTCCCTCCAGCGCCCACAGCTCCTCCCCCAATGCTTCAGCGATCACAGTCCTCCAAATTCATGAGGTCCAATTCATGATCCATAGCCCTGAATTGGACATGAGACAAGAGAGCACCAACTACCAGGGTAAGTAAAACTGTGTAGTTGTATATAAAATGCACTTTTTATCCTTAAAAAAAATGTTTCCGAGTGCTAAACCTTTCATCCAATTTCTAAACTACTGCATCTGTAAATTTCGAAAACCAGAATAAAGGAGTAGCAGTGGTAAAAAAAAAAAAAAAAAAAGCCCTCATGTGTTCAACCAATAATTTTTTTGTATAATTCTCCTTTAAAGGGGCGTGGCGGGTATGTGTCCTATCCCTACATACTTTTGCTATTAGGTGTCCCTCACTTGCATCTCAAAAAGTTGGGAGGTATGCAGCTTTAATGTGCCATGCTCGGCCCTTACTAACCAGCTATAGTGTGCCATGCTCGGCCCTTACTAACCAGCTATAGCGTGCCATGCTCGACCCTTACTAACCAGCTATGGTGTGCCATGCTCGACCCTTACTAACCAGCTATAGTGTGCCATGCTCGACCCTTACTAACTAGCTATAGTGTAGCATGCTCTGCCCTTAGTAATGAGCTATAGTGTGCCATACACCACCCTCAGTAACAAGCTATAGTGTGCCATATTCGGCCCTAAGTAACCAGCTGTAGCATGCCATACTCAGGCCCTTACTAACCAGGTATTGTGTGCCATGCTCAGCCCTTAGTAAGCAGCTATATAGTGCCATGCTTAGCCCTTAGTAACCAGCTATAGTTTGCCATACTCGGACTAACCAGCTATAGTGTGCCTTGCTTAGCCCTTAGTAACCAGCTATAATGTGCCATACTCCACCCTTAGTAACCAGCTATAGTGTGCCATACTCCCCCCTTAGTAACCAGTAGGGATGAGCCGAACACCCACCGGTTCGGTTCGCACCAGAACCTGTGAACGGACCGAAAATTTGCACGAACGTTAGAACCCCATTGACTATAGGACTCGAACGTTCGAAATCAAAAGTGCTCATTTTAAAGGCTAATTTGCATGGTATTGTCCTAAAAAGGGTTTGGGGACCCGGGTCCTACCACAGGGGACATGTATCAATGCAAAAAAAACTTTTAAAAATGGCCGTTTTTTCGGGAGCAGTGATTTTAATGATGCTTAAAGTAAAAAAAAAAAAAAAAGTGAAATATTCCTTTAAAAATCGTACCTGGGGTGTGTCTATAGTATGCCTGTAAAGTGGCACGTGTTTCCCGTGTTTAGAACAGTCCCTGCACAAAATGTCATTTTTAAAGGAAAAAATCTCATTTAAAACTGCTTGCGGGTTTAATGTAATGTCGGGTCCTGGCAATATGGATGAAAATCAGTGAGACAAACGGCATGGGTACCCCCCAGTCCATTACCAGGCCCTTTGGGTCTTGTATGGATATTAAGGGGAACCCCACACCCAAATGAAAATAAGGAAAGGTGTGGGGCAACCAGGCCCTATATACTCTGAACAGCAGTATACAGGCGGTGCAAACAAGACAGGGACTGTAGGTTTGTTGTTAAGTAGTATCTGTTTGTAATTTTGAACGGGTACATTTTTAACGTGTTTAGTTCCAGCCAAAAAATCTTTTTTAAGCTTTTTGGAAAACATAGGGAAGGGTTATCACCCCTGTGACATTTGTTTTGCTGTCTGTCCTCCTCTTCAGAAGATTTCACCTCACTTTTTGTCCCAATGACAAATGTTTTTTGAAAATTTGGGGTTTTTTGTGGAACAAGGATTGGAAAGCATCAGTGGAAAGGAGAAATGTTTTTCCCATATTAACTCTTACAGGAGAGAATTTCCCTTCCTAGGGGTAGATTTCATCTCACTTCCTGTTGTCTCCTTCCGTTTGCAAGTAGGAGTCGTTTGTAAGTTAGATGTTTGAAAGTAGGGGCCTGCCCTATATATTCAGCAGAAATTTGGGCCTTAGGTGTTGTTGTGGCCACAACACTGTAAGCCCTCACAGGGCCCTGCTGTGAAATATTAGATCAAGAATTGTAATTACATGCCCCTGTTGAACAGGGGCAGAAAAATTGGGCCTTTGGTGGTGGTGGTGGTGCTGGTGCCACAACACTGTAAGTCCTCACTCGCTCTTGGTGGGCGCAGAAATGGGCCCTGCTGTGAAATATTAGATCAAGAATTGTAATTACATGCCCCTGTTGAACAAGGGCAGAAAAATTGGGCCTTTGGTGGTGGTGGTGCTGGTGCCACAACACTGTAAGTCCTCACTCGCTCTTGGTGGGTGCAGAAATGGGCCCTGCTGTGAAATATTAGATCAAGAATTGTAATTACATGCCCCTGTTGAACAGGGGCTGAAAAATTGGGCCTTAGGCACTGGTGCTGGTGCCACAACACTGCAACCCCTCACAGATACTCTAGTTGTAACGCAGAAACGAGCCCTGCTGCAAAGTATTGCATCAAAAATTGTAATTACACGCCCCCGTTTAACAGGGGCTGAAAAATTGGGCCTTAGGTACTGGTGGTGGCGCCCAGAACCAAAAATGTTCTTACAAGCTATCAGCGTGATGATTGAGGAGGAAGAGGATAATTACTCAGGGATAGTCACTCAGCATCAGCATAGGCAGTCTTTGAAGGGATCTGAGATTTCAAAAAAAATATTCGGTTACATCAGCATCAGGTGCTTGGTAGCTGGTGGTGATCCAAGACTGATTCATTTTTATGAAGGTCAGTCGATCGACCGAGTCGGTGGACAGATGCACCCTGTGATCGGTTACAAAGCCTCCAGCAGCACTGAATGTGCGTTCCAAAAGAACGCTGGATGCAGGACAGGCCAGTAGCTCAATTGCATACTGTGCAAGCTCTGGCCAGTGATCCATCCTCAAGACCCAGTAACCCAGAGGATTTTCGGTGGGAAAGGTGTCCAAGTCAGATCTTGCCCCTAGGTATTCCTGCACCATGTAAAACAGACGCTGGCGATGGTTGCTGGAACCGATCATACCTTGGGGCTGCGGACCAAAAAATTATCTGAACGCATCGGTCAGACGGCCACCTTCTCCACCGCTCCTTCTTTGACTGACCGAAGCCTCAGCAACACGTTGTCCAGAAACAGGAGTTTGTAACCTCCCAGTCTCTGGGAACGCGTTGCACAGACCTTTCTGTAAGGCCTCCCGAAGATGTTTCATCCTCTGCTCCCTCTGCGATGGCAAGATAAGGTCCGCAACCTTACCCTTGTAACGTGGATCAAGGAGGGTTGCCAGCCAGTATTGGTCCTTCTCCTTGATACCACGATTACGAGGATCCTTACGCAGGCTTTGCAGGATCAGGGAGGCCATGCAGCGTAGGTTTGCTGAGGCATTCGGTCCAGAGTCCTCTGGGTCACTAAGGACGACATGGTCCGCAGCCACCTCCTCCCAGCCACGTACAAGTCCATGTGTTTCTTGGGACTGATCCCTTAAAGACTGCTGCTGATGCTGAGTGCCAGGCTCCACCTCCATACTGACACAATCTTCTTCCTCCTCCTCCTCTTCCTGTGTGATCGGCGGGCACGCAGGAACACTGTCTGGATAAAGGGGGCCTTGAGAGCTAAGGAAGTCCTCCTCTTCCTGCCTCTGTTCTGCCTCAAGTGCCCTGTCCATTATTCCACGCAGCGTGTGCTCCAACAGGTGGACAAGGGGGACAGTGTCACTGATGCATGCACTGTCACTGCTCACCATCCTCGTGGCCTCCTCAAATTGTGACAGGACAGTGCATGCATCCCTGATCATGGCCCACTGGCGTGGGGAAAAAAAACCAAGCTCCCCTGACCCTGTCCTGGTGCCATAGTCGCACAGGTACTCATTGATGGCCCTCTGCTGCGTGTGCAGCCGCTGCAGCATGGCCAACGTTGAGTTGCACCTGGTGGGCATGTCACAGATTAGGCGGTTCTTGGGCAGGTTAAACTCCTTTTGGAGGTCCGCCAGCCGAGCACTGGCATTATATGACCAGCGGAAATGCACACAGACTTTCCTGGCCTGCCTCAGGACATCCTGTAAGCCCGGGTACCTGCCCAAGAACCGCTGCACCACCAAGTTAAGGACGTGAGCCAAACAGGGCACATGGGTCATTTGTCCCTGTCGGAGGGCAGAGAGGAGGTTGGTGCCATTGTCGCAAACCACCATTCCTGCCTTAAGTTGGCGTGGTGTCAACCACCTCTGAACCTGCCCCTGCAGAGCTGACAGAACCTCTGCCCCAGTGTGGCTCCTGTCCCCCAAGCACACCAGCTCAAGTACCGCATGGCATCTTTTGGCCTGCGTACTTGCGTAGCCCCTTGAACGGCTACGGAGCACCGCTGGTTCCGAGGACAAAGCACAGGAAGAGGCCATGGAGGAGGAAGAAGAAGAGGAGGTGGTGGAGGAGAGAGGTGTGTCACAATCATTAGCATTTTGGAGGCGTGGTGGCGGAACAACCTCCAACACTACTGCACCTTGTCCTGCATCCTTCCCAGCTGCCAGCAGAGTCACCCAATGCGCCGTGAAACTTAGGTAATGTCCCTGTCCATGCCTGCTGGACCATGAGTCAGCGGTAATATGCACCTTACCGCTGACCGCCCTGTCCAGCGAGGCATGGACATTGCCTTCCACATGCCGGTAGAGAGCCGGAATCGCCTTCCGTGAGAAAAAGTGGCGTTTGGGTACCTGCCACTGAGGAACCGCACATTCCACAAGCTTCCGGAAGGGGGCAGAGTCTACCAACTGAAAAGGCAGCAGTTGAAGTGCTAGCAATTTTGCCAAGCTAGCATTCAACCGCTGGGCATGTGGATGGCTGGGAGCAAACTTCTTTCGGTGGTGCAGCAGCTGGGGCAGGGAAATTTGCCTGGTACAATCTGACGTCGGTGTACCAAAAGCAGATTGCCCACAAGTACTTGGCTGTGACACACCTAATTCTACACCTTCATTCCTCTCAGTGCAGGTCTCAGAGAGGACTGAAGGTATAGTGGGGTTGGAGATCTCAGCTGATGAGGAGCAAGGAGAGGTCCTCTTTGTTCTTTGGTGTGGGTCTTTTAGATACGCTTGCCAACGAACTGCATGGCAGGTCAACATATGTCTGGTCAAGCATGTGGTACCCAAGCGGGAGATGTTTTGGCCACGCGAGATACGCTTGAGACATATGTTGCAAATAGCAGCGGTGCGATCTGATGCACTCGTCTCAAAAAAGGCCCACACCAAAGAACTTTTTGAATAACGCACAGAGACTGCAGCACCCTGCACATGTGGAGCATTGGGGTGTGATGCAGTCAATGTGCTGCCCTTAGGCTGGCCCCTGGAGGGCATCCTGCCTCGTTGGTGATGTGCCGCCTCCTCCTCCTCCTCCTCTCTCCTATCAGGCACCCACGTTGAGTCAGTGACCTCATCATCCCCTCCCTCCTCATCACTGGAGCAAACCTGGCAGTATGCTGCAGCAGGGGGAGCATGACTGCCAGATTGCTGTCCTTCTTGGGCAATCCCTCTGTCCATGCTCACGTTACTGCCTTCATCAAGCTCAGTATCATCATCAGAGCCTTCCAAACGCTGGGCATCCTCCTGGAGCATGTACCCAACACTGTGGTCAAACAGTTCGAGGGACTCCTCAGGAGGACATGGTGGGGCTAGGGAAGGAGTCACTGATGACATTGAGCCACGGGAAGAGGCCGCTGCTTTGCCAGACAAAGTACCCTGGGCATGGGTGAGAGAGGATGAGGAGGATGAGGACGGCTTGGTCATCCACTCGACCAAGTCTTCCGCATGTTGCAGCTCAACACGGCCAGCTGCCGAAAATAAGGCCAAGCGTGTCCCTCGGCCACGTGCTGATGAGGATGCACCGTCTCCACGACCAGCACTAGACACAGAGCCTGCTTGCCCTCTCTTATTGGCTTGTGACTGTCTGCCTCTCCTTCTTGGCCTTCCAGACATACTAATGGCCTGTAGCTGCACTAAGCTGGGATATATATATATATATATATATATATATATATATATATATATATATATGTACTGATACTGCAGCTAGCAAAATCAACTGCCTGCCTGTAGTATGAGAACACCACCAACCTTCTACAGGTAGCTTTAGCTGAACACTGTGCAGAGCTCGCAAAAAAATAACTTGTAGGTTTAGCTGGACACTGTGAGCAGGACGCACAGCACTAACTTGTAGTTTTAGCTGAACACTGTGAGCAGGACGCACCGCACTAACTTGTAGGTTTAGCTGAACACTGTGAGCAGGACGTACCGCACTAACTTGTAGTTTTAGCTGAACACTGTGAGCAGGATGCACCGCACTAACTTCTAGGTTTAGCTGAACACTGTGAGGTGGATGCACCGCACTAACTTGTAGGTTTAGCTGACACTGTGAGGTGGACGCACCACACTAACTTGTAGCTTTAGATGAACACTGTGCAGAGGTCTATCTCCTACACTAACTTGTAGGTTTATCTGAACACTGTGAGCAGGATGCACAGCACTAACTTGTAGTTTTAGCTGAACACTGTGAGCAGGATGCACAGCACTAACTTGTAGTTTTAGCTGAACACTGTGAGCATTACGCACCGCACTAACTTGTAGGCTTAGCTGAACACTGTGAGGTGGACGCACAGCATTAACTTGTAGTTTTAGCTGAACACTGTGAGCATTATGCACCGCACTAACTTGTAGGTTTAGCTGAACACTGTGAGGTGGACGCACAGCATTAACTTGTAGTTTTAGCTGAACACTGTGAGCAGGACGCACAGCACTAACTTGTAGTTTTAGCTGAACACTGTGAGCAGGACGCACCGCACTAACTTGTAGGTTTAGCTGAACACTGTGAGGTGGACGCACCACACTAACTTGTAGTTTTAGATGAACACTGTGAGCAGGACCCACAGCACTAACTTGTAGTTTTAGCTGAACACTGTGAGCAGGACGCACAGCTCTAACTTGTAGGTTTAGCTGAACACTGTGAGCAGGACTCACCGCACTAACTTCTAGGTTTAGCTGAACACTGTTAGCAGGATGCACCGCACCAACTTGTAGGTTTAGCTGAACACTGTGAGGTGGACGCACCGCACTAACTTGTAGTTTTAGCTGAACACTGTGAGCAGGACGCACCACACTAACTTGTAGGTTTAGCTGAACACTGTGAGCAGATGCACAGCACTAACTTGTAGTTTTAGCTGAACACTGTGAGCAGGACGCACCGCACTAACTTCTAGGTTTAGCTGAACACTGTGAGCAGGATGCACCGCACTAACTTGTAGGTTTAGCTGAACACTGTGAGCAGAACGCACCGCACTAACTTGTAGGTTTAGCTGAACACTGTGAGGTGGACGCACCACACTAACTTGTAGGTTTAGCTGAACACTGTGAGCAGGATGCACCCCACTAACTTGTAGGTTTAGCTAAACACTGTGAGCAGGATGCACCCCACTAACTTGTAGTTTTAGCTGAACACTGTGAGCAGGACGCACTGCACTAACTGTAAATAGTCTAGCTGCCTGACTGTGGTACTAATAGGATCAAAAGAACACCAGCAATTTTCTTCAGGTAGCTGTAAATACTGTAACAAGACAAGCCTGCCTGTCAGTAAGAAGATAACAGGAACGGATCTAGCTAAACTGAATACAGTGTATATATATATATATATATGCAACACCTGGGATGCATATATATACACAATACACTGTAAGTGCAGCTAACTGACTGACTGTTCTGCCTAATCTATCTAACTCAAATCAAATGACACTGTCTGTCTCTCTCTCTCTCTATCTATGAACGCCGGAACACACACTACACAGGGCCGCCGTGCAGGCGGCCTTATATAGTGTGGGGCGTGTACTAAATCCCCTGGCCAAGCATGCGGGTCATAGTGCATGCTTGGCCAATCATCAGCCAGCAATGCACTGCGATGCCGCAGTGAATTATGGGCCGTGACGCACCACACGAATTTGGCGCGAACGGCCCATATCGTTCGCAATTCGGCGAACAGACGATGTTCGAGTCGAACATGGGTTCGACTCGAACACGAAGCTCATCCCTAGTAACCGTGCTATAGTGTGCCATACTCTGCCCTTAGTAACCAGCTATAGTGTGTCATACTAGGCCTTAGTAACCAAATATAGAGTGCCATGATTAGTCCTAGGTAACCAGCTATAGTGTGCCATATTTGTCCCTTAATAACCAGCTATAGTGTGCCATACTCGGCCCTTAGTAACCAGCTACATACAGTAGCTCCCAACTGTCCCTAATTGCGAGGCACTGTCTTTAAAAAAGTGTTTACCAGTGCTAAACCTTTCATCCATTTTCTAAATTGTTGCATTTGTAAATTTCGAAAACCAGAATAAAGGAATAGCAGGGGTTAAAAAAAAAAGCACTTATGTGTTCAACCAAAAATTTTTTGTATAGTTATCCTTTAATGGGGGCGTGGCAGGGTGTGTCCTATCCCTACATACTTTGCTAATAGGTGTCCCTTGTTTCAATCTCAAAAAGTTGTGAGGTATGGCACTGTCACTGTACTAATGAAACTGGCAGGGAAGGGGTTAACATCAGGGGTGATCAAAGGGTTAAATATGTTCCTAGGGAGTGCTTGCTAACTGTGTGTGTGTGGGTGTGTGTGGGGGGGGGGGGGGGGGGGGGAGTCCTTGTACTGTGGGAAGGCAGAGATTTTTGTTCTTGCTTTGCAGAAACACAGGATCACTACCTTCCCTTCTCACTGAACGGCGATCTGCCTTGGACATCGGACATCGCGTGTGTGCCCCAGACCCGATAGTGCAGGATCACGTACAGGTACGTGATCCTGTGCAGAGGGGCTGCTTTGCTGCCTTACATATACAGTATACAGTTGGCAAGCGGTTAAGGCTTAATGTACACAGGATGTTTTACAACCTCCCCTGAACGATTTAAAACCCCTGATGCAGCTCTATGTTTAGTAAAATGTGATCACTTATCAAAGAAAAAAAAATAATATATATATGTATATATATATACTGTATATAGTATATGCAAACATTTTTCCGCCTTGTTTTACAAGGTAAGGGTTCACATATGCTTTAATTTTTTACATTTTCTAAATAAACAAATCAAACAAAAAACTTTGCTGCAGGAGTACAATATGTGATGTAATGGGTTGTAACACAGACACTTTTATTCTCTGTCACAATGTTGAACAAATAAATGCATTCCCCGAGCATAACTAAGCAAACATTCAGTAGCAGAGAGCCTCTATGAAAGCCATGGTCATCCAGGCCATGGTGTTAATGGTCAACTCTTTGTTAGTTCAGAGAGTCAGAGCAGAGCTCAGGGTAGTTCAGTCAACAGGAAAGGTAAAGAGGTCAGACAGGAAAGGATGTATCAGAAGGCAGTTCCTACAGAGCTGTACAGAGAACACAGTCTATATACTAGCCTAGTATTGTCTGCCTGCCGGAGAGAGACTCTGCACAACTACAAGGTAAGAGACCTTTTCCCATCATTGTACCCAGAAGGAGCACACTGGTGTCTTCTAACTACCTTGGCTAAGTCCTTGTACTGTATGTTAGGCCTGCTACAGACTATGAACTGACAGCATGTGCTGGGGTTTGTTATTCCGAATCCTCAGCCCAAAAAGCACTATACTACACAACTGATGGTAAGGTAGCATGCATTGCTACAACTCCAATAAGTAGAGCAACGTCATTGTGTAAGATAGCGTGTTACATATCCAATATGTAGAGCAACGTCATTGTGTAATGACCGGTACACACGATGAGATTATTGGACGAATGATCGTCCGTTTTTTTTTTTTTTGCATGCTAACCTCAGATGGAATCTGATGAGTTTACTAAAGTTACAAACATTCGTGTACAACAGAATAAAAATTCAGAAGTGATGTCATGTGTTGTCATGCACTTGTACTGCATTTTCTAATTATAGCTGTACTGTTTAAACGAAAATCGTATGATTTCGCATTGTGCAAATGTTTTTTTCGTGCATTTCCGATCAAATAATATCGGATAAACTGGCCTGATCGGCTCTTGAAAGCTCTGTACTAACGATCAGATTATCGTATGATTGCTCCGAAATCTATATTTTTCATATGATTTTCTGATCATGTGTACAGGACATAAGATAGCGTGTTACATCTCTGAAATGTAGAGCAACGTCATTGTGTTAGATAGCATGTTACATCTCCAATAAGTAGAGCGACTACATTGTGTAATATAGCGTGTTGCACCTCCATTATGTACAACAATGTAACAGTGAAAGATAGTGTGTTATATCTTCGAAATGTAGAAAAACATCATAAGGTAAGATAGTGTTTTACATCTCCAATATGTAGAGCAATGTCATAGCATAAGATAGCGTGTTACATTTCCAATATGTAGAGTAATAGTCATAGCATAAGATAGTGTGTTACATTTCCAATATGTAGAGTAATAGTCATAGCATAAGATAGTGTGTTACATTTCCAATATGTAGAGTAATAGTCATAGCATAAGATAGTGTGTTACATTTCCAATATGTAGAGTAATAGTCATAGCATAAGATAGTGTGTTACATTTCCAATATGTAAAGTAATAGTCATAGCATAAGATAGCGTGTTACAGTTCCAATATGTAGAGTAATAGTCATAGCATAAGATAGTGTGTTACATTTCCAATATGTAAAGTAATAGTCATAGCATAAGATAGTGTGTTACATTTCCAATATGTAGAGTAATAGTCATAGCATAAGATAGCATGTTACATTTCCAATATGTAGAGTAATAGTCATAGCATAAGATAGCGTGTTACATTTCCAATATGTAGGGCAACGTCATAGTACAAGATAGCGTGCTACATCTCAATATTTAAAGCAACATCATAGTGTAAGATAGTGTGTTATTCCAATATGTAGAGCAATGTAATACTGCAAGATAGCGTGTTATAGTCATAGTGTAAGTAGTGTAAGTGTTTTATCTCCAAAATGTAGAGCAATGTAATAGCGCAAGATAGCGTGTTATATCTCCAATATATAGCGCAACGTCATAGTGTAAGATAGCGTGTTACAGCTCCAATATGTAGAGTAATGTAATGCCCCGTACACACAAGCGGAAATTCCACCAGAAAAAGTCAGATGAGAGCTTTTGGTCCGAAAATGCGACTGTGTGTATGCTCCATCGGACTTTTGTTGGCGGAATTCCAGCCAGCAAAAGATTGAGAGCAGGTTCTCAATTTTTTGGTCGGAAAAAGTTCTGATCTGAAATTCCGATCGTCTGTACCAATTCCGACGTGCAAAATTCCTACGCATGCTCGGAAACAATTAGACGCATGCTCGGAAGCATTGAACTTCCCTTTCTGGGCTCATTGTAGTGTTGTACATCACCGCGTTCTTGACGGTCGAAAGTTCAGCGAACTTTTGTGTGACTGTGTGTATGCAAGCCAAGCTTAAGCGGAATTCCGTCGGAAAAACCATCCAAGTTTTTTCCGACGGAGATTCAGCTCGTGTGTACTCAGCATAATAGTGCAAAATAGCGTGTTAGTCATAGCGCAAGATAGTGTGTAACATCTCCAATATGTAGAGCAATGTCATAGTGTAAGATAGCGTGTTACATTATCACTATGTAGAGCATTGTCACCACCAATAGAGTCTTCAGTATCTCCAGTAGAGGAGTGTCGTAAGAAAAAGAAGTACTGGTCGAAGTTGTTTGGCATTATAGGAGTGATGTATGAAGAAGTGAACTAAAGAGAGCATAACATTTCTTGGCACTCATACTAACCAGTTAACTTTGTTTTCAACTGAACTATGAAATAACAGATGATCGGTGGCGATAGGTAACTGAAAATGTTACATTTAGCACACTTTTCCTCTATCAGGCCCTCCTATCATGCAGCTGTGCATGACAACCAATCAGCTTCTATCTTCAGCTTGTACAGTTAGGCTTTGCATACGAAAGATGGAAGCTAATTGGATGCCATGTGCAGCTGTTACAGTTTTAAACCCCCCCCCCCCCATTGTGTTTATTGACCTTATACTTTCCAGTTATGAGAACGTGAAGCTGGATTGTAGTGTTCTGGAACATTAGGAAGCAATGCTCAGATCACATTTATTTTTATCGGTCACGGTGCCATGCTGAGCACAAGAACAGCGGCCGTTTTGATAGCTTCTATTTATAACAATAAAATTCTTAGACACTATAGGAAAAAGCTGCATCGAGTTACAAATTCAGAATGTCATTATCTGAAATGGTTTCAGCCAGCTTTAAGGGCTTATGCACACAGTCAGACATAAATACAGGTGTATGGGTATTTATGTTGTACCTCACAGTGTGCAGTAAAGGCAATTTCAGTGCAGGAGAGTAACCTGTACAACTGTACAAAACTGAAGGGAAGGCTGGAGTTCAGCTTTAAAGCTAAGTTCCAGGTATGGATATTCTTAGATAGTTGCATTGGTCCAGCTTGGACCAATGTAACTATGTACTGTATATACTATACATGACTTATTCCCTTGGAAGCTGGAAATCACTGTAGTAGACATTGCTATTACAGTGATCTCCTCTAGCTTTTGGGTCCTCTGCCAAGCGTCTGCCCTTCTGCTTAGTGAACACAGAAAGTGGACCACTTGGCATGGGGCCATTCAGAGATCGCTTTGCATTTTCTCAATGAATGCAAAGCGTTCTCTGTTTGGACGAGGTGAAGATTTTGGTGATACCGCCCCACCACTTCATCTTTTCTAATCAGAGAACACTTTCCATTCACAGAGAAAATGCAATGTGTTCTCCAAATGGTCCCCATGCGGTTGACCTTATGTGTTCACAGAACTGCACCAGTTGTGGGTAAATCACAAGACAGTACTTTGTCATCTGGCTCCTTCATATCTGTTTCATTTGCTTGGTGGAGTTGTGGTTTAATCAGGACAATGAAGGCCTCAGAAGTATGATGATACTTTATTTATGTGGGTTGTAACCCATATCAACCAGTCATAATTGAACTTTTTTGGTCATCTGATTACATTGACTTGATTGGTTTCCATATTTTGTACATAATCACTGAAATTTGAACTGACATTTAAAATAAACCAAATAGTATTTATTGGACATTCTCTGCTCATGACTGCAGATCTGACATAATTTGATACTTGCACTGGAGAACATTCCCAGGCTGGCAAATCAATAACTGGCCAAGGATTACTATCAGTGTACATGTGAAATGTGGGATTACAGCCCCAGCAGAATTAGCTGCAAGTTCAAGGGACCTTCATCGGTTGCTTCACTGGTGGGATCTACTCAGACCTGGAATTGTAGAAGGCCATGTAAGCCACAGCCTGAAACCACCAAGTTTCAGGTGGTAGCAGAGCAGAAAAGAAAACACAAAAAAGCAGCAAGGACGTATCCAACATCAAGGCTTTATTCCAGCAAAAATCTTGGCCTGAAAAAGCACCTGAAAGCTTGAGTGCTTTCACACTGGGGCGGTGTACTTGTGGGACGGTCTGCAAAGTCCCACAAGCAGCATATTTGGTGGGGTGCGGGAGCGCTGTATATTGAAATCAATGGGCAGCGCTGCTGAAGCGCCTGCAAAGCGCTTTGGCAGTGGCACCTTTCGGTGCTTTTAACCCCTTTTTAGCCCCTTCTTTGGGGTTAAAAGCTCCCTGCTCCCACCCGCACAGCACCAGTAAAGCGCCGCTAAAACTAGCGGCGCTTTACCACTAATACTCGGGCGGTCTAAGTGTGAAAGTAGTTTGACACATTTTACCACTCAAGGCTTAGTCGTAGTGTGGTGAAACACGTCAGAGGGAGGTCTCTGGTTGAGGACCAAGACCGTTTCTGGAGTAAAGGCTTGATGTTGGGTATCGATGTGCGGCTGTCTCATTATTTATTTGAGAACTGTATTTTTGTGCCTAGTAAACAGAGGATATTTGCCTGTCATAGACAGCAGATCAACATTTTCTCATTTCTGACCTCACTTTAAAAAATGTTTTTTCATTGGCTATACCCTATATTTTTTTATGGAAGATTTTTAGAGCTGTACACCCACAAAGACTTAGGATCACTGAGAAGTCATAAGGGTGGCTTATGAAGATACAAAACAATGCTACACCTAATCAAGGGTCAGCAGCAATCCACAACTTTACATTTTTCTGCTTATATGCCCACTTTTTCAACCCCCCCCCCATTCATAGAAGCTATACTATATCTTTCATCAAAGAAAAGGGCCCTATGAATGGGGGAGGTGGACCTATCATTGACCCACCAATTTCTTGGCTCTAACAACTTCTGGAACTCTGCAGGATTAAATCTGCGGGGTATAGGGGTTGGGTGGCAGATGACAACAGATTTCACCTTTGATAGCTGGCACCAGCACAACAAACACTGTGGATTAGATGTAGGTACTGTCTCTTGTACTGATTTTTTAACCCCTTGACACCGACCGTACTCAAATATGTGGCCCCACTTAAACAGGGTTTATTCCCTGGGGCCGCATATTTGCATATCTGCCTTTGTGCTGGGAGCATGTCGCATGGTGTGCTCCCAGTACAGAGACAGGGGTCTCAGCAGGAGCCACAGGCCTCGTACTAATAGATCGGGACCCAAAACTCCTGATTCTGTGTCACCTGATCGCTGTGATAGCCTCTGATTAGCTATCACAGTGATCAGTCACTGTAAAGCATGCCCCAGTTTTTTTTTCTTCTCTGTAAATGGAGGCGAGAAAAACTCAGTATTTCTCTCTCCTTGCAGAGAAAAAAAAAGCGTGTGTAAAAAAATTATATATTTAGTAGGATACTCCAAATTAACTATTCACAGGTATGGACAAGTGTCTCAATAGAACTGTATAGCAGAACTTCTGCAAAAACATACAGCAGCAGTATGGTAAGAAAAAGTCCCTTTGTAGCAGAAGGAAATCAGTGAACTTTATCTCTTCAAGACACTAGCCAGTGTCTCTTTTAGCTCACACACCCAGTATGCGGACTTCTAGGACCAAGAGGGGGATTTCAGAAACACACGCAGTCTCCGGGATCCCTTCAGGGTCTGTACTCACAAAATGTCCAGGGACAGCTGCTAGCCTTCTTCCAACTTCCAAGCGACACTCTATACCAGTGATACTAGACAGGATCCATGGACATCCTCCCTCAGTCAGCTTGCAAAGGAACCATGGGTTGTAGCTTCAGTGTTTCAGCCCCTCAGGTGGTTGACCACTTGAGGCCACATGGCAGCCTGCATTGGGGAGAGGCAGCAGCCCCCTCCCCACTTGGACCTCTCTTCCAAGATAGACTAGACTGCCTACACCATGTGCTCCTCAGACTTAAATACAAGTACCCAGCATGCTTTGGGGCACACATGCCAGGTTTCTATCCACTATCCAATATACTCTATAGCAGGGCTCTCAAACTGGCGGCCCTCCAGCTGTTGTGAAACTACAAGTCCCATAATGACTCTGCCTGTGGGAGCCATGCTTGTAACTGTCAGCCTTGCAATGTCGCATGGGACTTGTAGTTTCGCAACAGCTGGAGGGCCGCCAGTTTGAGACGCCTGCTCTATAGCTATTGGAGCAGTGTGGAACTTCCCCAGACAGCATGAGCCACACCAGAGCACACAGAGCAGACTCTATCAAACAATCAATACTCTCTGTTAAGCAGGCAGCACATCAATTTACCTAGCTGTCTCCCTGTTAAGTGGAGAAACCAAACTATATACACTCACTAGCACCTACGTAGGAGGGTGCTACACTACTATAGAATAAAAACCATACTCCATCCAAAACTTTTTTTTATTTAGTTTTGGACAGAATAGGGAAGGGTTAGAACTAGATTCTTATTAATGCCCGTGTCACCATTGCAGCAATTTCTCTTCATTTCCTGTCCTGGTGACTAGTATCAGAACGGAAAGTGAGGGTATGTGTCCCTCACTTTGTGACAGACAGCACCTAAGGCCCCTTTCACATGGGGCGGACTCCGATAAGATCAGCAGGGGATCTGTCCGCTGATCTGAGCAGAGCGTGCGGCTAACAGATCTGTGTCTCCTCAGTTTCTGCAGAGCGGACATGGGCCGAGACCGCTCTGCTCTATGGACCAGCGGATGTAAATAGGCTCCACTGTCTATTTACACCCAAATGCCCTCCGATCCACCTAGATGGAGGAGGACAAATCCCTTTTGATTTGTTTTTAATGGAGTGGATCAGATTAGAAGTAAGTGGGTGTAAATGGACAAAAGTGCATTTACACCCATTGATCCATAGGAGTGCATGGAGCGTCTGATCAGGTCCGCCAGAAAAACTGACAGGTGGACCTGAATGGACCCTTTGTGTGAAAAATACACTAGGCAGGGCTGACACCGCTGATTCCAAAAAATAATGTGTGTTCTCAGCCCACAACAGGACCTATGCCGTGTACGCACGGGCGGACTTTTCGTCTTTCCGACGGACTTTCAACGGACTTTTGATGGATCACACCAAAGTCCGACGGATTCGTACGTGATGACGTACGACCGTACTAAAATAAGGAAGTTGATAGCTAGTAGCCAATAGCTGCCCTAGCGACGTTTTCGTCCGTCGGACTAGCATACAGACGAACTGAATTTTTTGACCGGACTCGAATCCGTCGGAAAGATTTGAAACATGTTTCAAATCTAAAGTCTGTCTGATTTTCGACCGAAAAGGTCCGTCGGAAGTCCGATGAAGCCCACAAACAGTCAGATTGTCCGACCGATGCGTTCCGGCAGACGAGTTCGGTTGAAAAGTCTGCCCGTGTGTACATGGCATTACAGTAGGAGCTAAGCGCATTTCTGAAAGATCGACGGCTATTTCTCTGTACTTGCAAGGCCTTTAAAGTGGGTACAACTCAGAGAAATGTGAGCCTATTGTGGAGAGCCACTGCCTATTTTTCTTTATTTTAAATTTTGCCTTGATGTCAGTTTCTTACTTTTGCACGTGTCTTCATCAAGGTGCTTCTTTTCAGTACATCACTTAAAAAGGTTCAAATCTTTTTCGGGCCTTATACCTATGGTACATGGGTATCAGCTGTAACAAAACTATACAAAACAGGAGCCAGCTATTTAAAAATGTCCGTTTTTAGACGGCGGTTTCTAGCTGTCAAGTTAAATTGTTCAGGAGACGTTGAACAACGTGAAGCCTAATAGTCACACACATAAAAAAAAAAAATCATACGACTTTACTTTAATACTCAGCAGGAACAATTTAATATATTTGTGTTAAATTTTAGTCCTGAAAAGTGTTATTTTGTAGCAAATAAAAAGTTAAAATGTAACTAAATGGAGAAAACATTAGCAAGGGGCCTGGGGTGAGAGATTACGTGGCCGTGTCTCCATTCCATCTGTTTGTTTTACTTTGTACTGTGTGCCAGAATGTGCCGCACAAAATAAACTGTGTACACACTCCAGGAGGACCTGCTGAGTGGAGCGTGGCTCAATCATTCATTACTCGCTTTGTTAAAGAAAAGTCTAATAACTAGTATTATTTTGAAAAAAAAAAAAAAACGCAGAGATTTGAGCACATACAAATGTTTGGAAATTCTCATAGGGAGCAATTATAGGCAAAGAGCATCTGTCCAGAGACAAATTCTACCTCCATAGACCACCATAGTTTCTCCAGAAAAAATATGGAAATACATATTTTCTATTCAATTGTATCCTGAAAAGTGTACTGTGATTACACCATTATAAAATCAAAGTGGTTGTAAACCTCAGGCAAAATATAAACAAAAAATATTTCTCTATAGTCGCAAATTTAAAGTTTCTTATTTATGTTTGCTGCTTTGTTCCTGTTATCTGCATAAGTCACTTCTGACAAATTTTCCTGACACCAAGAGAAAAATGATGACAGGAGAGGGACCTTCATCGGATTGACAGCCTCAGCCCTGTTCCTGTGTGCTATGTGTGTCCCTACCCTCCAATCAGCTCTCAGCTCTTCTCACTGAGCTCTGCAGTGTGTAATTTCAGCTCTCTGTCCCCCCCCCACACACGTTTTCTGACAGCTCAGACAAGCTTTATGAGTTATGGGACTTTGGAAAAATGTAGAGAAGACTGCAGATAAACAAGTGCACCATCTGCAGGAGGATTTGTTTCATCCCTGTGTATCACCTGATGTCAGTCACTTCACTGGGTATATGTAAGGGGTTTCCAAACACTTTAAAGCAGTTCTTCAGCCCCCCCCCTTCCTACATTTTTTCTAAGTCAGCAGCTATAAATACAGGTACCTGCTAACTTTTAATAAATGAAAACGTACCTGTCCAGGGATCCAGCTCTGTCCTCACCCAGGCCAGTTCTTCGCTGGTCTTCAGGTCCTCAGAGCTGACATATTTACTATGGAAAGCCGGTTGTGACTTCTTGCTACTTCACAGCCGGCCTCCCACTGTGCACGTTAGTATTGCTTTAAAGTACCTAAAGACGCAGAAGCACATCATTTATTTCAGTGTCTGACAATGCATAGTGCACCAGAATCCACTACAGAGCCTATGTAAATTTTTTTGTCAAGCCAAAGCATAAAGGGGAAATATTTCATTGGGGGACACATTTTCCAGCAACAACTAAGGCTATGTTCGCACTAGCCCACACTGTGCATTCTGGTTGCGAGTGTGGCAATCGCATCGATACCCGCACCTGCTACCACCCGTAGCCGAATCACACTGCTCTTGCAAGATGGGCAGAGCTGCCATTCATTCTGATTGGAACTCCCACGCATTTCAGCCCACAGCACAATTGTGGGTGCAGGAACCGCAAGGGAAACCACATGGTCAAAAATGCAGCGGTTTCCCTGCGGCTGAGTTTTTAAAAGGTGTATGCACCATTTTTGTGCGATTATTGTGGCACAGCACAAAAGATTATAGCGCACACATACAAAAATGACATTTAGCTCCTGCAAGGCTATTTAAAACACCTGAACATATTCAGAAAATATGCGGATTTAGTTACACCATATGGCCATACAGTGCTAAGCCCATTACTCCCTCAAAGCCTCAAAGTACCCCATTATCAGTGGGTCCTACGCTATCCATGGAATGGAAGAACCACTAGGTGGACACTAATAAGAGGCAATGATTGGGGGGGGGGGGGGTTGCTCCAGCCCAAAGGGATTTGGTCAGAAGCCATACAATAGACAAACAAAGATTTGGGGGGCAGAGCAGCCCATTCATTTGAATGGGCTGCCGTGCCTGAGCAACCATGGGCCATACGGCCCCCATTAGTGTGAACCTAGCCAAAGAGGGGAATGCCCTCACATTGGGAGATTTCCTCTAACTTCCTGATGTATCCCTTGAACAGAAAGTATGCAGAAATTTCCCCAAAGATACACAGATAGAAAATATAAAACACAAAACAAACAAACAAAAAAAAGAAACAGGCAGGGGGTTTAACCCTTAAAAAAACAGTTTTGACTAAACATAAGCTTTAAGCTCTTGGCTTAATCAGCCTCTGGTTTCTAATATCTCTTGTGGATTTCAGCAGCTTTGCCTACTTACTATTATGGTAGGTCTGGCATTATTGAGAACATGGCGGGATCACTGAGAGAAGCAGAGAGCACATGTGGCAGTGAGAGCTTATTTCTGGAGCTTCTGAGAAATTTGAGAGGCTAGTGAAGTTACCTATTTATTTTCTTTACCATTTATATAGCACCAATGTATTAACATTTATGCATTTTAGCATCATCTGCACCAAGAATGCACTTGAGTGATTTGTATTCAGTCACAAAACTGCCCACAGTGGCAGTCCAAAGCAGCATTACCTGGAACACATAAGCCGCGTACACACGGGCGGACTTTTCGACCGGACTGGTCCGACGGAACGAATCCGTCGGACAATCCGACCGTGTGTGGGCTTCATCAGACCTTCAGCTGACTTTTTCTGTCGAAAATCAGACGGACTTTAGATTTGGAGCATGTTTCAAATCTTTCCGATGGACTCAAGTACATCGAAAAATCTGTTCGTCAGTATGCTAGTCCGACGGACAAAAAAGGACGCAAGGGCAGCTATTGGCTACTGGTTATGAACTTCCTTATTTTAGTCCCTTAGTACGTCATCACGTTCAAAGGAACGGACTTTCAAACGGTCTTTAGTTCGTTTGTGTGGGGGCAAGTCTGGTTGTTCGAAAGTCCGTAGTAACTCCGTCAAAAGTCCCTCAGAAAGACTGTCTGACCTTTGATGCTGAAAAGTCCGTTCGTGTGTATGCAGCATAACAATTATTACTACAGGGTTTAACAAAATCATTCCTCTTTATAAATGGGCAGGATGGTTAGAATGGTTTTAGCTTTAATGGACAATTCTACTTTCACATTAAAAGACATGAAGGGCTTAGTAGATATTATGTTCTGTGTTCATTATTATTTACCTAATTGCACAGAAATAGACATTTTCTTGTGCTAAATAATATACAATGCTTTTATTTTTACAGGTCTGACCAGTCTCTTACTATAATGGAAGTATTATAAGGCCAAGAGGCACCATGGAGCATGGTGTGAACATTCCGGAGCCCACCATGGTGCTCCCTAGACTCTATCCAATTGTAGAAGATGAATCAGAAGGAACAGAGGACTCAAGATCAATCGAAGACAAGGGGGCAGCAATAGGGGAACAGAGCAGGAGAGACAGTAGTGAGCCTGAGCGTGGATCCTCCAACCACAGCCCGAAATCCTTTGTTGCTTCTGTGAAAAGGGCTATTTCTTCTATAGGGACAAATGGTAAGACGAAGTTCATCACTTGTTTTTGTTTTTGCAAATGATGTGAGTTTCAAGAAAAAGAAAGAATTAAGTGAAACCATATACAGTATAAAAAAGAAAATCTACATTTGTTTGTGGTTCCAGGATAAAAATACTAAGATGTTAAATAAAGGGTCTTCTTGGTGGGTAGACCAGTGTTTCTCAACTCCAGTCCTCAAGGCGCACCAACAGGTCATGTTTTCAGGATTTCCCTCAAATGAAACGGCTGTGGTAATTACTAAGGCAGTGAAACTGATTAAATCACCTGTGCAAAATAATGGAAAGCCTGAAAACATGACCTGTTGGGGCGCCTTGAGGACTGGAGTTGAGAAACACTGGGGTAGACTATGCAGCTAATATTACTTTAAAATATACCTGTTAGAATAAATATGTGGGTTTGTGAAAGTGTAAGTGGGAGGTGCTGGATCCAAATGCTATATTAGATCACATCACAGTGGAGGTCAAACTCCATAGTGTAGAGTGTAGTCCCTCTAGTGAGGGAGCTCTAATGCACAAAGCAGCCACACCAGGCCACTTCGGACTCCATCCAATAGGACAAAGAGCATTTGTTGGGAGTCCAGAATATACATTTATTTCCTCATAGAACAAAAGGCCACCATGTTTTGGAGCCTTTAATATGGCTTTTTCATCTGGGTTTTAATGGTTGATGGAGAGAAACACAGAGCTCATTGTGGTTGAAAAAGTTATTGGAATTACAATATATTAACACAGGACACTTGGATACAAACGATGGAATGGGATTTTATCAGTTGATTATTGTATCCAAGGCGTAAAGCCCTGATGATGGGGGCATTGCAAAGGTATTACAGTGCAATAGCTTATATTATATATAGTGCTCACCCCTGCAAGGACCACAGAGTTGTGTGCCAGATTCTTATCTCTTTGTGTAGTGGCTGCCAGGCAAACAGCCACTTTCACTCTTTCCTCTGGCTCAGTGGTTGCCTTTTTAAAATGTATTGGTGATTAACTTGGATGAGGCATAGGGAGCTGTGGGATACTCTAAGGCACTATGAGGAGTGTGAGGACACTCTTACCTTGGCAGCTACAGTCCTTTAAGCAGTAGGACATAAAGTGGACAGCACTGGGATACCAACAATAACAATGTTCAAGGCCAAGCAAGCAGGGGTTAACAACAGCAACAGTCACTGGGATCCTTCTCTCTTAGGTCTGTACTCACAGTGTGCCCAGGGCTTAGGTGTCACCCTCAGACTCAGGCAGACAGACTCCTCTGTGAAGGTTCCAGATCAGATCCTCAGTAGAACCCCTCCTTTGGCTCTTAAGCAGGATAGGCCCCCTGGTTAAGCACAGCTGGGACCTTAATAAGACAGGCAGAACCTTCAGCAGAATGACCGCTGGGGACCTCTCCTCTGGTGGAAGAACACTGCTCCTACAGGCTCCAAACTATTTATGCACTCTCTCAGCCACCATCTGGGCATCCTCCCCCAGGGATTGGCTGGGGCTGAATAAATATTCAGGCTGCTTATCTGATTCTCCCACTCACTATATTCTGGAAGTCTCCAAAAGACAGGTGGAAGCAGTCAAATTCACAGCCTGTATAGCCCTGAGCAGACCAAGGCAATCACTTGCTGCTCTGATGATTATAGCAGAGTGACAAAACTAAATTTGCCTATCCTAACTAGAAGCCTATTTGGGACGGTGCTATACATAAAAGAAAATGGATGTACATATTGGACTTCCAACAAATAGTGTGGTAGACAATTTTGTTTGTTCTCCCCTGATAAATATAGGGGTGATATTACTGTTGACTGGTTTTTAAAGGTTTGTGCTCTTAGACTGCCTAACTGATCCTTTCTTTACTATTTAGTGAGGCAAACAGCTAAGTATGTGGTTGAAATACATATCTGGGAGCTGTTTTACATGCCATAGGATTTGTTTTTCTGTTAGTTAATTCCTGAGATTTACACAACCTAGCTAGTTAGCACGGCCACACTGGGAGACCTCACTTCCTGTACTGAACTTAAATGACATGACTAGGTCTTACTCCTAAACTCAGCCTGTGATTAGACAGTGAAGAAAAAGCAGCAAGCTAATAAGATCATCTCATCATCACTCTGCTCTCTCCACCTACCCACACGCTCATTATGTGGATATAAGCAGTACGCTGTGCACCTCAAAGCTCAAACACATATGTGTGTGTGCATGTGTATTTATACTGATGGTGTCAGTAGAGCAGTGGACAGTGTCAGTAGGGCAGGGATTGGTGTCAGTAGTTAGAAGGCTTTGGTGAAATATCTAGGGTGCAAACAAGGGGAATCTGTGCCACACAGGGTGAATAGGGTGTGCTAATATTTACTATACTTACAACTTAGCATGAATTGTCCTGAACAGCAAGCTGTAGATATACAGTGCCTTGAAAAAGTATTCATACCCCTTGAAATTTACCACATTTTGTCATGTTACAACCAAAAACAAAAAATTTTTTTATTGGGATTTTATGTGATAGACCGACACAAAGTGGCACATAATTGTGAAATGGAAGGAAAATTATAAATGGTTCCTAAACATTTTTACAAATAAATATCTGAAAAGTGTGGCGTGCATATGTATTCAGCCCCCTGAGTCAATACTTTGTAGAACCACCTTTCACTGCAATTACAGCTACATGTTTTTTGGGGGATGTTTCTACCAGCTTTGCACATCTAGAGAGTGACATTTTTGCCCATTCTTATTTGCAAAATAGCTCAAGCTCTGTCAGATTGGATGGAGAGCTTCTGTGAACAGCAATTTTGAAGTCTTGCCACAGATTCTCGATTGGATTTAGGTCTGGACTTTGACTGGACCATTCTAACACATAAATATGCTTTAATCTAAACCATTCCATTGTAGCTCTGGCTGTATGTTTAGGGTAGTTGTCCTGCTGGAAGGTTAAGTTTTCCGCCACACATAACGTTTTGGCTTTAAGCCGAAAAAAATTTAATTTTATTCTCATCTGACCAGAGCACCTTCTTCCACGTTTGCTGTGTCACCACATGACTTCTCACAAACTGCAAAAAAGACTTCTTATGGCTTTCTTTCAACAATGACTTTCTTCTTTCCACTCCTCCATAAAGGCCAGATTTGTGGAGAACACGACTAATAGTTGTTCTGTGGACAGATTCTCCCACCTGAGCTGTGGATCTCTGTAGCTCCTCCAGAGTTACCATGGGCCTCATGGCTGCTTCTCTGATTAATGTTCTCCTTGTCCGGCCTGTCAGTTTAGGTGGACGGCCATGTCTTAGTAGGTTTGCAGTTGTGCCATACTCTTTCCATTTTCAGGTGATGGATTGAACAGTGCTCTGTGAGATTCTCAACGTTTGGGATATTTTTTTATAACCTAACCCTGCTTTAAACTTCTCCACAACTTTATCCCTGACCTGTCTGGTGTGTTCCTTGGCCTTCCTGATGCTGTTTGTTTACTAAGGTTCTCTAACAAACCTCTAAGGGCTTCACAGAACAGCTGTATTTATCCTGAGATTACATTACATACGGGTGGACTTTATTTACTATTTAGGTGACTTTTGAAGGTAATTGGTTCTACTAGATTTTAGTTAGGGGTATTAGAGTAAAGGGGGCCGAATACAAATGCACGTCATGCTTTTCAGATATTTATTTGTAAAAAAATTTGAAAACCATTTATCGTTTTCCTTCCACTTCACAATTATGTGCCACTTTGTATAGGACTATCACATAAAATCCTAATAAAATACATTTACATTTTTTGGTTGTAATATGACAAAATATGGAAAATTTCAAGGGGTATGAATACTTTTTCAAGGCACTGTAGAACTAAATAAAATACTAAGGAATGTGGTGTGCTTAGGCTGCTCTATATTACATTTTTCAGTAATAGTAATAAAACAAATATTCACAATGTCCAAAAAAGAAACACAGACAGTACAAATTGTGTACATTGGGAATTAGTGACATGCTCCATTTGATTGGTGGACAGATAGATAATTAGTGGACACTAGTGATCATTAGCAGAAGTGTCCCATTACACTGATGGTCATTGGGAGAAGGGCCCCATTATACTGGTGGTCATTGGGAGAAGGGCCCCATTAAACTGGTGGTCACTGGAGGAAGGGCCTCATGATACTGATGGTTATTGGGATAAGGGCCACATTATACTGGTGGTAATTGGAAAATGGGCATCATTACACTGGCAGTCATTGGAAGAAGAGCCCCATTAAACTGGTGGTCATTGGCAGAAGGGCCTTGTTACACTGGTCTTCATTAAGAGAAGGGCACCATTGCACTGTCGGTCATTGGAAGAAGTGCCCCATTACACTGCTGGTCATTGGGAGAAGGGCCCCATTACACTAATGGTCATTGTGAGAAGGGCCCCAATACACTAATGGTCATTTGGAGAAGGGCCCAATTAGAATAATAGCCATAGGGAGAAGGGCCCCATTACACTGATGGTCACTGGGAGAAGGACACCATTACACTGGTAGTAATTGGGAGAAGGGCCCCATTACACTAATGGTCATTGGGAGAATGATCCCATTACACTGACAGTTATTGGGAGAAGGGCCCCATTACACTAATGGTCATTGGGAGAAGGGCCCAATTAGACTAATAGCCATTGGGAGAAGGGCCCCATTACACTAATGGTCATTGGGAGAAGAGCCCCATTACACTAATGGTCATTGGGAGAAGGGCCCAATTAGACTAATAGCCATTGGGAGAAGGGCCCCATTACACTGATGGTCACTGGGAGAAGGACACCATTACACTGGTAGTAATTGGGAGAAGGACCCCATTAGACTAGTGGTCAGTGGAAAGAATGCTTCTTACATCGATGGTCAGTGAGAAGAAAGCCCCTTAAAATGGCGATAATTGGGAATAATGCCCCAATTACAAATAGTTAAAAAGATCATTGGTGTCAATGGTTATATACCTGAGAGACAGAACTTTCTCATTGCTCAAGGAATTCTGGAGGAACCTGCTCAATTTCTGAAGGAACCCTAAGGTTTTACAGAACCTTGGTTATGAATAACAATAATTAAAAGGTAAGGAATATTGATTAGAGATAATGAAGTCTTTTTTAGATTAAAATAAAAAGGCTTGCATTGACTTACACATTAAGCACAATGTTCATGTTTGTAGCATACCTATAAAGTGAAATTTTACTAGTAGCTATTTCTAAAGTGACCTGTAGCTTTGATATTAGCTATGCATCCTGCCTTGCAGTACACTGTGGGAATGTCATTTTTGGCTTCAGAGTTTAATGAACAATAGAGCTAAGCTGTTAATGATCAAGTTGTCTGGAAGTGGAAACTTGCACATGTGCTTGGACCATGCCTGCAGACTGCAGATAGAATCCAGCACATTGGCTGCTGTCCTACAGTAACAGTATTGGATGTCTGTTCAGAGTCTCCATTAGTGGATGGGTTTTCATGTCATTTGATAAGAGAACACAAGCGTGGGAACTAATGGAACAAGACCTGTGTGAACATTCTGTAGATTTATTTTTAGAAAAATTGGCATCAGCGACACCTCTAAATATGTGTAAAAGGGAATTTTTAAGCTTTGAGGGGCCATACTGTGGCCAGTGGGAGTAGAAAATTCCCCGGCATCAGTGAAATAGTGCCCCAATGTTGGTGTCAATGTCAAGAATAGTGCTGCTATAGGCAATATATATGGGCACACTCAACAGAAAATACATTCATAGGTTAAACAACATCTAAATAAAACTATTGGAAAAGCCACCGAATTCAGAATGAAAAATTAATTAAATAATGTATTACCCCTATCGGCGACAAGCCTTCCCTTCATGCCTTAAACAGACCTCATGGGAACAGGAAATGAGAGAAATCTTCCCTATGAGGTCACAGATAGAGGTAAAAACTCTTCCCTACTCTGTTCATCAGAAGAAATGACATTCCTTATCTGAATTTAGCCTATAAAACTTAAAGTTTTTCTGTGGCATAAGTGTTTCTACATGTTTTTGTTTAAAGTCAGTCTGTGCGTGGGTAAAACCATAACCACTTTGTTAAAGAGCATTTAAATCCAAACAATGAACTTCTTCTATTTGTTCTCTTTTGGTCTAGGAAATATGCCATTGGAAGTGTTTTATTGATAAGTTACAAAAAAAAAAAAACAAAAAACAGTTGATTTTGTCATACCTTCAGTACTGTCCCATATTCTCTGCACAATTCCTGTGTTATCTCAAAAGGTCTAATTAGTCCTCCTTGTTCTTATTTTGGGAATACAGATCAATTAGTCCCTATGTTGTAGAGATTAGAAGAAAGGGGGTTTAGCAAGAGGAACGCCAAGATCACTTTAAGAGGCACTCAGGAGGTGGGCTATACCCTGAGTTAGTGAAAATGCTAATTTGTCACCTGCAAGCCAATCAGGGTATTACACTGTTCTTACAGAAAGGGTGGAGTGTGAGCCAGGGAACACACTCATTTGCAATTTCACAGGCCAATGTATATCTTACATATCTTACACATATATATATATCTATATATATATAGATATATATCTATATATACAGTGGGGACAGAAAGTATTCAGACACCCTTAAATTTTTCACTCTTTGTTATATTGCAGCCATTTGCTAAAATCATTTAAAGCGGAGTTTCGCGAAAAAAATTTTTTTTAGATGTCAGCAGCTGCAAATACTGCAGCTGCTGACTTTTAAAATAAGGACACTTACCTGTCCCGGGGTCCAGCGATGTCGGCACCCGAGACCCAACCGTCCCTCAGTCCTCGGGTGCTGCCGCCGCCATTCTCACTGAAGGAATCAGGAAGTGAAGCGTTGCGGCTTCACTGCCCGGTTCCCTACTGCGCATGCGCGAGTTGCGCTGCGCGTCTATACTGGTCCCCATTGTGTTGTGGGAACTGTGTATTTCCCACAACAACGGGGGTGGGCGGGGAGTCTGCGGCTAGCTGCGGCTAGCTATACCCGGAAGTGAAAGGTGCCAATTGTGACACCGGAGGGGGGGAGGAATCCGATGAGCGGAAGTTCCACTTTAGGGTGGAACTCCGCTTTAAGTTCATTTTTTCCTCATTATTGTACACACAGCACCCCATATTGACAGAAAAACACAGAATTGTTGACATTTTTGCAGATTTATTAAAAAAGAAAAACTGAAATATCACATGGTCCTAAGTATTCAGACCCTTTGCTCAGTATTTAGTAGAAGCACCCTTTTGATCTAATACAGTCATGAGTCTTTTTGGGAAAGATGCAACAAGTTTTTCACACCTGGATTTGGGGATCCTCTGCCATTCCTCCTTGCAGATCCTCTGCAGTTCTGTCAGGTTGGATGGTAAACGTTGGTGGACAGCCATTTTTAGGTCTCTCCAGAGATGCTCAGTTGGGTTTAAGTCAGGGCTCTGGCTGGGTCATTCAAGAACAGTCATGGAGTTGTTGTGAAGCCACTCCTTCATTATTTTAGCTGTGTTCTTAGGGTCATTGTCTTGTTGGAAGGTAAACCTTCGGCCCAGTCTGAGGCCCTGAGCACTCTGGAGAAGGTTTTCATCCAGGATATCCCTGACATTGGCCGCATTCATCTTTCCCTCGATTGCAACCAGTCGTCCTGTCCCTGCAGCTGAAAAACACCCCCACAGCATGATGCTGCCACTACCATGCTTCACTGTTGGGACTGTATTGGACAGGTGATGAGCAGTGCCTGGTTTTCTCCACACATACTGCTTAGAATTAAGGCCAAAAAGTTCTATCGTGGTCTCATCAGACCAGAGAATCTTATTTCTCACCATCTTGGAGTCCTTCAGGTGTTTTTTTAGCAAACTCCATGCGGGCTTTCATGTGTCTTGCACTGAGGAGAGGCTTCCGTCGGGTCACTCTGCCATAAAGCCCCGACTGGTGGAGGGCTGCAGTGATGGTTGACTTTCTACAACTTTCTCCCATCTCCCCACTGCATGTCAGGAGCTCAGCCACAGTGATCTTTGGGTTCTTCTTTACCTCTCTCACCAAGGCTCTTCTCCCCCGATAGCTCAGTTTGGCCGGACGACCAGCTATAGAAAGGGTTCTGGTCGTCCCAAACGTCTTCCATTTAAGAATTATGGAGGCCACTGTGCTCTTAGGAACCTTAAGTGCAGCAGAATTGTTTTGTAACCTTGGCCAGATCTGTGCCTTGCCACAATTCTGTCTCTGAGCTCTTCAGGCAGTTCCTTTGACCTCATGATTCTCATTTGCTCTGACATGCACTGTGAGCTGTAAGGTCTTATATAGACAGGTGTGTGGCTTTCCTAATCAAGTCCAATCAGTATAATCAAACACAGCTGGACTCAAATGAAGGTGTAGAACCATCTCAAGGATGATCAGAAGAAATGGACAGCATCTGAGTTAAATATATGAGTGTCACAGCAAAGGGTCTGAATACCTAGGACCATGTGATATTTCAGTTTTTCTTTTTTAATAAAGCTGCAAAAATGTCAACAATTCTGTGTTTTTTGTCAATATGGGGTGCTGTGTGTACATTATTGAGGAAAAAAATGAACTTAAATGATTTTAGCGAATGGCTGCAATATAACAAAGAGAACAATTTAAGGGGGTCTGAATACTTTCTGTGCCCAATATATTTATATATATATATATATATATATATATATATATATATATATATATACAGCACAGTGGTGTAGTGGTTAGCACTTTCACCTAGCAGCTGGTTGCTGGTCGCTGGTTCAAATCACAACCACGACACCCTCTGCCGGGAGTTTGCAAGTTCTCCCTGTGACTGCGTGGGTTTCCTCCGAGTACACCAGTTTCCTCCCACAATCTAAAGACATGCTGGTAGGTTAATCGGATCCTGTCTAAATTGGCCCTAGTATGTATGAATGTGTTAGGGACCTTAGGTTGTAAGATATATATATATATATATATATATATATATATATATGATAAATATGAGGACTGAGCAGACTGGGCATAAGAGGGAAACCTGGGTGATCTGTATTACTTGAATCAGTTTAGAGTGACTCTACATTTTTTGAGAAAACAAAAAGCAGTTCCCTTTGTTCAGTGAGGGAAAAAAGTATTTGATCCGCTGCTAATTTTGTATGTTTGCCCATTGACAAAGAAATGATCGGTCTATAATTTTAATGGTAGGTTTATTTTAACAGTGAGAGACAAGATAACAACAAAAATATCTAGAAGAATGCATTTCAAAAAAGTTATAAAATGATTTGCATTTTAATGAGTGAAATAAGTATGTGACCCCTTTGCGAACCATGACTTAGTACTTGGTGGCAAAACCCTTGTTGGCAATCACAGAGGTCAAAATTTCTTGTAGTTGGCCACCAGGTCTGCACACATCTCAGGAGCGATTTTGTCCCACTCCTCTTTGCAGATCCTCTCCAAGTCATTAAGGTTTGGAGGCTGACATTTGGCAACTCGAACCTTCAGCTCCCTCCACATATTTTCTATGGAAATAAGGTCTGGAGACTGGCTAGGCCACTCCAGGGAAAAAATACTTTTTTCCCCTCACTGTACATTACAGGAATTTTAATAAACGTTGTAGCAGGTTTCTACTGTATCTTGTGTTGCTCTGAAGAACTAGCTGTTTGTCCATGTATATAGATGAATACTGGTAAAGAGATGATCATGTTCTCCACATAGCATAAATCCTTAATTAGCACATTATTAAAACACATAAGATTGCACTTACATCCATTAAAAAGCAACAGCTCTGTTTAAAAACAATCCTACGGCAATCGTTCAACTGCCAGTATGTCATGATGACGTCAACAGCAGGCTCCGTTTGATGTGTTTCATCATAGATGACGTCCTCCGATACACAGAAACAGGAAAATACATTTTGTTGAACACCTCCAGGTTGCCATATTGCACTGAATTTTACAGGAAATTACAACAGCTGCAGATTTAAAAGGAAAAGCCATTTTTAATAACATTCAGTTACAACATTTTGTAGTGTTGCTTGTGTAGCAATTGTATATGCTATATTATTATTATCATTATTACTATTATTATTATTTAAATTTGAATGCGAAAGTAGTAGTAGAGTCTAACTTAGAGCCATTTTAGATTCCACACAATTCCTGTTTTCTTCATCCAGCACAGTTGAACCCCCAAACCCGGCATCCACTCCTCCATGAACCCTACAGTCCTCCTTTGTGCACATATCATTGGCTGTTTTGACGATGCTGGCCATAGATCCTTCTTTTTTTTATTATCAGCCATTAGGTTGATTGAAAAAAGAAAACGGTTCCCCCATCCTCACAATCGAGGTAGATGGGGGAATCCTCCCCACTGTGCCATTTTATTCTGACAGCGGGACTCCTCCGCTATCAGAATACACTGATCAGCAGCTGCAGCCTCTGATCAACAAAGGTTTTCTAACAGGTCTGTTTGACAGAACTCGATTGTTACAGTAGGAATAGCCATAGATGATCCCTGCTAAACTGACCAAATTTCAGTATATCTCTGGACAGTTTAAGAATCTCAGTAGTACAGTAATGGTGTAGCGTTGTGATTTGCACTGAACTTAGCAAACAGCCAAGAGCAGTTAGCTAGACAGTAAGGACTCTTATACTGTGGCTTCCATCGACCCTTATACCTTTTCTTCTCTTTCAGCTGAATCTTGTATTTCGGACTTTGTCCACATTAATGATTGCTTAAAGGAGAGATCCATAAAGTTCTCTGACCAAACAGATGCTTTTATATCAGGTAAGAAACTTCTAGGCATGTTGTTGTATACTATGCGTTGTTCAATAGATTGATTGCTTTGAGGGTAAAGCTTTGTTAAAGTGGAATTTTACCATATGTGAGCACCACAAACTGAAAAAGCTAGAGAAGCTCCAGCCCCCCCACGGGGTCCGGGGATCCCGCAATGCTGGCACCCCAGCCGGTTTTTCAATCGGGGCGAACTTCTGAGGGACCTCGCTGTGTTGAGGTCTCCCAGAAGTGGGGACAGGTACCTGTCAAAAACAGGTACCCACTCCCCCTGAAAGGTGCCAATTGTGGCAGCAGAGGAGGGGTGGAAGCAAACTAGCAGAGATTCCCCTTTCGGGTGGAGCTCTGCTTTAATTCATTTTTAATATTCAAAGCTAACTCGCCCATCCATCTATGTCTCAATACTTTATTTATTGAGAAATAACGTTCAAAAACATTGCCATCTCCCCGCAGCATTTCTAGCCATGGCCACTTTGAAAAAGGGCAGATGATTCATGTGGCTCTGGAATCTATCTGCCTTTATCTCAAGCATGCAGGCAAGAGGGTGGGCTTAGCCCTGAAACTAGGAAGCAACTGAAGAAATGTAAAACAAGTAAATATGATACACTGTCCTATCTATTTACTAATGCTAGCAGCATAAGGATTAACATTAGTTAATATTGATTGATAGAGTGAAATTCTGCTTTAATAGACTGAAATTTTCCTATGACATTACAGTATCTCACACCAATGGATTCAGTGCATTAAAAAAATTGTCAGTTGTCATAGAAACTAGAAACATTGATTCTCCTTTATGTGTTTCTACTGCACATCCCTAACGTCTGATATACACAATGCCTGCAGACAGTGGAGGTTGGTACTCAAAATTTTTTGGGGGGGGGCGCAAAATTTTTTGCGAAAAAAATCATCAATTGCAGCCCCTGTGCCATCAAACGCTGCCACTCTGCCCATCAAACGCTACCACTGTGCTATTAAACGCTGCCACTGTGCCATCAAATGCTGCCACTGTGCCATCAATTGCAGTCACTATGCCAAATGCTGCCACCTTGCCAAATGCTGCCACTGTGCCCATTAAACGCTTCCACTGTGCCCATTAAACGCTGCCACTGTGCCATCAAATGCTGCCACTGTGCCCATTAAACGCTGCCACTGTGCCATCAAATGCTGCCACTGTGCCCATTAAACGCTGCCACTGTGCCATCAAATGCTGCCACTGTGCCCATTAAACGCTGCCACTGTGTCCATTAAACTCTACCACTGTGCCATCAAATGCTGCCAGTGTGCCCATCAAGTGCTGCCAGTGTGCCCATCATATGCTGCCAGTGTGCCCATCAAATGCTGCCAGTGTGCCCATCATATGCTGCCAGTGTGCCCATCATATGCTGCCAGTGTGCCCATCAAATGCTGCCAATGTGCCCATTAAATGCTGCCAGTGTGCCCATTAAATGTCCCCAGTGTGACCCCTGCCCGCTCACTGCCAGCACTTACCCTGTCTTGGACGGCGACGAGCGGGGTCCTTCGTACGTCTCCGGCTGTCCTCATCTTACGTCCTCTCCTCCTCATTCGCTTTCCTAACACAGCTGAGTGACCTGCGAGTGCCCAGCATGACGCTCGCAGGTCACCATTTTTGACGCCTATTAAAGCCTATGGCTCTAATCAGCTGCTTTAAAAACACCCCCTGCCGCTGTAATTCAGGTGCCTGGCTGAACAGGGGGTGGCAGCGGTGGCCATAGATAGATTCATGCAATGCATGAATCTACAGTATTGGTGATAGAGGCGGTGGCAGGAGAGAGGTTATGAACGTACCGCCACGGCCTGCAGACTGGTTTCGTTCAGAAAATGAAACATTTTCACTCTAAAAAAATACAACCAGTCTTATCTAGTAGAATTCCTGAAAGGGTAAGTATATGTTTGAAGTGTATTTACTCTTTTGCCCCCCCCCCCTTTCCCCGCTTAAACTCCCCAGCTACCCCTCCCTGCATACCTCTTTCAGCTGTGGCCCACCAAAATGTTTACATCCTGCTGGCCTGGATCTTCTATGGGGCTGAAATTTGGCTTTAATTCTAATGCCCTGTACACACGGTCGGACTTTGTTCGGACATTCCGACAACAAAATCCTAGGATGTTTTCTGACGGATGTTGGCTCAAACTTGTCTTGCATACACACGGTCACACAAAGTTGTCAGAAAATCCGATCATTCTGAACGCAGTGACGTAAAACACGTACGTCGGGACTATAAACAGGGCAGTGGCCAATAGCTTTCATGTCTTTATTTATTCTGAGCATGCGTGGCACTTTGTCCGTCGGATTTGTGTACACACGATCGGAATTTCCGACAACGGATTTTGTTGTCGGAAAATTTTATATCCTGCTCTCAAACTTTGTGTGTCGGAAAATCCGATGGAAAATGTGTGATGGAGCCCACACACGGTCGGAATTTCTGACAACAAGGTCCTATCACACATTTTCCGTCGGAAAATCCGACCGTGTGTACGGGGCATTACAGCGTATCTAAACCCAAAAACAAAAATGTGACATTTTGCAGCTTACCAGTCCTTAGATATGGTGGCTGCATTTGTTTTGTTTGTTTCTGTCTAAGAACATTTTCAGAAAGTACAGAAATTACCTGTTGATCTTGCCAGAAATGCCATGTGCCTGTCACTTCCTGTCAACAGAAAAGACAGTGCAAACATCCTTATCTTTATTGTGTAAAATATTAGTGCCATCAATTGAACAAGTAAAGGAGATGAATAAAGGCGGACATGTTTGAAGCCCAGCCATGTTACAACCATGGCTCCCTCCATAGATACAATTTATAAAAAAGGTTAATCCATGAAAGGAAGTGTGATATACACAGGATTACCAGGTAAAAACTAAGGAAAGAAAGTTTACAAAAGAAAATAAATGCAGCCACCACATCTGAAGACCGGTAAGCTGCAATATGTTACTTTTCTGGTTTTGGGTTTAAAGTGGGGTTCCACCCAAAAAAACAAAAATACATGAAAAATCCTAAAAAAAAAAAAACAAAAAAAACATTTGGATATTTTTTTTTTAAAACTTACCTCTAAATGTCTGTTGCTAGGGGGTCCCTCGTAGTCTGCCCCTTCCAGTGCCTGGGCTGGTGACATCACTTCCCCCTCGGCACAGGAAGGGCTCCGCTCTACTCCCTCCCTCCTGTCAATCATCTGGGACCCATTACAGGTCTCAGGTGACTGAGCGGCCAAGCACGGCACGTGCGCAGTGGGTGCCAGGCTGGGAAGCCAGAGCCCGGCGCCCACAGTTGCAATGCCGGCGCCGCTGAACGGAGGGGGAGACGAGCGGGGCTTCGATCCCCCGCATCGCTGGACCCAGGGACAGGTAAATGTCCAATTAAAAGTCAGCAGCTGCAGTATTTGTAGCTGCTGACTTTTATTTATTTTTTTTTTTTTTTACTGGACCCCCTGGGTGGAACAAATCTTTAAATACTTTTTGTGAAACACTAAATTAGAGTTACCAAGTTTAGAACAATACATATTGAATTCTCATTGATTGTTATGGGCAACATTATTGAGGAATAAGAATTCTCTAATAAATATGGCTCTAAATACCTTTGTATAATGCAGGGACGTGCGGTGAGGTCAGTGGCTGGTGAGGCACTGGCTAGTATCAGAGCCAGATACATACAGGTTACATACTCCACGATAGTTAGAGCGAGAGCAATACTTCTAGCACTAGATCTCCTCTGTAACTCTAAACAGGTAACCTGTAAAAAATGTTAAAGCGTCGCCTATGGAGATTTTTAAGTACTGAAGTTTGGCGCAATTACAAAAGTGTGCGCAATTTTAAAGTTTGACATGTTAGGTATATATCTACTTGGCGTAACATCGCGTAACATCACACACGGAGCCTGAATACACCTGTATAATGAGAAGCGAGCTTGCTGTGGCCGCCCGACCACCTGAAGACCGATTCCTTATGAGTTTCCAATTACAGAGGATTCCCAAGATTCCATCCTGGTTGTCGGTTGATAACACAAGCCTGTTTGACTCATAGAACGTATGTTCTTTTAAATTCAAACCATCCGGTAAGCTTACATCTGCCTTGGTGGTGGCTGTACTGCACTGGTGTCTTCAGCTTTCACCCACTATATTGGATGCCAATGAGCTGATTAGGATCTTCAATTTCCTTATTATACACCGTGGACTTTAAGGCCTCATGCACACGGACGTTTTTACAGCTGCTTTTTTGAGCTTTTTTTTTCAGCTTAAAAAGGCCTGTCTATGTTAGTCTATGGCTTCATGCCCACCTAGGCGTTTTTGAGCTGCAAATGGCATAGGCGTTTTTAAGCTGTAAAAAAAACCCAGGACCAGTGGGTTCTGAGAGACGTTTTTCAGCTGTAAAAATGCTCTAACACTGATAAACGCTCAAAAACGTCATTCACCAACGTTTGTTAACTTTTTGTTCCATTGAAAAAAAAAAAAAAAAATTTGAAAAAAAAAAACGCTAAAAAACGCTAACGCGGAAAAACGCTCAAAAACGCTATTGCAAAAACGTTGAAAAAAGCTGAAAAAAGTTAAAAAAAATCACTGCAAAGATACTGGCGTTTTCATAATGTTATTTTAACAGCCTGTGTGCATGAGGCCTAAATCTTTTCACTGACTCATTTATTCAAATTAAAAAATATATATCTTCTAGTAATTCACACGGCACATATCACATGCTGTATTTTTGTGATTTTCTGTATAC
Organism: Aquarana catesbeiana; assembly: GCF_042186555.1. Taxonomy (NCBI): domain Eukaryota; kingdom Metazoa; phylum Chordata; class Amphibia; order Anura; family Ranidae; genus Aquarana; species Aquarana catesbeiana. The sequence goes on from NC_133324.1 coordinate 882,726,580, forward strand.
AGTATTTCATTAGCCATTATGGTTTGTAGATTTATATAATTTGATTAACTGAGATTTTGTGATTGGTAATGGTTGGGTTATGTTAACCAACTCAAGCGCTTTAGCGCTACACTTATACACCCTTGTGATTATAACAAAATTATCTGTTTGTTGTGTTAGCTGCTACCACTAGTTTAGGCAGCAGGGTACCCTTTTATATCACTACTTGGCCAACATCATCTTTCACATTATACAAAAAAATCGAGATAACTTTTTTTTTTTTATTCATGAAACTGCTGCGCAAATACTGTGTAACATAAAAAGTTGCAACAACCACCATTTTATTCCCTACGATGTCTGCTAAAATAATATATATAATGTTTGGGGGTTCTGAGAAATTCTCTAGCGAAAAAACAATGATTTTTACACGTAGGAGAGGAGTGCCACAATCGGCCTGGATAGAGAGTGCTTAATTACCATAAGTAATATGCAAATAATTATTATATATTGTTTTTAAGGTAATGTGCTATATTTTCGAAAACTGTACTCAAGCAGGTGGCTTTTTTTGTATTATCTTTTTTATTGTTATTCAATATTCTTTTATCAATAGATATTACATACATTTAATTCATTCACAAAAACAATTCTTAACAATCCCCCTCCCCCCCCCCTCCCCAAACTGTACTTAAGCAGGTGGCTTAACGGACAAATTGCTGAAGTTTGAAGTTATAACTTCAAATCAGTAATTTCACAGTAAATAGATAAATAATAAATGATTATGTTATAACATATAGCATAATAATATATGTATGATTTAGCTTGATTAAAACAGTACCTTTTCAGCAACAGCAGATTCTCATTCTCCCTCTTAACTGTATGAGAAAAACATGGGATTGTGGGTAAATCTTATACCCATAAACCCATGTTTTTTCCTTGTACTTAAGACACATGCCCACTTCTATGACACTGCAGGGAGAGGCTTGCCTCCACTGCAACATTTTTATTGGACAGCTTGGACCAATGGTACTTTACTATTGGTCCAAGGCTCCAAGCTATCCATTAAGCTCAGTGCCTCTGACAAGAAGTGAGGAGAGGCACTGTGAACTTATCCTCTCACTCTGCTGCAAACAGAGTTTGCCAGCTTGTATTTACACTGGCCGCTCTGTATGAAGCTTCTGACAGGCTGCTCAAGGAGCCCCGTATCTCCGGAACCATAGGTGAAAGGAGCCCCAAATTTTGACCAGTGGTGGAGTGGGACTTCGGCTACCTACCCCCAAGGTCCCCAAGCTACGACCCTCGAAGCTAAACCTTTTTTTCATGGCAGGTGAGGCTCTGCCTCGCCTGCCTCCCCTGAATGCACGTCCCTGGTATAATGTAGCCCAGCCATTCTCAACTAGGGTTCCTCCAGAAGTGACTAGGGGTTCCTTGAGCTGTAGTGAACTGACCTCTAAAGTGATGGGTTATGCATAGTCCCAGGTGAGAAAACCACTTGACAGAAACAGAGGCATGACTGTAAAGGTGGCATCCTGAATCCCACTGTAAGGGGGCATTCTTCCTACTGACCATCCACCACCTATGTAAGGGACATTTTCCCAATGACCACCAATGGACTAATCCTAGCAGGGGTTCCCCGAGACCTGAAAATTATTGCAGGGGTTCCTTTGGGACTAAAAATGTTGAGAAAGGCCGATGTAGCCTCTTTTATACAGTATGTAGCTGAGAAGCTGAAAGTAAATATAAGATAAATAATATATCAGACATCCATTGTCATTCCTCTCAGTAGCCCTGAAAGTTTCTATTATAGCCCTGTTGATAGTTCTATGGTTGTAGCAGGCGTAGAGAAATTAGCATTATTTATTAGCTGCTAGTGTATAAGGCCTCATGCATACGGGTGCAATTAGGGCATACACAAGTGTACATGAATACCTGCATATCTATGGGCAGATGTAAGTATAATGGACTACAACGTTGGTCCGTACCTATCGCTACACAACACCCCCCCCCCCCCTCCACACACCCATAAAAATCACTTTGAAAATAACCCCCCCCCCAGCAATTGTGATTGTGGCCATCTTGAGTAAGGGCAGAAAAATCATGTAGCTTTTACTTCCTGGAATCAATTTACCCTTAGCTCAGGCATGCAGGCAGGAGGGTGTGCTTAGCTGAGAAAGCACATCCTCCCCTCCTGAGGACTCCTGGGATGCATGACATCATTTGCCTAGGCCTGGAAAGTAATTGAAGAAATGAAAAAAAAGTTTAACCGCCTGCCGACCGCTGGCCGTCAATTGACGGCCAGGCGGCGCAGCTCTCGTTGCGGGCAGACGTCGTATGACGTCCTCGCTTTCTTGGGCCACCAGGGGGCGCGCGCGCGCTGTATCACTAAGCACCCGGTGCGCGTGCCCGGCGGCCGCGATGTCCGCCGGGCACCCGCGATTACCGGTAACACAGCAGGACCGTGGATCTGTGTATGTAAACACACAGATCCACGGTCCTGTCAGAGGAGAGGAGACCGATGGTGTGTTCCCAGTACAGGGGAACACCGATCGGTCTCCTCCCCTAGTGAGTCCCCGCCCCCTACAGTTAGAATCACTCCCCTAGCAACACAGTTAACCCCTCCATCACCACCCAGTGTTAACCCCTTCACTGCCTGTCACATTTATACAGTAATCAATGCATTTTTATAGCACGGATCGCTGTATAAATGTGAATGGTCCCAAATATGTGTCAAAAGTGTCCGATGTGTCCGCCGCAATATCGCAGTCACAATAAAAATCGCAGATCGCCGCCATTACTAGTAAAAAAATTAAAAAAAAAAAAATGTTATAAAACTATCCCCTATTTTGTAGACACTATAACTTTTGCGCAAACCAATCTATATACGCTTATTGCAATTTTTTTTTACCAAAAATATGTACAAGAATACATATCAGCCTAAACTGAGAAAAAATTTGTTTTAAAGAAAAAAAAATTGGATATTTATTATCGCAAAAGGTAAAAATTATTGTGTTTTTTTTAAAACTTGTCACTCTTCTTTTGTTTATAGCGCAAAAAATAAAAACCGCAGAGGTGATCAAATACCACTAAAAGAAAGCTCTATTTGTGGGGAAAAAATGATAACAATTTCATTTAGGTCAAGTGTTGTATGACCGCGCAATTGTCATTCAAATTGCGACAGCGCTGAAAGCTGAAAAATGGCTTGGGCAGGAAGGGGGCGAAAATGCACAGTATTGAGGTGGTTAAAACAAGTAAATAGTATATGCCTTCCTGTCTATTTACTAATGTTAGCAGCATAAGGATATAAAATGGTTGATGTTGATTGAGAGAGTAACGTTCCACTTTAATGGGGACATCTGTTCTAGAGATAAGTGTCAAAGGTGGAATTTTCCCTTACATTTGGGAGATAACCTCTCACTTCCTGTTAGGATGGAAAGGTAGGGGAGCTCTTCAATGGGGACACAGACAACAACAAAAACTTGACAGATGTTCTCCTCCTTACCCATCCATCCCCTCAGGGGGGAGAAAAGATAATCTCCTCAGTGCTCCACATTATTTAACAGTTCTCCCAGCCACCAACTGGGCACACCTCCTCAGGGATTGAATGGGCCTTGATCGATATTTTGGCAGGTCTTTTTAGTTCTCTCTCCCTAAAGTCTACAAACTTAATTTAGAGGCAGGGGGAAGCAATCACACTCCCAGCCAATAAAGCCATGAGCAAAAAAACTATACAATCATTGCTCCTCCACCTACAGCAGGAGACAAAATTACATTTGCCAAGCAATCTAGCTAGGGGGGAGCTACAAAAACCTCGGCAGTGCAGGTAGAGCCCCACTGCAAGTGATAACCTTATATTTGCCTGGAGTTGGCCTTTTAAGCTTTTAATTTTTTTAATAGGATGCTGTTTTCACCTTTATTTCATTGTTTGCATCACAGTGCTGCTGATCCTCTGCAGCCCCTGCCCATCTTCATGTATTCCAGAATGAGTTCCCTGATGGTGACAACAGTGGACAAAACCTTTGTAATGGGTTTTGAAATGGCCACTTATAGGTTTCATCAAAAGCTGCTGCGAAAGAGTGACAAGGGAGGAACTGGGAGACTAATTATTGCCAATTATTTTTTTAATGAAAGCTGTAGATTTAAAAATATTAAAAATGACTTTTGAGATTACATATACCGTATATACTCGAGTATAGGCCGACCCGAATATAAGCCGAGGCACCTAATTTTACTACATAAAAAGGTATTGACTCGAGTATAAGCCTAGGGTGGCTCATAATATACATTCTACCAGTGCCCATGAAATGCAGTCTGCCAGTGCCCATCATGTACAGCCTATCAGTGCCCATGACATGCAGCCTGCCATTGCCCATCATGTACAGCCTGCCAGTGCCCATCATGTACAGCCTACCAGTGCCCATCATGTACAGCCTGCCAGTGCCCATCATGTACAGCCTACCAGTGCCCATCATGTACAGCCTGCCATTGCCCATCATGTACAGCCTGCCATTGCCCATCATGTACAGCCTACCAGTGCCCATCATGTACAGCCTACCAGTGCCCATCATGTACAGCCTACCAGTAGAGCTGCACAATTAATCGTTAAAAAATCGTGACCTCGATTCAACCCCTCTGACGATCTCTATTGCAGAGTTTTCCGATTCTGTCATATAACAAGTAGAGTGACTTATCTGCTCACTCAGCTGTCAAAAGAAAACATCTGGGCAGTCTGCCAATTTTATAAAATTAAACATTGTAACTAACTTCCTTCTTAGATCAAAAGGAAACTTCTGTGTGTAAAGAAAAAAATCCAGGCAGTCTGCCACGTTTTTTAAACAACGTGTAAATGCAGGAAGTTTAACCACTTAAAGTCTAAATCTTTTTCTGACACTTGTTTCTTAAGGTAAAATCAATATTTTTTGCTAGAAAATGACTTGGAACCCCCAAACATTATATATATTTTAGCAGAGACCCTAGGGAATAAAATGTCAATTGCTGCAATATTTTATGTCACACTGTATTTGCCCAGCGGTCTTTCAAACGCAATTTTTTGGGAAAAAATACACTTCAATGAATAAAAAAAACCCAAAAAAGAAACACTAAAGTTAGCCCATTTTTTTTTAATGTGAAAGATGATGTTACGCCGTGAGAATCGTGAGAGAATCGTGATCTATCTTCTAAACAAAAAAATTGTGATTCTCATTTTAGCCAGAATCGTGCAGCTCTACCTACCAGTGCCCATCAGGTACATCCTACCAGTGCCCATCAGGTACATCCTACCAGTGCCCATCATGTACAGCCTACTGCCCCGTACACACGGTCGGACTTTGTTCGGACATTCCGACAACAAAATCCTAGGATTTTTTCCGATGGATGTTGGCTCAAACTTGTCTTGCATACACACGGTCACACAAAGTTGTCGGAAAATCCGATCGTTCTAAACGCGGTGACGTAAAACACGTACGTCGGGACTATAAACGAGGCAGTGGCCAATAGCTTTCATCTCTTTATTTATTCTGAGCATGCGTGGCACTTTGTCCGTCGGATTTGCGTACACACGATCGGAATTTCCGACAACGGATTTTGTTGTCGGAAAATTTTATATCCTGCTCTCAAACTTTGTGTGTCGGAAAATCCGATGGAAAATGTGTGATGGAGCCTACACACGGTCGGAATTTCCGACAACAAGGTCCTATCACACATTTTCTGTTGGAAAATCCGACCGTGTGTACGGGGCATACCAGTGCCCATCATGTACAGCGGGGGGGGGAACTGACAGGGGAGTGCTGGGATGATACATGTGCGGCACCCAGCAGGACGGCCCCGCCCCTTCTGAGGCTCCATTTTCAGGACTTTTTTTTCTTAAGTGGGACCCTCACTTGAGTATAAGCCGAGGGGTTTTTCAGCATAAAAAATGTGCTGAAAAACTCGGCTTATACTCGAGTATATACAGTACATGGTAAAGCTTATTTAGTATTTAGCAATTTAGTAATCAGGTTTATATTGTCGTTAACATTTATATAATTTATACTTTGTGCTGAATACCAAAAAAACCAAAAACAAAACAAAGAAAAAATGAATAAAAAAAATAAAACAAACATTTGGCTAGATCTGAGTGCTTTCCAGAAAGCTTAATTTTAGTTTTCTTTATCAGACATTCTGGACTTGGAGCCAAGAGCTGAAATCTGTGATAATGGAGCTGCATAACAGGGTCACATGAGACGGGAAAACCAATTTGTATTGAAAAAGGAAATGTTTTCTTGATGCATTGGTCAGACGGAAGGAAATTGGCCAGGATATGCGGCAGATTTACAGGTCCTGATATGGCACAGTACAGGCAGTCAGTGGGTTCAGTAAACAATATAACTTGCTGACACATGGATCCTATATGAAGACAGTATGTTGCTGAAACAGCAAAAATAGTAAAAGATTATCTAGAAAACCAAGATATTGGGGGAGGGGCATACATAAATCAAAAATGAATTATTGCTTTCATTCCATTATCATTTTAAGGGTTTCTTTATTTTGCTGACTTTGCTATATTTATAAAGCCTTTCAGGGTTAATTTTTGATCCTATTTATTAATATATGTAATGAGTCAAATTGATCAGTCATTTTTGTGCAGCGTGACTAGGTATTTTCCACTATTCTAAGGAAGGAACAGCGCAGTTTGTGACATCAAGCTGATTTTAAACTATTCCTAAAATGCATGAAGCCCTCTGTTCTTTCTGTTTCAATGGCATAGTTATTATCAGTTTGGTTTCATGTGCGAGTTTTTACTTAGTCCAGTTTTCTGCAATTTTGGTGGCATTTCCAATGTGTGCATCTTTCCTGGAATGCAGATGCAAATAATATGTATAAAATGCTGGGCTTCTTGTAGAAATCATCGGGCCCCATAATGCTTACCTGACAGGGCGCTGCTCCCCCCACCCTACCGCCCCCCACCACCCAGATAATATCAAATTACAGGCGGTCCCTGGGTTACGAACCAGATAGGACTGTAGGTTTGTTCTTAGGTCGAATTTGTATGTAAGTCAGACCAGTACATGTTTAAGTGTAACTCCAGCCTGTGCATTAATGTGGGATGTTCCAGGTGCTTCTGGGTGTGCAGTTGTGTTATTTGGGGCTCTTGCGGCCATGCAGTACAGCACTGTGGGATATGTCTGGTGTTGCAAGATGGCTGCTCGGCGGTATCCGGGACCAGTCTGGAGCGCAAGCGATCGGCAGTAACGTCCGTTCGTAAGTAGGATTCATTCGTAACTTGGGGACTGCCTGTATATTGTTGCTAAAGATACACTAAAATCATTATTATATGACATGTTTACCAGCCCCTTCCCATGCCTTCCACCCTGAAACATCTCCTTGTGCATGCAGCAGCTTCAGAAGAGGAGAGGAGAGAAGCCAGCAAAGCTGCAGGGAAAAGGGACGCACACAGGGGGCCCGGAAAACAAGGGGGGATGGGGACACGAATGCTAGAATTGATACCCCTGCAGCACAGCTGGGGGGGGGGGGAGTGGAAGAGAAGCCAGCAGCGCTGCAGGGTGGGACAAAGGACCGTTGTCTGCAGCAAGTCAGTACAGCTGGCCCGCCTGCTCAGCAGATGCCTGGGCCCCCCTTATAAACTGATGGGGCCTGGGCCCAGTACAAGAGGGCTGGCTGTACTGCCCTATCAGCGGCCCTGATAAAATGCATCTAAGGCCTTATTTACATGGGTCCCGTAGTCTATAAATTGAACGTGTGCTTCTAAGGCTTAAGCTGGCAGATGCTGCAAGCAGGCAGCACATTCAAGTCTATGAGGGATGCAGTGCACGGACACAGCCCCTAGTGCCAATTTGATAGCCCTGAAATCACACTTTCTTCAGAAATGCATAACAATGGATGAAGACTGCGCTAAAAAAAGTCTAAATTCATTTCTAAATGCAGATGTGTGAAAGGACCCTCAGTGGACCAGGGACCCTGTAAGTGAGCACCACTGCATTAAAGGTCATGAGCACATCAAATGGCTCCATGTTACTTTGCTGTGCAAAGCTCTTAGCACAATACAGATATACTGCCTTACAGTTACCAAGCCTGGCTGTACTGAGAAGGTGATGGTCACATCTCCTGTATGAGACATAGCTTCTACGCAGTAGCTGATCATATCCTTATTAATATTCATAGTAGTCACCATCTTTCCCTTGTTGGTCCAACTGGGTTTGGCATGTGGTACATGTACAGTGAATAGATCTGTGTGTATATAGTGTAACCTATTGAATGATCTTGTCTCACAGATCTCAATCTCCACCTGGTCATGGTCAGAAAAGGAAAACCCGACCCCCAGCTGCAAGCAGAGCTCAGGAACCGGCTGCGCCTGCTGGAGAATGACAATAAGGTGGTTGCTGCTGTCTTCTGTGTAAGTTCACATACTTATTTATACTATTGATAAAGCCAGGCACGGGAAGAGGAAGTGTAAAATCAGTACAGTACAGCTTGATATTCATTTATTTCAGCTCACTGCTTCAGAATGTCTCTTCTTGTATAACGCCTAGTCAGTGTAAAGGAAGCTGAAGAAGTATTGAGGTTGTTATTGCTGACCTCTCCTCCTAAAAATAATAGTTACTTGTCAGTCTTCCTTCATCACTCTCAGAGTCAATAAACGAAACAAACTAGTATATTACGGGCTCTTTTTTTTTTTAACGTTCACTTTTCTCACTTGCATGCTTGTTCTAGGCCAGTGACTCAAAAAGCGAAAAGCCAGAGGCAACCAGGGAACTAGCATTTTCAGAAGTACAGTTTTGAAATGTGCCTCTGCTCAGACTGTTCATGCTATATTGGTTCCTGTGAGTTTTATGCATATAACTGCAATACAATGCTTTTTTAAAATAATACCCTTTTTCTACTTTTAGGTTTTTACATTTTGAAATAGCGCAGTAAAGCATTCTTAAAGTGGATGTAAACCCACCACTCACCCAATATAAGCTAATGGCACAGTATTAATGTATACATACATGCAAGCCTCCTGCATGTATTCCTACCTTGCAAATGTCACCCCCTTCAGCAGTAGGAGCCCCACAAGACTCTGGAATCGGTGGATGGGTCTCTTTGAGGGAGCTCAGTGGGCAGAGTCGTGATGTCACAAGAATCCCTGCCCACCTCTACACTCTCCTATTCTCCTAATCCTGAGTTTTGAGTAACATCCAGTCAAAACTCAGGAAAGGCACCACATGACTTCAGCATGCCCAATCATGCTGAGGTGTGGAGCAGCCAATCCTAGGAGAGCTGGAGAAGAAAAGAGGAGGGATGTGAGACTGGAATCATAACACACTCTCTCTCTCGTGCCCTGCATGAGATAAAGAAATCAGATGTCAGTCACAGCAGTAGGGGATGTGGCGACACAAACTTATCTGTGTGTCATTTTTTATCTTACTAAAAAAAGACAAGAGGATTGCTTAGAGCTGGATTAATTCTTTGTGGCAAGACTGGGCACAGATGACTTGACATCCTCTACTGTACCAGGTAGAAGTCTTTATTAAATTTCAGGTTTACATCCACTTTAAAACAGAAAGTATTAGTTTGTATCACCTCATTACATATCCCAAAAATAAGAGGAACATTTCTAACTTCATGACAGTGGAAAGAACCAGGCAAGTCATTTCTTTTAGCCCCTCTGGCCAGATGTACATCTAGGGCTAGGTGTGTAATGCAAATATATTCTAATATTATATAGTCATTTGTTCCAAACCGCATACAGCTGTTTCAGGCTATTTGGCCATCATATGTGCAGTGTATAGAAACCATTGCTTCTATGGAGTAGAGATTGGGACTCAGCAAGACAGAATATCCTGTATGGTTATACTGTCAAAATTTTGGAATCCAATCCAATGCTTTTTCAGTGCTTTGCATTGTATTGCAGTATATCTTCCTGGGTACATCTGGCCCTGTTTTTGTGCAGTCTGTGCAAGTGATCATATGATTAGTAAAGGTATTGTATTAGCATTAGGATGCCATGATGCATTTGACGACAGTATTGTCATTAATTACCTTGCATACTGGGTGTCAAGCTGTGTTCTCAGACATACAGGTGCATTTCATAAAATTAGAATATCATCAAAAAGTTAATTTATTTCAGTAATTCAATTCAAAAAGTGAAACTCATATATTATATCAAGATTCATTACACAAAGAGTGACATTTTTCTAGCATTTCTTTCTTTTAATTTTCTAGTGAAAACCCAAGATTCAGTATCTCAAAAAATGTGAATATTACATAAGACCAATAAAAAAAGGATTTTTAATACAGAAATGTTGGCTTACTGAAAAGTATGTCTATGTACAGTATAGTATGCACTATACCAATACTTGGTCAGGGCTCCTTTTGCATGAATTACTTCATCAATGCGGTGTGACATGGAGGCGATCAGCATGTAGCACTCCTGAGGTGTTATGGAAGCCCAGGTTTCTTTGATAATGGCTTTCAGCTCATAATTGTTGGGTCTGGTGTCTCACATCTTCCTCTTGACAATACACCACAGATTCTCTATGGAGTTTAGGTCAGGCAGGTTTGCCGGGCCAATCAAGCACAGTGATACCATGATTATTAAACCAGGTATTGGTACTTTTGGCATTGTGGGCAGGTGCCAAGTCCTGTTGGAAAATGAAATAAGCATCTCCATAAAGCTGGTCAGCAGAGGGAAGCATGATGTGCTCTAGAATTTCCTGGTAGAGGGCTGCGCTGACTTTGGACTTAATAAAACACAGTGGACCAACACCAGCAGTTGACATGACTCCCCAAATGATCACTGTGGAAACTTCACACTGGACCCCAACTTGGATTCTGTGCCTCTCCACTCTTCCTCCAGACTCTGGGACCCCTTATTTCCAAATGAAATGCAACCTTTTCCACAGTCCCTGATGATTTGGGGAGCTATGTCATCTGCTGGTGTTGGTCCCCTGTGTTTTATCAAATCCAAAGTCTGCGCAGCCCTCTACTAGGAAAATTCTAGAGCACTTCATGCTTCCCTCTGCTGACCAGCTTTATGGAGATGCTGATTTCATTTTCCACGAGGACTTGGCACCTGCCCACACTGCCAAAAGTACCAATACTAGGTTTAATGATCATGGTATCACTGTGCTTGATTGGCCAGCAAACTCGCCTGACCTAAACCCCATAAAGAATCTGCGGGATATTGTCATAGAGGAAAATGAGAGACACCAGACCCAACATTGCAGATAAGCTGAAAGTCACTATCAAATAAACCTGGGCTTCCATAACACCTCAGCAGTGCCACTGGCTGATCGCCTCCATGCCATGCTGCATTGATGCAGTAAATCATGCAAAAGAAGCCCTGATCAAATATTAAGTGCATGCTATACTGTTCATGGATATACTTTTCAGTAAGCCAACATGTCTGTATTAAACATCCTTTTTTTTATTGGTCTTATGCAATATTCTAATTTTCTGAAACATTGAATTTTGGGTTTTCACTAGTTGTAAGCCATAATCATCAAAATTAAAAGAAATAAATGCTTGAAATATATCACTCTGTGTGTAACGCATCTGTATAATATGTATGAGTTTCACTTTTTGAATTACTGAAATAATTTAACTTTTTGGCGATATTCTAATTTTATGCAGCAAAAGATACGCCTTTACGGGACTTTAAATGAGGTGGGCACCATTTGGCCAAGAAGCATCATAGCAGTAATTGAAGTATAAAATATATGCGTTTATTCAGGTAAAAGTCATGCATACATTTAATATCATCAGCAATGGCCAGTTGTAAAACAACATACATATAAAATGAACAATGGGTACATAAATAGATAATAAACATGTAATACATTGAGTGTTGGTGCTTCCTCTCAGGGGACTTATACTAGACCCAATTTAAAGCTCTATGAGTGTACTTCACACGGCCATCAGGCGGACTCTATATATGGGCTGTGTTTTAGCCCCTCTATATTTGGTGGAGCTTTACTTTGGTTTGGATATTTATCCCTTCTTCTTGTTGGCAACCTTTGTGGCTCCCTTGCTTCATGTGCACCTATGGCTAGGATTTTTATGACCACAGTTGACGGCTTCTTACCTTTATTACAAGTCTCCTGCACCTACAGTGGAAGTATACATTTTTATAATTAATTACTCGGGCTTATGAGAGCCTGTTTGCAAGATAGTGAGACCTTTCTCCTTTTCTCTGCATTAATTGAAACCTGCATGTGTCCTGAAGAAGTTTTAACGAAACGCATAGATGCAGTGGGGCTCACATCATGTATATTTTTATATAGATGATTTTTATATGTTTTTGTCAATGTCCTTTTCATAATATATATGTATTTTTGTATTGAATAACATTTATTATATTAAGTACTTTCCCTCTGGTTTGCTGTGCCTTAAAGCCCGACCGGGGTCTCTTTTTCTGAACCCCCTTTTTTTTTTTTTTTGCTTTTGATAACTCATACATATAAAATGAACAATGGGTACATAAATGGATAATAAACATGTAATACATGGGCATCTGGTGTACCCTAGTAGTAAAAAACATGTGAAACACGGGCATCTAGTGTACCCAGGGTTCAGTAATCTAGTGTACCCAGGGTACACTAGATGCCTGTGTATCACATGTTTTATACTCCTAGGGTACACCAGATGCCCATGTATTACATGTTTATTATCCATTTATGTACCCATTGTTCATTTTATATGTATGCTGTTTTACAACTGGCCATTGCTGATGATAATAATGTATGCATGACTTTTACCTGAATAAACGCATATACTTTATACTTCAATTACTGCTATGATGCTTCTTGGCCAAATGGTGCCCACCTCATTTAAAGTCCCATAAGGGCGTATCTTTTGTTGCATTTTACGGGGATGGAGGTGGGTTACCGGTGACACCAGACATTTTCTTATTTTATAATATTCTAATTTTATGAGATGCACCTGTATGTGATACATTTCAAAATACAAGGTGAACTTTGTTAATGAATACTGGCACAGGTAAAGTAAAAAATATTGGCATTCATAAATACATAGTGCTATATGATACTATATAAATTATATCATTTATTTTGGGGAAGCATTGCTCTGAGTGGCTTCTAAAAACCGATTGTGGATTTATTGTGTGTCAGGCTGTGACTAGTATCACTGTCTCCAAATTTCGATCTCCTTTATTTGTCAATCAATGAACAGCAAACATACCTTTGCATTTCTTGTGCCAGGTTGTAACACTTTCCAAAATATACAGTACTGTGCAAAAGTTTTAGGCAGGTGTGAAATAATAAATGCTGTAAATTAGCAATGCTTTCAGAAATAGAATTGTTAATAGTTTATTTTTATCAATTAAAAAGAAAGTAAATGAACAAATCAATATTTGGAGTGACCACCCTTTGTCTTCAAAACAGCATCAATTCTTCAATTCTTCTAGGTACACTTGCACACAGTTTTTAAAGGAACTCGGCAGGTAGGTTGTTCCAAACATCTTGGAGAACTAACCACAGATCTGTGGATGTAGGCTGCCTCAGATCTGTCTGTCTCTTCATGTAATCCCAGACTCCCTGATGTTGAGATCAGGTTTCTGCGGGGCCAAACCATTACTTCCAGGACACTTCTTTATTCTAAAGATAGTTCTTAATGACATTGGCTGTATGTTCGGGGTTGTTGTCCTGCTGCAAAATAAATTTGGGGCCACTCACGTGCCTCCCTGATGGTATGGCATGACGGATAAATATCTGCCTGTATTTCTCAGCATTGATGACACCATTGATCCTGATCAAATTGCCAACTCCATTTGCAGAAATGCAGCCCCAAACTTGCAAGGAACCTCCACCATGCTTCAATGTTGCCTGCAGACATAAGAGCCAATGCCCTCCATTTTCCTCCTGCAGCCGCCGAAAGCCTGTTTCTCCTCCTCTCCCTCCCGGAGACATTCAGCAGCTGCAGGAGGAAAATGGAGAGATTGGTTCCTCTGTATGCAGCCTCACCGGCCCCCTTCCTGTTCTTCCTCATATGTCATTTACATTTCCTTTTTCTGAATGGACACACTGAGTGATTGGTACTGAGGTACTGTGTTTACTATGCCTTGGTTTGCAAATGAACAGGAAGTTCTTTACGGAACTATTCCTGTCCATTCATTTTGTGCAGCAGAGGCTGCAGAGATGGAGATTGAGGACTGTGTCCTCAATCTCCTTTCTTTGTCTCAAAGGTGAAACATCTGAGGTCTTTTTAGACCCCTGATATTTCACCAAAGTCCCCCTACAGGGCTCCTAAAAATTGTGAAATAAAAAAAAGATAGAAAAAAAAATGATTAAAAATAATAAAAAGAAAAAAAAACTACTGGCACCAGTGGCGGAACTACCAGGGTCGCAAAGGTCGTGTCATGACCTTGCAGAAATACATTCATGACCTGTCTGTCTCTTACCTGGTCTGTGTATCAGCCTTGAGGCTTGTACTCTCACACCTGAATGCTTAAGTAATCTTCCCTCTGTGTGGCTCCACCCTAGCCTCAACAGGAACCACTATTTAACACCGTATTCTCCAAGCCTGCCTTGCCGTGCAATATTGTGTGTTTGGCTTCCTGTTTGCCATGTGCTCTAAGTTTGTCTCTGTCTCTGTTACCGATTTTGGCGTGTTCCCGACTATCCCTGTCTGCTTGTGACCCTGACCTTTGGCGCGTTCTCGACTATCCCTGTTTGCCTGTGGCCCTGACTTTTAGCGTGTTCTCTGTTATCCTTGTCTGCTAGTTGCCCCAAAATTTGGCTACCTCCTTACTATCCTTGGTGTCCTGGGCTGCTGTTTCCTCTCCATCCTCCTGTAGCCTACCGTGAGCTGGGAGACCCTGGGGGTCGTGACTTGGAGCCAGTTGCAGCCCAGTCTATCCTTTCCACTAGAGGCTCTGGTGAACACCTGCTGGCTCTTAGACTCCGCTCCCTGGGGAATCTATGCTCTAACTCACTGTGGGATCCGTGTTGGTGCTCCAGGGGACCTGCCTTTCTGGACCACCCCAAGTTCCATCCACAGCAGTCAGCCTTAGGGTCCACTATCATAGCGGTGCTCTCCTTACCCCAACGGGGTGCATCTGTCACCTGGATACAGGTTACCTGACAGTTTGCACGGCCATGGACCCGTCTGATGTGTGGCTACATGCCGTTGATCAGCTGCAGGGCATAGTCCACAGACTCGAGATCCAGGAATCTAATCAGACCCAGGTAATGCAATTCCTTCAGGATTTGGCTTCCCGCTTTGAACAACTTCAAGCCTCCTTAGGCTCCCCGGTTCCACAACCGCAATCGGCTGCCGTATCAGCTCCGCTTACAGTCGCAGCCGCTAACCCTTTGCACTTACCAGCTCCATCCCGTTGCTTTGGGGATTCCAAGGCCTGCAGAGGGTTCCTTAGCCAGTGTACCATTCATTTCGAACTCCAACCCCAAAACTTCCAGTCTGATCGGGCAAAGGTAGCCTATATTATTTCTCTCCTGTCCGGTGAGGCTTTAGCTTGGGCTGCCCCTATGTGGGAGCGGAAAGACCCAGTGGTTTCCAGACTCTCTAATTTTCTGAAACTCTTCCAGAATATCTTTGAGGAACAAGGTTGTGTTTCTTCAGCGACCAGCGCCTTTTACGTCTCCGCCAAGAGTCTGCTTCTATGGGACAGTATGCTCTTCGTTTCCGCATACTGACGGCTGAGCTGAGCTGGAACAATGAGGCCTTAGTCGCAACCTTTCTGCATGGCCTTTCTGATAGAGTGAAGGACGAATTAGCAGGAAGAACCATCCCCACTGATCTGGACGAAGTTATCTCCCTGTGTAACCAGATTGATATTCGTTTTCAGGAAAGGACCCTAGAAAAGCGACGCCAGCACTCCTTGGTCCTTAGTCAGCCCAAGCTCCCCTCTTTTTGTCCTGTGGAGCATCTCCTGCCATCTAAAGAACCCATGCAGCTGGGCCAGACCAGGTCATCCCCCGAGGAACGTGCCAGGCGCAGAACTCTGGGCCTGTGTCTCTGCTGTGAGGGCAAAGGTCATTTTCTGACACATGCTCATTTCATCCAGGAAAAGCTCTGGTAATACATCTGGAAGGTGGAGTATTGGACCCAGAAAAGTCATCTTCTCGTCTCTTTCTTTCTGTGTTTCTTCATGTTGCCATTTCCTCCCACTCGGTCTTGGCTTATCTGGATTCGTGAGCCGCTGGCAACTTTATGTACTGGAGAACTGCATCTTCCATGAACCTTACCCTTTTACCCCTCACCACTCCATTGGTGGTCTCGGCGATTGATGGCACTGTTTTTCCAGGGGGCCCTATCCGCTTCCAGACCCCTTCTGTTAAGATGTCGATAGGGATACTCCACCAGGAGTGGATATCTTTTCTTATCCTTCCTTAGGTCTCAACCCCTATCGTATTGGGGCTTCCTTGGTTGCAGCTCCACTCTCCACACATTGACTGGACTTCTGGGCAGATCCTGGCTTGGGGTCCCTCCTGTTTCTCTTCCTGCCTACTCAAGGTTGCCCCTAAGGGAAACTTCCCGTGGCTACCACCTCAGTATCCTCTGCCCTTCCCGCTGCATATAGCATATATCCGGGATGTGTTTTGTAAAAAGTCAGCTGAGGTGCTTCCTCCTTACAGGTTCTTTGACTGTGCCATTGACCTTGTTCCCGGAGCAGCTCTACCCAGGGGTCGTACCTACCCTCTGTCCATCCCAGAGACCCAGGCCATGTCTGTGTATGTTGCAGAAAATCTAGAAAAAGGATTCATCTGGAAATCCTCATCGCCTGCAGGAGCAGGGTTCTTTTTTGTTGCCAAAAAGGATGGTACCCTAAGACCCTTGCATTGACTACCGAGGCCTAAACGCAGTAACGATCAAAAATCGATACCCTCTACCCCTAATATCGGAACTATTTGACAGGTTGAAAGGTGCCTCCATTTTTACCAAGTTGGGTCTCAGGGGTGCATACAATTTGATCCGAATACGGGAAGGGGGTGAATGGAAAACATGCGTTTAACACTAGAGATGGGCATTATGAGTACTTGGTCATGACCTTTGGTTTGTGTAACGCCCCAGCGGTGTTTCAAAACTTTGTTAACAAAATCTTTAGGGATCTGCTTTACCAATTTGTTGTCATCTACCTGGATGACATTCTCATCTTTTCGGATAGTCTGTCGGATCACAAAGATCATGTCCGGATTGTACTTCAGCGCCTTCGAGAAAATAATCTGTACGCCAAGCTGGAGAAATGTTCTTTTGAATGTTCTGAAGTCCTGTTTCTGGGATGCTTCGTCTCTAACTTCGGTCTTCGTATGGATCCTGGGAAGGTCTCGGCCATTACCAACTGGCCACTTCCTGCTGGCCTCAAGGCAACGCAGTGCTTTCTTGGGTTCACTAATTATTACAGGCAGTTCATTAGGAATTACTCCTCTATTGCTGCGCCAATTATCGCCTTGACCAAGAAGGGTGCTAATGCCAAGGAGTGGTCCCCCGAAGCTGTCTCTGCCTTTCATGATTTGAAACAGGCCTTCATTTCTGGACCTTTGTTGAGGCAACCTGACCCGGGGGATACATTTTTTATTGAAGTGGACGCTTCCTCAACTGGGGTGGGAGCTGTGCTTCTTCAATCCTTTGGGAAAAAAAGTCTACCATGTGCGTTTTTCTCCAGAAAATTTTCTCAGGCGGAGAAGAATTACGCTATCGGTGATCGGGAACTTCTTGCGATTAAATTGGCATTGGAGGAGTGGCGTCATCTCTTGGAGGGTTCCCCACATTCCATAACAATTTTCACTGACCATAAAAATCTGCAGTACTTACAGAATGTCAAACGACTGAATCCCAGACAAGCCAGGTGGAGTCTCTTCTTTTCCCGTTTTAACTTCACCATTGCATTCAAACCTGGTTTCTGCAACAGTCGGGCTGATGCACTCTCTAGATCTTTTGACATTCAGGATGAGGAGCCTACCATTGAACCTGAGCCGATTATCCCTACTTCATGCATCCTTGCCCATTCTACCACCCTGAAGTCAAAAATTCCTCCTGGCAGGACCTTCGTCCCCACTGAGCTAAGAGCTAAGATCCTTCGTTGGGGACATGACTCCAAGGTGGCAGGTCATGCTGGGTTTCTTCGATCCTTCCTCCTTATCAGTCGCCACTACTGGTGGCCTACTCTCCGTTCGGATGTCAAAGACTATGTTAAGACTTATCATGTCTGTGCCCAGTCTAAGTCCTCCACGCAGGCTCCTGCTGGTCTTCTCATGCCCTTGCCCATTCCCAAGGAGCCCTGGTCTCACATAGCCATGGACTTCATCACCGATCTTCCACCTTTTGAGAAGAATACGGTCATTTGGGTGGTAATTGATCGATTCTCCAAGATGGCCCATTTTGTTCCTCTTCCTGGTCTCCCTTCTGCTCCTGCCTTGGTTCCCATTTTCGTACGAGAGATTTTCCGTCTTCATGGTGTCCCTTTCCATGTCATTTCGGACAGGGGTGTTCAGTTTACTTCTCGCTTTTGGAGAGCCTTTTGCAAATCCCTCAACATTACCTTAGATTTGACCTCTTCTTACCATCCCCAATCCAATGGCCAGACTGAAAGGGTTAATCAGGAGTTGGAGGTCTTTCTCCGTACCTTGGTCTCGGCTCATCGCGATAATTGGGCATCATTACTCCCGTGGGCAGAGTTCTCCCACAACAATCATGTCAACCTCAGTTCTCAGAAGACACCCTTTGTCACTGTTTATGGAAGACATCCTCAGCTCCCTCTTCCTATGACCTGTTCTTCTGACATCCCAGCTTTGGCTACTGTTCAGGAATCATTCAATTCCTTATGGGTTGACGTTCATGATTCCCTCCAGAAAGCTACCAACAAGTTCAAAAGTTTTGCTGACCGTCGCAGGCGTAAGCCGCCTTCTCTACAGCCAGGAGACAAAGTCTGGCTTTCTACCAGGAACATCAGACTCCGGGTTCCTTCTCTTAAGTTTGCCCCGAGATTCATTGGTCCTTACAATATAATTTCTAAGCTGAATCCTGTTTGTTTTAAACTCCAGATCCCTAAAAGCCTCAGGATCTCAAACTCCTTTCATGTATCCCTTCTGAAACCTTTAGTTTTCAATAAGTTCTCTCGACCTCCTCCTACCTTGGCTCCATTCTCTGAAGATGATCAGGAGTACGAGGTTAGTCAAATTTTGGATTCTCGCTTCTATAAAGGTGTCCTTCAATATCTCATGGATTGGAAAGGTTTCGGTCCTGAGGAGAGATCTTGGATTTCTGCATCTGAAGCCTTCGCACCTCGTCTTCTGAGGAAGTTCCATTTGAAGTTCCCCTCCAAGCCTGGTCCAAAGCAGGGGAGGGGGAGGCCTCATAAGGTACTGTCATGACCTTGCAGTAATACATTCATGACCTGTCTGTCTCTTACCTGGTCTGTGTATCAGCCTTGAGGCTTGTACTCTCACACCTGCATGCTTAAGTAATCTTCCCTCTGTGTGGCTCCACCCTAGCCTCAACAGGAACCACTATTTAACACCGTATTCTCCAAGCCTGCCTTACCGTGCAATATTGTGTGTTTGGCTTCCTGTTTGCCGTGTGCTCTAAGTTTGTCTCTGTCTCTGTTACCGATCTTGGCGTGTTCCCGACTATCCCTGTCTGCTTGTGACCCTGACCTTTGGCGTGTTCTCAACTATCCCTGTTTGCCTGTGACCCTGACTTTTGGCGTGTTCTCTGTTATCCTTGTCTGCTAGTCGCCCCAACATTTGGCTACCTCCTTACTATCCTTGCTGTCTTGGGCTGCTGTTTCCTCTCCATCCTCCTGTAGCCTACCGTGAGTGTGAGCTGGGAGACCCTGGGGGCCGCGACCTGGAGCCAGTTGCAGCCCAGTCCATCCTCACCACTAGAGGCTCTGGTGAACACCTGCTGGCTCTTAGACTCCGCACCCTGGGGAATCTATGCTCTAACTCACTGTGGGATCCATGTTGGTGCTCCAGGGGACCTGCCTTCCTGAACCACCCGAGTTCCATCCGCAGCAGTCAGCCTTAGGGTCCACTATCATAGCGGTGCACTCCTGACCCCAACGGGGTGCATCTGTCACCTGGATACAGGTGACCTGACAGGTCGTAATTGCAATCAGGCCCTGGCATTCAGCCACCATGGAGGGTGAGGGCCAAGACAGCAGGAAGGGGGTTCACTGCAGAACATATGAAAGGGAACCATATTTTTTGTCATATGTCTCACACTTAAATGATTCAGATCATCAAACAAATTTTAATATTACGATAACTCCAGTAAATCCAAGATGCAGTTTTTAAATTATTATTTCATTTGTTAAGGGAAAAAGCTGTTCAAACCTGCCTGGCCCTATGTGAAAAAGTAATTGCCCTCTCCCATGCTGAATCATGAATGAACTGTGATTAACCCCAATTTTTTTGAAAGCCAAGTTAAATTTCACATGCCACACCCAGGCCTGATTACTGCCAGACCTGTTAAATCAAGAAATCACATACCGGTAAATAGAAGCTGTCTGACAAAGTGAAGCATGCTAACAGATCACAACAAGCCACACATCATGCCACAAATTAAAAAAATTCAAGAACAGATTAGAAACAATGTAATGGACATGTATCGGTCTAGGAAGGGTTTCAAAGCCATTTCTAAGGCTTTGGAACTGCAATGAACCACAGGGAGAGCCATTATCCACAAATGAAGATAACATGGAACAGTGGTAAACCTTCCCAGGAGTGGCCGGCCTACAAAAATGACTCCAAGAGCATGACGACGACTCAGCCAGGAGGTCATAAAAGAACCCAGAACAACATCTAAAGAACTACAGGCCTCACTTGCCTCAGGTAAGGTCAGTGTTCATGATTCAACAATAAGAAAGAGACTGGGTAAAAATGGCATCCATGGGAGAGTTACAAGATCAAAGTCATTGCTGACCAAAAAGAACACAAAGGCTCATCTCACATTTACCAAAAAACATCTTAATTATCCCCAAGACTTTTAGGCAAATATTCTGTGGACTGATGAGACAAAAATGTAACTTTTTGAAAGGTATGCATCTTGTTACATCTGGCATAAAACTAATACAGCATTTCATAACAAGATCATACCAACAGTCAGACATGATGGTGGTAGCGTGATGGTCTGGGGCTGCTTTGCAGCTTTAGGACCTGGACGACTTACCATAATTGATAGAACCATGAATTCTGAGCTCTACCAGAAAATCCTAAAGGAGAATGTCCGGCCATCAGTACGTGACCTCAAGCTCAAGTGTACTTGGGTTATGCAACAGGACAATGATCCGAAACACAACAGCAAAACCACCTCCAAATGGTTCAAACAAAGCAAAATTTAGGTTTTGGAGTGGCCTAGTCAAAGCCCGGACTTAAATCCAATTGAGATGCTGTATCAGGACCTTACACAGGCCATTCATGTTGGAAACCCTCCAGTGTGGCTGAATTAAAACAATTCTGCCAAGAAGAGTGGGCCAAAATTGCTCCACAGCAATGTGAAAGATTCATTGCCAGTTACCGCTAAATGCTTTATTGCCGTTGTTGCCACTAAGGGTGGCACAACCAGTTATTAGGTTTAGGGAGCAATTACTTTTTCACATAAAGCCAGGCAGGTTTGGACAGCTTTTTTGACAAAACCATCATTTAAAAACTGCATTTTGTATTTACTCGGGTTATCTTTGTGTAATAATACAATTAGTTTGATGATCTGAGTCATTTAAGTGTGACAAATATGCAAAAAAAAATAAAAAATCAGAAAGGGGGCAAATATTTTTTCACACAACTATCTATCTATCTATCTATCTATCTATCTATCTATCTATCTATCTATCTATCTATCTATCTATCTATCTATCTATCTATCTATCTATCTATCTATCTATCTATCTATCTATCTATCTATCATACTGACTAAGACATATGCCTTAAAGCAGAACTACACTACACCCGAGCACCACAAACCAAAAATGCTATTTAATTAATTTTTAATATTCAAAGAAAACGTACCTATCCATCCAGGCCTCCATGCTTTATTTTGCTGAGAAATCACTTTAAAAAACACTCCCTAGCATTCCTGGCTGTGGCCATCTTGAGTAAAGGCTGATGATTCATGTATCATTTACTTCCTGAGAATACCCCGCTTCTCATCCTGGGATGTATGACATAATTCGCCTAGGCCCGGAAAACAGAAAGTAACTTAAGAAGTGTAAATTGACAGTTTAAAACAAGTAAATTTGATATAATTTTATCAAAGGAGCAGTACAGCCAAATCTCATTTGCCAAAGCTCATGGTTCTGCACTCTTATGACCCGTTTTTAGCAGCGAGTGGGGCTGAAGTCCACACTCTGCCGATGTCATAGAGTCGAAGTGAAGTCCTGCTTTACTCTCCCAATCTTAATCTGGAAATGACTACACTGAAAAATAGTAACTATTTGTTGACAGATTAATATACAATAACAAGATAGCAATGTAACAGTATAACAGCACCAGCAAAAGGAGTAAACACTGATCATGTAGCAGGATCAGTGAAGTACTGTATATATACGGGAGGATGAAATCTGTACAGAAAACAAAAATAAAAACTAAACTAAGAAATAAATATTACAAAAATAAATGCAAAAGTAAATGGAAATCACAGTCAACTACTGGATTATTTACTGAATTAGTACTGGAGTGGACTAAAGTATTTCCTTGCACACTGTTAAAGGAAATCTACAGTGGAAAAAATACAGGACTGCCATTGCTAAGCTTCTTCTAAGAATGCTAGTTGCCTGGCTGTCTTTGCCTTCAATACTGTGTATGCATCATGACAGTCCGGGAACAAGCATGGTTAGACAATCAGAGTGAATGTTGGTTGTGTTATTTTTCCAGGAGCTATCAGCACGGCTGTTGTCTATTGAGAGTGATAAAGATCTAATAACTGTGACCTTCCGAACGTTTGAGGAGATCTGGAAATTCTCCACCTATTACTCACTTGGTAATTATATCTATCTTTTTTTTTAAATCTATATAACCCTTATTATCTAGACTAGTGATGACGAACCTTGGCACCCCAGATGTTTTGGAACTACATTTCCCATGATGCTCAACTACAAGTGCATGAGCATCATGGAAAATGTGGTTCCAAAACCTCTGGGGTGCCAAGGTTCGCCATCACTGATCTAGACAGTCAGAACAAAAGAGGCATGGAACAATACAAATTCAGCTATGCCTTGAACCAACAATTATATGTTTGTGACATCATGCGCTGACCAGTTGCAGTTCAATTTTGTGTACACCACTGTCTACTAAGCCACCCATACATAGATCAAAATAGGGACCAGCGGAAATTTGAATTCATGTATGAGCAAGCTGGTTGTAGACAAGTCGATCTGTCAATCAACTTGTCTACAACCAGCCTGTTGGGTTTTACCCAAACGATTAGTGCCATTGACTATAGCTTGTAACACTGATTATTGTATTCTTATGGTGGAGAATGCTCCCACCTGTTGGAATACAATACCACAGTGGGAAGGATTCCCCCGCCTGACCTGCTGGTCTTCATCTTGTAGAAGAGCAGTGGGGGTTATTTACTAAAAAAGCATGGTGCAAAATCTGGTGCAGCTCTGCATTGAAACCAATCAACATCTGGGTTTTATTATCAAAGCTTTATTGACCAAGTTGAATTTAGAAGCTGATTGGC
The DNA here is from genome assembly GCF_042186555.1 of Aquarana catesbeiana. Lineage (NCBI taxonomy): Eukaryota > Metazoa > Chordata > Amphibia > Anura > Ranidae > Aquarana > Aquarana catesbeiana. The sequence goes on from NC_133324.1 coordinate 882,750,193, forward strand.
TACCATGCACAGCTGCACCAGATTCTGAGTTCATCGGTTTTAGTAAACTAGTGTGTCCAGCAAGCTTTTACAAGGTATCTTCAAAGGTTCCAGTAAGCTTCAAGCAGGTTTCTGGAAGCTATTAAAGCACCCTTCAGTAAAAATTTTGTGATGGTAAACATAGATCTTAACATTAGCATTGGTTGCTACCTTTAACAAGCTACTAGCAGGTAAAGTGATAATAAAGGCAGATATTTAAAAAAAAAATAGATGTTATACTTACCTGCGCTGTGCAACAATATTGCACAGAGCAATGCATTGATATTGCATTGTGATCACTGACCTGAGCTGGCGGCTCCAGCCTAAACTAGTAGTGTGTAGGAGGCTTAAAGTTTTACTAAACCCAGGAGCCTGCATTCACTAAATCTGGTCTCCCACAGTATACAGAACATGGAAATGCACTTATTTTAGTAAATGTAATCTGCTAAATACCTTTTTCTCATCAGCAGTATATAGCAGTCTTGTGACTTCTATCAGTGTCTGGTTAAAGCTTGTAGGAGGAGTTTGCATTCTCCTCTAACTGTCCTATGAGGCTGCATGGCCCTTGACTTAAAAATACCTGTGTAGAGTGACTCCAAGGCTCTGTACTATCAGGAGATGGATTGGGGACAGTGGAAGAAGGGGGGATTAGAGAAGACAGGATCAAACAGCCTTTTTACACAATGTGGAGGATTAACCTGTTATGTTCCACAGTGAGTATACCAAAGCATGCTTTACACCATATACAGACAAATTTTACTGTTGTGGGTTTAGTAACACTTTAAGTCCAGGGTGAAAAATGCTAGCTTCACAATCTCCCGGTGAATTCTGATTTTACTGCTCCAAAAATTAGCAATGTTCACAGGAGAGGGGTTGATTTTAGTCCTCTGAAACTTATAAATGACACGAACATTGCATTCCAGTGTTTTTTTTACAAGATGGTTATAGGAGGTCAATTTCTAAGTAGATACAGTCCATGGAGGGGATCAGAAACAGGCTATGGTAAATGTTGCTATAAATATATATAAAAGACTCTGCTTGTTTCAAACCCCATTAAAACAGGCTTCTTGAATCACTGTATGGAAAACATATTTTTGGACCAGACTTTTTGGCTGACCTCATTAGAGGATGAAGGTGCTGGAATTCAAGTTCTGGTTAATGAGGAGTCCCTAAACCACATTTATAAAGGTCTACTAATGGATGAAGGTTAGTAAACTGCTTTGGTACTTTCTGTATTGAGCATGATTTTTTTCGAATGCAGTAAAAAAATGTTTATCTTGAAACCACATATCATAAGCATTCCATACAAAAGATCCCAGGAACACAATGCTGTTCCTTATCATTATCCACTGGTCTGATACTGTTTGTGTGCCAGGGGATCATCACCGAAACAAGGTGCACAGAAAAAGGATTGGGAAGCCAGTGAGGTACATCTGGAAAATTGGTTCCCCTATCACTTTCGACCTAAAAGACAATTATTACTTTAAATGGATCTGTCCTTGAAATGCATTGTCAAGTTAGGAATTAAATGAGGCTGTGAAATGCATACACAGAACTCCCTATGTATCCTGGGCATTCTGTGTCTGGCTATGCAAGTGGTACAACAGTCATCCTCATGTGAAGAACCATTGTGCTGCTGGTAGTCTGATGTTCTGAGGACACTATCATTCTTGTAAAGTCCTCTGTGCAATCCAGAGCTTCTCTTTTTCCCCCTTTTCCTTTTTAGTTGTGGTCATGTGCAATTCACAGTGTACACAAATCCCTAGTCAATAATTGGAGTGAGCAGGAGAGGGTAGCTATATTCCTACATAGAGTGGGACCACAGAGAACCTCTAACAGGAAGTCGGGTCACAGCAGCAAAAAAAAAAGGAATTTGGAGATTTTAAGGAGGCTGAGGGCAGTAAAAGGGACTTCTTTGAGTTAAAGCCCAACTCTGACCATAAAAAAAAGTTTTCCCATGCAGTGGGGCTGTACCCGCACTTTTGTCCAGGCAATAGGAGAAAGCTGTATACTAACCCTATCCTCCTCTCCACTGGCAAACAGCGCTCCCCCACGATCCTGACGTCTTTGCATCCAGAGCAGGTCTATGGGCTTGATGATGTCAGGAACAGTCCACCCCTCGGGAGGGAGGTTGCATAGCTGTAGCCAAAGAGACCGGTGCGGGGAGGATTGGACAATTAGGTAAGTATATCTCTGTTATCTATTTCCCTAGACAAAAACAAGCAGTTGACCCGTACACTTCAAAATTTTTTGGCCCAGCGTTGGACTTTAAGAATACATACTTGAATAGATTTTTTTTCTTTTTAGTGTCACTTTAAATGCTGTGTGTACTGCACTTATGTTTAAATTAGAGATGGGTTATCTCTAAAGTGATCTGAGATGCAAAAGCAGTCAATGTTCTAGAATGCAAACTTCTCTGGAATTAAGGTTATATCAAATTTTAACCTATTGATTTTCTTTTGCTCAGGGATTTATTTCACCCTTTGTGCTGACAAGTGTATACGACAAGCCACTGTTGTTGATAACAAAGTTCAGATAATTCAGTCGAGTCTGGAAGCTCAGAGACAAACGGCAGGGTGGACCCAATCTGATTCCTCTGCTGAAGACAGTGGACTTTCCGCAGAAGCTGAACCGCTCTGTCCATTTCATCAGTAGGTAGCTGTCTTCCTTCCATCCTTTCCACTCTTTGCAATTAAAGTACAGTGTAGAAAACATTAAATTACTTATTAACCTTAGTATAAGAATATACGTAAGTTAAACATTTCAGTCTATTCAAAGAATGTGTAAACATAATTAAAGTGACCTGCCAGCTTTGCAATATAGTTAAATGGATGTGTGTGTTTTTTGGGTGGTACCATTAAATAACATATTGTGCATAGTATGGGAGTGATTTACATAAATCTGCTACCTATAGCCAACAACAACATTAGCTTTCTTTTTTGGTAAATATTTTTGCCCCATTTTTTGCTTTCTTTTCATTTATTATTTCTTTTACTGTCTTATAGGTGGTTCTTGAGAGCAAATGTAGGTTCAGACCTTGTAGATTTTGGGAAGTCAGAGCTAAGAAACCACATAGGTAAGCTTATGTCAATCCTTTTTTTGCCGATTATAAAATAGTTCTCAAGTCAAATGTTTTTACGTTAAAGTGATTGTAGGGTTTTTTTTTTTTAAATAGCAAACATATCATACTTACCTCCACTGTGCAGCTCATTTTGCACAGAGTGGCCCAGAGTGACCTTAATGCATAGGATGCATTAAGGTGAAAAAACACAGAGGTTTACAACCCCTTTCATGCATTCCCTGCATTAGGGTAAAAAATGGCCCACTGACTGTTCTATCCACCCATAAACACTACCTTACTCCTGTCACTGCTCCAGAGCTGTTCCAGCTGCAGTGCTGCTCCCCTCTCTTCCTGGTCTTACAGGAGACACTGAGAGCAGCGGGAGCCAAAGGGGTTGATTTGCTAAAGGCAAATCGACTATGCACTTTGCAAAGTGCAGTTGCTCCAGAGCTTAGTAAATGAGGTAAACTTCACTTTGTAAAGAATACCCAATCACCTGCAAGAAAAATAAAAAAACTGCATTTTTGCCTGCACGTGATTGGATGATGGAAGTCATCAGAGCTTCCGTACGTATACTAAGCTCTGGAGCAACTGCACTTAGAGTGCAACTGCATTTTGCAAAGTGCAGTCTTTTAGCCCTTAGTAAATCAGCCCCATAGGCTCTTGTTGTTGTCAGTCAAACACCTGTGAGGAGGTAGCACGTGTGCTCTATGGACGCACACAGCCTGGCTCAGGAGCGTGTCTGTGTTTTGCTTGATGTCTATTAAAGTTTCTTGCGGTAAAAGCCAAGGAAGCTTAGACCTCTGTAGTGTATTAATACTTTTACTAAACAGAAAAGCTGAACATACAACTGCAGAAAACACAATCCATAGCATGCAAAGTATAACAAAATATGCCTACAACATGCACAATCTGACTATCTTCCTAGTAAATAAGCATGTACAATATGTATGCAATAAGTATACTAAACAGCTACTTAGCTTGGATCTTTCTTTATGATGGAGTCATTGCCTAGGATCCAGGATCTTCCAGATTGCCTTGTGCTTTTCACAAGTCCTCCGATCTATTATGTCCGTTGTCTTAGCAAATGGCTAGTTCAAAAGTCCTTATCCCCTCCCCCATTTCCTGTTACATCATATCCTGTAGCCTGACTTCACAAAAACTAACCAAACTGGTTCATTAGCATATCATTAGGGGAGGCTTAGTTTCTAAAACAGCACATGGTCTTAAAATCTAACATTCACATATAACTATTCTATAAAATCACCCAAAAATATCCATAGCAATACAGTCTGCACAGGTGCCCCCATAGTACCTGGTTTACTAAGGAGTCACCCAAAGCAGGGAGAAGCAGACAGTGTTGCCAGAGGACTTCGAGAAGAGGACTTAATGGATCACTCTGCGTAGTATTAATGCACAGAGCAGGTAGGTATATCCTCTCTTTTTTTAATCAAAAGTTTTTTCATTGCAAAAGAAAAACAAATCAAATCAAAACATACATCACATTACACTTCAATTTGTCAGCGAAAGAACACTGACATAACCATTAGTCATTCCCTTCAATACTCGAGTAGCAGTGAGTATTCAATGTGTGGTATATACACGGTTTCTATCTGTATGGTGGTATTCTGCAATCCCCTTTCATCGTACTGGCAGCTTCAACATCACCACTTCCCCCCCCCCTACAATGTTACTTTGTGTGTAAAAAGCTAGCATTTCCCCGGGCATCTATTATGTTTATGGGCATCTGAGCAGCCTCATCTATACCAGTTCCTTGGGACTAATCCCGGGTGTATCAAGCCTTGCGGCCCATAATCTGTCAATTTTCTCAGGGTTCCCCCTGTGCTAATGAATGTATTTTTCCATGGTAAGGGTATTGCCCATGTGCTAATTCCAGGATTTAACCGATGGCGAAGTGGTGGATTTCCAGCTCATAAGTATTGTATTCCTAGCTTGGAATAGGGCTCTAGCAAAGGTCGTCCTGGTCACTTCCTCTGGGATTGCCCCCTCCAGAACTCCCAGGAGGCAACGTAGTGGATCAAGAGGAACATTAGTTTGGAATGACTGGTTAAGCGTGACCAGGACCCCCTTCTAATATCTATGGAATTTGGGGCAACGCCAGAGGATCAGGTCACCTGGCACTATCCTACATCTACCACATATCAGATCGGGTAGTTTGCCCATTTTATGAAGTTTTACTGGGGTATAATGTGTCCTCAACAGGATATACAATTGGGATACCTTTTGGGATACATTCAGCGAACAAGTGCTAACGGCTTGAAGGGCCTCTTCCCACTGCTCTCCTGTAATAGGCCCTAAGTCTGCCTCCCATTGGGTCGCCGCTGTCATGGGGAATCCCTCTAAGAGTTCGGATAGAAGCATAAGATAGCATTGGGATATTATACCCTTTGTGTCCGTTGCATTTTGTAGTATGTGGAAGACAGGAGTGGGTGATTGTACCTATTCCACTGCGGTACCTTGTGCTTTAACAGCGTGCTTTAGTTGTAGGTAGTAAAATAGCATGCTGGGGGGCAGTGCAAATTTAGATTGAGGGTCAGCGAAAGAGAGTAGTCTCCCATTGTGAAAGACATGCCTGAGGTGAGTTATTCCCATGGGGCGCCACCTAGGTCCCTGTTGGAGCTTGGCCAGTTCCTCATATGATTTATTCCAAATAATGTGCTGTAAGCTGTGTACCCCGTTTTTCTCTGTAGTTGTTTGACCTTATTCCACACCTTCTGAAGGAGTGTGTATGTGGGCATTTGTTGGGCCGTTGGAACAGCTGTGCCTCCAGGTCCTCCGGTACAGACTCCACCCCTATGCCAGTAAGTAGGAGTTTGGCTGATGAGCCAGCAGGCTTGGGAGCCATGGCTCCAATCAAGTGCTGCAGCTGTGCATCCAAATAGTATGTCCAGGGGTTGGGGAGTGCCAAACCACCCCCCTCCTTTGAATATTGTAATTGTTCCAGTTTAATCCTGGGGGGCTTGTTGTGCCAAAGGAGTAATCTGAATAGGGAGTCGACCACTCAAAAAATTTTAAGTGGAATAACCACAGGTGTGTTGTGAAGCAGATATAGGAGTTGGGGCATATTATCTTAATGAGGTTTGTTTTCCCGTTTGTTTTCCCGTCAAAGACATTTTAAGTCAGTTCCAAATGTTTATTTTGTCTCTGAAGTGAGTCAGTAAGAGGTATATATTTTGGCTGTAGTAGTCAGTGAGCTTGGGCGTAACGTGGATACCTAAGTATTTAAAAGAGGTTACTACAAGGACAGGGCAGGGGAGCTCCGCGTCCGACCCAGGTGCCCCATCCAGGAACATCAATGCTGATTTGGACCAATTAATGGTTAAGCCTGAGTAGTGGCCAAAATCTGTGAAGAGCGACATTGCATGAGGCAACGATTTGTCCATGTCCTCCAAAAAGAGGAGCATGTCGTCGGTGTAGGGGATTAATGTTTCATGCAAGTCACCAGAGCAAAATTCCCTGATCTGTGGATGATCCCGCACCTGGGCAGCAAGAGGCTCAATGGCCAGTGCAAAGAGCAGGGGGGACAAGGGGCAGCCCTGTCTAGTCCCCCTGCCCAGTGCAAAGGCAGGAGACATCCTGTCCGACAAGCGTATGGCAGCCTGTGGAGAGCTATACAGTAGCTTTGTCCACTTGATAAATCTAGGGCCAAATCCAGATTTGGACAGTACAGCCCAGAGATAGCGCCAGCTGACACTGTCGAATGCCTTGTTGGCGTCAAGAGACAACAGTGCCCTTTTGCCCACATTATCTGCTGGGGTCTGCATTTTCAAAAAAAGTCTTCTAAGATTAGTTGCAGTTGAAACCTGTGTGGTCCGGGTGAATAATATTTGGAATAATCTTGTTAACCCTTTAAAGCTAGGATTTTGGATAGTATTTTAACGTTGCTTTGGAGTAAGGAGATGGGTCTGTATGAACTGGGATCTGGCCTGGTTTGAACAATATGATATTTGCCCTGGACATAGTGGTAGGCAGCTGTCCCGAGTCAAGCGCGGCAATAAATACTTCCAGTAGTTTAGGTAAAATTACCTCCCCGTATTGGGTATAGACTTCCATGGGAAGCCCCTCATCCCCTGGTGCCTTGCAGGTAGGGAAGGAAGCAGCAGCCTCCTTCAACTCGTCTAGCATGAGTGGAGCTTCCAGCTCCAGGCTAGCTTGACGTGTCAAAGCTGGTAGGGATATTGTTTCTAGATAGTCCTGCAGTGCCTCATCAGAGTCACCGTCTCTGTACAAGTCTGCGTAGAAAGATGCTAGCTCCGTAACTATTAGCTCGGGGTCATTCACCAGCCGCCCATTCTCTTTTTTTATTTTAATTTAAAAAAAGCCTTTAAGATCACTTTAATGATGTGTTATGTGCACATAAAGGTTACTAAAGTGTTGGGACAACACAGCAGCACACTCTTTTACTATTATCCTACAGTAAATATACCAATTTTATAGAAATGGCTATTGCCTGCATAATTTATTTTATTTTACATAAAATCATTTTCCATTTCAATCTGCTGGCAGTCATAGTTTTCTACAACTGGTAAAAATGAAATACTTCCTTATTGCAGCCATGGTAACAAAATACAAATTATTATAAGGATTTCCCAGAATGCGCTTTTAGAATCAGCTTATAGCTGGCTCACAGATGATCCAAAAATCTGCTCAGAATATAGGGTGAAACTCCACCTTTATTGAGAGAAAAGCAATTCTCTCTAGGGTACTTATATACATTGCAATCATTTGAGCAAACAACATGGCATTACCTTATCCTGTTTGGAAAGTTACACCTGCATTCCTCTTTCCTGTGTGCTAGGTAGGAGGGTGTACGGGCTCATGTGATCGGTCCCAGTATAGCAAATTTCCATTTCTGGGGGTGTTCTGTAAACCAGTGGCATACTGGTATGGGAGGGTGAACAACCAACAGTGGTCCCATGTATATCTATAAAATAAATGAAAAAGCCAGCTCTCCTTCAACAGTTTGGGTTTATGTATAAAAAAAAAAATTGCTATGAAAATGTGCCAATCATATCTACTGGTGAAACAAATCTTCACCGTAAATTACTTAATAGTTTATTTCCTAGGATTGTCATTGCCATTGAGTGGCATTAATTCTGTATTTTTTCTGATATATATAAAAAAATTAATCAGTTGGGGGGAGGACAGAGTGGAGCAGCCAGGTAGGGGTGAGGACAGAGTGGAGCAACCAAGTGGGGGGGGGGGGAGGACAGAGTGGAGCAACCAAGTGGGGGGGGGGGGACAGAGTGGAGCAGCCGGGTGGAGGGGTTACACAGTCACACCAGTGATAAGGTCCTGTCCCGCTATGGAAGCCTTCATTCCCATCGCTCAAACCATCAGGAGGTAAGTTCTTACTAGTTTTTATTTTTATTATTTTTGACAATTTTATTTTTTCAATTATTTTTTACAATATTAATTTTTATTATTTTTTTACAATCTTTTTAGGAGCCTCGTTGGGGGTTTTGGTGGAATATCAAGGGTCTAAACAGACCTCTGATGTCTTACTTTTGAGACAAGGAAAGGGACTGAGGACAGAGCTTCCCCAGTCTTTTTAATGGAAAGTGCTCTGTGCTGATCATGATTCACAAATTGAATGAAACACATAAATTAATTCACAGTTAAAAATGAAAACAGTAGCGACAGATCACTCACTGTTCTTTAAGAAAAAAAAGGGGGCGGTAAATTAAATATTTACCAGCCCCTTCCCCTGCTCTCCATCCTGAAACACCCCCGCAACAGCCAATGGGTGAGGAGGGAAGCTGGCAGCACTGCAGGGGTGAAACAAGGGGCAACAGGAAGCAGGGGAAATTGGCATTACACAAGGTGATTAGGGTGTGCCCAGGCACACCCAACACACTTTGTGCACACCCCTATGGCTGACAAGAAGAATGTTGATAGGAGGAGAAAGCTGACAGCGAGATGAGTTTATCACTGTGCTGATTCTCCTTTCACTGTCCAATCACTGGCTAGGATGGGTCCAAGATAACCTTGGCTCAGAGGAAGTAGGTTGAATGATGCTGACCATCAGACTGAAGACATCTATCAACAGAAACGAGTACTGCAGGGGAAACATTTGAATTGAAACTGAATATTACAGCAAATGCTGGTTTGGACATTTATTCATTTTTATCTTGTATTTTTTTCTGGAGATCTGCATTCATTTTTAATAATTTTAAAGGTCCAATTACAGACATGGCGTTGAATGGAACATAATCTGGTTGTTTGGTTTTTATTTTTATTTATGTGATATTGCTCACATTTCTATGGTGCTATTTGACATCTCCATTCTGTCTGATCAGCTGTAGGTTGGACAGAAGCTGTAATAAATTACGATAGTGATGTCCCAGATGAGATGTCCTTTCAGAACGGAGACATCATTGAGACAGTCAGCACATACATAGAATGCATGGAGTGGTTTGTAGGAAGAAATATGACCTCTAACTGTGTGGGCTTCGTGAGAACCAGAAATGTGAGACCTTACACATCAGATCATGGGTGAGTGAATAAATGAAATAAGTAACATTTTCAAAATGTAAACTAAGGTGGTGGCATGTACAAAACTAAGCAGAAGCTTGTATTTATTTTTAACCCCATCAGCCCCAAAAATATTCTTGCTTTATAGTTCAGCAACTGTTAGTGCCGGTTCACATTAGTGTGCTCTGCGAGATCGCATGTGATTTGCACCACACTGCAGTTCAAATCACACGTGATGTCTGTGCAATGCGATTTTAGCCATTCAGATAATATGGCTGAATTTGCATCGCATTCAGACCAAACTCGCGCAGGACCTGTTTTTTTTGGTCCGCACCCGAATCGGATCGTATGGGTGTTCACATCCATGCGATCTGATTCATGTCCGAACTGTCAGTTCGCAGTGTGATATGTGAGCTGAAATGGGGGTGTCATTAACATTGTATTGACACTTCCATGAGTTCACATATGGTAGTGTGAACTGACTTACGAATCAGGTGGGATGCGGGAACCCGCAGTGGATTCCCCGGGTTCCCGCATCACATAAGTGTGAACTGGCACTTAATGTATATCTAAAGTCAAAACTTTTTGTTTTACTTTTAGATACAGCAGGGAACGTTCAGGGAGAGCAGGGAAATATGTTCTCTTTCTGTCCTGTAGGCTCACCATTTTCATAATAAGGGAATGCCTAGCTTAGGCAGTTGTAACTGGAACAAGTGTCTCCACTGGAAGATTTCTCCTTCATTCCTGTGCCAGTGACAAAGTTTGGGAAACCCGTCACTTTCCCTTCCAGTGACAATGGTCACCAGGACCTATAGAGAGGGTGAATTTCCCAGCAGAGACACAGACAGTAATAAAAACTTGATAGAAGTTCTAACCCTACCACCCTCTATCCAATATTAAAATAAAGTTTTGGGCTTTACACGCATTACATTAATATTATTATTATTATTATTATTATTATTATGAAAGGCATTCACTGAAATGCAGAGCTTTTTCTGCTCAATAAAGAATACTGTTTACAGAAGTAAAAACACATCTCTTTATTTATTTATTTATTTATTTCAGGTACTTATATAGCGCCGTCAATTTACGCAGCGCTTTACATATTCATTGTACATTCACATCAGTCCCTACCCTCAGGGAATCTAAGGTCCCTAACTCACATTCATACATACTAGGGACAATTTAGACATGATCCAATTAACCTACCAGCATGTCTTTGGAGTGTGGGAGGAAACCGGAGTACCCGGAGGAAACCCACGCAGGCACAGGGAGAACATGCAAACTCTTGACTTCATGTGGTTTTACTGTATATAAAAAAAAAACCCCACCGGAACATAAGTGTAAAATCACAGTTAAACTGAATAAAACAATTGTACTAAATGAACTATTGACATTTTGTCAATTTCATTTCTTTCTAGTGATATTAAATACATGGTGCTTTAGGGCCCTTTCACATGGGCACCTTCTATTCTGATCAGCAGGGGATATGTGAGGTGATCTCTGCTGATCAAAGCAGATTGGGTGGATGACAGGTCCGTGTCCGCTTAGGTTCTGAAGAGCGGACACTGACAGAGCCCACTCTGCTCTATGGGTGGCTGGCACAGGTGTGCGCAGCCTATTGCATTAGGGTGTGCACCCCAAAGCTCAAACACACATGCCTTTCTCTGCAGCCTCAGCTGCACTAGACGGTGAATGAATGGGAAGTGCTCTGTGCTGAGCAGCTTCATGTACATTCGCAAACTTAAGCATAGTAAGCACCGTTTACTATGCTTCTGTTATGGATGAACACAGTGAGTGAGTGTGCTCACTGTGTTCATTTAGAAAAGGGGCTGGTACTGTAAATGATATATTGATTAGCCCTTTCCCCCCCGCTTTCTATGCTGAAACATCCCATCTGGCACACCCCCTGCGCAAGCCTATGGCGGCTGGGAGTAAATGGATTCTACTGTCCATTTACACTCATCTGCCTCCGATCTGGTTCTGCTTTCGATCTGGTCCACGTAAATGGAAGAGGACGCAAAACTCCTCTATTTTTTTAGCAGGCCTGCTTGGACCTGGAGGTAGGTGGGTGTTCGTTTACACCCTCCGATGCAAAGGAATCCATGGGCTTTCTGTTTAGGTTTGCCTGAAAAGCTGACCTGATCAGATCGCCCCTTGTGTGAAAAGGCCCTAAAGTTGTTAGTTTAAAGCAAGGTTTCTCAATCAGGGTTGCATGAAAATCCTTGGGTTCCTCCAGAGGTTGCTAGGGGTTGCTTGGGCAATGAGCAAGTTCTGCCTCTCAAATAAGTTGCCTCTGACACCACAGATCATTTTAGCTATCTATAAGGAGGTTATTCTTCCCACTGACCACAAGTGTAAGCAGCATTCTTCCCACTGACCACCACACTAATGTAGGAGTGTAGTTATAGTCATTTTTCGCAGGGGCTTCCTGAGACCGGAAAGTTATTTCAAGGGTTCCTCTGTGTTGAAAAGATTGAGAAAGGCTGGTTTAAAGAGACTCTGTTAAGGAAAAAACTGATGCAGGTATACAGTATAGGTCCCTGGAGGTCATGGAAGGTTTGTAAATACCTCCAAACAATAATGTCAGATATGGGGATGGTTTTGTGTCGCTTTGAAAAAAGTTGATTTTTGGCCCTTTTTGTTGATTATCCAGCAAACATCCATTATTGTCATGGTCTGGAGTCAGGCTCAGGGGCCAGTAGCTATATCAGGGGAAGCAGCTCCCACTGACAAGTGGGACAGGTAAACAAGCAGGTCACCCTGGCTGATGACATGGGTTTACCTGAGGTACAGGGTCTAAGTATTAATCGGTATTCACCAGAGCTCCTGATGGTGGAGATGGGTTTTGTTGCGTGTTAGTACCTGGTCGCGGTCCTCAGGATCGCCCCACCACCAGGTGGGCAAGCCGGGGTCCAATAGCAGATATAACAGGTAGGGATCAAGCAGAAGTGTAGTCAGGAAACAAGCCAAAAGATCAGTAATGAATGGTTGCAGGTTGGAATAAGCAAAAGCATATTTGAAGAACAAGTCAAAGGTTGGTTACGAATGGCAGCGAAGATACAGATGGAAGCAGGAAAGACAAAAGCAAGATATTGGCTGGAGGGAGCACAATAATCTGGCAAACAGGAAGTGCAAAGAGATGGCTTAAACCAGGAAGTTCATAGGAGGAACAAAGAAATGAAGGTTCAAATAAAATAATATAAAGTATATATATATAGAATGATTTCGCGCAAAAATCAATGGAAATAAACCCCACAAAGTGGATGCATCAAAACATAAATAATAAATTCATTAAAAAAAGTGATGGTCAAAAAATATATATAATATATATATAACAGTGCAAAAAGTCCCAGTGCTGAATAGCTAAATGTTGGCTCTTAAGACAATTAAATGAGAGGAGTAAAAAAAAAAAAAACAAATAGGTGCAAAATGTGTCTAAAAAAATTTGAAAAATATATTAAATAAGTCCATCAAAAGGTGAAGGAAAACATTCTTGAATCTTCTCAGTGGATGTACCAAATAGAAAACATGTGATCGGTGGTGGGATGATAGATGAAATAATGTGCTCACAGAGCCCTTACCTTAAAGGGCATGGATAAATGCCTTACAACTCCTGATAAATGGAAGTTGGTTTGAGACCAGTGGTTGACATCCGGAAAATAGATGGTAAATGTAGGGCCGGAACAGGCTCGCATCCAGGTTTAGATGAGTATGGAAGAGAAGAACAAAAAAAGGGGGCCTCCAATCGTGTAATACCATAGACCAAAAATTTATTGAATAAAACGACTGTGCAGAGCAATGTAAACAGGTTGTACAGTCAAAAAGAGAACAAATCAGTGCAAATATGTATATGGAACACAGCAGCTGGACACCAGGGTCAAAAATCAAATCCCTAAAAGACAATAAAAAACAGGTGGTGCAGCGCTCAAATGAAAGCAACAATGAAAGTCCATAAAGAATTCAATCAATCCGAACAGTCATATGTGTCATGCTGACATCTTAGTGACTTTCTGTGATCCCTCCACCAATGTAAAGGATGGCCTCTCACCTTATAGTAGGGACCATTTGATTATAGAGTCAGAAGTGCTTTCCCTTATGGGTCATATGAGGATGGTGCACGGCAGATCCAGATCAGTCAAACAGCAGGACAAGGGCAAGCATATGGCAGCATATGACGCTCTTAGGCGATATGAGCGTGCATAAGTGACACACAGTTGATGTAATGAATCAACAATGCAGATAAAAGAGCATAAATGGCTTCCAAAGATCTGTATCTATATTAGTGAATTCAAGTGAAAATATTAGTGATTGTTAGCAGAGTTTTCAATGTGTCTGTGTGTCAGCAGCTTGCTGGGATCACTACAGGATGAAACGTAAACGCAAACGTAATAAAAACATAGCCAGAGTTCGGTAACCAGGACGGATAGCCAGCAGAAGCCAGAGAAACAGGGGTCCAGAGATCAGCGAAGTCGGGTGCAGCAAACCGGATCAGGAACCAGAAGGGAAGTCAGCCAAGCAAAAGTCTTTCACAGGAAAACACAGCAGAGAGAGTCTGGATATACTGACCAAGGCGAAGGCTTGGTTTCCCTGAGGAAGTCACGAGGTACGTGATGTAACGCGTAGGACTGACGCACTAGACGCAATCGGAAGTTCACATCTCCGACCCGGTTTTTTTTTGTTGCGGACCGGAAGTGATGTACCAGGTAGCGGCGGTATGCCGTCCTGCTGACTGTACAATCTGTTTACATTGCTCTGCACAGCCGTTTTATTCAATAAATTTTCGGTCTATGGTATTACACGATTGGAGGCCCCCTTTTTTTGTTCTTCTCTTCCATACTCATCTAAACCTGGATGCGAGCCTGTTCCGGCCCTACATTTACCATCTATTTTCCGAATGTCAACCGCTGGTCTCAAACCAACATCCATTCATCAGGAGTTGTAAGGCATTTATCCATGCCCATTTAAGGTAAGGCCTCTGTGAGCACATTATTTCATCTATCATCCCACCACCGATCACGTTTTCTATTTGGTACATCCACTGAGAGGATTCAAGAATGTTTTCCTTCACCTTTTGATGGACTTATTTAATATATTTTTCACATTTTTTTAGCCACATTTTGCACCTATTTGTTTTTTACTCCTCTCATTTAATTGTTTTAAGAGCCAACATTTAGCTATTCAGCACTGGGACTTTTTGCACTGTTATATATATATTATATATATTTTTTGACTGTCACTTTTTTTAGTGAATTTGTTATTTATGTTTTGATGCACCCACTTTGTGGGATTTATTTCCATTGATTTTTTGCGCGAAATCATTCTATATATATATACTTTGTTTATTGGTTGATTTATGAACACCACTAGATTTTGCAGCAGCTCTATATTTTCAATTTTAATAGCGCAGAGGTTCTTGCATTGTAAAATAAAATAATATATCCGCGCTTAGGCCAAAGGGGAAATTAGGTGTGCAGCCTACCCTACTAGGTCCCCAATAGGGGACTAGAGTTATAATCGTGCAAGTATGGGGGTAAATGGCGCTACCTATATAATGAAAGGCGACAGACCCTGTTCACTTGTTAGGTGCTATGTGCCTGTATAGTGACTATTGAATGTGCATAACCAATAGTGCAATCCTAATAAATTACCAATGTGCATGTGCTAGTGTTGCAAACCTCACTAGGTTGCCAAATAAATTAGATATAAATAAATGTTAGAAGTGATACAAAAAACGTGATCCTACAATAACAAAAGTACAGGAATATGAAAATAAATAAATAAATCAAATAAAAAAACAAATAAAAATAATAAATAGTCCCAAAAGTGTAAGACAAATATAAAATATTAAAAAATAGTTGAAATGATATGAAACAACCCCAAAAAATTAGAGTGCCAAGTCCAAAAAATACTTCAAAAATATCAATCCAAAAAAAGGCTTATGTGAAAATTAAGTGCTTGGTGACGATACACAGGAACAAAATTCAGGTGACTTTTAGGTGCTCCCCCTCCTGGGTCCCCACTCACCAGCTCCAGTAACCCCTACAGGGGTATCTCGCATAGCTTATAGGCTTGATGCACCGATCATGCAGCCAGGCTCCAACTAGTATCCAGCTCCTATGGACCTTCCAAGGATATCCCGCAGCTGGAACAAAGTGTGTGTGCAAAAGATCCTTCTCAAAGCCCAAATCAACCAGCTGTACTCCTCTCCTAATGCTCTTTCCAATATCCAGTATAGGTAAGGTTTTCATGCAAGAAATGAGATATGGGCTCCCATAGTGTAGTATTTAAATAAGGTTTTTATTCCAAAGTTAAAGCAGTAAAAAAAGAAAGATAAAAAAAGTAAAAATAGAAAATAAAAAATAAAAACAAATGTTCCATACTATGGAAACTCCTCACAAAGTCCTACAACTACAGGAGAAATGACAGCTTCAGAACCGTGGTGTGTCTTGCTTGCAGCATGCGCTCCAGCTGCGTTCCACAGGCTCACTGACCGCTATCACACCTGGAAATTAGTTCAGTGCGTGACTCCGCCTTACGCACGTTTCATTATCAAACATCTGATGAGGCAGTCAGAAGACATTTGATAACGAAACGTGCAGCCAGTCACGCCTGGCTGCATGATCGGTGCATCAAGCGTATATGCTATGCGAGATACCCCTGTAGGGGTTGCTGGAGCTGGTGAGTGGGGACCCAAGAGGAGGAGCACTTAAAAGTCACCTGGATTTTGTTCCTGTATATCGTCACCAAGCACTTAATTTTCATATAAGACTTTTGTTGGATTGATTTTTTTGAAGTATTTTTTGGACTTGGCATACTACTTTTGTTATTGTAGGATCACGTTTTTTGTATCACTTCTAACATTTATTTATCTAGTTTTTTTGCAACCTAGTGAGGTTTGCAACACTAGCACATGCACATTGGTAATTTATTTGGATTGCACTATTGGTTGTGCACATTCAATAGTCACTATATAGGCACATAGCGCCTAACAAGTGAACAGGGTCTGTCGCCTTTCATTATATAGGTAGCACCATTTACCCTCTTACTTGCACAATTGAAGGTTCAAGACAAACAAGATTCAAGATAGGATCATTCAAGGGATTATCCAGGAAACTATCCAATATTCCAGGTGGCTCGGCAAGCAGAGTCATTGCCAGATACAGGCGAGGTCTCAGGTTCAAGTCCAGTCCCTGATGATGATTTTGCAGTTTTCTATGACAAATAGTGTAGAATATTTTAAAGAACTTTTAACTTCAGTTTCTTTATGCCAAGTGTAACTTTTCCCTACATTTAAGGAAGAATATATTGTGATCAATATAACATACCAGGCATCCCCACTACACAGAATATAGAATACTAAGGCAGCCCATGCTGCATTTTGAACTGAGCTGCACCCTACAAATAAATATACAGTCAAAAAAATCAGAACTGACGTGGAAATCATGGCAAGAACATGGTAATAATTGGCCAACATTTTTGGGGATTTTTAGTCAACCCAAGACTGAAGATCTATCATGGCACATGATAATATGTCACTTTAAGTGATTATTGTAAGCACTATTTGCATAGAGTGTGCATAGAGTGTACATTCCATCTAAATCAGTACAATGGTAAGTGCTGTCATCCATTAACATTAACTAATTTTACCCTTTAATTGTCCAGGCAAGGAAATTCATCTTCTTTTGTATGTGAAGACACAATATACACAAGGAGCACAGAAGACTTTGATTTGGGTGCTGCAAAAACATTACTGCTAAGGATATCTCATTCTGATGTCTGCCATGTGTATAAACTAGGTAAATAAATAGGATGAAGAAAATAAGAGTTGGTCAGTCCATTCTAGGGAACCAATACAAGAGATGACTATTAGCCATGCAAGATTGATAAAAATGCAAAATAAGTGTCACATGTATGAAAATTGCTCATTTTTCTTGTCTGATTGC